>NC_069363.1:47781500-48997000 GCF_021730395.1 Mercenaria mercenaria | reverse complement strand
ACAACAGTTAATTCACAAAAAATCGTACGGTATGTTTTATAATCAGAAGAAGCTAGTCGTATTTACGCTTATGAGACCTGTTTCACCCACAAGTAAAGAATTCACAGGTCCATCATGAAATATTTTCCCCAGCAAGTATATACTTGTCCTATTCAAAATGATCGCGGCCTCATCGGCCGCGATCAACAATGCTATCTGATTTAGATATTAAAACGTTCGTTAATAATCAAAAACTTAAAAATACAGTAAATAGGATCATCAGATGTTGGAATATTTGAAAAGCCGCTAAAAGAAGCCGTTCCGGACGAAACCTAGAAATTGGTATCAGCCCTGTCTGTCTGAATAGCTAGCCTGGAGTTACCAGTATTGGTGGGGATAAGGATTCATCTCCTATGCATTTGTCTAAACTTGGGTTAAATATATCAAAATGAACTTATTTTGATACATCATTTACTTGTGCATCCTAAAGAGATCCAAAGCTTTTAAAACCAGCTTCCAATTGAAAATCAGAGCCATTTTAATAACATGACCCCTATAAGCGGTATGTCTAAATGCCGTCACCTGAATCAGTGTACTCATAGTCCATATGGTTAAGTGATATTAAAATGGAAAAGTATGTCCAAAACATTAAAGTTATCATAAAAGCAATACTTCCTTATCATGAGAATGAATGTATTTACTGGGATTTGTAATATTTGTAACAAGTAAGGTTAACCATAGCACTGGCAGTGAAAACCACATGCATTCTAGCCTCCCTTTGCAAGCAGCAGTATAAGAGGTGGATGATGGTGACATCCTTTGTGGTTACATTCTCCCAAAATTTAGGGGAATACAAATGAGATGCAACTAAATTTTAAATGCAATCTTTCCATTTCTGGCAGAAAAACAAGATTTCTTTACATTCACATGTGAAAACAAATGGAGGTAAAACAGTACTTTTTAAAACAAAAATATATAAAAAGATGAAATTTGGGAATACCCCCGTATGCTAATTCTGGGGAAGCATATTTATTTTAATATATTTATAAAATTTTTGGGAGATTTTTGAAACTACATCAAACAAAATATTGTTTCAAATGGTTAGAAAGTGTGGGAAGTGGAGGAGATTTTGTAACAGTGGTAAAAAGTAATAAGAAATTCATGAAAATTTACACATGGGTATTTTAAATCATCATTACTTTTTATTTAAAATCACATTTTGCAAAGTTTGAAAGCTGTGATGTAGTTAATAAGTTTACATAACCAGTGCAAAAACTTATTATGTTATACGACTCCCTGTTCAAACAAGGAGCATGCTTAAACAAAATACACCGATTCTGGTGCCCCACTGATTCAGGTAACTGTACGATACCTCAGCAGTTTTTATTTAACGGTTAAGAAACAAAATGGAGAAGATTATGAATGGCAGCGGACGGGCGGTCAGCATCCAAAACATGTCTGCTCTACAATTCAGTTTTCGTCGGATCTTCACCAAACTTGCTGACAATGTTTGTGGGCATTACATCTCGGCCAGTTTCGATAACCAGCCAAATTGTACCAGACACTCGTTGATTATAGTCCTTGAATTACTCGAAAAACGGGGAATTTAGCCTTGTCCGCTCTTTTAAGCCGAACAGTTTTCATCCGATCTTCACCAAACTTGCTGACAATGTTTGTGGGCATAATATCTCGGCCAAGTATCTAATATATATTTGTACTCATACCAAGCTGGGAAAAACTAGAAAAGGCAGGAATACAATATTCAGTGTAACATTTTTAATTTAAACTATTATTATAGTAAGACAAAATAGATATAGAATAAAAAGGTTATTTAACATTGTACTGTACAACACGAGATATATTTGGACTTGTACCCAGCTGAGAAAACCATATTGAACTCTATGAAAGCATTTCACATGCGAAGCATTTCACGTTTGGTCACAAACAATTTTCAAATACTTCTTTTTGGGTCTCATTTAAAGTCATTGGTAGTCATTATGTGCAGAAAAGGTCAGCAAAAATTATGCTTCAGTATGTTTAAAACGTTTTGTATAGCCGTTTAAAATTGATTATGAACGTTTCAGACAGAATTTATACATCATTTTAACTCTTAGCATTTATACATTATTTCATATCAGTTACACTATTATTTTATATATTTTCGAAGATTCCTCGGTAATTAGCCCATCGTTTTGCCATCTCCTCTAGTATTTTCTCGGAAAGAAGGACATGCTGAAAATAGAACAAGCTTGGTTTAAATTTATATGTACATGACACGGAAAGTTTGTTTCTGCATTCAATATATCTGAATCAATGACATACAATATATGAATGTAAAGCTTTTTGGTTCTTGTTAACGATGAAAAAGGTGCTGTATAAATATCATATCATATCATATCATATCATATCATATCATATCATGTCATGTCATGTCATATCATATCATATGCCATTTCATATCATTTCATATCATCATATCATATGTCATATCATATCATATCATACACCCTATCCTATCCTATCCCATCCCATCCCATCCCATCCTATCCTATCCTATCCTATCCTACCCTATCATATCTTCATATGTAAGTTAAACACGTATCAGGACACAACTGGTAAGGGATGTCCACGGTCAAAGAACGCAGCCCTAAATGCATATCCCTACAGGAATGTAAATGTACAAAAACATAGATAATCTGAAACTAAACTTTCACATAAAGGAACACAATGAAGGATCGCATTGGTAAGTTCAGTAGCAAAACACGACTTGCGAGTTCAACTGTTCAATGGTGCACAAAACGTAGTCGCAGTGTGCTATAGTAGTACTGTAGTAAATAATAGTGAATTTCTAATAAAAATTATCATACCAAGGACAGCTATATTCATAGAACGCTGCCATTCAACTAGAAACTTTATATCAGTGTATATGTGAATTGGTACTTCATGAACCTATACACTAAAATACAAAGACAGAGTCAAATACGAAGGGAATTCAGAAGAAATTGAGACTGTCCATTTAACCTGTATTTAAATATATTGCTTCTACCAGTCCCTCAAAATATTCACCCTTCATAGACTGCCCTTAGGGTACTATGAAAACACTGATTAACTACGCTACCAAGTCAGGAATTGTAGCTACGCCAAGCCTGAATATTTGTCAGCAAGGGAAAGGGAAATATCACGGGGACCTAGGTCGGGTGAATATGGAGGATTCGGCAAATGCTTGGCTTACTGGTTTTGTAAATACTGCTGTAAAATATTGCTCTTAGGTGCAGATGCATTGTCATGAATAAGGCAAATGCTCCGTAGACTTGTTTGTTGGTGACGTTTGGCGTAATATTTTGTAACTGATTTACGAACCTCGTCTTTGTAAAACTTTTCAGTAATAGTCTATTGCACTGGGTGTTTGCACAACAGGGACTTTGAAATAGATAAAAATGTGTTAAGAACTCGTTAGCAACTTTCAGTTCTTATTGTGATAACTGGTTGTTACTGCCTTTTCCTAAGCCACTGTTTGCTGTTTATACGCCTTTGAGGTTCAAAATAATAAAAAAATTCATGTCTAATTCCCCATGAGAAGTTCATTAAATCTCCTTTCATCTGCATTTTCACAGATTTTTGTACAATTTATTTTTGCAACAATGCACCATTTGAGGCTTTTGTTCTTTGGTCTACAAATGGGGGTACCCATCTTGCACACACCTTGAATAATTTCAAGTGTTTATTCAGAATTTCAGGAACAATTCCCGCTGAAATGCACACTGTTGAAGCTATTTTTAAAACTATCTCGGTTCTTTTGCTTCTGCTACAATAGCTGCTACAGTAGTCATATTATGAGAAGATGCTGACGTTCTAGGGCACCCTACACGAGTTAGATCTTGGACTCTAGAATCTTATTTATTTATTTTTATAGCTCACCTATAAACAGTGGCTTTAGATAGGAACACTGTAAATAGTTTTAAATTCTTGCAGAATCTGTTTGGCTAATAAATTCAGATAAGAATGCATTTTTATGTAGGAACTAATTTCCTTCCTACCTGGAGCCTCCATGCTTACAAAATAATACTAGTATATAGGAGTGTAGTGTGTTAAAACACTTGTAACTCAGCTATAACAAAACTTTAAATGAGCATGGCCATTGAAACCCCACACCATGACAACATCGTGCTTGTATTAATGACAGTTTTTTCAAAGGTGTGCTAGTCCAAAATTTTCTGATCCCCACCCCTTTATACAGACAAAAATGATACTTTTCTCAATGAAAACTCAGTTAAGCAACGCCAGCGAAAACATAACAAAAGATTGGATCAGTTAATGATAAACTAAACATCACTGTTAAGCCCAATCTGGTTCAGAGTTACACAGCAATGTAAATAAAAGTTCTCCTTGCCAGGCGAATCTTTTATTAACGTAATGGTAACAGAAGACCGGGTATCACAAACATATGCGTGTACAAATGTATGTATAAAACAAAAACTGACGAAACACATACATAGACATTCAAAGCAACTCAGTCGAAGTCTTATGTTAAAAACTTAAGCCCATTTTCCGAACGGGTATTTACTCTGTTATAATTACAATTAATTTTGCAGCAAACACTTACGTTCGAGTTGTCTAATTCTAGGTAACTCAGAGATTGTTATTCCAAAAAGTCCTCGCAGAACGTAATCAATTTTTGCCATCAATCTTTTTCCTGGGTTTGGAGCTCTTGTATAAACCTGAAGCCGGGGATCATCGCATCTGTTGCCCAGTACTGAAATCTTCATGCATCCATATAAAATTTTAAATGTCTTATAATCAGTGGCTGGAATAATTGCTAATCCGCTCCAAATGGCACCTATGTAAACAAAAACAATGAAAAATGGAATTTGTATTTTGGTTTCCGTAAGACTGCAGACAATCCTGGTGTAACAAATAATAAAAAATAGCAAAAAAAAAAAAAAAAAAAAAAAAATCAATAACAAAAAAAAAAAAAAAAACCACATAAAACTTCTTACTACTTACAGTAATAGTATACATTTCAAAAACGATAGTTTTAGTATATTAAAAATTCAAATAGTCAAGCTATACCAAATGCATCTTTGACTGTATAGACTCCTGGGCCTGTAGTAAAATATCTCGTGGTTAAAGTGTTGCAAATATCATTTCTGAAATAAAAGACAAGCTTAAGTATGCATTAAAGCAATCTTTTATATAAATTTCTGCGCATTTAATCAAACCAATGTTGAAAAGTTAAAAAAAGCAAAAAAGAAAAAAAAAAAAAAAAAAAACAAAAAAAAAAAAAAAACAAAAGATAAAAAAAAACAGGCCACAACAGTTTGAAAAGTGGTACCGTTAGAGTTCTAACCAAGGACAGAAAAACGAAAAAAGGTAACATGTAAAAACAGTTCAAGTGTATCAGTCTTGTTTTCAAATTCTTAAACTTCGAATCGATTACAAGTACTTAAAGCGACATGCTTAACTTTTAGCCTCTACCTTTGCGACCAGTGCAGACCAAGATCAGGCTGATCATGGTCTGCACTGTTTGCTATTCAATCAGTAAAGTTTCAGTGAACACCCCTTCGAATAATAAATAGTATTGCTTGAGTTGAACGATGGACCATTCCATTTCTAGAAATCTAGCAGGGTAAGGGTTAATATATACTACAGATTTAAGTTCGATATAAAGCAAAGTAAGTATACCTCCACGTGGCAACACTATGAAGTGCTTTTCCGAATTTCACTAGATTTTGCTCGTGATATGTAAACCTGTCAGAGCTTGAATATTGACAACCGGCCACTCGAAACTGCTGAAACCACCGCCCTAGTGACTGAAGAATACACACGCATTGTAATGGTTTTGATTAAGTACTTGTAAATATTTTATGTATAATTCATATGTCCACATTACATTGTTATTTTTGTTTCCAAATCTTAAATGTATCGTATTCAATGCTAAAAAATGCATTTTCCCCACGGTATTTACAAGTACGGTTGGTAACCCAAACTCAACACACTTTATAAATAAACACGTGCAAGAAAATTAACGACTGTACTCTATCAAACATTTACCGAAAGTTATCAGAGGCGTTAATCAAAGCAGCTGGAATATCTTTGTTATTGTGATGTGTAAATAGATCAAACCAAGTATCAATACAGAATTTTCGGCTTACCGCCATTTCGTTAAAGCTTGGCATACTTGGAGGAATTATCTGCAGTTTTTCTTTTACGCCGTTCCCATTGGCATACGCTAGGAAAACGTAGATCACGGAAAACAGATACAGTTGCATTCTGTAAGATATAACCAGACATGGTCAACTAAGATAGAACGTACTAAGCAGTTACAAGTTAAAATAACGAATTAGATATATATGTACTTATCCTTTTTGCATAGGACTGTCAATGAAAAATATTTATGATTGTCCATATTAATAGGGACCTCCGTGGTTGAGTGGTAAAGGTGTTTGACTTGAATCACTTGCGCCACACCAATGTTGGTTCGAAACCTCGCTCAGTGTGTAGACTTCTTCATGTTAGGAGCCATTCAGCTGGCTTCTCGAAGGTCGGTGGTTCTATCAGGTGCCGGCCTTTGCCTGAAACAATGCCCGGGGCTGGTGGCACCTGCGGTCTCCCTCCACCATCATAAGCTGAAGACGTCTCCATATGACCTGCACTGTGTCGGTGTGACTTTGAACCAAATTAACAGAGAACATTTATCAGACAATCTTACTTTTATCATATTCATATGATAAAATACTGTTATGTGTTACTTTGTGACAAATTAGTAAAATCAAGCAAGACTCTTTTCATAATGTCTATAAAATAACAATAAACAATATTATGTTATAAGCAATATTTTCAAAAATTATTTGCCTTCTGTTATCATATTTATAAACATGCCAAAGATTTACATCAAGAAGTATCATATCTAGCAAACAGTCATTAGAAATATGCGTTTCCCTCCCTTTTCCTATCTTGTTGACTGTAAATGATCTAAGAAGCTCGGATTGTTGAAAAATTCCTAGATATAATGGAAATATGAAACTTGATATTACATTGGAATGAAAAGAAATACAGTAACTCACATTTTTATATTCTTCCATGTATTTGTAATAGGGAGCTAGCTCTATGCAATGGAAATTTGGCTCCATTAATAAATCTCTCACAAAATATAGGAAAATAAAAATGTTGCTCAAATTTTCAATAGCAAAACTGTCTTACACAAAGAAAATAGACTAGTGCGATTTAAGTATTAAACATATTTTTGTATGCCGTAAGAAGAAAACTACAAACTTTGTCACGTTTCCTTTCTAAGTGATAAACATACAACACTAACTTTTAGCAGTAGCTTTTAAAGACAGTCTTACCTGATCCCTTGTATTCAAGATTTCACAAACAATATCTTGTGACCTCTCCACAAGCTTTGTAGAACAGCAGTGATGTGTACCCTGTTTAATTGTTTTATAGTCATACACATACACGCATCAATGCAAATGTTATTCTACCAATCTTATGTGTCAGATGGACATGTGATTCTGCCATTTTAGCTGTTCAGTTATCAACATCCATCTTTGTTGCCATTAATTTATTACAATGTGAAAACCTAAACACAGAAGATTGATAACTGTGCAAATTCAAATTATTGTACTTGTGTTTGTCTTTTTATCTCGTTGTAATTATTCATTGAATCAATTAATATTTAATTTCTTTCAGAGGATTCAAAGCTATTTTCTTTAATGTAAAATATAATAAATTCAGAATGTAAGAAGGCGTTGTAAACTTCTGCTTCTGCTTTAGCCAGTGCTATGGGCGCTATTTTATCACCTCATATGAACAGACTCAGTCAATCGAGTATCTATATGTTTCTTTGGTTTCATTCTATGCACCAAAGGATCTTCGTCTGTCAATTAATTTAAGAACACCAGTGTTTTAGTGTTGTATGGTGTCCGTGGAAGATTCTCCGTACATATAGATAGTGTTGCGATACTTTCTGGTCCTTCTGGATAAGGAACTTCATTCAAAGTTTCTGTATGAATAAAAAGTTTGATTGGTTGCGAGTCTACCATATTATATGTCCCGTCAAACAGGACAGAGAAGGATAAACAGGTGGATGACATAATTGAACCGCATCATAACAAAATCAACATAGTGCGTTTGCGACCAGCATGGATCCAGACCAGCTGGTCAGGATCCATGCTGTTCGCTAACGGTTTCTCTAATTGCAAGAAGCTTTAAAAGCGAACAGCATGGATCCTGACCAGACTGCGCGGATGCGCAGGCTGGTCTGGATCCATGCTGGTCGCAAACGCACTATTTTGGTTTTCTCATGGCGCGGCTCATATAACATACTGAAGTTCCATTTCAAGAACTTCTATTAAAGTCTGTGTGTAATATCATTGGGACTGTGTCACATAAACGAGTTATTACATTCTAGAAATGAAGGACGTGAGTGTTTAATGTTTCTACATTTTAACATAGATCAAACCCATTAGAAAGGCGCCTCAACTAGTAGTAAAACGCTTGATGATCAAAGGTAAGTGAATGCATGTCATCGTAACCATAGATCAACCGCTTTCAGAATAAAAGTAATTTAAAAAGGTCAAGTATGACCGATGTTTTCAACTAAATTCAGAATTTAAACAAAACTGTTTTTAAAAAAGTGCTTTAGCTAAACTTTACGCATTTTTTTTCAAATGATTTATACAATTGCTTTCTTTGATTGATTTGTATGAACTTTTTTTGATAGCGGTGAACAGCTAGTAAAAGGCTTTGAAAGCGAACAGCATGGATCCTGACCAGACTGCGCGGATGCGCAGGCTGGTCTGGATCCATGCTGGTCGCAAACCCACTTTGTTGGTTTTCTCATGGCACTGCTCATATGTTTATGATATATGCGTAATAGACATGCTCACAAAGATACATAAGCAAAGTAGGTAGATTTAACAGTCATAACGGAACACTCTGTGGCATAAGCACCACTGGGATATGAATAAAATCTGTTAGAAGATCCTTTGGAAGCACAGAATTCAACCAAGTAAAATAATAGCAGACTTGGTTTTGTTGAGTATGTTCATGAGAGGTAACGAAATATGCAATACCTCTCACGCCCCCCTAGCACGGCTTAAGCGGAATTCTATTACAGTATAATTCAGTGTACTACATGTTATGTTTACATTATTTTATATTATAATTCACAATTTTGGGTGGATGAACCCTGGAATAATTTGAGGACGTAATTCAACGAACACGTTTTTATGTAAACATTTAATTTCACAATGACTTCACAAACCTTATATTGATAAGACATGGCAGTGACTAGTTTCAGAGTACCAATACATAACACACCCCCCACACTAAGATTAAATATATCAAGTTCAAGTTTTGAAATAATAAACAGGGGTGGACTGAGTTTAAAATGTTCATACAATTTAAACCAACATTACTTTTAATTAGAGAGTAAGTATAAAGAATAATAATGATGTTGAATTTCTAAATGTGAAATGAATATTTAGTCATAGAATGTTACTTTTAAACACTAGTTACACAAAACAATACAAACATTTAAATGAATAAGACTAGAAAACACAGACTAGAACTATAAAAATCCAAGTTTGAAATATCTTTTTGTATTAAGTATGTGTTACCCCACACAGTTTAATTTCAGCTCAAAACGAATATAAGTTAAACGCAGAACAAAAAAATTGAACACATTATATCCACTTAAGCAATATCACGCAAAGGGGATTATTATTATCGATTCCTGGCCACCAGACATAGCTTCTTGCCAAGGATTTCATCTTGACAATTCCAAGATGTCCACAATGCAACTCCTGTAGTACAGAATTCCGCAAGGAATAAGGGATAATTACTCTGAGTCCCCACATTAAGCATCCTTGGTGAACCGATATTTGTGATTGTCTGTTCATGAACGGTTGATACACTGCCGACATTTCATAACTGTTCATCGGTTTTCCTTTCGCAACATATTCAAGTACATTTGATAAAATTCTGTCACGTTTTGTCTCAAGCGCTACTTGATCACTGCTAACAGGTAAAGTATCTAACTGTTTACTAAAGAAGACATCGGTTTCATCAGCTTCTAGTACATTCGACGTTTCAAGCGGTAACCTTGATAGTGAGTCACAATTTCCATGTTGCTTTGTATACCGGTAAACAATATCATACTGGTATCCACTCAGAAACAAAGCATATCGTTGTAATCTAGCTGCAGTCGTAGCGCTAATACCTTTGCTGGGACTAAAAATCGACAATAACGGTTTGTGGTCTGTCACTAGAGTAAACCTTCTTCCGTATAAGTAAGAGTTAAATTTCTTGATTCCCCAGAACAAGCTAAGTGCTTCTTTGTCAATTTGACTATAGTTCTTTTCAGCTTTATTGAGACTACGCAATGCAAAAGCTATCGGTCGCTCTGTACCATTAGGTAGCTTGTGGCTGAGAACTGTTCCGATTCCGAAAGAGCTTGCGTCGCACGCGAGAATAATCGGTAGATCAGGATCATAGTTGATCAGTACAAGATCAGATGTTATCATCTCCTTCACTTTGGCAACTGCATCTTGACACGCTTTGGTCCACTTCCATTTAGCATTCTTGGTCAATAGTTGATGCAGGGGATGTAACACTGTTGCCAAATTTGGCAAAAACTTCGCGTAATACTGGACAAGTCCTAGGAACGATCTTAGATCTCTGACATTTTTGATTGGCGGTGCATCTTTTATCGCGTTAATTTTCTCAGTTGTCTTGTGGAGACCATCTTTGGTAATCTCATGGCCACAGAACACCACTTTGTCATTCATGAACGCACATTTCTCGATATTCACTTTTAACCCGTATTCACTCAAACGACTCAGAACTTTTTCGAGTGTTTCTAAGTGTTCATTGTCATCCTGTCCTGTGACTATCATGTCATCTAATATCACTTCTACTTTAGGAATATCTCCTACAACCTGTTCAATCAATCTCTGAAAGATTGCTGGGGCTGATGCGATTCCAAATACGAGACGATTATATCGAAATAGACCCTTATGTGTGCTAATTGTCAGATACTGTTTGCTATCCTCGTCTACTTCAACCTGTAGGTACGCATTTTTCAAATCAATCTTTGAAAATGATTTGCCTTTCCCTAGTGACGCAAATATGTCTTCAATTTTAGGCAAGGGATGTTGGTCCACTTCCAACAATGGATTAATGGTCACTTTGAAGTCCCCGCAGATCCTAATGCCTTCCTTCTTAGGAACAGGTACTATAGGAGTTGCCCATTCACTTGTATCGACTTTCTCCAGAACTCCATCTTTTACAAGACGATCTAACTCTTCTCCAATCTGCGGCTTCAAAGCAAATGGCACGCTTCTAGCCTTTACAAACTTTGGCGTACTTTCTGGCTTTAACTTCAACTTAGCCTTAAAGTTCTTCTCTTTACCCAAGTCTCTGTCAAATAGATCCTTGTATTTGTTCTTAAGTTGTGCAACTCTGTCTAGGTTTAAGTTCCATATTTCTGTCCAATCTAACTTTAGGGCGTACAACCATTCTCTTCCAAACAAAGGGACTTTTCCTTTTCTCATTACATACAACTTCAAATCCTTCTCTTGACCGTGGATATTAACTTTGCACTTTATATAACCTTCTGGTAACAAGGTTTCATTTCAGTATGGTTTCAATTTCAAGTCTGATTCATACACTGTGTCCTTCGGAAACAAGGTATCTTTCATCTCCATAGGAATTATAGAAACTCCCGAACCAGTATCTAATTCCATTTTGACCTTTCTGCCATTTACTGTCCGCTGTAACCAAATAGGTTCCCTATTCGTTCCTGTGTCATGTTCATCTAGTTTGAACAAACTGTCTATATCAATCTCTTCCTCCTCCACTTGATGTAACTTAGCTCTACCCTTTTGTTTCTTTGGCAGTTGACTAGGTCTTTGTTGCTGATTGCATGCTGGGGAAATGTGCCCTTTCCGTCCACACTTGTTACAGGTAGTGTCTTTGAATCTACATTGGTCAGGTTTATGGGTTGTTCTGTTACATCTGTAGCATGGTGTTTCACTTTTTAGTGCCTGTGGTTGTGTTTTTGCTATTTGTTTCTTTCTTAATGTCAGTTTATTCAGAGATTGGGTAGATCCATGCAGCTCATTAACGTCTTTCTGTGCACATTCCATTGCAGTGGCTAATTCAATGGTTTTATCGTAGGTTAGGTCATTTTCAGATAATAATCGCTTTTGGATACTTTCGGTCTTTAAACCACAAACAAATCTGTCTCTTAATGAATCATTAAGATTTCCTCCGAATTTACAATGTTCCGCGAGTTTCCTGAGACTGACATTGAATTGACTCTCAGTCTCATCCGGTCTCTGGTCACGTTTCCAGAATCTGAAGCGTTCCGCAATTAACAGGGGTTCAGGGTTGTAGTGCTCTGAAAGCAATTTGCAGAGTGCGGCATAAGTTTTATCCTTGTGTAAATCCGGTGAAAATAAATCCCGCAATGTACCGTACGTTTTCGAACCTATCAAAGATAGCAAAGCTGGTACATGCTTGCCATCATCTACTCCATTGACAATAAAATACTGGTCTAGTCTTTTTTTATAGCAAGTCCAATTTTCACTTGAATTTTCAAAAGGCTCACTTTTTCCAATAGTGGAGGCCATTTTAATTCAAATATCCTCTATTTATTTGCTGTTCCAATCTGACTAAAGCATTTGATCTTCTACCTATGCGTAGCGTAATAGGATATGTACTTTAGTCAGATTGAGACGTTACAGTACCGGCATTCAGCTGTAAGATTGACGATTTCCGTTAATCTAGTTAACGCTACTTGACAGTAACTAAAGCGCCGGAACGTCACTTTTGTACGATGTCGTTGACGTCATTTAGGTTAAATGGTAATGCAGTTTGACAATCCAAGATTTATTAATACAATTCACGTGAAACGACATATTGTTCTTAGTTATATTTAAAAAACCGCAAACGTCTACGAATAAGGATGAGAGATAAGTAGAAAAAAATCAAAACACCTCCGGTTCACCAGAATCCAATATTAGTTAATTTAGTAAAGATAAAATATGTTTCTATTGTTTCTGTTCCACGCCATCTAACCGTAAAGGGAACGCTCTATTATTTATCTTAAAGAAATTAAAATAATATCAAAAATAATACGCATGGAAAACAGAATATAGATTAATAAAATCAAACGCGTGAATTCGTGGCTATATTTGCATGCTGTCGTGGGAAAACTACCGAAGACTCTAACAACTGCGTCACGTTTCCGTTCTTGGTGAAAACCACATTACACCTAATTTACTTTTAAAATTGGTCTTACCTGATTACCTGTATTCAAGTTTTCATGAAATCCCATGCAGTATCTAATGACTTCTGCTCAGGCCAATCAGCGAAGTAGCGGTTTGCCTTGTTTTATAACCATAACGCGAAGGCAAAAACACAAACTCGTAACTGTAAATGTTATGCTACTAATCCCCAATGATAACATGATTCCCGCCGAAACGCGGGGACGAGTCCATTTCATGATAACTGATAAAATAACAACTCATAATGCTTGCACATTATCTGACAAGTAAATATTAGTAGTTTGTTTCATTTTAACTATCCACTAAGTACTAATCCCCAATGATAACGTGATTCCCGCCGAAACGCGAGGACGAGTCTAATTCATGATAACTGATGAAATAGCAATTCATAATGCTTGCACATTACTTGACAAGCAAATATTAGTATTTCTTCCATTTTAAATATCCACTTCGTATGTGGCAACATAGCTCAGTTGGTTAAAATGCAGACAAAAATGGATATAAGCGAATCGTTGTGTGGATTCGAATCCTCATGAGGATTTTTTTTTCAGATGTTTTTGTTTGTTTTTCCTATTAGTTTTCATTTTTGCTTTTTCCTATTCGTTTTCATTTTTGCTTCCGTATTTTTGTTTCTTTCTTTGATGGTTTGTTTTTGTATATATGACTTTATATAACACATTTAGTATCTTCAGAGTTTGCATGGCTAAAGTACATGCATTTAATCAACATCATCTTTTATATATACTAAACTATTCTGATCTGCAATGTCGCCTTTAGATACCTCTCTGTCGTGTTGTCACAGAGCTCATGAAGGAATTAAATAAAAATTGACTGTCGATGTTGAGTTTCGAACCCACACGGCAAAAGATCTGTTGAACATAGACAGTATGCTTTACCCCTGAGCTAATTTGTCATTGGTACAAAATATAGAAATATTTAGATTGTAACATGTTAGAAAAATGTTGAATTCCCTATGTTCTATTTTAATTTATTTATAGTCATGTTTGTAAATATCAAGTTATCGTTGGGGCATAGCATACGGAATACATGGGTAAAATGCAGATAACAATTGGATATAAGCAAATCGTTTTGTGAGTTCGAATCCTCATGAGGATTTTTTTTCAGATATTTTTTTTTGTTTTTCTTATTCTTTTTCATTTTTGTTCCCATACTACTTTCGTTTCTTTCTTTGATGGTTTGTATTTGCACATATGTCTTTATATAACATAATATTATGTTCATTATTCGCGTAAGTGCATGCATTTACTTAATATCATTATGCTAACCCTTTCTAATCTGCAATATCGGCTTTAGATATTCCTCTGCTGTGTTGTCACAGAGCACATAAAGGAATCTAAATTCTTCATGCAAAAAAAAAAAGAAATAAAAATTAAATGTCGATGCTGAGTTTCGAACCCACACGGCAAAAGATCTGTTTAACATGGACAGTACGCTTTACCTCTGAGCTAATTTGTAATTGGTACTGGAAATAGAAACATTTAGATTTTAACATGTTAGAAAAATGCTGAATTCCCTCTGTTCCATTTTAATCTATTTATAGTAATGTTTGTAATTATCAAGTTATCGTTTGGGCATAGTACCACCTGATTTTTCAAAAGTATGCAGCTGTTTACTTGTAAGTACCTTTCTTTGCCTTCGTAAATATGCTAAAATATGAAAATATGAATACCGAAAGATGGATAACTGAAAATCTCTAAGAGAGATCAATTTTAGAGTTTTATTACTTAATTTTGTTGTCTGTAATATTTTAATCAAGTGTCATTTTCTTTCAGCCAATTCAAAGTTATTGTCAATGAACAATGAAAAGAAAGTGATATGTTCCACGTTCCTACATAGATCGAGCCCACTAGATATACGCGGCGTTCGTATTTCAAAGCGATGGCTCATCTTTTAGAATCGTGTGAAAGATTTTCAAGTGATATTCCTTTTGAAAATTACACAATTGGTAAAACTTTTGATGATCAACAATACTAAAAATAGATAAATGTCATCGTTACTATAAATTATCCGATTTAAGAATATAAGAGAATTCAAAAATTAAGACCGATGGTTTTACCTGAAGGCATATCATCGATCTACCTTAATTATAACGGTTTTGAAACGGTTGTTAAGTATTGGTCGTGGAAGGGAAGTTTTTACTGATGATGCATCCCTCGTTCGATTTCCGATTCAGACATGCTTTATTTCTTAATTAAGCATTCATTGAAATAGTTTAGAAACGAAACGTCATTTTCTTATACATATGACCAAACTTCAGTTTAATGAAATATCATTTTTAGCCATATCTATAGACAAGTCCCTTTAAAATACAATCAGAATGAATATATAACAATTTTTGTTTAAAATTGAAATACATATAGGGTATTTGTTTGTTTCAGTGTAAGATTGAAATATCTTTCACGAATGAATACCAGATGCAATAGTTTCACGAGTGTGAATGTAAGATATTGTATTCATGAGTGAAAGATATTTCAATATGTACAAGTAAAACAAACAGATGTTCTTTTTGTTTCAAGTTTTGACTAAATTCACCCATTTCACAGTTTCTTACCACTGAAAAATATATTTGATATTTTTCACTGTGAAAATACCAGATATCTTTCACCCAAATATTTCAATAATTCGCTGAAAATCATGTAATAAATTGAAATCCAAACAAATTAAGGACTGGCATTATTTCACAAAACTAGTAAGTAGACACGCGTTACCAACGGTTTCGCCACTTGTCTTTGGCTAATCTTTACCTCGGAAACTAGCACTTTATTTGTTTGTGTATTTTTTGAAGATATTATGTATATTTGTCACCGTTTATATTCTATATACTTCAAGTTGGTGACGTACTATTTACACTCAAATTAAACATTCACAACACTACTCTGGGAGAAGTACGTTCCAACGTAAGTCATGTCTCAACGATATCATGTGACAACATCTCAACGATGGCTGTTTACTGTATCGGTCTGTATGACACGGCTGATATAATTTTCATATATGATAATTACTTTGATTACATTTACTTGTGTCTTTGCATGAACATGTATTCAGATTCTAAATGTAATCGCACAAATTGATTAAAACATTTAGATTTTTAAAAACATTCGTCTGTTTTTTGAGTAAATATAAGTATTTTGCTATTTTCCAGAACAAAAATAATTATATTACACGTTTTCAAAAACAATAGCTATAGACAGTCCATGATAAATTAAATGCAGTGTCTTAGAAATATATTACTGCAACTGCTTTATGAAAAACACTCAATATTTATCTAATATCATGTTCCTCACTCTTACCGATGATGTTGCAAACTCTAAACAAAGACACAGGCAAGCGTTACTGACACTCATCGAGGTATTGTGGCTAAACACATTACTTCTATTTGAGTTAAACATACCAGCAAGTCTAAATATGATTGAAAATTTAGATTATGTTCAGTGTGTAGTAGTTTATTTTGATCTCGTTTTTCAATTAAACGGTTTCCCCAAGATATCTTAATCAAAATGAAAGCAACATCTACGGTGGCACAGAGTTGACTTATACTATTGCGTGCGCGAATCTTAATTGTAATACAGTCTGCAAAAAGATAAATTTGAAGCACAGGAAGCAAATAAGCAATATAAAGTGAATAAGTAATTATAGGTTATTAGATTTGTATCGAGAAATATGCACCAGTTATTGCAGCAGAAGTTTTGCGCGACTTTAGGAGAGATTTCAAAAGATTTGGAAGAAGTGATTGATTTTCTTGCAGAACAGGTTATGAAAGTCCAAATACTGCAAAAGGATCATTATCCTCGTTAGGTTTAAATTCGATGGATTTCAATCTGAAAGTCCTCCTCTAAGAATGTTTAACCTATGACCATCTAGATACACACCTATATGAGTTGAATCAAATGTTTTAGTAATGTTGATAAACCTTCATCTGTTAAGCTTGCAAGTTTGAAAGACTTTACAATCAGTAATGACCAGTTTTGATATAGCAAAACAACAGCGGAAACGATTGCTAAAGTATATAAGAGTAACTGATTATAATGCAAGTCGCATAAAAATAATGTATGCTCGTTGAACGTTCTGTATTCACATATGAGGCAGAGACCGTATTCTACACCTAAAATTCATGTATCAGTAGGTTCAATGTATGTCTGTAGCCTCAGTTCCATTCATGTCCAACAACTAGACTCTGTCATAATATTACTCTGTCAAACCTCCTGTGCTTTTTACGCACATACTTTGAGAAATGTTAAGCTTATATATTCCAGTAATTCTATTACGCCTTTTGCGTAACCCAATATTTCTTCCGTTTTCCAAGCCACGGCTATCATAGGATGTAACACCAATACAGACATGTTTGTTCAATGTTGATATCCATAATGGTGATATGTCTGTCATAACTATCTTATTATTATAATTTCTGTCATGTTTTTTCATCATCACCAACGCCAGTCTGGACAAGAGCGTTCTGATTTTAAACAACGAACAAGTATTTACCATTATTACAAAATGTAATAGAAATAACAAAAGAAGTGTCCTGTTCATTATTTGCCAAGACTCTGATTTTACTAAATAATGATCAAAATTCCAGTTATTGTATTCAAAATAAACAACAAAACACTGTATCAAATTCCTCTTTTGAACCTTTCAATTTAGTCATCGTCATTATAATAAAAAATTGTCGGAAATGTTCACACATTAAAAAAAAAGATCATTATTTCTATGTTATTTCTATCAAAGTATATATAATAAATTTTGCATCAAAATAGTATCTTCTATTGAAAAGAACTTTGTTATGCCTTTCATACATCTTACTTAAATCTGTAATTTCCTTTGGAAGCACTGAACGCAACCATGCATCACAATACAAACATTAACAAAACAGGGATTATCCTACAACCACTCAAAAAGTTAAGTTTCTGCTTATCCCAAAAAAAGTGTAAGAATCAGATATTGACCATTTTTGAGATAATCACTTTCATAAAGATACGACCATGGTTTCATTGCTGACTCAGCACTGAGCAATTTTCATCAATTAGCTATTTATATCAGACATGAAGGATATCAATCAAATAAACACTGTATTTCTTCAAGTATTCCTAATAACTGCTGGAAATTTTTATCTTGTAGATGATAAGTTGTCATCGATGAAATTCAAAAAATCTTTCTTAGTTTAATACATTTTTGAGAATATAAAATCTTAGTAAAGTATAATTCGTGGTAAATGATAGAAAATAGCATGTTTTAATAACAAAGACACTTGTGTATTATTATTCACAAATAGTTAAAAAGTTATACAATACATTTCAAATTCAACAATTGCTTAATTTAAGTGTAAGATTGACTGCATAAACATGTATCTTACAGTAAACAATGATACGCATGCTTTTTTTTTTATAACACTGATCATAAAGCTTTTTCCTTTCAATGTTGAAAATGCTAATATACTCTAAGCTGACATTCACTACTTTATATTGGAAGAACTAGATGGTATCCGTCTGTCACTGTTAGGTACACCTTACCGACAATGGGTGTTTAAGTAAAACTGGACAAGAGAGTGATGTATTTTATGACACTTTTAAACAACGCCTGATATTAACCTTGAAAATGATATAACGAAGTCTGTTCACTGCGCACTGTAATATTGTGATTTAGTAATTGAGCCAAATGTAAATAAAATTGGAAGAGGGTAACAAAGCTATGAACCGGGTAATTAAGTGTATACAGACGGACGGACGGACGGACTGACGGACAGAGTCACAAAAAGGTTTCCGCCAAATCTTAAGGCCTAGATCGTGATAACATTAAAACGTAACACAAAACAAATATAGTGAAACGGTTGATGCATTTGTTAACTTCTGATTAGAAGAGAAATTGCCAAATACTTTGTTTAAGCTAACGAGAAGCGCCCAAAGAAAAAATAAATAAATTCAAACAAAAGCATCAAATTCATTACAAAAACAACTTTATCATGAAATAATATTGATTGGACTCCAAGTCAAATACATTACGAAAATATCAAAAAATATGCAAATAACCAGTTTTAATTACAATGTATGAACGTGAAAGCATGATTAGAAAATCCATCTCACACACTACAAAAGAGACTTAATGGCTATGGACAAATATTTTTGTTCAAAACTATGTTATGCAAGAACAATCAAAATGGATATGTTTAATATTAGTGAAGACTTTTACATGTTAATTTTGATGATTACAGCTTTCTTTGTCATTAATGGGTTTTTAATCGTTCCAAAATGAATTAGACTGTTTGATCTGCAAACCTATATTTTCAATCTTGTTATCGTGTACTGCACTCATTCCGTCCTTTTGAACAATGAAACTTGGAAAATACTAAATGGTAACCCGTCTGCTATATCTTTCCACTATCATAATGGAATAATAATAACAGATTTTTTACGGTCCTAAGATACAATGCTCCCTGGTTGCGTTTGGAGTGCTTTGTGCTTCCTTGAAAATACCCTAATTATCTATTTTTGATAGAGGGCTATGGACATCTTCCCAAATATTATTTGTACAAGTTGGCACAGTTACATGTCACACTTTTTAGCTGATATATAATATAATTGTTTTGATTTCCTCAAACGGCTTTATTTATTTTTGTTGTAGTATTTTTGTAATTTTTAAAACAATATTTCGAAAAATGTATTTTTTTTTTACAAATTCTCTAATATCATTTGAAATACCCAATCATTTATCGTATTACAAACTGCAGGATACATGTAAGTTCCACGT
The DNA here is from genome assembly GCF_021730395.1 of Mercenaria mercenaria. Taxonomy (NCBI): domain Eukaryota; kingdom Metazoa; phylum Mollusca; class Bivalvia; order Venerida; family Veneridae; genus Mercenaria; species Mercenaria mercenaria. Next base: position 48,976,964 of record NC_069363.1, on the reverse strand, counting down.
TTTTGGTATGTTTTAAAATATCACAAAACGCGGTCTAAGGTCTAAACATTAATTTAAAGGGAATGTGCTGATTATTCCTTTTTTACCTAGATGAAAGTACCTTGTGCGCATATCAAACTTTAATTTGTTTATAGTTTATGACATCTTTTGAATACTAATTTCTGCCGTTTATCACTTTACTACATAGTTGTTGAATCAACGTCTGGTCCGTTTTTCGTCAATATATATATTGACGTCGTCAATAGAAACAAGGGACGTCACTGTTAAAGGACGCCATAAATAAAATATACAAGCTCAAAATTTGGATTTGGCTATTTCCTTAAAATCCTTTTTTTAATATTTCCACCCGTATCGTGGTCTTTTTCAGGAATTAATAATATATATATATATATATATATATATATATAATATATATATATATATATATATATATATATATATATATATATATATATATATATATATATATATATATATATATATGTAACTTACATCTTGCTCATCAAAGTCTTCATACCTTCACGTGTAAAAACTATGAACTTTTCCCCCCGATTTTGACAACGTGCAAACTGGTCACGTGAAACATCCGCTCTAGTGATTAAACAAAACACGATACATAACGATATCTGTGAAATGTTTTTGATAGTTGTAAATATTTTATATAAATTTTATTCATATGTTCACATTGCATTTTTTAGTATTATTTCAAAATCTTATAGACCTAACACGACCTAGTGACCTACTTTTTCCTCCTACATGCACTTCGTGCAAATCATTCTGATAATACTGATAAAATACAGCTATTGTACAAGATGACAGGTCTCCCTGAATTGATGTGTTTTCACAACTTTATCTGCAAACTTATACAGTCATTCTCTTTTCAACATAGTTTTATAAACATAGAATAATAATAATCTTACACTGTAGAAACAAAGTGTGGTCTAAACTCACCTTAATACATCAAGTACTGTGCATACAGTAACTACATTTAATTAACAATATATTTAGACATTAAACACATTGTCTTGGCCTTACATATGTCACTGTCAATTTGTAACTAGATACTTGTTATTTCTCATTTTCTTCATGCAAAGCATGTATAACATCGTCGGATACCCACGGTTGCTAATTACGCTAACGCTTCCTTCATCACCCGTGGGTTAATTAACTACCGTTTCGTCGTTTTACTTGAACAGAATAGAATAAATTATAGCCAATGAAAACAACGTTTACAGTTTGAATACTCTCCTGCGTGGAGGTGTGACAAGTGCGATACAAAAAATGGCAGCGCCCATTGTCAAAAAGTGTGCCTTTTGTTTTTCTTTATTAAGACCGAAATACTACAGAAGTTTAGAGTCCAAGTGCAGCAGTGATCAGTATAATTTTATTTTGTTGGATTTGAAAATTAAAAATGAAGGTTCAGTTTGTGGACTATGTACTAATAAATTAAACCGCATGTGTAAATTGAAATCGGACGAAAGTACACTGGTCACGAAAATAAAATCTGAACAAGAACACATTATGACGTGTTTGAGGGAAATGCCAGATGTTAAAGATCTGCAAAGTCGTTTTCAGAATCTAACTCCACAAGGTAGGTTTTATGATATTTTTTTCTCCAAGAGAGCTAATCCAGTCCAAAAAACCCTAAAAATATTTTGTTTCCAAAATATTAACTTTGAAATCACAGACAAGTTCTTACAACTTAGACTAAACTCAATGCCAGCTTCCTGCCTTACTGACCAGTACTCATGCTGAGGAATGAATTCGCGAACTTTCAGGATTTGAACAGTTGGACCTGTGACATCCGTGTTAGGAGTCCAACTCTCTACACCAGTACACCACTGCCCTACCAAGGGAGTACTTGAGAACTGTTGTCAAAGGAAAACCCCCAAGCTTGCCCGCAGGGTTCTATTGTGTTAGAAAAATGCCTTCCATAGGTTATCTGGGAGTACTGTACATGTAGTTAGCGAAGGAGCTATTCACTATATATCATGTATAAGGAAAGAATAAATGAGAAAGCTGAAAAAACACAGTTCAAAGCTAAATAGGTGATTGAATTCTGCAAATGAAATATGCGGTGGATGTCATTGCTACGAACGTTGCTACAAATTCCCCGTTTATCTGTACGAGTTAGAAGACGAACAACTGGAAAACTTTAATATAGTTGAAAGTATAGCGTGTATTTCATCCATCCTGTATATTTCCTTTTTTTTGTTGCTAAAGCCGTGATAGCATTAAGTATTGTTGTTTTAACAAAGTACACTGAACTTAAAAATCCACTATAACTGACATGCCAGTGGCGAACTTGATTTTCGTTAAAAGAGTACATTTGAAAGTTGCAAATAGATAAGCGCGCTTGCGTCTGTACTGTAAAACTTTCCTTGCTCAAGATATTTTGAAACACAGAAATAGAAAAACTTTGTCTTAGTCTGCGTTTATTAAACACATAGACAGTTAATCAGTTGTCTTCCATGTAAGTCGCGTGGTAATAATTTATGTAGTATTTCGTGTCTGCTGTCACACTGGATATTTTTACACCTTTGAAGGATTTTCAAATTATTTTGTACAAATATTTGTCATTATGAGACAAAGTGCAAAACTCTATAATTAGTCAGGTCGGTACAAAATCAAGATCACAGGGTGCAAGAGGTCAGATAGTCATAGAATTATGTCCGCCCCTATTTTTAGAACCCATTCATGTTACTTGGAACAAATGATCGCAGTGCAATATGCAATGTCAAATATGTCGGTTTAAATTAAGATCGAAGTCTAATAGATAGTATATGTCGTATGCACTGTATATTTCTATTCTATGAAAGCCCTGGAGGGACAATTGATTTTCGTACTTCCCACTTCTGACTTGTAACTTTTGCACTTCTCACTTCCAACTTCTTGACTTCCTACTTCCTACTTCTAACTTCCGCACTTCTGACTTCTAACTTCCACACTTCTGACTTCCAACTTCCTGACTTTCGACTTCTGATTTCCAACTTCCACACTTCTTACTTCCGACTTCTGACTTCTAACTTCTGCACTTCTAACTTCCAACTTCCAGACTTTCGACTTCTGATTTCCAACTTCCACATTTTTTACTTCCGAATTTTTTTTTTTGACTTCTTACTTCCCTCTTCTAACTTCCGCACTTCTGACTTCTAACTTCCGCACTTCTGACTTCTAACTTCCTGACTTTCGACTTCTGATTTCCAACTTCCACACTTCTTACTTCCGACTTCATGACTTCTTACTTCCCTCTTCTAACTTTCGCACTTCTGACTTCTAACTTCCACACTTCTGACTTCTAACTTCCTGACTTCCGACTTCCAACTTCCGCGCTTCTGACTTTCAACTTTCTCTCTTTGGAAGTCGGAAGTAAGAAGTGTGGAAGTTGGAAGACGGAAGTAAGAAGTCAGGAAGTTGGAAGTCAGAAGTGCGGAAGTTAGAAGTCAAAAGTACGGGGTTAGAAGAAGGAAGTAAGAAGTCAAAAAGTCGGAAGTAAGAAGTGTTGAAGTTGGAAATCGAAAGTCAGGAAGTTGGAAGTCAGAAGTGCGGAAGTTGGAAGTCAGAAGTGTGAAAGTCAGAAGTAGGAAGTAGGAAGTCAAGAAGTTGGAAGTGAGAAGTGCAAAAGTTAGAAGTCAGAAGTGGGAAGTACAGAAATCAATTGTCCCTCCAGGGCTTCCATACTGTTCATCTGAAGGATTTTCATAATACTTTGTACAAATAATTGCCATATAAATTGAGACGAAATGTAGAATGCAGCTTTCAGGCCAACACACATATAAGCTGTTATTTCATTCGTTATATGACACGATCTGTTGAGGTATGTGCATCTTTTCCAAAGAAATTTCTAGTTATCTATTGTCCTTAAGATAAAGGAGCACGGTCAGTGTAACTGTATAATGAAGTATCGCGTAAGCCAGTGCAAGGAGGTACGCGAGATGTTGTCACTTTTTATTACTTTTTTGGCTGTGTACGTTGCTTTCAAAGACCGTATATGCTTATTATTTGTGCTGACGACAAACAGAGAAAAAGAATAGTGTATATTACTTGATTTGTAGCTTGTTTCCACTACATATGTTTACATATCGAAAGCCTCTGTGACAGAGTCGTTAAAGTCTTTAATAAGGATTCGCTTGCCTACCTCCGTCGATCCCAGCCTTTATCGAGTCCTTTATTTGAAAAGAACTCATCCAGCTGGCTTGCAGAAGGTCGGTTGATCTATCCTAGCCTCTGTCTTTACCTGATAAAATGTCTTTAGATGCTTACTTCATCTACCATTTAAGCTGAATCATCATCACATAACCTTAACCTTTTCCTTTGTTTTTCTTTTTTTTTGTTTCAAATTTTTACAACATGCTCCTGGTATTGATCAGTTTGTCTAACGAAATTTTGAATGTCATATGACACGGTGTCTACCTCATTCTAAGTTGCTTAGATTTCAATAGAAAATTACTTGTCTTGGCTAAGTCCGAAGTTCTGTGTGTCACGATCAGGTAAGATAGGTGATCGCGGTATCTTGTGAACGTAATTCTTTGGTGTTCTTTTAACCTTATAACGTTCTTTCGTCTCATTTATTAGTTGTTTATTAGTTGTTTGGCTTTTGAAATTGCCTGAATTGAAAAATAAAAGAAACATTATGATGAGAGTCAGCAACTACTGAAGACATATACTTGTACTTCAACAACAAAATTTTACCGTGTTTTGATAATATAAAGCACAGCAAGGGGTTACATATCCCACGGAATAATTAAGGAGTACATAGACGCCTAATGAATGGTTTTGTACGTGTGCCAGTTTAGATTAATACCGTTTTATTATATTATTTTGATTCTGAAATGTCTTATATAAAGAATAGTAGATCGAATATCGAAGCACTCTTTTCCGACGCCTGTATTACGCCAAATAATATGTGACGTGACGTCAATAGAGTCGTGTTTTAATGCAAATCAACATGAATTGTTATATTAGAATCCACGTCAATAAATAAATAATAACTAATCTTATTCGCCTTCGTGAAAGTGTGTAATTGTCTCCCTGATCGGTGAAGGTATATTTCGATATCAAACTGTCAACAAACAAATATCTCCCACTCTATCTTGTTTACCTTACTTTCGACCACAGTGATATCTCAGAGGACACAGAAGCTGCTTTGGAAAATAGGCAAAGAAACCCCTTTACAGCCAGCTGATTCAAGACAACGTTTGAAAACAATAAGATCAATTGATTTTTAAAATGTTGATGCTCCCTGTTATAATAATAATAATAATAATAATAATAACTTTATTTAAAGAGGATAACATATTTGGCTATATGTCTAACATATGGTCCTCTAACATAACAGTGTAAAAAGTCAACCTGAATATGTAACATAGACAGTGAAGTGAATCTTTTTTTTTTGCTGGGTTTAACGTCACACCGACACAATTCAGGTCATATGGCGACTTTCCAGCTTTGGTGGTGGAGGAAGACCCCAGGTGCCCCTCCGTGCATTATTTCATAACGGGCGGGCACCTGGGTAGAACCACCGACCTTGCGTAAGCCAGATGGATACAGTGAAGTAAAAGACATAAACTGAAATAACTTATTATGAACAAATTAATCTTTAGTGGCATACACAGTATGTAGTACAATGAAAACAGTTAAAAATCTAGGCAATATCAGAAGATATACTGTTGTTTATCTTTGTACGCGAGAAATTATTGTTGGCTATTAGTTGTAATCAATGTGTTCGTCAATTTCTCTAAACTTCTTTATGTGACACGTTTTTCTTTCGCTTTGGTCTTTTACACGTGATAAGGCTCATCTCTAAAAGCACATTCAATACTCCAGTGAAAATATGTTCTCTAAAATAAATATTGCTTAAATTCCTTTCGCCATCAGCTGATAGTAGTGAACTCATTACTGAAAATACATGACATCCTTGTAGTTCCGGTGTGTTTGTCTGGTCTTTAATTTTCTCAAAATCTTCTACAACAATAATTCTACATGTAGTATTGTCAAAAGATGAACTTTTAACAGCTCCACTTGATGATAAAATTACGTCTAGCATTTCCGACAAAACATTGATAGAACTAACTGTTCTTTCCCCACTACCGTCTAGTTTTCGTTTTATAAAATAATTGTTGCTGTTAGAATTTGACTGAAACCTTACGTGGAAGATCGTCTTTATAATACGAGGTATCCATTCGTCAAGTTTTTTAATTTCAGACACCCAGCAAAGGTCTTTGTCATTTTTACTTATTTCAGTAGACACATTATTTCCTAAGTGTTGGCCGTCAGCCTTGTCAACTGCGTGACAAATTACTATAGATGTTTTTCGCTGTTTTCGAAATCTTATTTTACTTAAGACAGTCTCAAAACAAAGTTCTAAAGACTTGTGTTCTTTGTTAAGAATGAATATTGAGTTATCGCACTTTACTCTGTACTTCCCGCTGTAGAGGCCGAACATGTCTATTCGTTTCACTTTTATATCTTTAACTGTCACTCTAAGAGCAATCATCGACTGTTCTGTATATCTTTTAAATTCGTCCTTAGCGTCGACAACAAAGAGAACGTCACACTTTATTGTTATCCATTGCTTTGCACTGAAAAATGAAGTAAACCATTTTCACGTAATATGAAATAAATTTATTCTGGAAAATTGTGCACAAACTCTCACTCTTAATTCCTACTTTGTCCCAAAGTTACAAGACAGGATAAATGTGTTTATTATTGTTCAATGAAATTCTTTAGGTCAGGGCATCCTACTTAGTAAGTACGTGTTGTCTTAAGTTCTCGACATACCTATGAAAAAGCATGAAAGATGGAAGTTTGGGAAAATTAAACTATATACAGAGAAAGCGAAGTAATTAAAGGAGCTGTGTCGTCAAGTTTAGCACTTAGTTCAAGATTTAAACAGGACCTATCCTGCTCTTTTCTGTTCAGATATTAGAATGAAACCTGTTATTTCTTGGGAGAAAAAAACCCGGAACATTTACCAAATTTAAGAAAAAAAAACGGATCGAAATAATTTCGCCGTTTTTATATATTAAAGAACGGATCGTATTTGATAAAATATCAAAATATTAAGAACTTTCAGGGGAGTTGCAAATGATTCAAAAACATATAAAATCTATAAACGTTTATATAAACAAATAACTTAACTTACATGTCAAATTGTTGTTTCTTTCTATATTGCCGACAATAAACGCAAACACCCAGTATGGTAAGTGATACTCCAACAACAGGTACAATAGTTGCGGGAAGGTATACATGCAGATCTGGACATGATAAAAACACAGAGGTATTTCAGAACTCTTATTTCTAATATGAACAATATTTAACCATTTATCAATAAAATCGATTTCAAGTTTTTATTTTTCTACCAACAACTATTGGTGAATTTCAGACACAAAGTCTTCCACGAAATCGTTACGAAAAACATGCATCTCGCCTTGAGATCGGACTCACGACCCTACGATTGATAGATCTGAACTCTTCCTATTGTGTTTCTTATGGTATTATTGTTTGTATGTTTTTCAACGTTAGAATCAAGGGAAACAATAAATGAAATTGGAAGTGTTTAATGCTACACCTTTATATATTTCGTTTTGTAAATATAAGTTTAATAAAATATCAATTAACCCTTATCAAGCTGGACACGATTCGATTGATTCTGCCTTTGCGACCAGTGTAGATCATGATCAGCTTTAACATCCACGCAGTCTGATCATGATCAACACTGGTCGCCATTCAGTCCGTATCTTCTTGGTATGCACCCCTAATCGTACTGTCCAAATTGAAAAAAGGGCATGTTCATTATAGAAATTTAGCTTGGTAAGGGTTAAATACGTCATTTTTATAAAAAATCTAAAAATGTTCTAATTAATGCAATAAGAAAATATCATTTGCAAGGCTGAGCAATAACATTTAAAGATGCATATTTTTGTTGTTATCAAAGACGAATAACATTGTTGTATTTTTTTTGTAAATCTTTGACTGGTTATAACTACTTCGAAACTATCAAATGCCGATGAGTATTCCACTACCATCAATTGATAAGTAAATATGACACATATAAACTTCAATTTTTATCTGATTATCAGGTTATCAAATTAATTGCGGATTTTCGGATCGGATATCTTAACATCATAAGTGACGTGATGCATAATGTTGGCGTCAACCGTTGTTTATCGCAGAATTTATTGATTTGATTTCACAACATTTTATTCCTTCCTTTTTAAGACAAATATACAATGTGAATATACAGAACACCACATGTTCGACTAACATTAGTAACTCGGTCCGTCCCCGAAGTTATAATCTATTGATTGCATTGTATTCTCATGAAAAAAAATAACAAAATGCATTTGGAAGAGAACGAAGCTAAGCGAAAAGAATAACAGCAATGTTGGAATAGAAGTAGAAATGACCTAACTGTAGAAATTAAGAGAAAGCGTGATAGATGGGAAGAGTGGGTCATAACTGGGGGGTTGGGGTACACTTGCGTTAAGATTTTATTACTGTAGTTTTCCTTGTTCGAGAAAGACAAATCGGATTTTGTTATAATTATCACCTACACTTTTTATGAACTGTGCAACGTCATGATGTTGCACGGACGTCATGGTATTTTGCATGACGTTATGCAGGAAACGTGGGTAAACAAATGTTTCAGTCATTAAAATTACATATATTTAAAGACAAATGCTTGTTTTACGTGTCAAATCTCGTTGTGACAGCCTTCGGGTGAAAGGACAGAACTAGGATATATTCAATTCAGAAACACTGTGATTTTTTTTCTTTATTATCTAAACATATATATTAGTTCTCCATTAACAATTACCAACGTTTATTAGAGTTTTTTGCTACCGCTTTATATTTCACTACTGGATGCACATACCATTAAACATGGTTTAAAACCCTGTAAAATATCCATTAAAATAGGAAAAACCGTTAATTAACCCCATTAATTCTTGCATCACTTTATTTAACAAGTTTCACAATATTAATGGATTACATTTTAAAATACCATTAAAAGACCCATTTTTAACCATGAATCATGCCATTAAAAATTTAGTTTGGTAGCTAAAATAGTTAATGGCTTTGAAAAAGTAGTGAAATTTTGTATTTTTGGAATTTAACAGGATTATTCATGGCCCTTAAATTTGATTTAATACCCATTAAATGTTTAGGTTGTGTACGATTTCATTTAAGAGTAAACTTAATGGCCCTTAACAGCAATGCAATGCCCATTAAATCCTAAATTCTGTAAAATGTGATTCGTATATATTTTCTTTTTGGTTTTGAGCTTGCTCTCCTATTGAATGCTTATAATTCCAGTCTCATATTGTTCTAAAATGGACTTTATTCACAATAAATACATTCTACGCACACATCGTTTATAATATATCATGATGTTATATTTAGTTGCATTGAAGTTATTTCCCCTTGATGCAGTTACGCCATTTTTTTCAAATGTTTGGCAAATTGTGTTCCTACAAAAATCGGATTTATTTCAATGAAAGTCGGATGGAAACGTATTAATTTATTTGATAAATTCAATCTACAATATTTTGGTAAGGGTAATACGTATTGATGCATGCCACTTTTTCTGTTCTTTGTTTTTCTTGTCCAAATGATCAGCATTTGTATAAGAAAAAGGGTGGGGCAAGGAATTTACATTATAACATGTGTACAGACTAGTTTAGATTTTCAAATTCCTGAGTAGAAACTATGGTTTATAGAAAGGTGAACAGTACACATAATTGTGAAGATTTACAGTCTGATCTAAATTCATCTGGGGCATGGGAAGATCAATCGCTTCTTTGTTTCAATGAATCAAAGACTGTGGTACGCTTAATTGGAGATGGGAGAAGCTACTTGTGATGCAATCCCTCAAACATTTGCTCTTAGCTGTACAGTGCATGCATGTGAGCACAGAATATTGAAGTAGAGCTAAATTGTGATTGCCCATAAAAAGTGCGCTGACATTGTCATCAGTAGTTGCTTTTTGAATGCACCTGATGCCTAATGTCAGTACCAATAAAAACTTGGTCAGAATGTTTGTCAATATTATAATCATGTTGAATAGTTAAAACTACCCACATGGTCACTTAATCTATTAAACCGGTACCTGTAAACCCTTCTCAGTACAACTCAATACAATACAATATCCATTTATTTTCTCATTTCATATGAACATATGACAGAATAAGGATACAATATAACAAATGTTTGTACGAGGCTGTTACAACTTACATGTGTTTACATTACAAAATAATAAGAGACAAAAGAAGAAACAAATATTCTTCTAGCATTTTACAAAACAGTACACATGTATAGATACTTTTACATGTGTAGTAATACGTAGTTTAAATCAATATGGCAAATATTAATATTAAGTTGATTATCTTAAGATGTCTAATTCTGAAGGCAAATTTTCATGGCCCTTAATTTGATATACAATTAAAATATTATAAACCCATTTAAATTGAATCTGACATATTTAATGCGACCATCAATCAATTTTTTAATAATTAACGGCCATTAACAGAGTATTAAAAAAATTAATGGCCCCATTAGTTCTTACTAATTAATGGGGAATTAAGGGGTACTTTTTTAATGGCACATTAATTTCATGCCAATTATAATTTTTCATGGAGTTTTAAGGAGCATGTTAACTTATTTTAATGGTTTATTTTAAGCAGCTTTTCATGGCCATCAAAGTCATTTTTAATGTATGGCATTAAAACTATGGTCATGAAAATCCCATTAAATAGTAAGAAGTAATGGGTGAATTTTAATGGTGACCTATTAAAACTCTGTTAAAAACCTTTGAAAAAATTAAGGCCAATTTCATGACCCGTTTAATGGCATGTGCATCCAGTAGTGTTTGTTCAATATATAAATGTTATACTTACCGTAAAACGAATTATCTGCAAAAATCCCATAAAGTAATAATAATATACTGATTTTGTTACTGAAGACGCCATTTATTTAATTGTTCCGCTCATAAAATGAAATAACGACAGACCCATTTGACTGGGAAGTGACGCACGTCTCTGATCCTTATTAAGAGATGTAATTGATATACATAAAAATATAGCCAACTTATTGTATTTATAACTTATATCCGAAATGTAATCTATGCCGTACGTATCTACCTTCCAACCGTTTAAGCAAAATCAAATTAAAACATTACTTGATGACGTTTTGATCAAAATGATATTTTTCTTCCGCATAAACCAGCAGACCAATGGAATCCTGTCTCTTTGTGTGCATTTTTAAGGTTCCTTGTGGTACGATATATTTCGGTTACTGTAGACAACAATGGAAAATTGTGTGACAAGGTATATCATTTTGCAAAATGTCAGCAATTAGTACCAAGCATAAATAAAGCACTTTATCGATAAACATTGACACTGTAAAAGGATATAAGACAATAAAAAGATTCATACTATTCATAGAATACGATCATGTTATGGTTTTTATACTGTACAGATTTAGATTAATAGTATAGTACTCGCTTAAAGTTTACTTTTTAGGCAACGTTGAAGAAAATGCGTCACTTAAAATTAATGGGTGGAGACTTAACACAAATATGTTGCAATAAATTTAGAAGTCATTGCGTTCGTTTAACATTAAAATATTTGAGTTTGTATTGTACACACATTTTTGAAGAACTGTGTTGGAGTTACAATCACTCAACGAAGTAACGCATGTTTATTTTCTCTGAATTATGTGTATAGAATATACTATATTTCTCTAATAAAACACCTGAAATTAATTAACCACAACTCATGTTTGTATCAAATGCGTCAGCATATCGCCATGAATATAAATGATTACTTTCTACCTGCTTGCTCTGATGGTTAACGTTTTCAGCAAAAACGCACTTTCCTTACACAATAATTTTACAATGTGTTTCTTTATGCATCTTCTTCCAGCTATCACCTTCTCATACACTACAATATATATTTTTTTTGCATATCGACATATGCCTTCTGCCCCTCCCCCACTTTCAACGCACCAAACTGCATCGCACAAAATCGAGTGTTTGTCTGATCTTGCACTTTTGTTATAATATAATCATATAACCAATTAAGTAAAGCGATTCATATTATAAAATATAAAACAGTCAGTTGTTTTAATGGCGCATTTTAAATCAAAATCAGTTGTTTACATTAAAGAATCAATCACATTTAAGCAATATTTTATGACATTTTCAACTTAGTGTATGAGATTTATTTTAGGAGCAAAAAGATACATTTCTTATAGGGATCTAACTCTACGTAACAGGCCGTTTGTTCCGGACAGGATTTTCCCGCATCTTTACCAAAATTTGAAAAACTCGTCTTACATCCCGGTGTGCAAGATACGCTTCTATAATGAAATAGTGCTTAGTGCTTAAAAGAAATGCATTCATTTTATTTCATTTCTTCATTAATTGAAGAATACGGCATACAAGAAAAAACCACTGGTTGATTTGAATGAAAATATCTGGTAACTATTAATGCGGTAACCAGGCTCTGTCGATATTTTCGTCAGTACCTTCAACCAGTGAAAAATTCTTACAATATCTTTACTTAGGCACTCAGGGAAGTTCAACACAAGTCAGTTAGTAATGTTTCGAACAAATCCATTACTCATTTAAAATTTGGCTAATCACATTAACATGTATAGTGCATGAAACTATGCAAACGTTTTGAAAATAATATCCGATCATCGGTATCTTGAAACACTTCATAGGACACGTACATGAAACACATTGTACCGCGGTATTTTACACTTTTAAAAGCGGACCCATGATAAACATTAATTACGTTATATAAGGAATCTGATAACATTGATGGGCTATGGAATGATGATGATAAAAATGTCTACAACCATATTTGGTTGTATGATTTATGTATTATTATAATACAATTAAATGCATATGATACAGTGGCTTAGACAGTGTAATGTAACATTAGAAGCATGAAATGACATCAAGTGCTTCATCTGTGTCTACTTCATTTAAATAAAATAGATTCGAATTAAATGTTTCTATTGTTTAGTAATTATACCCATAGTTTGATTTTGTAAATTAATGCTTTTGTATGATTATGTACATTTTAAACAGTTGAAAGCATCAAAATAGCTGCTTCATGTTTGCTTTTCTACATGTTGTCAGAATGATCTATGAAATATTTGTAACTCGGCTTCCATGGTAAAAACCTAGGTCACTGGGTCAAATCATTGAAAAATACCTGACTTACATAAAAAATGGTCTATGAAATCTAGTTTAGATAATTTCACAGAAATGTTCCGTTTGTTCAAATTCATTCAGTTTAACGAAAACATGGCAATAAGGCGGGGCAGTCACGTTTTCATTCATTTAATATATAGAACTTCTTGTATCCTGTGCATATACTGAAACCTTTCCGTCTTAAAACGCTAGCCCAATTTCAAAATATCTTGACAGATAATTCCGTTGCGCGACCCTCTACTAAAATTGTTCAAGCAATTTGTGAGACTTAGGTAAATGATCTAGGGTCATGATGACCCCTCTTGTTTTGATATGTGCTAGACAAGCTTCTTTTTCAAAATATTTAGAAACGTCATTTTTGGAACGAATGTAATACGTATTCTTTCTAAGGCAGTTCGATCGTGCTCTTAGAATAGATCAACATTAACCAAAGCTTTATCAGGAATTACAAAAGAAAAATGTTTAAGGAACAAAGACTCCTAATTGTATTCTTAATTAGATGTAATTACAAATAAAATCTAGTCGATTTTGCATAGTTTCGCTATTTGTTTAGTGCAGGGATCCTTTACAGATCGTTAATTTTACCATTATTCAATTGTTAGATTGTAATAATTTGTTCATACAATGTGAGTTTGTAATTCGACTAATTTTAAATCAATTTTCTAAAGCCTTAAATAAGTTTTTGTTTAAGACTGGTTTTATTTATAATACGTTTAAGGGTCTAGTTGAAAACGTCCATAATTTTATGCCTAAAATATAAATAAAATACTCATGTGATTACGTGACTTTTAGATATATTTTGAACATCTAAAGCAAAAATCGTAAGCATTAATTACAATAATTATATAAAATTGAACACGATTTATACTTAAGCGGACGCGTTAGGCTTACCAAGTTCAAAACGAAACGAATCTTTTTCGGTATGATTTACACCAAACAATTAATCGCATTTAATTTAAAAACTGGATTAGGCTGTGAAACCTCCGATTTATTTTCTCAGCAGGAATTGTGTGTATATCATGCTATTTACTTCATGTTGTTCCCTTTGTTAAGACTTAAGAAGAGAAACAAAATCATTTAAATATATAAATCACTTAATGGGACGCATACTTTGAAATTAGAAAAAAAGTGGGTTGGGTATGATAAAATTTACCTGCAAAAAAGTACAAAGTTTTGGTACATGAAATGGATACTGTTTCAACTGTTATAAGTACACAAAGGATTGCTCACTAAAATAAAAATGAGAAAAACTGAAAAAAGAAAGTTATTGTTGAATTACATAAGACTTATTGTGTACATTCAAAGTCAACAATTGATATTTTTTTGTGCGAAAATAATAGTGTTTTACCTTGTCCAAACATTTATCAATCTCCTACAGATTCTAATTTTAAGAAGAAAAGTGAAATAAGTTCACTGTCTTCTTTTCATTTTGCATATGTAAGCTATACCACATGATTTAGTTTGTTTACAAAGTAGTGCATAAGAAAAGATATGGTGGTCAAGGAATGCCACATTCCAAAACTAAAAGAGTATATTCCCCTTAATACATTAAACATTTATCGTTACACAAGTCGAGTGGCTTACAATAAGGGCCTAGAAATGTTTCCATTATTAATTTTCAACTTGGTACTCATGAACTACAATGTACTTCAATATAAAAACACATTCAACAAACTTTTGAAAATGTATTGTCTTAAAAGTCCCTAAAATAATGTATGAAATTTGGTTGAGAGGTCCAATCAATGTGTATATGTGCAAAAGTAACATTCTAATCTTGTTCACAAAACTTACTAATACACAGCAGGAATATCAATGATCAAAACTGGACGAATATACAGTTATCCTCACTTTAATGTCATTTATAATTCGCCTTGAATTCTCCACCATACTTTTCATAACTCTGTTTGCACGAGTCGCACGAGAATGCTGTCATTCACGTAAAAACGGGGTCAGATAAGTTGTAAATGCAATATCATCTAAACGTAATTAATGGATTATGCAGTTCAAGAAAAACTTTATCTCATAACGTAATGAACAAGTATAATGTTGTAACAACAACTATACTTATACTGATCTAAGTAGCAGTCGGTTTTTAAGTGACTTTATTGACTCATTTTGTGTTTTGTTATTGTTGTCAAAAAGTATAACGGAAGTGCCTCACAACTGAAGCGGAAACCAGTTTGATGCACAAAGTAGTCCACTGTAAGTAATATTTTTTGATAAATGTCCATAGAAATTAATAATTTTCTGATATTAAAGACGAATATCTGAATAGGATTCGTTATTTGATAAGAAATTATAATCATCGACATGTTTTTTTTTAAAAATCATACACGTGCTGACACCTAAGTTGTCTGCCGTTGTTTAATAGAGTTGCCTTTCGTCCGGCGCAGTAATACTTTATGCAGTGAATCGCCGAGAAGTCGTGGGAAAATTAAAAACCATCACTACTGGATGCACATGCCATTAAACGGGTCATGAAATTGGCCTTAATTTGTTCAAAGGTTTTTAACAGAGTTTTAACAGGTCACCATTAAAATTCACCCATTACTTCTTACTATTTAATGAGATTTTCATGACCATAGTTTTAATGCCATACATTAAAAATGACTTTGATGGCCATGAAAAGCTGCCTAAAATAAACCATTAAAATAAGTTAACAGGCTCCTTAAAACTCCGTGAAAAATTTTAATTGGCATGAAATTAATGTGCCATTAAAAAGTACCCCTTAATTCTCCATTAATTAGTAAGAACTAACGGGGCCATTAATTTTTTAAATACTCTGTTAATGGCCATTAATTTTTAAAAAAAATGATTAATGGGTCTCATTAAATATGTCAGATTCAATTTTAATGGGTTTATAATATTTTAATTGTATATCAAATCAAGGGCCATGAAAATTTGCCTTCAGAATTAGACATATTAAGATAATCAACTTCATATTAATATTTGCCATATTGATTTAAACTATGTATTACTACACATGTAATAGTATCTATACATATGTACTGTTTTGTAAAATGCTAGAAGAATATTTGTTTCTTCTTTTTTCTCTTATTATTTTGTAATGTAAACACATGTAACAGCCTCGTACAAACATCTGTTATATTGCATCCTTATTCTGTCATATGTTCATATGAAATGAGAAAATAAATGGATATTGTATTGTATTGAGTTGTACTGAGAAGGGTTTACAGGTACCGGTTTAATAGATCAAGTGACCATGTGGATAGTTTTAACTATTCAACATTATAATATTGACAAACATTCTGACCAAGTTTTTATTGGCACTGACATTAGGTATCAGGTGCATTCAAAAAGCAACTACTGATGACAATGTCAGCGCACTTTTTATGGGCAATCACAATTTAGCTCTACTTCAGTATTCTGTGCTCACATGCATGCACTGTACAGCTAAGAGCAAATGTTTGAGGGATTGCATCACAAGTAGCTTATCCCATCTCCAATTAAGCATACCACACTCTTTGATTCGTTGAAACAAAGAAGCGATTGATCTGTCCATGCCCCAAATGAATTTAAATCAGACTGTAAATCTTCACAATTATGTGTACTGTTCACTTTTCTATAAACCATAGTTTCTACTCAAGAATTTGAAAATCTAAACTAGTCTGAACACATTTTATAATGTAAATTCCTTATCCCACCCTTTTTCTTATACAAATGCTGATTATTTGGACAAGAAAAACAAAGAACAGAAAAAGTGGCATGCATCAATACATATTTATCCTTACTAAAATATTGTAGATTGATGTTATCAAATAAATTAATACGTTTCAATCTGACTTTCATTGAAATAAATCCGATTTTTGTAGGAACACAATTTGCCAAACATTTGAAAAAAATGGCATAACTGCATCAAGGGGAAATAACTTCAATGCAACTAAATATAACATCATGATATATTATAGACGATGTGTGCGTAGTATGTATTTATTGCGTTTAAAGTCCATTTTAGAACAATATGAGACTGGAATTATAAGCATTCAATAGGAGAGCAAGCCAAAAACCAAAAAGAAAATATATACGAATCACATTTTATAGAATTTAGGATTTAATGGGCATTACATTGCTGTTAAGGGCCATTAAGTTTACTCTTAAATGAAATTGTACACAACCTGAACATTTAATGGGTATTAAATCAAATTTAAGGGCCATGAATAATCCTGTTAAATTAAAAAAATACAGAATTTCACTATTTTTACAAAGTCATTAACTATTTTAGCTACCAAACTAAATTTTTAATGGCATGATTCATGGTTGGAAATGGGTGTTTTAATGGTATTTTAACATGTGACCCATTAATATTGTGAAACATGTTAAATAAAGTGAGGCAAGAATTAATGGGGTTAATTAACGGTTTTTCCTATTTTAATGGATATTTTACAGGGTTTTAAACCATGTTTAATGGTATGTGCATCCAGGAGTGCATGTAAATAAACTAAAATTAATCACACTTTCAAAATCAATTTCAAGTGATCGACGTTATGCATTTAACCCACCTGACCTGTGTAGCATCTTAGATATCGGTTCTCTAAGGTATTCATTGTGTAGAATGTCATGTTATGCCATTGCAGTGTATCCCACTCTGACCTTTTTTGTTTACATTTTTTATCAATGAGAAATATGGCGTCCATCCCGAGCTGAAATGACGTGGCGTTAAATTTTTACATGTTTAAGCAAATCTGGTGTGTTAGAAAGAAAATTTCATCCCTTCAACATTATTTGTAACACTGGTATTGTAAAAAACCTGTTTTTTTTTCCTTATACAAAAGCTTAATATTTTGTGTTGAATGTATTTTCACAAAGATCCCTGTTTTCCTATTACATTCATAGTACCACATCCTTATCCACAAAGTACTGAATATTACAGGTATTCATTAGTATTATATCAGTTTAGGAATATGTTTTTTATCTTCCCACCATCGATTTCTTGAATATGCACCCCTTCCTCATTTCCGTATGAACTGTAGATGTAGCAATATGTGTCCCCTTAATAGCACCATTTCATACAACTAGTCAGATACACAGCTTTTAATTTGTTGGCCTTGTTTCGTAAATTCCGTGATAGTTGTGGGGGAAGGGTTGTATTTTCGATTAACTGGATTTTTAATGGATAAAAAATAACGAAGGCCAGTCAAATATCGGGAACAATTAAATTCAAAAGATCCTATTACCCGTTTGGTAAATGTTTCATTTTATTTCAATGATCATTCCCCCATAAACGACCGTATTCCCCCTCTTCCTGTTGCGACCGATCAAAACAAACAACTGGCAGGCCGAAGGTAAGAAATCGTTTTCAAATTAATTATTTTGCTTTACACAGTGTGTGTATTTAAGTGTTACGATAAGTTGAACATAAACATGTGTATGTGGTGATGTAACAGATGAAACAGACAAGAAATGTTTACAAAATGCTGATCACACTCATTGCATGGGAATTCACTCGACCAAGTCACGAAACTGGTGAATAACATGTCAAATTGATTAGCAATCTAATAATCCATGTTGTTTTCTGAAATAAGCATGCATATGGAAGAAATTACATTTTATGTAGACGGTAAACACATTCACTGTATGCCGACTTGTCAATTTTGATTTTGATCTGAATTCATATTTGTGACTGACTCTGTATTCCATTTTGCGACTTACGTATGCGATTTATGTACTTTTAGGGCGTAAACGAAGTAAAGATACATACCGAAGTGTCTCTATCAGTTTCATGTATATAATGTCATTTAATGTCGAATGTAGAAAAAGCACGCCTATAAACCGTGCTTCTATCTTACTAGAAGCAAGAGCTGCCGTCTAACGGTCGCTAAATTATACCCACGCTTCCGTCATCCTGGACCAATTGATAATGGCAATCATTTTTTAATAAATAAAGTAGTAACAGTGGAGACAATGATTGATATATACAATTGTATATTAATTAGGATGCGTGAACAAGTAACATTAAGTTAAAGTACGGACACGAAAAACCGACCCTTATTTTTATTTTGTGATCTGGACACTGGAGCAATGGACCAGCAATGGACCAGCTGGGGCCAGTATTATCAACCATCTTATCATATCGTACGACCAAAATTTTGTCTGAACACTCCTAAATTGCTGATACTAGTAACAAAACACATGCCAATTTCATGCGTTCAAGATTTTATGTGTAGGCCTACTGGCAGGTAGCATGTTTTCTGTATAATGTGTCCATATTTGAAGAAAACAGATATCACAGTTTTGACCTACGGTCGATTTTAGTCGTACAATGTTTGATAATTACGCGCTACGCATCGACTCATGATGGTGAATATTTGTAACAAGTTACCTTCAGAATTCCTTCATGCATAAAGACACGAAACATGAACCGGCTGTATTTTTGATATTTGACCTCTTAGTGCGGCCCTTGACATTGGAGCTAGGTCTGTGTCTGTGCGCAACACATTGTCTCATAATGGTGAACATTTGTGCCAAGTTATTTTACAATCCCTTAATGTATAACGAAGTTATGACACGGACGAGAAAAAATGGACCTTTTTTACCTTTGACCTCTTAAGTGTGACATTGACAAGTTTGAGAGTGGTAGATGTAATAGTATTCAAGTAATTGCAGGACCAAATTTGTAAGACTTACATACAGACAGACCGGACAGACAGACCGCATGGTGACTCCTATATATACCACCCTCCTTCGAACTTCGTTTGAGGGTTATAATTATGAAGAAATACTACAGGAGTTGGTTGAAAGTCGAGATTTAATAAATAAGTCAGTTGCTAACAGGGAAACAGTCTTTTTTACGGAAGTCGCAAACATTTGTACAGTACTGCAAGCAAACATGCATACAGTATTGATATCACACCGAATCCTCTTTCATTGACGATTATAAACAAATTGGAGGCCTTAGCAATGAATTTATTTAATTTTACCAAACTAGTATTGTTTCTTTATCCATGAAACAGTGGGATTTATATGTAGATCATTCCTCAAGCAAGAAATATGTACTTTTGACGCCGACAATGTGCAAGTTCTGGACAAAACCAGTGATCAATCGAGATTTTTGCTATAATTTTACCTGTAATCAGACTAACATAATATATAAAGAAACAAATCATGTTCAGCTTCCAATATAATGTAAATATACTGTACACACCAACAAAGCACATTAATCTCTTTAAAATAGTTTTTTTTTTCCCAACTTTTAGCTGTCAGCTTATTGTTTTGATCGGTCGCAACAGGAAGAGGGGGAGTACAGTCGTTTACAGGGTGTTCATTGATTAATTTATGTAAAAAGTAAAACACAAAAATTATAAATAACAATTTTGCCATCTTGGATTTCATTATAGAATGAGTCTCTGCAAATGTAGGGATATAAACTAAACAACGCAAGTGTGCTATCTACGAGTATATTTTAAAGACGGAAGCATAATACACAATCGTCTAGTGTTTGGTAAACTTTGATAATGATATTATATATTTTATTTTATCGTTTCCGTGAATTAAAAACTAAAGATCATAGAAATGAAATGATTTGTGATTATGCGCGTGAAAGTGCCGACGTTACTCTGAGTCATCAGCGATTCTGTTTATTTCCGTTTTTTTTTAATGATTTTTATTCTCTATGTCTGTTCGCTATAACCGAGGGGTTTTCCATTGAATTTCATATTTTAGGACTGGAAAATTTGTTCCTTATAATCGAGTGTTCCTTATAACCGAGTTTCTTATAACCGAGGATTTTCACATTGAATAAAGAAGGAATTAGATCGGGGAATTGAAAATTGTTCTTTATAACCGATTGTTCCTTATATCCGAGTTCCTTATAAGTGAGGTTTACTGTAGCATTTCCTATATTAGTGAAAAAATGTCAGAAAACGCTGGTCCAATGCCGATATTTTCCATGCGCGACCCTCCATTAAAATTGTTATAGTAATCTGTGAAACTTAGGTGAATGATCTATGGACATCATGTCTCTTTCGTTTTAATAATCAACTAGGTATGTCTTTTTTAATGTATTTAGAATACGAATGCACCACTATTTCTTTCGAAGACAACCATGCCTTTAGAATGGACCGATATTGACCAAAGCTTTACCAGTAATTACAAAACGTTTATCGAACAAAGATTTTAACTAGATGTTACCACTACTAAAACAAGAGCTGTCGGAGGACAGCAACGCTCGACTATTCAACAGCCTTGTCAATTGAATGAATACAAAAGTTGAAAAAGGGGCATAAATTTGTAAAATGCAAAGTAGAGGTATTGAACCTCTGTACTGCATGTCATATCATGACAGTGAACAAGTGTGTGAAGTTTCAATCCTTTCCAATTTGTGGATACTGAGATACCAGCTTACATACAAAAACTTAACAAAAAACTGCTAAGTCAAAGGGGCATAATTTTGTAAAAATGCCAAGTAGAGTTATGGGACCTTCACAGTGCATGTTAGATCATGACAGTGAACAAATGTGTGAAGTTTCAATCCATTCCAATTAGTGGATACTGAGATATCAGATTACATACAAAAATTTAACCAAAAACTGCTAAGTCGAAAAAGGGGCATAATTTTGAAAAAAAAGAGAGTAGAGTTATGGGACTTGCTTAGTGCATGTCAGATCATGATAGTGAACAAGTATGTGAAGTTTCAATCCATTCCCATAAGTAAGTACTGAGATACCAGCTTACATACAAAACCTTAACCAAAAATTTCTAAGTCGAAAAAGGGGCATAATTTTGTAAAAAAGCAAAATAGAGTTATGGAACTTGTGCAAGGTAGATCAGTTCATCACAGTGAATAAGTGTGTGAAGTTTCAATCCATTCCCACAAGTGGTTACTGAGTTACCAGCTTACATACAAAACCTTAACCAAAAATTTCTAAGTTGAAAAAGGGGCATAATTTTGTAAAAAAGCAAAATAGAGTTATGGAACCTGTGCAATGTAAGTCAGTTTGTCACAGTGAATAAGTGTGTGAAGTTTCAATCCATTCCCACAAGTGGTTACTGAGATACCAGCTTACATACAAAACCTTAACCAAAATCGGGACGCGGACGCGGACGCCGACGCCGACGCCGACGCGGACGCCGACGCATGGGCGAGTGCAATAGCTCACTATTCTATGAATAGTCGAGCTAAAAACCATTGCTAATTGATTACTGCAGTGGTCTTGTTACGGATCGTTGAATTTACCATTGTTGAAATGCAATGTTGAAGAATCGTGCAAAAATGACCAAACTAGTCTTAACATCACTCCGCACAAAAAAAAAACAACAACAAAAAAACACCAGTTTGCAGTGGGCAATACTTGCGGCAGGTTTATTAAGAAGGCAAGTTTCATTTACAGGTATGCAATTCAGATAAACAATTGTTATACAACAACATTAATTTTCCATTTAAACAACCTAAAACTCTCCATATCCATACATATTTAAGTGTATTCATCCTTTACTCTAATAACACTTAAGTGTAATACATGCTACGTTCAAATTAATCAGAAATATTATTACGACTATTGTAAACAGACTAAAACAGTTTAAAACAGTAATGATACTTCAATGTTATAAACAGAATACTATCCCACTGAAAAAATTGATCGTATTTTCATCTCTGGAATATTTGCCGCACACGAAAAACTCCCTATTAAGAGCCCACACATTAGAAAATGATAATTATACCGGATTTTAGGAAGAAACGTATCACCGCGGCAACAATAAAAATTGTATGGCTCGAAATCGAAATGATTTCTCAGAACATTCCTGAAAATTGGATACCGGATCTAACCCAAGGCTGTAGATGTTAATAATCATTCTAGCATAAAACTGCTGTTATTGTCACTTTTCGAGGGGTGTTTTAACAGGAGAGAAAACGTGTGTTAACAGAGAGATTCTCGCGCTCACGTGCTGTTATAACACATTTTTATATATGCGCGTTCCGCGGCAAAGTGTAAACGTATTACGGCCCCAAAACGGATAATTCAAAAGGAAATGACGACAACGTAGACTTTACCGCGCATTTCATGGAAATTTAATGACGTTGAGAGACAATATATTCATTTACTTGTTTTTTACGCATTTTATGCTAGAATAGCGTTAGCGCATGTTCTTTTCGTGTTATAACATCTTCAGAATCCCTCGGTAATCGATGGTACCCTCGTCCTACCGGACTGGGGTACCAACAAATCCCTCGGGATTCTGTAGATGTTATAACACGAAAAAACATGCGTTATCCCTACAATAATAGCTACATAAAAAAACTTCGAATTTGAATAGCAAAGTAAATGTTCTACCTCTCAGTGTGAAGTTTAGAACTAAATAACACCCGCTAATCCATCAAATACCCGCCAAATATCACATGACTAAAGTGCATGACTGATTCGCGCCAAATATTCTTTCCCGCAAATGTTTGCGCTACTTAATGTGAAGACATTCGTTCTGTGCTATACTGCGAAACGCGCAGAATTGTCAATTGGATTACCTTTTAGACTTACTACATGGCAATATATGAAATAAACTTGAGATAATGCATATATTATTTACTTGTTTTATCGCAAATTACTTTGAAAAATGGTCGGATTTTGGTTGAAAAATGGTGGGATTTGGTTGAAAAATGGTTGGATTGTGGTTGAAAAATGGTTGAATTTACGTCCCCGACGTTTAGCCAACGTCAGGATCCGACGTTTAAACGGTTTGCAAGTCCAACCAAAATCCAACGTTTATCCAACGTCCTGATCCGACATTTTTTTAGTTCTAACCAACGTCAAATGTTAACTACCATGCAGATTTGAAACGTGTAAAATCTTAAAAATGAATATATTACCCATTCTAGCATAAAACTGCTGTTCTTGTCACTTTTTGGGGGTATTTTAACTGGAGAGAAAACGTGTGTTAACAGAGAGATTCTCGCGCTCACGTGCTGTTATAACACCTTTTTATATATGCGCGTTCCGTTGCAGAACGTAAACGTATTACTGCCACAAAACGGATAATTCAAAAGGAAATGACGTCAACGTGAAAAAACAACTCGGATATTCCCGCGCATTTCATGGAAATTTAATGACGTGAGAGATAACGTATTCATTTATTCGTTTTTTCCCGCGTTTTATGCTAGAATAGTATTTTCGTGTCATAACATCTTCAGAATCCCTCGGGATTCTGCAGACGTTATAACACGAAAAAACATGCGTTATCCCTACATTAACGTCATTTAATGTTCGTGAAATGCGCTCAATGTCAGCTTTGTTTGATCACGTTGATTTCATTTCTTTTTTAATGCGTTATACAGGCACGTACGTAGTACGTTTACGCTTTGCTACGGAACGTGCATATATTTTAACAGTGCGTGAGCGCGAAAATCTCTGTTTACAAACGTTTACTCTTCTGAAAACATCAAAAACCAAGTTTTATGCTAGAACTATGAGAAAAAATATAATCAAATACTACTGCATCAGAAATAATTAATTTTGAGTTTGGCATTAAAAGTCCAGTCACTTTTATATTTTACTGATTCTACAATATGGATACATTATTGTGTCAACTATCCTCCGTCACAATTTCCGTCTTTTTCGCAGGATTCGTCCACCTGATTTCCATATTCTGATGTTAATGTTTGCGCACGCTCAGCTTCACCAAACAAAGCTGGCAGTGTATTTCGCCAAAAGGCAAATTCCCGAGCATATAAAAACTGTCTAACGGTATCTTCTTTGTCCAGTATCGTGTATTTCTGTGAGGTCATGCTGTACTTTGGCCAAATCAATGATGGTGATGCATTGCGAACTGGTTTGTTAGGATCTCTGGAAAAAATAACATTTAATAGAAAAGAAATTAGAACGCTATCACATTGTCCTTGAATCTGAAACGAAAACGACACTGAGTTACTAAAAAGAAAATTTAGACAGTAGAAATTTGTTGATACTGATAAATGATTTGTGTTAAAACATAAGATAGTCAATTAAATATAAACACTCAAACTAAAAAAGAGTTGAAAATTATCTGACGCCCAAGAATCCAATGATTTACAGTAAACTCCGGTTATAGCGAAGTCCTCGGGATCCGGCGAAACTGCGGACGCGTTCCTTATACTTATAAACAGTATTTGTATCGATAATATTCCAAAAGCTAGAATGGAAATACGATAATGGTCAGCTAATTGTTGTTTATACAGTCATGCGTATTGATGTTCATGTTAAATATAATTTACGAAACCGTTAAGAAAACTAAAAATAATGCTAGGGGTTACCAAACATAAAAGAGCATACCCAGATTTGGCAAAATTGGTCCAGTATGTTATCATTCTCCTGGAAAGATCATACTCCCACTGTGGAGGAAGGTCAGTCTTATCTTTATATATCACAAAATTGTAAACAAACAGCGGCGCAATTTCATCGCCACGGACTGCCTTCTTGACCAAAGCTGGGGTTGGAAGTGATCGTTTATGAAGCTGGGGGATAAAATTATAAACATAGCTGTCCACATTTGATGCATTAGCATGAATCCGACTCATTTCTATCCCTGAAACATTGAAGTAAGTATCTCCGTTAAGTCGCAATACTTGTTCGCGT
The DNA here is from genome assembly GCF_021730395.1 of Mercenaria mercenaria. Lineage (NCBI taxonomy): Eukaryota > Metazoa > Mollusca > Bivalvia > Venerida > Veneridae > Mercenaria > Mercenaria mercenaria. The sequence continues at coordinate 48,951,182 of NC_069363.1, read as the reverse complement.
AACCTCTTAGGATCATCAGGACTTTCCCAATCCGTATATTCAGCAATTAGCAGTTGTTTCACAGAGTTTGGCACTTTCTTGTCTGCACCATAAATCTGTGAAATCGCTCCTGGAATGTGGTGGTTGTTTATTTGCTCACGAGTAATTTCTAACTGATCAAGATCCTCCGGTCTCCCCATCATCATAATGAACAATGCTCCTTCAGCACCATTAATTCCATTTATTAGTTTTAGTGAGCGAAAGAATTCTATTTCCGACTGAGGTTCCGATTCTGCCAGTTTATACAGATCTGTCGGGTGTTTTTTTAACATATTCACCATCAATTGTCGGTGATATTATAAGTTCCATGGCCGTCTCCATGTCCCCGACCGCAATGACATCGGAATTAACTTTGATGATGTTTTCTGGCGTTGCTGATTTAAGACAATGAAAAATGTCATCCTGGTTTTCATATCTACAGCCCAAGTACCTTGCGTAATGTTTAGCAGTTTCTTTATTATTCTTTTGAAAAGCTGTAGGTACAATTAAAGTGTACAAACAGCTCCTCCAGATGATCCAAAAACAGTCACTCGATCTTTAACCCCACCAAATGATTCAACATTCTCGTTCACCCATTGTAAGGCTAAACGTTGATCCCACATACCAAAATTACCAGCGGATGTTTTATCATCTAAATCCATAAAACCCAATAATCCCAGCCTGTAGTTAATTGTCACTGTGATAACATTTCCAACAGACGCAAAAACCTCACTTTCAAACATATGTCCAGCACCCACAGCGTATCCACCCCCATGTATGAAGACCATTACCGCGTGGCCCGATTTCTCATCCGGTTTTTGCCAAGGTACATAAACATTTAGAAATAAACAGTCTTCCGATCTTTTACCTAAAGGCTTTCCAAGATTATAAGAGTCATATTGTGGACATGCCGGTGGGTCTTCTGTGGCATCATACGGCTCAGAAAATGTTCCGTACGGTAGTGGTTTTTTAAATCGTAATTCTCCAAGCGGTGCTTTAGCAAACGGTATTCAAAGGTATTTATCAACCTCGTATGTGTTCGGACACGTTCGGTTACACCATTAATAACACCAAGTGGTGTTGAAACACTAGGATTTCCTGCAGCTGAATGAAGTAACAAAAGTAATATTGTGCAGGTAAACGAAGCCGCCATTTTTCCACAAACTACGTGTAAACATACAGTGCTTTAGGGTATAGAGGATAGCTAACAAAATGTCCCTGCTTTCCAGTTCAAAGTAAATAAACCTCGTATTTTACTGTATAAAAGAAGGAAAATGTACATAACTGTATTCAAAACATTCAAATTTTAATAAAAATTTCAAATGCTTTTTGCGCTTGTTACGCGCAAATAACAAATCTGCGCGTTTAGTAAATCGCGCAGCGCAAACAAACAATTTTCTATTTGTGCAACGATACTAAAATTTGTTAAACGCGCAAGTTAACTGCCTTGCGCGTTTATGTAGCAGGGTACACTTCGAAAATATTTGTTATAATTAGAACTTCGTGATTTTGGACGTCTGTAAATTAAAGTAAGAGAAAATGATTGTTAATTCTTTAGAAAATTTAAACAGCCGATACATGTAAAATTCTGATGTAAGTTGTAAAACTAACTGCTGCTAGCTTTGTATGAATCGGTGAGTCAGCTTGGCGCGGGAAATTTAAATCACGGAAGGGTTCCGTGCTTGTTGATTGATACTCAGGAACAATTTCGCTATTTTGTGAAAAAACGAGCTGGATGGGCCCCCATTCCGTTTATATCCTGTAGTTCAGTAGGGACTATTAAATTGAGAAATGCAATAAAATTGGGCATTGTTCTTGCAGCGGGATCATCGCAGGCTGTTCAAAAGGTGCAAAATTGATGATTTTGGCATGCTATTTTTAATGGAATATGTAAAACTTTCGTGTTGATGACTTTCTGCATTCTTGTATGAGAGTCCTGGTCTTGCCATTAATTAAAGGCCTAGATTCACTACTATATAAGTGCCCCCACCCCCAATCCAATATACAACTCCCATCTTATCTGCTGCTTATCAGCGATTATACAACAGTAACTGATTAGAGGGCAATTAGCACAACAGGGACCCCAACTAGACCATGAGATGTGTGCAGTGGAGTTGAAAGAAATTAATTTTTCTTCAGTGAATGTGAAATGATAATAATAATAATTATTATTTTGATATTATATACTAATAGATGATAAAAACTATTACTTTAATGTTATAATAGTAGTAGTAGTAGTAATAATAATAATAATAATAATAATAATAATAATAAAAAAATCATAATAGTTATTATTATTATAATATTACATATAGGATAATAAAAGATACAGTAATAATATTGAAAATAATAATGATAATAAAATACAAGTATAGTGAAAACTTCATGAGTTCTTAGTGCTGACAAAAATTAATATAAAATTATTGTGTTCCATCTATACTCAATTTTCATTTTAAGTTTGTTGCCAAAAGTGACTTTTATTCATGATTTGCTTTGTAACTTTGAAATGCACATACTGTTTTCAATTTTAGACAAATATTATGTACAGTATTCTGCCAGCTTTAGATGAGTGAAAGTCACATTTTTTTCTGAAATATCACAATTCTCCAGACAGAATTTGAAAAAAATGAAAACTTGCATATTTCTTTAAGAAAGTTTCTCATTATTTTATTATTGTGAAAATAAGTTTCTGATTATTTTATTATTGTGTTTGATCAACAATATTTTTCTTTACATAGAAATACCCCCCCCCAAAAAAAAAAAAAAAAAAAAAAAAAAAAAAAAAAACACACCCTAGTATAACTTTAAATGTTATTAATTATTCATTAATTTAAAATAAACTACATTATTTCCCCTTCTCACTAATTGATACACTTGAAAGGTAGACTGACTCTCCAATAAACAATGACCCTTGTTTATTGGAACCATACTGTGATGGTCATTAGCCCACAACTGTGCTGGTGAAGACAGAAATCCCTTGGCCCACTGCCAAAATCTAGGCCTTTAAATGAACAAAACATGCACGCACTTTATAAAGTGGCTACCCTGAATCTGCTTATTATGGAAGTGCATTGCGACTCGTTACATGTAAGCCCGGTCGTGCCCAAAATTTTCGACCCTAAGTGTACCCTGCTACCTTAAGTATATCAGTCTACGCTAATAACATACGGATAAATTGACATTCCACAAGAGGACTTTTTATAGTTTTTCTAAGTCCGCAAAAAAACCCTCCTTACCAGGTAGAGATACCTTAAAATACACCTAAAATTTAAAAGTAACATCTAAGTTGTACCACAGAAAAGTGGTCTCGATTTTTCCCTACGGCCATTAATAAAAATTTACAATATGAGATTTTTTTATAGTAACAACAAAGGGAAGTAATTCTAAAACTATGGATCTGGTTCTTGCGCATGACACAATCATAATCCCTCCATGCATGAAGAAGAAATGCCCCGGAAAACGTCATTCTTGATTTTGACTTTTGACCTCTAAGTGTGACATTTACCTTTTAGACCTAGGAACCTGGTTCTTGCGCATGACACTCCGTCTCATAGCGATGAACATTTGTGCCAAGTTACATGTAAATCAAAATACCTCCATGCATGAAGAGGAAATGCTCCGGACAAAGTATCGACCCTTGACCTCTAAGTGTGACATTGACCTTAGACCTAGGAACCTCGCTTTTACGCATGACAGTCCGTCTCATGATGGTGAACGTTTGCGCCAAGTTACACCAGAATCCCTCCATGCATGAAGAAGATATCAACCGGACAAAGTATGTGGACGCCGCCCGCCCTCTCGCCCGCCAGGGGAGTTCCCAAAATACGTCCCATTTTTCAAACGGGCGTATAAAAAAGTGTTCAATATATTTATGCAGTGATTACGTCCTTGGTAATTTACGAAATATTTCTGTGAAACTCGTTTTAATACTTATTTTCATTCCAGGTATTAACAAATTCTGCGTTGGTTGCATTTATAGCAAATTCTGAAATTACGCCGATATTTTAAGTTTTTTTTAAAAAAATCTTGTTAATCTTAATATTTTAATGCCTTTACAGTATAAAATTTTAAAACTAGTTGGAGCATATTACACCTTCACGCATGTTTGGATTTTATTGCATGTTGTATCAGATTGAAGTTATTGAAACTTGGTGACCGATTTGTGTGAATTTACTGATGTGGAAACGAACTTATCACAACTTGACGAGGTGCTTGATATGAGCGGACTCAGTGGTCCATGCTCCTCCAACTAAACATTACTAACAATGGGATAAAAGATGCTTTACACATGCCATGTTAAAGGAAGCTTCTGGAATTGGAAATCTTCTTTATCTTGCACTATCCTCCTACTATCATTACTAACAGTCTTCTGGGGGAGTCACCCATATGGGTAACCGGTGACGACTATAAATAAACTTGCAGTTCGCCAAAGTTGATCTGCTAATGGAATTACTCCATTTAGTTCAAATATGGCCATTCTATTTCACATACAGTTGTCACATTAAATATGTATTAAATTTAATAAATTGTTAAATGTTACTATTTAATAGACTCCGCCCAGTAACAGTGTACCTGATAGGGCTAACTGTAAGACGGTTATAAAATTAAGATATTAACCTCTCGCTTCGCTAACGCTCGCCTGAAATTAATATCTTAAAGCTGTTGTATTCAACTTGTAACCTATACGTACATACTTACATACATGCATACACACATACATACATTCATACAAACATACATACAAACATACATACTTGATATGAAACTTTAATGATACGGTAGACCATTCAATAACAAGAATGAACATATGTACATTGAGCATTTTATATTTATTTAAAAAAATAATATACTATATCTGCACGATTTCCTAAGCACGCAGAGAAAATTATGGATATATATTGCGTGCGCAACCATTGGCAAGTGACTACTCAGCGCTTGGCACAAGACCACAGTTATTTGCCCTTGGTTGACCACAATACGGAAGTGGTTACGCGGAAAATAGTTCCTCTGTTTGATGGTGAATATTGGTGAATTTTTGAGTGAAAGACCTGCAATAAATGGCATGATTTAATAGAGGAGATATGAAATAGTAGGTACATGTACAATTTGACAGAATGAAAATGTCAGAATATGCATAACATGACTTTTTGATAGGGCCTGTTTTGCCTGTTTGCGGTCATCTAGAGAGTATTCTTCATACGCATGTGATTTGGTTCAAAATGGTGGAAAAAAGAGCCGGTCAACCCAATGTTTACTGTGGCTGGAATTTTTTCTCTTGGATAGTTCTGTTGAGTTCAGGTATTTTTATAGGGGTTGGAATGCATGCAAAATTGCTATAGTGTCCAGTGCCTATATAGAACATATAGTAAAAATAACTGTGGTCTTAGGCCTGATGTTACATGTGATGTAGTCCAAAATGTAGTTCCATGTTGTTGATTAAATATGGTATTATTAGACATATAAGGATGTGGCAGTTATATTTTTCGCTTAGCTTGATTGCATATTGTACTGAGAAAAGATCTAAACCTCTTCCATTGTGAATTTCCAAGTTTTAGTTTTATTCATTGCGAAAATGATCGCAAAACGGCAAATTTAATGGGAGCATTTTCAGAGGTTACATACTGATTTAATCAGTACTGAACAGCTTAAAGACACGCCGAAGAGTAACTGTATTTTTTTGTATTTCCATGATGGTCACACTGAGAGATCAAAGGTTAACAGGGTCTGTTTCGTGTCCGGTCCATAACTCTGCCATCCATAAAGGGATTTTAAAATAGCTTCGCATACCTGTTTACCATAATAAGACAATTTGTCACGCGCAATCTTCAGACCCCTAGCTCTAAGGTCAAGGTCACACTGAGAGATCAAAGGTTAACAGGGTCTGTTTCGTGTCCGGTCCATAACTCTGCCATCTATGAAGGGATTTTAAAATAACTTGGCATACCTGTTTACCATAATAAGGCAATTTGTCACACGCAATATTTAGACCCCTAGCTCCAAGGTCAAGGTCACACATAGAAGTCCAAGGTTAACAGGGTCTGTTTCGTGTCCGGTCCATAACTCTGCCATTCATCAAGGGATTTTGAAATTAACTGGCATACATGTTCCCCATAATGAGACGTCATGCGCAAGATTCAGACACCTAGCTCCAAGGTCAAGGTCACACTTAGAGGTTAAAGGTAAACATTGTTTGTTTCTTGTCCGGTCCATAACTCTGCCATCCCTAAGGGATTTTAAAATAACTTGGCAGAAATGTTCCCTATAATAAGATAACTTGTCATGCGTAAGACTCAGATCCTTAGCTCTAAGGTTAAGGTCACACTTAGAAGTCAAAGGTTAACATGGTCTGTTTCTTGTCAGTTTCATAATTCTGGCATTTGTAAAGGGATTTTGAAATAACTTGACACAAAATATTTTTAATATTCCCCATAATGTGTTTATTGATCATAGGCAAGACTCATAGCTCCAAAGTCAAGGTCACCTTTGGACATTTTTGGTATTTTTTTTTCTGGTCTGTAACTTTTTTATAGATTGTTGTATATTCAAATAACTTGACAAAATATTCACCTTTACAAGGCATTGTGTCATGTGCAAAGGTCAAGGTCACAGGTACCCAAGTTGATTTTTGTTAATAAAATTGCCTCCCTTTACTAGTATATGATAAAGTACAATACATGTGTTTTTATATCAGTTGTCCCACTAATTTAAAAATGAAATTACACTTAAAGTAAGATGATAGGAATTGACAGATATTATAAGTTTTTAACAATTGTAGACTTGTAGAATGTAAACCCAGGCGCAAGTTATAAGTTAATGGTATATATAGGTAAATGCAGCATTACTACGGTTGCAAATATGATATGTAGTGCAGCGCTGCATTGACCAACTTTTTCTGGTGTGTAATTTAAAAAGTTTTTAGTATTACATAATTGTCACGCATTTTATTTGTTTATTACATGTAATTACCTCCATTAATATGATAAAATATTTCGTTAAATTTTTATTTATTATGTCCTTATCAAATGAAAAATAAAATCAAATTAAATCTTTAAAATACAGATATAATCATTTGAAAGCACCCACCTATTGAACGTTTCAAGACAGTTCTTGCGCAATAACGTTCTTGTTTTACATGATTTGCATGAAAATGATAATTACAAGTATCTAGCTACAAAGTGACATTGATATATTTAAGGCCAAGACAATGTGTTTCATGTATAAACATTGTATTGATTGTATGTAGCAGTATGCACAGTATTCGATATATTAAGGTATTTCCGCAAATTGAAATTAGAAATTCATGTGAAAAATCAGAACCCTCGAAACAGCTTCCGAAATGCAAGGACACAAAAAATGTATGATAAAAGTTGAAAAGATATATCTGTAGGTAAATTTGCGAGCATGAAAGCTACGCTTAACCCTATCTCCACGGTGCTTTGGAAGAAAATGAGTGAACATTTTTGGTGCAAAATTCTGGTATCGTATGCAACCTAAATTGCTATAAAATATTTATTTTCAAATCAAAGAAATGCCAAAATAGTGCACACGAGCGTTACTTTTTCAAGAAAATATCGGTAAACATTCTAATGCGCAAAACACGTGCACAATTTTTCCAAAATATTTCGCCGCCATGTTTATTTCAAGGAATAAAATATATGATTGTTCGTTTACCTGAGATTTCCTTACTGAAATATGTATGTCTCCTTATTCATGGTTAGAGATATCCATTTAGTATAGTTTTTCACTGTCCGATCTCCTTAATCTGTTACCGATCCTTCACATTTAAAGAATAAACGCAGTGTGTAATGATAGTTTTTCGCTTTACACACCTGCCTTGGACAAGAAAGCTGTTTCACTTAAAATTTGTAAGCATCCGCTGACAAAATATTACTGAAAGATCGAAACTTGTTCTTAAATAAAGTTTAATTTCAATCATTTTCAAAAACTGGAAATATTGCACATTGTGTTGAATTTATAAATAAAACAAAAATCCCCAAAATAAACCATTTTAGATCTTTTCCGGGAACTAAACGTTTCAGCCGAACAACGCATTTCAAGATGACACAAAACTGATTTCTCTTCGTAAACAATGTCAAAGTTCACCTGAGGAACATTGTGGAAAAAGTAATAGTTTCTTGTTTCAGTTTTACGTCCTGTAGAAAACAATCAACTTCAACTTTAAATGCATAGATGTTCTATAATTATTCCAATATATAAAACCGTCCGATCTTTTCCGTGAGAAATCAAACAAGGCAAATTTAACTATTTGTTTACACTTCAACCATGTGAAATTAAAGGCATGTATTATCACGAGACTCCCGTGCATTTTGAACCTCGTGGTGAATAAACTGAATTTACTTTAAAGTATGGTGTCTCAGTTGAGCCAGTTATTTTGTTCATTTCAGAGAACATACATTAAAGAAGTGTTTATGAGATTATGCATGTGTACGAATATTTACTAGTCTACTTTATATTAACGACGATAGAAAACAAGTTGGCACTCGGCAAATAGCAAGTCTATCATTTTCAGGTGTATACTGAACACTGATCCCAATGTTCGTAATTTTCAGATAAAGAACACGTTATCCTTGGCTTCGTAGACAGTCTTAGTACTGGACCGCTGTTTCCGCTGTGAATACCGCAGTAATGTAAAGTCAATGTCCATTTCTATGCCGGAATTTCAATGCACATTTATTATCAGTTTAAATCTATGAAAGTGTGAAAAATATCATTGTTTAACGAAGAACCAAGATGCAGAAAAGTTACTTTTGAGATATTGCTGATTTTAATCATCAGGTTTTCGCGTGAGAAGTTCAACTGATTGCATTTTGTAAAATGTTTCGTAGTTATCTACAACTGTATACAAATTGTATTACCTCCTAACATATCTGGCTGTACATTTTTTCTGCGATTTATTCTCACTGTGTTTTCAAAAACATGCTGCATTGTTCTCATATTGTTTAAAAAGTCGATATATCAAAATTGGTTAGTTTACGACGCATGAAACATCTAAAAAGGAATCACTACACACATCGAACTTGTCCCGGACCAGTATGCGGAAATACTGTGGCCTAATGTTTCAAGATTGTCTAAAAATATTTGCATATATCGTGATAAAGCAAATATTTCGATTGTTTTTATAATTTATAAATATACAATCACGTATGAGTGAGAAAGTTACGTTAAGTAATTTCGGTAGTTACCTCAGGAAGTGCCGAAAATTCCATTTCCACCAAATTTTCCGTGAGATAAGCAGCGCGTAAGTACATAAATTCCACTATAATAAATTAAACCTTTCTTATACTTGCACAATCCTTGAAAAGAATTTTGGATCGTTGCCAAATCTTGTTCACATTAAGTCTGAGACTTGTCTTACAATTTTAGGCAGTTTGGTACACCATACGTACAAAAATCGTTGTCCGCACATTGCATTACTTTTATGTATGCTGAAAATAGCAATATGTACAGATTTATTTTCGTTTTAATACATGAGGTGAACAGATTTTGTAATAAGTTTAGTTCTATTCAGTAAGACAATTCTCCTATGCACTAATTGAAACTTTGAACTAACTTTTGCCATTCATGAATTTTTAATAAAGTATTTGGAAAGGATTTATAAATCTAACCAAAAATTTGGAAAAATACAGGTAAAATATCTTCTTTGTTTATTTCCAAATTTTAGTTTTACTTTTTATACAGCTACTTTTAGTTCAGGTCTTGCAAACTGAGCTGTTTTTGTATTCTGGAACAGCTGCATTTGAAAGCTTTTGTTCACTATATTTTCACACTTCACATGAAGGTCACTCTAAATTCAAGATGGCGGAAGTACTGGTTAAGTCGAGTTTAGACCACACTATATCTACAATGTAAGTACGTCTATACTTAAAAGAGACTGAGTGAATAAATTTTCAGTTGTGAAAGCACATTAATTCAGGGAGGGTCTAAATTATCCACCTGTCATCTTGCAATATAGCGATATTATACCAGTATAATCAGAATGATTTTTAAGAAGTTCCTGTGGGAAGAAAAGGTAAGCGGGTCTTTAAAATTTAAACGGACTATATGTGAAGAATAACACAACTAAGTAAATCAATATGAAGACAATTTCTATATTAACGAATGTCTAAATGCAAAAATGATCTACCTATCCCCTGTATCCCATATATATATATAATCCAGCTTGAGCACACAATTACTCAGCGGCCATAAAGTAGTGCATTTGTGATAACTATAACTATTCAAGCATTAACCGTATACGACAAAGATTAATATATGGGGTACAGGTAGGTGCTGTATGTTTAATATAACATCTGACATCCTGAACTAATAATAATGATACAGCACTTATGGGAAAATATAAATATGCATTTTTTTTCTTTTGTGTGTGTGTGTATGTGCGTGCGCGTATGCGCGTGACTGTGTGTGTTTTGGGCAGTATATTTCTACATAAATTCTTCATAAATCACACTGAATAAGTTTGCTTTCACTATAGTGTATATGTTACTTTACAGCATGTTCTATCATCAATACATGGTGGTCGATTACTGACGTATGTAATCGATTATTAATTGTTTACATGGACATATTTGATGTAATCGATTATTAATCACTTACTTTCATTTGTGTCTGTAAACGAATACTTTCGATTACTTTGAGTAAAGTAATCATGATTACAAAATGATTACATTCGATTACTCGAATTTATTCAACTGTGAAACTTAGAAACATGACAGTACACAGACACTTGGGGTCTGTAACCCCCAACCCCTCCAGCTCAAACTACTACGCACCTGTGTATATTTTTATCATCGTCATCGTATATCCAGACCCAAACTATAATCACACAAGCAATGTTAAACTTATTTGAACTAATTTGAAAATATATATAATCTCTCACTAGCTTAAAAATACACATTATAAATGTTCGCCAGAAATATCTCGCACACCTACGTTGAAAAATCATTTCATGTTTACTATTTTAACAACTTTCCCCAAGAATTCTGGTGTTCTTCAGTACAGTACATATTTTTGTGCAAGATGATATTCACGATAGTACTGAATTTTCAGTGTTCAACAGAATACTCGAAGAATTCTTCAATTGTCAAAAAATTCGCTCCATTTACAAAATCTTTCGACTACGTCAGCTATGGCTGCCGGCTTCGTATTGTAAATATTGTTCGCGCAGTGAATACTGGAACCAGCTGGTTCCAATATTTATAACGCGATGTTTATTTATCGTACTAAGCCGGAAGCCACAGCTTACGTAGTCGAAAGATTTTGTTAATGGAGCAAAATTTTTCACAATTGTAATATTTCTCGCGTATTTTGTTGACAGCAGTGAAGATAAAGTATTATCATGAACATCATCTTGAAGAAAAATATGTATTGTATGAAAGAACACCAGAATTCTTGTGGAAAGTTGTTAAAATAGTAAACATGAGATGATTTTTCAACGTAGGTGTTCGAGATATTTCTGGCGAACATTTATATCTTGTGTATTTTTAAGCTAGTGAGAGATTATATATATTTTCAAATTAGTTCAAATAAGTTTAACATTGCTTGTGTGATTATAGTTTGGGTCTGGATATACGATGATGATGATAAAAATATACACAGGTGCGTAGTAGTTTGGGCTGGAGGAGTTGGGGGTTCCAGACCCCAAGTGTCTGTGTGACAGTATACATGTAAACTGCAGTGCAGTACAATTATATATGCAAAATAGAGCATAAATGTTATTATGTACATTGTGCTTTTACTTATATAAAGTACTGTAGCAAAGTTTCTGGATCACGCTGTGCACTTTTCAAGATTGTTGCAGTCCATTATTTTATTTGTTTGAGTTATACTTTAACATCATTAGTTTTTGAAAGGTTGGGTCATCTAATCTACACCTCTCTGGCCGAAAGAATTTTCCAGTAATGGAAAACAACCTCTCCACAGGGGCAGATGTAGCCTGTACTATCAAAAATATCTTAGCAAGTTTTGCCAACAATGGATAATTCTCACTGTTTTTCTTGCCAAAATGACAGAATGTCCTAGTCATCTGTACATGCTTCCTTCAAATAGTGGGTCACCTCTGACTTAGCACTGTCCCCTGATTTAGTTCGTAATCTTTTTGTCTTCGGAGTCATAAAGCTCAGTAGGCCAACATGTTCTTCAACCCGGACCCTCTTCTCAGGCGGAGACATAGCATCATCGTTTTCAAAATCCACACAACTGTCCTAAAATTTTCTTGCATATGATATGAGTTTTTCCATTTCTTCAGGGTTTGAACACCATCTTTGTTTGATATTTGGATCTAACAATGCTGCTAATACGTAAGTGTCATTGGTTAAATAAAATGCAAGGCGTTCATCAATTGACTGCTTTAAAGTGGAAACCATCTTATTGTTGTACGTATTTGACATGCTTTTGAGATTTTTCTATAGGCCTAAGACGACTGGAACTACGAGGCTTGCTGTTACTGATTTGTCTGCTTGAACTAAAAGTGTGGCTTCTTCAAATGGTTCAAATATTGAAAGAAGCTCCTTCAATAGCTTTCTCTCGTAAGTAGAAAGTTGGCAAGGTGCGTCAATACTATTCAGTTTTTCTTTCTTGATAGCAAGCACTGACCTAATCATGGCAACTTGAGAGTTCCACCTTGTTGTGTTTTCAGTTTGGAGTCTCTTTTCACCTTCTAACACTTCTGAAGCAATTACTGATTTCCATACACATTTTACTAGATTTGATACTTTGCTTACTACAGTTTTCATGTGATGGTTCAATTCCCTCTTTCACTACCAGCTGCAGAGTGTGAACAAAACAATGACTCAGTATACAAGTTGGGAATTCCTTTTCCAAGATTTCTGTATTGCCATCATCATCACTTACATATTCATCATCACTAATGTCTAATTCTATCTTTTTTTGTGCCCACCCGCTTAGCTCAGTAGGTAAGAGCGTTGGTCTACGGATCGCGGGGTCGCGAGTTCGACCCTTGGGCGGGGCACATGTTCTCCGTGACTATTTGATAAACGACATTGTGTCTGAAATCATTAGTCCTCCACCTCTGATTCATGTGGGGAAGTTGGCAGTTACTTGCGGAGAACAGGTTTGTACTGGTACAGAATCCAGGAACACTGGTTAGGTTAACTGCCCGCCGTTACATGACTGAAATACTGTTGAAAAACGGCGTTAAACCCAAAACAAACAAACAAAAACTAATTCTATCTTGTTGTTAGTTGTCTCCTGAAAACCAGGTAGAGAAATGCTGAAGGCTTTCTTCATGGTGGAAGCGTTGTCAGTGACAATATTTGTCACCTTTTCTGCAATATCATAGGCCATAACACATTCCTCATACTCTTTTCTAATATTCTCTGCTGACGTCCTCGAAAACGTTTACACGCAACCATCACAGAGTTCAGATGCAAGTTTATAATGAAGTGGCCTGTGATTCCTAGAAAATCTCTCATTTGGCGATACTCTAAATATCAATTGTGAGGCATATGTTTTCTGATGATTTCAAATTTTTCTTTAAATCACTCTCTGTTACTCGGAAATCTCGATCCAAATGTGAAGAACCCAACGTGTGTCTATCCGGTATGTTGAAGCGTGGATCAAGGAAATTCACAAGCATTAAACTGCTGGCTGTCAACAATTGAGAATGGTGTCAGCGTTCCTGCGATAACATGAACCAACAAATCTGTGCCTTCTATTTACGGTCAGTGGCTTCATATTTCTTTGATCGTCTGCTCATGAAGTTGTCTATATTTTGTTGAGGTTCTTTTCCCCCGGTTTCTCTCAATGACTCGTTTCTATGTTTTCGCTGAAAAAAGATAAAAATTTTCTGCAACTATCTTTCAAATTCTAATTGTTTTGGAACAAATAAGGCCATTGTCGTTATGCAAGATTTTACAATGTTTTTGTAATTCAGCTGACATGATACTATCGTGTGAGCCATATCGTGAGAAATTTCATTTGAGCTATATGATGAGAAAATCATGGTTGAAGATAAGTTTAACCAAGATGGTACACCAGAGGTCACAAATGATACTATGCCATTTTGACATTCAGTCTACTATTCAATCTCTCCTATCTATGTGTCTGGTAAAAGTAAAATCTATTGCATTTACAAAATCTTATGTGTTCATTTCAAAGCAAAAAAAAATCTTACTTTAATGTGAGTTGAGAAGTTCGAAGTTGTTTTTGCATTTCCAGATATCAATGATTGACAATGAAGGCATTTTAGTTTCACTGTTCCTTCAGAAAGAAACTGCTCTGGAATATTGTAATGATTTTTCCACGACATGGTAACGTTTCAGAGCTTTCTCCACATTCAGAAACTGATTTATGTACTACCAAACTCTTAACATTAAGTTAACACCAAATTGACTGAGAACTTCTCTCATAATATTTCATGGAAAGATAAGATTAATTGCTATGCCCTAGGGCTTTACAAGGTTATAACCTGTTACATGCACTTCTATTGTTCAGATTTTGAAAAGAAGTGTTTGAAATTATTGGCGGCTAAAAAACCTAGGTGTGAACATATTCTTTGTGAACAAGTGAAACAATATGTAAAGTGGTTTTCAGAAAACAAAATCCATCCCATTTTATTCATTGTACATAAAACAATGTACCACATATAGCTAATGATGAGCTTAATATCAAAAACTCGTTTTGGGTATGTTTTTGTTTCAAGACAATAATGAGAACAAGGACATTGTATTTTTTTTGTAAATTTTTGGAGTTATTTAAATAAAATACATAGATGTAATAGAAAGCAATCGAAAATGTAATCGCTGATTACACCAAATATAAGGTCTGTAATAGATTCAATTACGATTACAAGTAATCGAAATTAACTTTGATTACCGATTACAGTCGATCATTTGACAAAATGTATTTGATTACAATTACACCATGTACTACATGCCGAAAATCATTAAAGCGAAACCTGCTGAAACTTTCCTGTCATGTATCTAGCTGTGTTTATTTCAGGTTATTTATCATATTTCACCATATGTATCAGTTACATGGGGTCCTTATTCTGATAGGAATTACACTGTTTTTTAATACAACAGAATTAGAATTTACAAAAGTCCAAGGTAACGAAGGTGCTTTACTGTCCATTTTTTGCATTGAAGAATGTTTGTTTTGACAGGTGGCTTCCAAAGGACCCGCCCAGAAAATACATATGCCTTAAAATGTTCTGATGTAATGATATTTTTCGGAAAACTGAAACGTCACAATACTGTTCCGTTAGGGTGCGCGCACAGTTTGAGTAAATACTATACATTACCGATATTTATGGCAACATTTCTGTCCTATTAACGAATCGGGTAGGCGCAGCATATCTCAGTACGTAAAGTTTTTGCGGCCATGGGTTAGATAATTGAAAACAAGGATGACACAAAGAATTGATAAATACATATCTCCGTATATATTAATTCATTGGATGTTATTACCGACGCAAACAGCAACAGACCGAACGTATCAGAAGAGGCGACCTGATACTGTTAGCGGTGATTATTTAATTGTGCTCGATTATCGTTTCATTATTTAGGTTTGTTTTTCATACATCTTCGAGCAGATTCTTACTTTTAATGTTTTCGTTCTAATCTGTCTTTGTCTTTTTCAAGTGAAAAAATAAGGTTATAAGTAAGGTCGGTCGGGCAACCGCGAACACAGTTTTTTTTCCGGCCTAAGCCAAGGATCTGAAGAAGGAAAATATTCTGCGTGAGGGTTGACAACGCTTCTTTGGAGGGTTAAGATAAAGTGTTTTATAACATAACTTCATAACTTAAAAACTGAACAGACAGACCGTGTATTACATATAAAACGGAAACATGAGATTCTCTTGATTACTGTAAAGTACAAGATCAATGTACGTAATGAGCCCCTGTAATTACATTATTCTTTATCATAAAGTCACACATATACAAATATACACGTTGTTTGTCAAAAATAATTGCTTCTATAAACGTTTATTAGTAAGCATCTTGTACATGCAACGCTTCAGTTGCCCACCTATTAACAGAACAGAACAGTAATTTACTGATATAACTTGAGCATGTACAGTTCGTCGTTATAAGAACAAAATATACTAAAACATGCATTCAAGAGTGAACAAACCAAAAGAACATTTAGATAAAATTCATTCAACACTGGTTGCAATGTGACCGGCCGTGAGAATCAAAGACACATATGTAATGTTTCAATGATAATCCTCCTTCAGAAATAATACAACAGCGAATGTACAATATAAGCTACTATGCGAAGGTGACAATTTTAATATTAACAATTTGATATATATACTGGGACAGTTATTCAACTTCGAAACTTTAGAATCTATATTATTTTCACACGTTTCTCTTCCTCATCATTTTATTATGTGTAACTGAAGGAGCACTCCGAATATTTAGTCATTATCTGTTCTCGACAGTACATTGTCAAAGACTGATATATATCCGCAGTTGGCCTATAATTTGTTGCAGAAAATATGTTAAAGCGTTTACATTCTTGTAGATTACTACCGTCTATTTCATTGAAACTGTTAACTACAAGTATATTGCATGTTGCCTTATCTTCAGATTGTGCTTTTCTTGCACCACATGTAACTAAGATATTGTTTAACAACTTTATATACCCCACAGATGTGTAATTACTTTCCACTAAACTTCTTATAAAATAAGAGTATAGTCTAGATAAATTATGTTCAGTTGTTTGTTTGTGATTAATGTTGAATATTATTCTAGTTATGAACGGCAACCATTTTTCTATTTCTTTTATGCTTGACACTAAACACATTGCAGAGTTTTCAGGTTCCCTTACATTGCCCTGTGGTCTGTTTGTTCTGTCAAAATAAATTATAGCAGTGGAATTTTGTTGACCTTTCATAAATTAATTTTCCCCATACAGATATTTACATTATGGTCGTTTGCTTTATTTTCAATGTCAAGAAAGAAAACCACTTTGTCACATTCGACTTGATATCTGTCGGTGTACAGATGAAAGATGTTTATTATTTTAACATTCAGTCGTTTTCTAGTTCCTCCAAGGGTTTCAAGAGCGGTTGCCAGTTGTTCCGCATATATCTTCAGTTTGTCCCTTTTACCAACAATTATCAAAATGCTGCTTTTCATGCATTTTGTGGGCATCTTATTATGCTCATATGCACTGTAACAAGGCATAAAATATGTAGTTAGCTTAATGCATATGTAAGATGTAAAAATTCTAGAAGGAAACCCGTATTAAACATGTTTTATAATTATAATAATGCTTTCGATTTTCTTTATATCTTGGTTTAAATTCTACCCATTATCAAAAGGAAAGGTTTATAATTTTACTGAATTCGTATTCAAGAGTGCTTACCTTGCAACTACTGGACATTTACAGATGAATTCGTAATTTCCAAATGTAATAGAGAGAAGATATAACACTGATGGGACATTATCTGGACATATCACTGCACTTTTCAGTATCAGAAGCCATCGTTATTTGGACAGTGTGTCAAGGGGAATTTTAAATAAAATCAAATAACCCAAAACGTACAAATACACATCGGGCATACACGCGGGTAGTTACATATCGGAATCACTGACACTAACTTAATCTTCGAGCCGTTCCAGTATGGCAGATATGGGAGTCGCCATTGTGGACGTTAGGTATTATAAACTTTTCAGCAATACATTTCATTGGGAGCCTTTCCAATGTAGCAGATTGGTTAGCTGGCAGCTACCGATTGCCTATCTGCCTGATGCCCTACATTTAAGGATAGGATTCGGGCGGTGTAAGTTTACAATCTGAATGTTTCTCATAAGTAAAAAATGGCTTGCCCTTCAAAACCGGTGCCAGTATAATAAAACGAACACTTTTGTCAAGTGAAATAAAAAAAACAACTAAATTTTAACAGTCTTACTGTGTGACTTTCTTCTTTTTCCTGTATCTTAAGTACCCATAAGTTAAGACAGCAAAAATGGTTGAAGTCGGCAGTAGAGCAACAAGGACAAGGACAGCCGTCAATGCGTTCGAGTTTGTTTGAGAAGCAGCTGCAAAGAAGTGGGTGAAAGTAAATGGATAAGGGTTACTTACAGGTAGCTGTAATATTTTTCAGTATGAATGGGTTAGATCGGTGTTCTAGAATTAATCATAGTTTACACGTTGTATAATGTCAGAAGCGTTGCTTTCTCTCATTGCAGGTATTTTGATAGTATACATATATCAAATCATTTTAAAGTACAGCTCATATCTTTGACCTGAGCAGTTGACACGAAGCGGTTAATGCGCATTTTCTGTTGTATATTCTGTCGTATATGGTTTGTGTATAATCACCACACAGTCTGTATACAGGGAGTCGTAGCACTGCATTCTGCATGTGCATAAATTTTCAATAGAACCAGTAAATATATATTCGTAAGAAATTGTCCCTTTTTCATATACAATACATTCTAATAACTAATTACTTACCACATATATAGTTATATCCCTGTAAACACTCGTAATAATAATGTCTGTTGTTACCACCACAGTTTCCTACACATGTGCAATTTACACTGAATGACATATCTGAAAAGCAAATAGCTAAAATGTTGGCTGCAGATGCACTTGAACTATCTGAGCAAATTTTTAAAATATATGTATCTGCAGCTAGCCAAAACTCTTAAATATAAGGGTTGATAAAACACGCAAATAAGCATTAAAATAAAAAATCAACATCGGATCACACATGATCAATGAAAACTCTTGTACAAAAGTAAATTTGGATCATGGTTTTCTTACATCTTTACTGTATAATAAAGTTCTGCTGAAGTCGGTTTTCGAAGCATCAAGGTATTGTGCATTTTACTTCACCTCTCCATCAACCTGGTGTTGGTTGTGTTTTATATTTCCAAGTCATCTTGCAGTTCCGTGGCCGAGTGGTTTCTGTCATTGACATCAAAACACTTGCCCCTCGATATTTAGCATGTGACATCATCTAATGGTTCTCTATGAAGATTATTCAAATTATGGCCCTGGGGTGTAAACAGTTTTACATAGACTTACAAAGGAAAATGTTTTAAAAATCTTCTTGTCTAAAACCACAAGACCTAGGCCTTTGATATTTGTTATGTAGCATTGCCTTGTGGTTTTCTACCAAGATTGTTCAAGTTATTACCCTGGAGTGAAAAGAGACCCCGCCCCGGGGGTTACAAGTTTTACATAGAATTATGTAGGAAAAAGCTTTAAAAATCTTCTTGTCTGAAAGTTCGAGACCTACACCTTTGATGTTTGGTATGTAGCATTGCTTAGTGTTTTTTTTTTTTACAAGATTGATCAAATAATGCCCCCGGGGTAAAAAGAGGCCCTGCCCCGGGGTCACTTTGTTATATGAGTTATATAGGGAAAAAATCTTCAAAAAATATCTAATCATATTTCCTAGACTGTTTAGTTATAATTACCTGATTGCCTCAAGTAATAAGGTGTCACTTGACTTTGACCTTGACCTACTGACCTACTTTTTTGTTTTAACATACAGTCTTGAAATTTGGATGACATATACTGCTTTGCACACCGATCTTAAAACTGACTTTCAGTGACCATGAATGTGACCTACTGACCTACTTTCTTTGTAACATGTAGCTAATATTACTCAGGTGATCGATCCAGGGTCATCATAACCCTCTTGTTTATAAATGACGATATATCAGCATATTTATGAATGCGAGCCCAAATTTAAGTGTCTGTTTTTCTATCAAAATTATTGTATATACAATGTATATATATGGCTTTAAAATGATATAACTTGTATTTATATAACCCTCGATAAAAAATATTACAGTTTATTTTCAAAAGATAATATAACTTGTGACCTGAAGTTGAGCAACGCTGTGTCCACTGAATAGGGCTTTGTTTGATTAGGCAGCACACCTGACCTACAGTACAGTTGCCGTGCGTAAGGCTGTAGGCTTCGGAAAATGACTCAAGCTGTATAAAAAAGAATAGATAATCTATATATATGGAGGGTGTCTATTCTGTTTTGCACAGAGAAGGTGAAAATCATAAGACTCTTATGAATAAATTGAGACGTTCACCATTACTAAAACTTTTACTGATGTTTATCAAATCTTCCTTTTCCAAAGCGCTTGATAAAATATAAAATGAAAACCTCCATCAAAATATATTATTACTATGATATTTTCCTCTAATTCCAGATGGATTAATTGCTTGAGAGTCTCTATAAAATTAGCAATCACTTAATTACGGGATATTATGTGGCATACTGTACAGTAGCTTTGGCAGCAGTTGCAACTTGCGTCGATAGTCCAGTTCTCTGTCTTAGTTGCTCAACGTGTTACGCGGGATTTCGTAGACACGTGCGACTTCTCCCCAGGTGAAGGTACCCTATGTAAAAGACCGTTTGAATACATGGTCCTGTTCACGTCTGAAATAAACAGTCTGTATATGTATCGACGTTTTGTAGTCCACTTCTCGCTTATCATAATTTTTACTAAGTATAATATCTATAATTTATTGTAGGGCTATGTACAAGAATTTTGCCATTCCCTGTGTTATGTATTTTTTTTTAAAATCAAACAGGAATTTAATGATAAAACTGCCACCAAATAAGATAGCTGTCATTAGCTCCACTATTCGGAGAATAGGGGGTCTATACTACTCGCCCCGGCGTCGGCGTGACTCTTCTTTGTTAAAGTTTTTCGGCAACTTTTGTTTTTCTATCATATCTTTGTTACTATTGCTTAGAGATAGTACCTAAGTTTTTCAAATCATAGGTTTGAAGTTAAAAAGCTTTGAAATGAAGAGAAATGTCCATATATTTCTCAAAAACAGAAATATAGACAATATTTTAGCCAGAAGTGCGGAGTTATGAGCATTTAATATTTTCATGATAACGAAAATTTTGTGATTAAGGAAATGTAACTCTTCTTGAACATGGAGAGCATAGACATCAAAGGGACATAATATAGTCAATATTTTCTAATTGGGTGCATTTGATTTAACATTCAACTTTTATCTGGATTGCTAAATACTGATCCATGATACTGTGTGCTAAAAATTTAGAACATCTGGAACAGTCTATTAACAGCAAAACTATGCTTTAGCAGAATCTAAATAGAGTTAAGCTCTAACTGGGACTCGAACCCAGGACCTCTCACCCCTAAGGCAGACACTCTACCACTTCCCTATAACAGCAGTAGCTAATAGCTATTCAGTTTAATTGCTGGATTACATTGCGTGAACTGGAACAATAATCGGTGAACTCCGGATTATCGGCGTATTCGCTTTGTTACCTAACGGCAATTTTTGTAAAAAGAAAAAATATAATCTAATGCTGCCAACGTCATAATTGGTCAAATCTGCCCAAATTTCTCTGACGTGCTGTTCAGAGTATGAACTTACTAACTAAGTAATTATTTTACCAGTTTTGAGAGGATTTCAATTGATGGGAAATTACAGTTACAAACTAAATACCTTTCTGCAACACATGGAGTCATTAGCATTCACTGTCAATCAGTATTATGACTGAGATCGACTGTCATTCATTCATTACAAAGTTTCAATAGACAGAGTCCGTTGTTTACATTTTTATCGTAACCGGTGCACTTGTAAAAATCACTTTAGTTTGAAAAATCAAACTATGCGAAGAGCTATGGTACGGTCTCTATATTGCTTATTTCTTACTGTAACTTCACATAAACATTATCCAGTATACAAACAAAGTATGTGTAGGGGCTGAGCCCATTACACCCTAGGTCAAGGTCACCAAGCTGTTATACATAGGTTATTTTTAAGGTTAAAGGTTTTCGGCAACCTTTGTTTTTCTGTCATATCTTTGTTACTATTGCTTATATCTTACTGTAACTTTACATAAACATTGTCCAGTATGCAAGCAAAGTATGTACAGGGACTGGGCCTATTTTATCCAAGTCAAGGTCACCAAGGTCTTATACTTAGGTTATTTTTAAGGTTAACGTTTTTCGGCAACTGTAAGTTCTCATAAACAAAGTCCAGCATACAAACATAGTCTAGGCAGGGGCTGGGTCCATTATACCCAAGGTCAAGGTCACCAAGGAGTTATACTTGGAATTATTTTCATGTTAAATTTCGAAAGCTTTATTAATAGACATATCTTTGGTACTTTAAAAGATAATGACTTGAAATTAAAAATATTTGTTTATAATCATCATCTGCATGTGTGGTTACATACCCTTTAACTCTAATTTAATTTTTGAAAGAATTATGCTCCTTTTGTACTTAAACATTTTTTGCAATCTTCGTTGTCTGGATATTACTTTAATGCAATATAAGATAAAGACTTGAAACTTAAAATGTATCTTTATCACCATCATCTGCATGTGTGGTAACAATCCCCATAACTCTGATTTGTATTTTTGACCAAATTATATTTTATATATATTACATATTTTATACTTAATTTTTTTTAACAAACTTCGTTTTCAGGACATAACTTTGGTACTATATAAGATAATGACTTGAAACTCAAAATATATCTTTACCATCATCATCTGCATTTGTTGTAACAATCCTGATAACTCTTACTTGTGTATTTGATGGAATTATACACCTTGGTGTATCTTCCTTTTATAGTAGAGGTTTCTTATTCAGACATATATTCATTTTACTGTCAAATCCCCGAATAGTGGAGCGCGCTGTCTTATGGACAGCTCTTGTTTTATTAATGTATTTTGACGACCATTAACGTTTATATCATAGGAAGTTTTTTTGTAAATCTTAAGTCGACACGTAAAACTTAGGCGATAAAAGTAACGCAGACAGACTGAAAACAATGACACTTACAGTCTGAAATGTAATCATTATGGCACTTCCCTTTTGACTTAAGCTCATTTTATGTACACAAAAGCTTAGAACAGTTTATTACAAAACGTATGTAAACTGAAAAGAGACCATATCTGTTAAATTAATTATTACAACGTAATTACGAAGTGGCTTACCTTTGCACGATATAAATGCAGAAAACAACAGACAGGACAGCACTACTGGCAGCTGACTGGTTTTCATTTTCATCGTCGATAATGAATTATTTTTTATGCATCGTCTTTAATATGTAAATGTGTAACATGATGACATTATTGAAAATTAATACTTTTATTTTGACACGGTCCGTAATTTGCGCCGACATGACTTTAAAAGGCTAAGAGAAATGTCTATTTGATTCCGACCACATCATGTCTTTTGGTTAGAGATATTGAAACTATATGATAAATCTACAAAGTTTGTTGTTGAAAGGTGTAGTTGCTCCAAAGTGTACGTGTGTTGCGGAGGATTTTACACTTGCTTTTACTATATGTTAACAGTCATTTGATACTGCTTAGACGTACATCTATACGTCAGTCGTGAAAATATAGCGATTTTGGTGTTCACTCGGTTAAAGATATTTTGATCTAAAGTGTAAAACAAACCAATTTTCTTTTTATCTCTGCCGCCTATTAAATATACACACAACGTCACACAACATCTTGACGTGACAATGTTTATGATAGAAAAACTTAAATAGTTCTATTAGGTTTTTACAAACTTCTTATTTATTTTGATGTAGTCCAGTGATTAATTAGTACACATGCTTGTTAGCTCAGGGTGAGGTATTGTGATCGCTCACCGTCCGGCGTCCGTCCGTCTGTCCGTCCGTCCGTCCGTTGTACGTCCGTCCACACTTTCCTTTAAACAACATCTCCTCCTAAACCAACAGGCCAATTTTGATAAAACTTCACAGGATGTTCCTTGGATGGCCCCCTTTCAAAATTGTTCAAAGAATTGAATTCCATGCAGAACACTGGTTGCCATGGCAACCGAAAGGAAAATCTTAAAAAATCTTCTTCTCAAAAACCAGAAGCCTTAGAGCTTAGATATTTAATATGTAGCATTGCCTTGTGGACCTCTACTAAAATTGTTCAGATCATGACCCCGGGGTCAAAATTGACCCCGCCCCAGGGGTCACTTGATTTTACATAAGAAAATCTTCAAAAATTTTCTAAAAATAACCAGAAGGCCTAGAGCTTAGATATTTCACATGTAGCATTGCCTAGTGGACCTCTACAAATTTGTTCAAATCATTGCCCCCGGGGTCAAAATTGACCCCGCCCCAGGGGTCACTTGATTTTACATAGGAAAATATTTAAAAAATCTTCTTCTAAAAAACCAGAAGCCCTAGAGCTTAGATATTTGACATGTAGCATTGCATAGTGGACCTCTACTAAAGTTGTTCAAATTATGACCCGGGGGTCAAAATTGACCCCGCCCTAGGGGTCCTTGACTTTACATAGGAAAATCTTCAAAAGTTTCCTAAAAATAAACCGGAAGGCCTAGAGCTTAGATATTTCACATGTAGCATTACCTAGTGGACCTCTACAAAATTTGTTCATATCATGACCCCCTGGGTCAAAATTGACCTGGCCCAGGGGTCACTTGATTTTATATAGGAAAATCTTCAAAAATTTTCTAAAAATAAACTAGAAGGCCTAGAGACAGATATTTGACATGTAGCATTGCCTAGTGGACCTCTACAAAATTTGTTCAGACCTTGTCCCCCGGGGTCAAAATTGACTCCGCCCTAGGGGTCACTTGATTTTACATAGGAAAATCTTAAAAAAAAAATTCTAAAAATAAACCAGAAAGCCTAGATCTTAGATATTTGACATGTAGCATTGCCTATTAGACTTTTACAAAGTTTACTCAAATTATGACCCCTTGGGTCAAATTGACCCTGCTCCATAGGGTTACTTGATTGTACATAGAAAAATCTTCAAAATTTTCTAAAAATAAACCAGAAGAGCTTAGATATTTGACATGTAGCATTGCCTACTGGACCTCTACAAAAGTTTTCAAATATTGTTTTTAAAGTTACTTAAAGAAAATTTCAACTATATTTTCTCATAATTCTTTTGATTGATTTCTATTATGATCTTTTGACCTTGAAGGCTTGTCCTTAAGTGCAATGATAACAGGTGAGCGATATAGGGCCATCATGGCCCTCTTGTTTTTATATTAACGTGTAATCTTTATATGAATTTCTGATTATTTGTAATTCATACTCTTTCGCTTTCATTTTGTTAATCTCGCCGTTTGAAGCAATGGAAATTAATTACAAGTATGATCTTCTGAATACAGATATAGTCCCATAAACCACCGAAAAACATGAAGTAAAAGGTTTAATTCAAATGGTTGTGTTTATTTATACAAACAATCACTTCTATTTATTATGAATCTGGAAGTAAGATGCGTTCTAGTCGTATACCTTATCACAGTTCCCAGCCTCCATGCTGGGACATGGAATGTGATAACCTTAAAGCAGCTAAGTACTCCGCATTGCGTAAGTTTCGTATGTCTAGTTCAAGTGATGATTTGAGAATATACAAGGATAGGCGAAATGACTTTAAAAATGCATGTAGTAGGAAAATGGCCGAATTCCAACGTAGTAAAAGACAGTCACTTATAGAAACTAGAGATAATCCTACAAAAATGTGGAAATTGCTCAGGCAGTCACGCACAAATAAGGCTGCTGATCCTAGTATAACAACAAGTGAATGGCACAACTATTTTAGTTCATTGCTTTATGATGAGCAGAGTGAACCAGTTCGATTTGATCCAACTTATATTAATATGGATGAAAGTGCTAATTGTTTAAATGAGCCATTTTCAATTGATGAAATAAGATATTCCATTACAAAGTTGATAAATGGTAAAAGCTGCGGTATTGATGGTATTCCGTCAGAATTTTTTAAATATACTAAAGTTCTCATAGCACCATATTTACGTGCTCTATTTAATAGAATTATGGAAACAGGTAGTTTCCCAGATTCTTGTGGTAGAAGTATTATTTGTCCTGTATACAAATCTGGATCGACTGGTAATCCAGGAAATTATCGGGGTATTTCTATAACAAATGTCATGTATATGATATTTTCAGGTGTTGTGAATAAGCGACTCTATGACTGGGCTGAAATGAACAGTAAAATTGATGAATCTCAGGCTGATTTTCGGCATGGGTACTCTGCGGTAGACAATATATTTTCATTACAAGCAATGGTACAGAAATATCTCTCCAAAAAGGGCGGTCGTTTTTATTGTTTATATGTAGACTTCCGTAAGGCCTTTGACAAAATAAATCACTGCAAGTTATTTGAATCACTAGAAAAGAAAGGTCTACATGGTAATTTCCTTCATTTACTAAAGGTTATGTAAAGTAATCTGCAATTTTGTGTTAAAACAGTTAATGGCGGGACTACAGATTTTTTTCCATGTAACATCGGAACAAGACAAGGGGATAAGTCAAGTTCAACAATCTTTACATTATTCATTGATGAGTTAACAACCCTTTTGCGGGAAAATTGTGGGTCAGGTATCTTTATTACTAATGATATTCCTGATATCATATGTCTATTATTTGCTGATGATGTAGCAAACTGTGCTGAAACGACAGTTAAACTGCAACAACAGTTAAACTATGTAGATATATTTTGTCAGAGTACTGGTATGGAGGTAAATCTTGATAAGACAGAAATTATTGTCTTCCGTAATGGTGGCATACGTAGGAATTATGATAAATGGTTTTTCAGAGGGAAAGTAGTTAATATTACCTCTGTTTATAAGTATATGGGATTATTGTTCACACCCAAATTATCTTGGAGTTCTGCACAGGATAAGTTGGCTGCTCAAGCTCAGAAATTCATATTTTCAATTATTCGCTATCAAAAACCATTTGGATATTTCCCTACGCATGAATTGTTTAAGATTTTTGATGCGGTAGTGAAACCAATTTTATGTTACGGGTCTCAGATTTGTGGGTATCAGTATTCTCATATTATTGAAGCTGTGCATAACAGCTTTTGTAAGAAGCATCTTCGTGTAAATATTACTACTAATAATTGTATTGCTATTGTATTGCTATTGGGGAATGCGGTCGCCTCCCTTTATGTATAACATACTTTACAAATTGTATCAGGTATTGGTGTAAATTATTACATATGGCAGAAAGCAGATACCCTAAAAATTGTTACAAGATGTTAAAATCTCTAGATGAAGCAGGGCGGATATGTTGGGCTACTAAAGTAAAAAACATGCTGTATACATATGGTTTTGGATATGTCTGGATAGTACAAGATATAGGTGATGTCAATATGTTTATTCAAGTGTTCAAACAACGCTTATTAGATTGTTTTAGACAAAATTGGCATAATGATATAAACAGTTCAAGCCGCTGTGAACATTATAAACACTTTAAAACACTACTGAATACTGAACGATACCTGCATCTTGATATACCTTTAAAATATAAAATTGCTTATGCGAAATTTAGATGTTCAAACCATAAGTTTAGAATTGAAACAGGTAGACATACGAATATCCCTCGGGATGCAAGAGTCTGTCAGTACTGTGTAGAAAACTTTCATATAAATGTTGTAGAATGTGAATTTCATGTATTTTTCCAATGTACAAGATTCGATGCAATTCGTAATCAATATCTATACAACTGGTATACATTAGGTACTACTGTAAACGACTTTTATGAATTGTTAAAAACTGATAACCCTGAAAAAATTAAGAAAATAGCAGTGTTTGTTCAACATTTATTGAATACATAGATTACACATTTTGTTAAAGGGAGAATACTCATTTTGTGTAATATGCAATATACCTAAAAGAGTTGTCTTTCTTTGGTAGACCAGGCCCCAATTTCGCGAGGAAACTTGGGTAGTTACTTGTTTGGGTCTGTTAAAATTATGCTGCTGCTTAACTTATTGTTATTTCATGTTGATTTTTTCTACAACAATGTATTTTTAGCTAAATTGTATTATGGTTAGCAGTTTGTGTCTGTAGTTACTGTAGTAATTATTTCAGTCAAGCAAATATCACGTTTCTACTTAAGCACGCTATAACAAACTTAAGTGTTTTCTAGGGTATATCTCTTATTTTTATACTTCGTTTTCTTTAAAATTCAGAATTGTTGTCTTTTAATTTATGGAATGGTCATATATGGTTCTGTTATAGCTGAAGGGGTCGACATTGAAGACACGTAAAGAGCTAACATAGACATCTGAGATAACAGACTTGGATGGGTATTGCTTGGGGGTTTTTTGTTTGTTTTTTTTTACGGGAAATTGGGGCCAGGTACACAAACTACATGTCTATACTTGTATATATAAGCATCATTAATTACAAAATTGAAATTAGAAATGAAATAGGGAGGCATTAATATACTCCTTATACAAATATCTGTCAGCACTTTATAAAACAAAAACATTGAAACATTGAACCTCATATTGATGTTAAATATGAATTTCATGCTATTTTTCCTCTTTTTCTAAAGCCAAGATTGGTCTGATATAATTAGTAATTAGTATTTATACACCTGTTACACATTGGTTCTACAGTATCTTTTCTACATTGTAGAATAGCAGTGATAGTTTAACATTTACTAAATATATGCATTATTGATGTGAATGTTAAAGGGAGAATACTCTCTTGATTTAAACATGCATTATTAAAAGAGTTGTCTATCTCTTAAATGCTGGGTGCACAACCACATGTCTTATTACTTGTATGTTTATGTATTGTGGGCCGGTGGCCTTTAATTACAAAATAAAATTGTTGACTTGACTTGACTTGACTTGACTTGACTTATAATGAATATTTTTATGTGATAGTGAAATCAAATTAAAGGAAATAAAAAACTTACAATTTAAAAAATATGTCGTATGTTTATGTAAGCTACATAAAAGTTCCCACATAGTTTGTGTACAAACACTGCTGTCCGTTAATTCAAATATGAAGTGTAAAGTAAACTCTTGATGGGATATTATGTTAACGATTGCAACTGATAAGACAAGTTTATTAAGTGTAAAAAAATTGATGTGTAAAATTTTCAATCTGTATGTTTCTTCAATTATATACGGAATGGTATATAGACCTCTGAAATGTCAAAACAGCTGCTGTCAGATATAGTTCTGAGTATTTTAGACAAAAATATTTGCGTTTGTATTTATTCAGGTTGGCGTGGCCCTTATAGACAGGGACCCTCACCCTGTATTCATGAATCTTGCTACATCAAGCCGTAATAATGAAATGAATGAACTGGCACGCAGAAAAGTGCCATTCAAATATTCCAAATTTAAATGTAAACACAAAGTCACCGCATCCGAATGTTCGAACGAAGTAGGAATAATTATACTTCAGTTGAGCACTACCACACTAATGCATCAAGCACCACCAGAATCCGATAATATTATAATACAAACTTAATTCAGAATTAACAGTTCTATCAATTCTGTATTCGCTATATTATTCAAGAATTTTAAAGGTGAACTTAGGTTTTTAAAGATGTTGCACTGTTGAAACAAAACTGTATGTCCTTTTTACTGAAATAATTAGCCTTAATTCATCTTAATATAGCTGTATTATTTTTAAGGTAGCAGTTTACAGACAGCAATCTGCATACATTTAAAGGTATTGATATTAATATTTAAAGTAGCAGTCCTAAGGTAGTGAGTTTTATATATTTTAAGGTATTAATTTAATAGGAAACGAAAATAAAGTAAAATAAGGTGTCATGCATCCTTAGCCAGCACTACAGACACTATCTTTCGGTTCAGCCTGTGCTGGAAAAAAACCCAAGAATATGACAATATACATTCCTTGTGAAAATGTAGTGGTGCCTTAAACATGTTTTGTATATGAAATATCAGAAATTTAAACCAAATATCGTTTCAAACCTAGTCTTTTGTAAGATTTAATGGCTAAAACTAAGCTTCATCACTGATTGAACACCAGTTGCCTGGTGGTATGTGAAGGAGAACAAAGGCAGTTGAAAGAAAACATTTTGGCTGTAAATTTTTCTTAACTAGGATTTCTTTAGAATGAATCTTAAAAATGCTCGTGTTAATATTACAAGTTTCAAGAAATGTAATACTTAAACTTTTCTTTGCTGTATAATATTACAGACATACATTGGGTCTAGAAAAATCTGAAATATTATATTTTTGCACAGTCAATGATGTTTGAGTTTGAAAAAAATGATAGAAGTGTCAATATCAAACATTTAATGCAACCTAACTTTACAAACATAGTTATGTAGATGCAAAACTCATCTCTGCTTCAGTGAAAAAGACAGCACTCTACGATCTAGACAATCCTGGTCTTTTTTGGGGGATAATTTGATTAGTATTATCCCAGATTCTCCTATCGTTTTCAGAGGTGCTAGATGTGAACTTTCATGGGTCCTTATTAGTGTATCTCGGAATTGCGACGAACAGTTCAATAGAGTGCGCTGCAGCTTGCAAGTTATAAATGCATCTCAGCTATGAAGAATGAAATTCAATTCCTGCAACATTTGAATAACTAGATCTTGGCAGTGGTATTTCTGTCTTCAATATCACAGTTGAGGGCTAATGCGTTTCACAGTATGGTTACGGTAAACAGGGGTCATCGTTTTTGCCTAATAACAATAATTATTATGTTAAATATCTATGAATAAATTAAGAGCGATTCATTGACAGATCGTTTTAAAACATATTTCCCATCCCTATCTGTTTGCTTTACCTTACCTTTTTGGGGCTTGGCTTTTGTTTGTTGGGTAGGGAGGTGACGCTTCGGAGTGAATGTGTGGGCCATTGAGAAAGACATATCACTCACGTTTGAGTTATCAAGGTTGGCGAAGGGATTCGATGTTTCGAGTGAGTCCAGACTGGGGACAGAACCATTTGAGACATTTATATTCTCCGATATTGTGATAGGTACCGAGTCCTGGCTTAAACCTAAGCATCGCACTAGTAAGGTATTTGACTCAGACCTAGGTTACTCTATCTTCCGTCACGACCGTATCAAGCAGGCAGGCGGAGGGGTCTTCGTTGCAATTAGAAACTGTATAACAGCCCAAGAAATGCCTGAACTTCAGTCCGAGTGTGAGGACCTTTGGGTAAAGTTAGACCTAGTAGGTGATAAGTCCCTAGTTATTGGTGCTTATTACAAGCCACACGAATTAGACAATGACAGTTTCGCAGAATTTACTAAGTCCCTTGAAAAGGTCAATAAAAAGTTTTCAAATGTCTGGGTGGCTGGGGATCTTAACCTCCCAAAAATGGACTTGGACACCAGCAGCCCATCCCCTGAATGTAAGCACCCCACCTTCTACCGTCAGGTTATTGGAACATTTAATGATTCAAACCTATCCCAAATGGTCAACTTACCAACTAGAGGAAATAATATTCTAGACTTATTCCTTACTACAAACCCAACTCTAGTAAATCAGGTTAACATCATACCGGGCATCAGTGATCATAATATAGTAGAAACAAAAGTCAATACATCCGCAAGGATATGTTACCAGAAGCCTCGAACAATTCCCTTGCATAAAAAAGCAAACTGTCAGGAAATAAAACAGTCGTTAATTGACTACCGCCAGGTTATGACCAATGAAGGTAAATACTCCGCACTAAACACAGAAGAGTTATGGGAAAATTTCTCAAATACCCTAAACAACCTTACAGAAAAATGGATTCCCTCCAAACAGTCAACTATAAGAGATCACCTTCCATGGGTCAGTCAAGACATTAAGAAACTAATCAGAAGGAGGAACAGAGCTTTTAAAAAGGTTAAGAAAACTAGCTCATCTTCTGATCGAAAGAAATTTCTAGACTTAAAGCATCTAGTGCGGAAAAAGGTCAAAGAGGCTTATAGCCAGTATCTTGAGCACATCCTAAACCTAAATAACACTGATGCCTCACTCCCAAATAAACCAAATACTAAGAAACTGTACTCGCTCATTAAACACTCGAGACAGGAATCTTCCTCTATCCCTCCCCTTAAGTATGAAAATAAACTCCATCTGGATGATCAAGCTAAGGCAACAGTACTGAACAAACAGTTTCAGTCTGTTTTAGCCCCAAATCACCACTAAACCTCGCCTCGCTCAGTAAAATGAAACTAACCCCATATGGTAATTCAGTCCCTACTATGCCAGATATTAGGATAGGTACAAATGGTATTGAGAAACTTCTCAGCAACCTGAACCCCATAAGGCCAGTGGTCCTGACAAAATCAAGCCTATAATACTCTCTGTAGAACTATCTCCCATCCTTGAGGTCATATTCCAGAAATCCCTGGAGGAAGGTTCACTTCCATCCCAGTGGAAATCCACATATGTTGCCCCCATTTTTAAAAAAGGTGATAGGTCAAATCCAGTAAATTATAGGCCAATTTCATTAACATGTGTCCTATGCAAAGTTCTTGAACACATTGTTTCCTCATCTATTGTTAAGCACTTCACCAACCATGGTATTCTGTATGACCTACAGCATGGATTTAGGGAAAAAAGGTCATGCGTTACTCAGTTAGTTATGTTAGTAAATGATCTGGTCACCTCAGTCTACAATAAGAAACAAGTAGATCTTATACTTCTAGATTTTAGTAAGGCTTTCGACAAGGGTAGTCATGAGAAAGTCCTACTAAAATGCATGAATATGGAGTCAGATCAACACACTAAGATAGGTCAAAGGCTTCTTAGATAATAGGATCCAATCAGTAGTCCTAAATAGCACTATCTCTGATGCCATCCCAGTATCATCGGGTGTCCCGCAGGGGTCTGTACTTGGTCCCCTGCTCTTCCTAGCTTACATATATGACCTCCCACAAAACATCAGTTCCAAAGTCCGTCTGTTTGCAGATCACACGGCAATATATCTAAAATTGTCATCTGCAGACCAATCTGTCACTCTCCAAAATGACCTAAAACTTCTAGAAAAGTGGGAGATGGAGTGGGATATGGAGTTCAACCCCTCCAAGTGTCAAGTGATCCACGCCACTAGAAGGAAACATCCTATCCCTACCCAGTATTACCTACATGGAGTCCAACTTGAATCGGTCAGCTCAGCTAAATACCTAGGCGTGGATATCTCAAATGACCTATTATGGGACAATCACATAAATAGGTCAACCAAAAAAGCTAACCAAACCCTAGGGTTCTTACGAAGAAACATTAAGGTCAAATCCCAATCATTAAGACCATTGCTTACCAGACTCTAGTCCGACCCCAGCTTGAATATGCCTCCGAGGTATGGTCGCCCCACACCCAAACCCAGATAGACCAAATTGAAAGCGTCCAAGGAGAGCCGCCCGTTGGATCAAGACTGACTACGACCGTACTTCTAGTGTAACAGATATGCTACACTCTCAAACCTTCGTCGACCGGATTAAGGCGTATAGATTCTAGGTTATCACTCTTCCATTAGATTCATCATGATCTGGTTGCTATCTCAATCGTACATTACCTTACCCCAATGACCCGATGTGTCCGCTATGGCCATTCCATATTCCCTAAGTTATAGGTTAATTACTGCAACCACTGACTATTACAAGTTCTTTTAATTTCCGAGAACTGTGTACCATTGGAACCAACTTCCCCCCAGTGTCGCCCACCTCCCTACCCTAGAGCAGTTCAATGCCGCAGTATGCAGCCTTGAACATGTCTCGCCCTAGTTTTCCTGCTAACTCAAGTTTTAACCTTTTTATTTCACAAAAATTATTTTTTTTAGTTTCTTCCACTCTAACTTTTTATCACTATATTCTTTCTCTTTATGATTTTGACGCGCAAAACGTCTACGTCCCCGCAAGGGGTTCGACGGTTATGGAAGATAGATAGATAGTACTGTATATAATTATTGTTTCTTCTTTTTTCATATCGATTTACTATATGTTTGAGGTATATATATAGCACATTCTCAAATCAGCCGCTGCGGTAAAAGTACGTTACAGTACAGGAATTAGTTGTATTCGGATAATTGATCAATTGAAAACGTTGTAACATCATGAACAAGGAAGTTGAAAACTTGAAAAGCCCGGATAATGGATCTAGGAAGAGGGAAGTTTTAAAACTTTTTCGAACAACTTTTGAAGTAACTTACAGGAAAAGAATCCAAGATGTCCCTTTTTCATGAAAACATACGACAGATACTTAATGGTAATTAAGCTTTAGGGACACCAGAAACATCTGGACAGATAGGCCATGATCATTTTACATGAAATCCACATAATAATTTCATTTTCATTCTATTTTATTTGCATTGTAACGTCTAAAATTGATGAAGATTCGCATGAGTCTGTATCATGTTATAAACTTGCCCACGTCCTATTAGGCTATTTTTCATCTGACTCTATCTATTTAACTATTTGTACTGCAGCACTCCTCTTTACGAGGACCTGTACAAGAAATTTAAAAGTAGGATGGATAGGAGAATAAAAGTAATACACAACGTGTATTGCAAGCATGAATACAGTTGATAGTGTTAAAAACAAGAAAGATTTACAGATGAAAGCAATTTAAAAACAGGTCTGCAGTACTGTTAGTCTAAATAATGAGACCTCGGGTAGACCGATTTTACATTTTGATATTTTACGTTGTCTACCTAGAGGTTTCAACCAGAAACAATCAAAACTGTGGTGGAAACTGTGGAAAATTACGATTTATCAGTAGTCACGATTTTTCTTTAGCCCTAACAGCTTACCTGTTGTTTTAAATCATAAATAGTAAATAAAAAACATAAGAACAGGACATATTTATCAAGAATTTCTGTTGTAAAAAATTTAAACCTCTAACGTTTCAATCGTCTTCATGTAATGGCGGTCGGAGGCGTGACCAATGAAAACGCTTCGTGTAGTAATGTGTTTACCGGTGATCGGCCATTTTCCAATATGTAGTACACTCGTGTTAAACCTTGGCATTTTTTTAACTGCCTTAGTTTGAATTTTTCTCAAGAAATCTCGGTAATATATACATCATTGAAATGGAAACATTGCAGGCTTTCTATGTATGTATTTCTATTTTTTTATCCGTTGCATTATTATATCATAATTCCCGACCAACGGATTCCATCGGGTGTTATTTACGCAAAGAAGAGGACAGTGCTATCACATTTTTTACCTTTTCTGGTTTGTACTCGGAGGCGGATATCGACAAGTCAAAAAATATATAACGTTATTCAACTCTCGAGTACAATTATTTGGACTACAGTACTGTATCATGTTAAGCATTGTGTGCAAGTTTGGTCACACCCTGCTTAAACTGGTTCAGGGTGTGGGCTTGCACAAGTTGTACTGGAAGGGAATTCCAAAGCACTATGGTGGCTGGAAAGAAAGAGTAATAATAATTATTGCTGACATAGGGAGGGAGTGGTACAGCAACCAAACCATTCACTATTTTGTAGAACATAAGGAGGCGTGAATCAGATCTCCTATTTTCAAGGGTACGCCATCTCAGCTGACTTAGCTGACTCCACTCCCTATTTCCAAAGTAATAGCCCCAGCACATTTTCACCTAATGATGTGCCTGTTTGCTGTCAATTCATGAAACTTTGCATGATTCTTTATCATGATGTGACCTTGCACACTTGGCATTCTTCTTAAGGTTTCAGTGCTAATTACAAAGTTACGTCCCTTGAAATAGCCAAAATAGCGGATTTTTTGTTTGTGATGCTCATAGCTTAAAAAGTATATGGCCTAGAATAATAAAGGAAGTGGCTATTCTTACGGTCCCGTAGGAATAGCCTCGCAGGCTATTCTTACGGCTCTCCCGTAAGAATAGTGAAAAGCCCGCAGGTGTCTATTCCTACGGCTCTCCCGTACGAATTATAAAAAGTCTGCAGGTGGTTATTCCTACGGCAGTTTTGTGTTACACATCGTACTGAATTCATTCGACTGATATAATTTCACACAATTTCTTTACTTTTACGGTAAGGAAATCCAGAGAAGACAAAAAAGGGAAGTGATTTCCCCTAGTATAATGCATTTTATAAGGCGTAAAATAATTGTTTGTTTCCGGTATCCCGACCTACCCTAAAGTTTTGGCCTGACCCTGCCTAAATGTTTTTATGACCTTTGAGAATATTTTTCAACTTTTAAGAAAAAGTTGCAGAACTGCACTTTTTATGCTTTAAACATGGCCAGCGATGTTAGAAATCAACTTACTGATGCTCTAAAGGCATAACTGCCTTTTTTGTTTTCATTTTTTGACACAAAAATAATTTCTGAAAAGTCTCCCTAAATAAAAAAAAATTCCAAAAAAAAAAAAAATGTTCCGACCTGTCTACCCTAATTTTTTTCAGCATGTTACCATAAACAAAGAATTTTTTTTAGGCCTTACTTCCATTTCTTACATAAACAAATAATTTTAATACAACAAATTTATCGTAAGTGTTAAATACTTATTTAACTGAAATTTGTCTTCTAAGTCTTCTAAATAAATCGGAAAACGACTGTTCATTTTGTTGGTGGTACAGATGTAGATGTAAATACATACGTTATTAATATTGAAACACTAAAAATATTGACCAAGTGTTTTCAACTAAACCAGAAAGAGAATTATTGATCTATGTTTCTTGTATATACATGTCAATTTTTCACAGCAGTACAAATCTCTTACCACTCTAAACATGTTTATTGCCCTTTAATTTAGCTTTATACTTGACGTTGTCACACATCAGCTTGACATACCCACCAGGGTACTCATGATTACATTTCAGTATAAAAAAATCTGTCAGTTACTTTTCAGTATGAAATACTACTGTCAATTATGTTTCAGTTTGAAATACTCCAGTCAGTTAAGTCTCTGTATGAAGTACTCCTGTCAGTTCAGTCTCAGTATGAAATACTCCTGTCAGTTAAGTCTCAGTATGAAATACTCCTGTCAGTTAAGTCTTGATATGAAATACTTCTGTCAGTTAAGTCTCAGTATGAAGTACTCCTGTCAGTTAAGTCTCAATATGAGGTACTCCTGTCAGTTAAGTTTCAGTATGAAATACTCCTGTCAGTTTTAAAAGTCTCAGTATGAAGTACTCCTGTCAGTTAAGTCTCAGTATGAAGTACTCCTGTCAGTTAAGTCTCAGTATGAAGTACATTTGTGTACTACTGTCAGTTAAGTCTCGATATGAGGTACTCCTGTCAGTAAAGTTTCAGTATGAAGTACTCCTGTCAGTTTTAAAAGTCTCAGTATGAAATATGCCTGTCAGTTAAGTCTCAGTATGAAGTACTCCTGTCAGTTAAGTCTCAGTATGAAGTACTCCTGTCAGTTAAGTCTCAGTATGAAATACTCCTGTCAGTTAAGTCTCCGTATAAAGTACTCCTGTGAGTTAAGTCTCCGTATGAAGTACTCCTGTGAGTTAAGTCTCCGTATGAAGTACTCCTGTCAGTTAAGTCTCCGTATGCAGTACTCTTGTCAGTAAAGTCTCCGTATGAAGTACTCCTCTCTGTTAAGTCTCAGTATCAAATACTCCTGTCAGTTCAGTCTCAGTATGAAGTACTTCTGTCAGTTAAGTCTCAGTATGAAGTACTCCTGTCATTTAAGTCTCAGTATGAAGCACTCCTGTCAGTTAAGTCTCCGTATGAAGCACTCCTGTAAGTAAAGTCTCCGTATGAAGTACTCCTGTCTGTTAGGTCTCAGTATGAAGTACTCCTGTCGGT
Organism: Mercenaria mercenaria; assembly: GCF_021730395.1. Taxonomy (NCBI): domain Eukaryota; kingdom Metazoa; phylum Mollusca; class Bivalvia; order Venerida; family Veneridae; genus Mercenaria; species Mercenaria mercenaria. The sequence continues at coordinate 48,913,703 of NC_069363.1, read as the reverse complement.
AAAGTCTCAGTATGAAGTACTCCTGTCAGTTAAGTCTCCGTATGAAGTACTCCTGTGAGTTAAGTCTCCGTTTGAAGTACTCCTGTGAGTTAAGTCACCGTATGAAGTACTCCTGTGAGTTAAGTCTTCGTATGAAGTACTCCTGTGAGTTAAGTCTCCGTATGAAGTACTCCTGTCAGTTAAGTCTCCGTATGAAGTACTCCTGTCAGTTAAGTCTCGGTATGAAGTAATCCTGTCTGTTAAGTCTCCGTATGAAATACGCCTGTCAGTTAAGTCTCAGTATGAAGTACTCCTGTCAGTTAAGTCTCAGTATGAAGTACTCCTGTCAGTTAAGTCTCCGTATGGAGTACTCCTGTCAGTTAAGTCTCAGTATGAAGCACTCCTGTCAGTTAAGTCTCCGTATGAAGTACTCCTGTGAGTTAAGTCTCCGTATGAAGTACTCCTGTCAGTTAAGTCTCCGTATGAAGTAATCCTGTCTGTTAAGTCTCCGTATGAAATACGCCTGTCAGTTAAGTCTCAGTATGAAGTACTCCTGTCAGTTAAGTCTCAGTATGAAGTACTCCAGCCAGTTAAGTCTCCGTATGAAGTACTCCTGTCAGTTAAGTCTCCGTATGAAGCACTCCTGTCAGTTAAGTCTCCGTATGAAGTACTCCTGTCAGTTAAGTCTCCGTATGAAGTACTCCTGTCAGTTAAGTCTCGGTATGAAGTAATCCTGTCTGTTAAGTCTCCGTATGAAATACGCCTGTCAGTTAAGTCTCAGTATGAACTACTCCTGTGAGTTAAGTCTCAGTATGAAGTACTCCTGTGAGTTAAGTCTCCGTATGAAGTACTCCTGTGAGTTAAGTCTCCGTATGAAGTACTCCTGTGAGTTAAGTCTTCGTATGAAGTACTCCTGTCAGTTAAGTCTCCGTATGAAGTACTCCTGTCAGTTAAGTCTCCGTATGAAGTACTCCTGTCAGTTAAATCTCGGTATGAAGTAATCCTGTCTGTTAAGTCTCAGTATGAAATACGCCTGTCAGTTAAGTCTCAGTATGAAGTACTCCTGTCAGTTAAGTCTCAGTATGAAGTACTCCTGTCAGTTAAGTCTCCGTATGAAGTACTCCTGTCAGTTAAGTCTCAGTATGAAGCACTCCTGTCAGTTAAGTCTCCGTATGAAGTACTCCTGTCAGTTAAGTCTCCGTATGAAGTACTCCTGTCAGTTTAGTCTCGGTATGAAGTAATCCTGTCTGTTAAGTCTCCGTATGAAATACGCCTGTCAGTTAAGTCTCAGTATGAAGTACTCCTGTCAGTTAAGTCTCAGTATGAAGTACTCCTGTCAGTTAAGTCTCCGTATGAAGTACTCCTGTCAGTTAAGTCTCAGTATGAAGCACTCCTGTCAGTTAAGTCTCCGTATGAAGCACTCCTGTGTGTTAAGTCTCAGTATGAAATACTCCTGTCAGTTAAGTCTCAGAATGAAGTACTCCTGTCAGTTAAGTCTCAGTATGAAGTACTCCTGTCAGTTAAGTCTCAGTATGAAGTCAGTTAAGTCTCAGTATGAAGTACTCCTGTCAGTTAAGTCTCAGTATGAAGTACGCCTGTCAGTTAAGTCTCAGTATGAAGTACTCCTGTTATTTACATCTCAGTATAATATATCCTGTCAGTTACATTTCAGTATGAAATACTGTCAGTTACCATGATTACATTTCGGTATTAACAAGAGTCTGTTAAGAGAAAACAAACATTGTGTAATTTAAAAGTGATTACATTTCAGTGAAAGAACCAGATGAGGCATCTTTAACAGGCAGTTCAAGATCGGGTGAAAATGAAGACGCCAATTACAATGATGGTAAATGTTTGAATATTGTTTTATTTTTTGTTTGCAAGTATTTAAAAACTGTATTGATTTATTTAACACTTTCTGTTGGTCAAAATGCAAAATCAGTAAATTTTGTTTAATTTTGGTATTTAAACCCTAAATTAGTAGCAGCATGTGCAATATGAACATATTCCTTTTAAAAATTCTACAAAATGTATTTAGGCAGAGGTTGATAGCAATATTTGGCTTAATTACTTCTTTATTTAGTCAAGAACGTGACATTTCAAGGAAGTTTCTGATAATTCACAATATGTGCTTGACTGTTATTTCCTTTGCTAGTTTTCAGTGTTGCAACTGTTGCTGAATGATCTATGCCGGTTGCAAATGCACTTTGTTGGTTTCCTCATGGCGCGGCTCATATGTTATAAGAGAACTGATATTTTGGCTGGATGGTAATTTAGAACATTTATTTATCTTTTCAAAGCTGGTATTGGTCTTAGTTTACCATTTTTTTCATATATGTGGCTGGATAACACCTACGTAGGCATTTCATGAAGATGCAACTTTTATGTGTTATATGTGAAGTATATGATATAAGTAGTTCATCGCTGCCGGTAGTCACAATCCTAAGGTCAAATTAAGGTCAAGAAATTAGGTCAAAGGTCATTAAGTGAAATCTTTACAAATTTCACTTATTTGGCGTCATGTCTTCGCCATTTGATGAAATAATTGAGCAAAAATGATACTAAATTGAAGAGAATGTATTTAATTTGGAAATAAAATAACTATATGCAAAGTAGCTCATTTGCATATAAATTAATGTTAATGAAAGCGGCAGAATCGTACAAAATTACGATAGAAATTGGCATGCATGTACAGCTGTACAATATTCATAGTTTTATATATAATTTTAATGATTTGAAAAACAGAAAGGTAGCAAATGATATGTGGGATAAATATCTATTGATAAACGCAAATGTTTTATATCGCCATCATATGTTTTTTATGTGTAGATACTGCTTGAAGTGGTTGGGGTGAGTTGACTTCTGTCCAATAGCTATCTTTAGCACAATTGCGTATTTGTTTTCACAGTAGCAAGGCATTTCCTTTTTATTAGGTAAGTATCTACCAGCTACTAGTATTTCAAAATGTTAACCTATGTCACACAGCAAATATGGCTGCCATTTTCTCAAAATGGCGACCAAGATGACCACCAAAGTAAGTATGTTCAAAAGTATGCATATATATGAGCGTCTACATATGTTTTAATTTAATTTATTGCAGTATTAAGATTGATATATACAACTGATGATAAGACCATACATCATGTAGGCAATCTCAGGTAACCAATATGGCGCTCATTTTTCAACTTGGCTACCAAAAGTCAATATGTTAAGGTTTCTTTGCATGCATTATAGAGTTTACATAGTTGTTTTATGTAGTTTAGTTAAATATTGTGATTTAGGTTACCTATGTATCCAAGGTTTAGAGCCATGCCACTCTGTGTAGTCTGGATATCGTACATGTCATCTTGGCCGTATATACTGGCAATTATGGATCCTGTGAAATCATTAATATTCGTGGGGGATTAATTTTCGTGGATTTCGTGGTGGAGTCAATCCATGAAATTTAATCCCAACGAACAAGTTAAATTCCCATTTATTTATGTTCAAAACTTTGAAATCCACGAATTCATATCCCTACGAAATTACCGTTTTGACCAAAACCACGAAATTTCATGCCCACGAAAAATTTATGATTTCACAGTATCCCGGTTTTACATATAAGCCTTTCTGGGTAAAAAAAACTGGGTATACAGGCAGACCATCGTTGCTATACACTAGACCAGTATATGCGTTGAGTATAATTGGTATATAGATAGGTCACCTGAGTGCATCCTTGGTAAGCCACCTTGAGTATACTGGGTATACAAACAGGCCATCCTGACCGTTTACTTAATGTCACCAATATGAATATTCTAGGTATAGAGGCAGGTGTATCTGGGTATCCTTGGTATACTGTCAGGTCTTCTTGGCTATAAATACAGGCCACTATTGGATCCTGGGTACCGCTTTTTGTAAACTTGTTTTAAATAAAGACCACTCCGGGTATACTGGATATAAGGTCTTCCTAGTTATATATACAGGAAACTATGGGTATCCTAGGTGTACAAACAGGCTTCTGGTGGTATTCATTGTATAGATACAGGCTATCAGGGCTATATATGCATGCTAATACGGATATCTTTGGTATACAAAAAGACCGTCATTGTATCCAAGGTATACAGGTCACTCTGGGTATCATGGATATACATACAGATCAGGTAAGCGATAAATACCGATACACTATGGGTGTCCGTGGCATATAAAGAGGCAACTATCGGTACCTTATGTATAGATGCGGGCCATTTTGGGTATCAGTGTTATACAGACTGACCGCGTGTGTATCCTGAGTATACAAACAGACCATCATAGCTATACATATATGCCAGTTTGGTCATATACTAATTAAGCTTCACAACTTTGAATCGATAGCGTAAAATAATGGATCTAAGTTTGCATACAAAGGATACCACGGGTGACATGTATGACTGTATTCCTATAATACCCAAAGTAAGATATCATATTATACTAATGTGGATTGCAAGACGAAATGCGGCAGTTCAATGTGCAAATGCTACCGATCCTACCAGGTTTGCATGTTTGAATGTGCAGGCGAGGCTATTTATATACAAACTGTAGAAATGTATATGGCAACGAATACAATACAGTTGTGACATTTTTAAAACAATATCCTCTGGTATTGTATATAGAGAAAAGACTATAAACAAGATTGAACTGTGTGAACTACGTTGTGCAGTATTTGAATAAGTGTTAGATACTACTTATATTCTTAATGCATGGAATATTTACAAGCTTTACATGGACATTAATAAAACTGATAAGATTCTTATCAATGGTTAAGAACAGATATATGTGTACTAAATGAACGTTTTAAATACATATTTGATACATTTTAATTAATATTCACGAGTATGAAAATGAGCTGAAAAACTCTTAATTAATACTTATGAAGAACATTATTTCTAAAATCAAAACAAACTACTATCTCAAAATATGTTTTATATGACTGTGAGTTATGTAAATATTGTCAGTTTTTTTAATATTTGTTTTCTTAATTATTGATATACCCCACCAACTTTTGACAGAATTTACTCTTGGAAACAATAAATTATGCTACAAACAGATATATATTTATATAAAGTAATGTTTCAAATGTAATATTGCTTATTTTTTGTCCTTTTATAAACTCAAATAGTGAAGATTTGATCTTAGTATTATTTGAAAACATCATTTTTAACGGATTATCTGCCCATTTTTTAAGAGTTCATGAATTATTCATAAGTATGTATATGAGAAAATCTTTGAGTAAGTGTTTGTTAATAAATTTACAAAGCCCTAGCTTCATTTTGATACCATTGTTGTTATTCTACATCGAAATATGACCAAGATACGGACCTCTCCTCCGATCACGTGACCTTCCTACGTCACGTGACCTACCATAACCTGTCAGTCAGTGCTGAAGAAGGCAGTGAGACACTGCCGAAAATTACACTAGGTGAATGTTTGCTCTGAGTATGGAATTTCTTCATCAAAAAGATACAACGTATTTTATGTGACACACATGAAAATATGCACCGAATAACCTTTGACCTCGTTTATTTCACTATAAAGGGCCTCTCAAGGGTGACTACCGCGCAAGTCTTTCTTGTGGCACCTGGTAAATAACATTTAGCATGGTAGTTATCTATCTTCAGAAAATGCCTACGCAAGTCACAATATTGAAAATTCTAGGCATACTATCTGATAGCTGCGACTGATCTGAAGGAACCTGTGCTCTCCGGCTTTCTGGAAAAGAAACAGAAAAAAGGTTCAGGTATTTTTATGCCCCCAGCATCTACTGATGTGGGAGGCATATAGTGATTGTTCTGTCCGTTCGTCCGCCCGTCCGTACACGGTTAACCAAATGGGACCGTTTCGTCTAGCATCAATACCCCTAACTAGAATGACTTTATACTAATGCAGATATAACCTGTGACCATTCCTCATCTTCAGACATCACCTGACCTCAGTTTGACCGTGACCTCATTTTGGACTTATGTTGCTTTATATGGGCCATCTCTTGGTTAACCAAATGGGACCGTTTCGTCTAGCATCAATATCCCTTACTAGAATGACTTTATACTAATGCAGATATAACCTGTGACCATTCCTCATCTTCAAACATTACCTGACCTCAGTTTGACCTTGACATTGACCTCGTTTTGGACTTGTTTAGATTCTGAACTTTTATGTCCTGTGTGCTGAAGATGGGGGAGAAACATAAGTGTTTGAGTATTCTGTCTAATACACTTTCTTATTGTACTCATTTCCTTTAGTTTCCATCCAGTTCAAATGAAAATTGGTATACATCATTAACATCTAGTGGACATGAGCATATTTTAGAACTTTAGTTCTTTTTATACCCCCACCAAACATGTTTGAGGGGGGTTGTATAGGAGTCAGTTTTGTCACGTCACGTCCCGAAATCTATATCTCAATTATTACTAAATGGATTTGATTGAAACTAAAAATAGATGTTCCACCTTATCACCCACATCATGTGACACAAGGTGCATAACTCTGACACCACGTTTTCATGAGTTATGCCCCCTTTTACTTAGAATTTGAGGTCAATTTTGATGCATTTTAACTATATCTCAGTTATTACTAAATGGATTTGATTGAAACTTAAAATAGATGTTCCGACTTATCACCCACATCATAACTCTGACCCCAAGGTTTCATGAATTATGCCCCCTTTTACTTAGAATTTAAGGTAATTTTGATGCATTTTCACTATATCTCAGTAATTACTAAATGCATTTGTTCAAACTTGAAGTAGTTTTTCCACATCATCACCCACATGTGCATAACTCTTGCACCAATATTTCCTGAATTATGCCCCCTTTTTGCTTAGAATTATACTTGTATAGTGTTTTGATACACTTTATCTGTACCTCTCTTATTATTTGATATTTTTTAACACAGACTCAAGCTATTCAGTCCCTTCCCAGGTCAACAAGTACTGGGGGGGGGGGGGGGGGGGGGGGGGGGGGGGGGGGGGGGGGGGGGGGGGGAAGAACTGACTGGTCAGTTTCTTCTCCAACTTAATAGCCTATGCAAAAATGGCTTGGGGGAAATAACTGACCTGTCAATTTCTTCTCCCTCATGACAAGTCAAGTACTGGCTATGGGGAAAGAACTGACAGGTTAATTTCTTCCCCCATCCAATAAGTCATGTATTGTATTGGCAAGTGGTGGGGCGGGGGAAGAACTAACCAGTCAGTTTACTTCCCCCACCTAACTGGTCAATTACTGGCTAGGTGGTACGAGAACTGACCAGCAGTAATTTCCTAACCTTAGAAGAAATTGAAACAGGAAAAAGGCCAGCAATTAAAAAGAATATTTAACAGAAATTGAAGTAAGTTCATTTAAAAACATTTCTTAATTTACACAAAATATGAAACTTATTTCTTATTTTATATGAAATTTAAATGAAAACAGACTATTGGAAATAAAAAAGCAGTCTAGTTAAGAATAACCAAGAATAACCAGTTCCAATTCACTAACATAGTGAGTAGGTTATAGGAAAAAGATGTTTCTTTTGTGAAGAAAGCACCAAACTTTGTATGTAACTATTTTGAAGTATTCTGAATCCAAAAAAAAGGAGGAGACACACTGATCGCTAACCTCAATTAGCTTAAAATGAGGCCCCAAAAAGGGACCTGTATTTTATTTATTTTAATAATATATTTTTGTAAGCAGTGTCCAAAAGGTTAATTTATAACCTAGAAGTAACTATTATTGATATAATATTTATTTAGTTACATTTTATACACATTTGATATATAGGACACTGACATTTAAATGACATAGATGAGGCCCTACAAGGGGGAAAATTGTTTAAAAAGTTTATTTACAGGATGACTTTATTTTTAAGTGTGAATATTATATCACTCAGGTAAACAAAACTAATTTTAGTATTTAATTATATCAAAATATTATTTAACATACTTTACATTCAAAAGAGTAGCTAAAGAAGGGGTTATTTTGTGTTTTTCTTGTAAATTCAATAACTAATGTAAATTCATGTAAAACATATTATACAAAACATAATTTCTATGTTTTTCAAGACAATTAATGACTTCAAGCTAAAGCATACGATCATCCTAATACTTTCTTTATAACAAAAGAAAATGGAATGTGAGCTAAATGTATTGTTGTATTTATTATTGCATATTTATACTATATTCAATGATACTAATTTATTTGAATTTGATTAAGATTTCAAGTTTTAGAATCAGTCTAAATTCCGCTTTTTAAAAAAAAGCACTGTTATTGTATGATAGATTAACCTTTGTACGGTTTGAACCAACAACCTTCCTATTGATCTGACAACACCTCTACTACTAGACGGTCTCTCTCACTGAACCACTCAACAGAGCAGACACCCCAAGAACGCAAATAGTTACATATAAAAATATGTTTAAGATGAAAATATGATACAGAAATAAAAAAAAGTCACAACAAAATAGAGTTAGTTGTAATTCTGTTAAGGTAAAGATTAATTGATTAGTTTATAAACAATGACTCCTTAAAATATACTGAGCTACAGTTATCTTGCATATCAAGCCTTTTGATAAATAACAAAATAGTGTATTTTCTGTCTTAGGTTCCAGATCGGCCCATATAATAATATCATGTATCTGATAAACTTACAAAAGTTTAAATTAAGGAAAAGTTACGACCAGGTTACCCTAAACAAACAACTTTTAATTTTCTGCGTAACAACCTTTTCAATATTTAACTAAAACTGTAATTTGCCAGTATTACACTCTCTAGCACACATGTCTTCAAAATATCTAAGTACACATGATTGGCTTCATACATTAATATCTGACTTTGTATGTAAACTTGTAGTTACATTGATGAGCTTCCTCCAACTTATAACAGCTAATTATGAAGCATATTGCATAATTAAAGCCAAGTACCAGTTCTCTTGACCATTTCCAGTTGACAGGATTAGCAATGTCAATGTTTACTATTTATATAAATGCCTGTAAACAACTTGCTTGATATAATGTTATTTGCTATATACTTGAACATCTCTCAGCGGGTTGCTTTCATTATATCAATTGCTCAAGAAAATATATTATCTGGCTTCATTTTGATATTTCTTTGCATGATAGAACAACCTATCCTTCCAGTTGTCATGTGCGCTTCTTGAATCTTTTAAAATGGCATAACCATAAGTACAGATATCCTATGCCTTGCAAACGTATTGAGACAGTATCACAACAAGATAATGCATTATAAAGCATGTTAGCTTTAATTCTGTGTTCTTGGATGTGTCTTTTCCTGTTGGATTTTTGTCCTTGTTTTTATGCCAAAAAAGACTGCTTGCTACGGAATTAGTCAGCATGTAATAGAACTGTTTGGAACAGCCAAAATTAATGAAGCTACAGCTTACAACTAGCAAACTGTTTTACTATAGAAAATACCAGTGTGTATAGTGGACGCAACTTGACCCCGATGGTTGACCTTTGTATTATAATACATAATTAGATACAACCTATTATTGAAAAGGAGTGTACGTAAAACGCTTCAGCTCTTTGCATTCATGAATTTAAAATTGACGGCTACTCTGAGTACCCCATATTTCTACAATGAAATAATCGATATAAATAATCAGCCCTAGGTCAACCATCGCGGTCAAGTTGCGACTACTATATCAGTGTTGGTTGCTCGTAAGATTATCCCTTGTGGTTTTGTTTTTATGCATCTGCGGCAAACAAATGTGTACCATGTCGCACGCATACCAGTTAGTGCACCACATGTTGTGACTTCAAACTTTTGGAACAATACATGGTCATGTTATAAACAAAGGTATCAAGCTGTAAGTCAGTAAATGGTGCCAGAAACCATTCTAGTTCCAAAAGGAAATAGACAGCATGAACACATCTTAATCTTCACATTTCTAATATTTATGTACGAAGCTATGTTTGGGGAGAGACATTAAGGTATGAACATACTAAATAGCCGGCCTTCTTTATTCTAGATAAAAATGACAAATTTCAAATGGCTAGTCAGCACAGAGCAGGACCCGTTTTAAATGTTTATAGCTTATAGTTTTACATTTTCTTAAAGAAAATTGTCAGTGTTGAAAAAAAAACATCAAAAGAAAATTGGGGCTCATGTACTTCTGTCAAACAAACCAACTACATGTACAATATCAACCAAAAATGATACCCCAAATTGTATGACCTACATTTCCGTAATAAATCTGTCATGCTGTCATATTATTGCGAAAATGCTTCCTATATGTCAATGATAGATCTATTATGTGATTTCAGCAACAAAAATATAAAAAAAGGAAGGAAAAAAGCTCTAAAGAGCAATGTAGGAGGACTTTTGAATGCGCCATTTTGCGACTGCCATGATTTTTTCCTCGCCAATTTTCTATCTAGTTTCTGTATACCTTAATTGCGACCCTTGCATTGCTTAATTCTGTTGAATCTGGATTGACCAGACACTTGACTTTCATTACTATGTACACTTCATAAAACCAATCAAACGCCAGTGGAATAATACATTCATGTAAATATAAATTTGTCAAACAAATATATTAGAAAGGTACTGGAAAACCTATTACAATTCTTAGATATCTATTGAATGGGTGTAAATATAAGTTTCTTTTATTTCATGGGTTTTTGGATGAGTCATTTGATTTGAAAACATGATATTTCATATACTGTTATGTAACATAAAAAAATGGTCCATTGAAAGGCCTCTCCTTTTTATATAAATCTATTGTCCTAATAAATCCAGATATATAGGTTACCTCATGGACCTAAACATGTGAATATGATATATTTTTTTGATAATTCAAATATATAAGATCCATGAATTCTGTTTCTTTACTTATGTTAAGTTCAGTAATATGATATTTTAACGAATGAAATAGTAATTTGCACTTAAAATATGATCTTTAAAAATTTTCCCTTGAAGGACCTCGTATTATATTTCCCGAGTCATGAATATTGAATGCTTATAAAATCTAATTGAATAAATTTTGTTTCAAGGGTTATAATTGGTTAAGGTAATGAATTAACATTTTTGAAATCGTTCTAGATATATTTAATTGAAATAAATAAAAGGTAGTTCCTTTTGGGGCCTCATGTTTTGGACTATTCAAACCAACAAATCGTATATGTAGTCCATTTCTGATCCAGTATACTTTATAATTATAAATAAATACAAACTTTCATGCTTTCTCCATAAGAAACATCTTTTCACACGCAGTTTTGAAATTAAACATACTGTAAAATCTGATTACCTCCCTTTTTAGTATGTATCTTGAAAAATAAGAGTATTTTGTAGTAAACTTTGTATATTTGTCAATACCAAATGGCTGTTTGTCTATGCTAGTGATATGTTATTCATGTTTAGATCATATGAAACATAACTTTATAGATAAATTTCAATTTAAAGGAAAAAAATATTTTTTTCAAGACATTTTTACCTCCCTTTTTTAAACTGATTTAAAAGGAGGTTCCGGGGCAGATATAGGATGTCTTCTACTCTTGTAGGATTTGGGATACCTTAAAGTAATTTCATGCAAAATTTGGTGCTTTCTTTACAAACGGGAACATCTTTGCCATTTTTGTTCCATATCTTACTCGCTATTATAATAATGAGAAATGATAAGTCTTAAAAAGTGATTATTTATGATATATTACATATTTATATTAATAAATTAGATAGGCATTGGAACTAAAAATATAAACTTCAAGTAAGCACTATCTATTTTAGATATATGTGTAGCTAACTGCACCAAAGTACACAGTTTGAAAAAATATTATAAGATATCATTTTTTGGAAAAGCGTTATTTGAGCTGAAAAAAAAGATCCTGGGTAAAATATTTGGAAAAAACGGCGACAACTCCGCTAAAGCTTTATTGTAGGCTTAGGTGGCTATGTAATAGTATCTCATGCAAACCATGCACTTTTTACCTCTAGGCACGAAAAAGTCATGCCTAATTACTGTAATAGTCAGCACTTTGAACCCACAGAACTTCACAATGTAAAATATGTTGTGAAAGCTATTGCTTGAAAGAGAACGATCCCTGCTTTCCATATATATGCGTCAAAGTATGGGAAAATATCTAGAAATTTAAGAAAATCAAAGACAACAATTTCAGGACTGTTAGATGCATGACTGTATTATCCTGTATAGCAGGTAACATAGATAGCTTACTTTTCCATTGCACTGATATAACATGGACAGGATTATGATTGACCAACGGTGCTCACTCAACAATTTACCTCTAAAAACAGATTGTTTCCCTTGTGTAATGAGGGCTTAGGGTAAGTCTCTACATTAGACAACTCTTCTAAGACATAGCTTTTTACCTACACCTTTCATATAACTGAATGAAAAAATTCAAATATTAAGAGAAATGTCAAAATTAAAGCAAAGTCGAATCATGCAATCACTCAATTTTATTTATTTTAATACCTGAACCCTATCTGAAAAAGTCGCAAAATACTTAGCAGTAAATAAATTGAATTTTATATCTACCTTTAATAGTAATACGAAGTTTTCTCTCTTACATGTAAAAGGCAGGAAACAATAAAAAACATGTGAAATTAAACAGGCCATTTAGTAAAAAAGACGGAGCATATAAACATGATATTATACAAAACGTGTGCATTATTCCAGCTCTCAGAACCAATATGGCCTTTTTGTTTCTGCATAAATTATGTTAATAGACGGGCTTTTTAGTGCTTACACGAAACATCGCTGATTCGCTCACAGTATAATTTGATCTCGCGTGGCTGAACAGTAATCTATCTATAAATATTTATTCAGTAATAAATGTATTTTTTTTAAATATATCCAATGCCCATTTTTCACTAAAAAGTGGCCTCCGTGGCCAAGTGGTTAAGGTCACTGACTTCAAATCACTTGCCTCTCATCGATGTGGGTTCGAGCCTCACTCGATGCGTTGAATCCTTCATGTGAGGAAGCCATCCAGCTGGCTTACGGAAGGTCGGTGGTTCTACCCAGTTGCCCGCTGGTGACGAAATAATGCACGAAGGGGCACCTGGGGTCTTCCTCCAATATCAAAAGCTGGAAAGTCGCCATAGGACCTATAATTAGAGAGTTTGAGATTTCAACCTTCGCCTTCCCCTTCAACGTCTCTTGCGAAGTTAACGTATGAAGTTGAAGTTCGATTAAAATTCCTTGAGATTTCAAACATTAGAATGAACCTTACTTCTTTTAATCCGCCCATTCAATTTATCCGTAATTATGATCGTTTTTTTCGTGCATTTTGATACCAATTGTCCGAAAGGGCAGGAATTTTACAAGAGGTTTTAAAAATGAAAAGAATGAAAATTAAATAAAAAAAAAAAAACATTTCAATTAATATAATCATCGCATGGATATTAGAGCGATTACCTAAAACAACAACAACAACGAAAAAAAAAACAACAACAAAAAAAAAAAAAACAACAACAAAAACACGATAAAACTATGTGAACAATGTAAAAACTCGTTAGTGTTGCTCCAAACATTTAGGTTTTATATAAAATTATGTCAGTATAGTCAGTATACAATGCACGATTGTAAATCATACACGAGAGGAAATAAAAATGATTATTACATACCTAAAATTATTTTCCATTGGGTTTCAATGGACCGCGATCGTACAATATTTTTCCATATCATGACGTTGTACGCTTTCATATCGGACTAGTCCCAATCCGTGACTCTAGTTACCTCCCCTGACGGTCCGTCCATATCGAATCTCGTTTCTTTAGATTTCTGTTGCTATTGTGTATTTGTTTAATTTGTAATTTATGCAACATTTTGTTTACTTTTACACTTTGATTAATCTGACCTATTAGATACTGGCACGTAGTAATTTATCAGACTGAAATGAAATGAAAGTTATAATTACGTCATGAGTTGGACTAATATAGGACGTGGAATGTTTTCTTAACGTTGTAATGGAAAGAATCGCGTGACGTCCATGGTGTCTACGCGCACGTTGCGACAACAAGTTGACGTCATTTTCGCGGAAAATACTAATTCGCGTCAGTTTGATTTGTTTATTGCATTTCGGAGAATTTTTTTTCCGTATTTTTTCCTGTCTTTCGTGACAGAACGATAATTTAGATATAAATTAATCATTTGATAGTGGATATGTAATAAAAAGGTTATAAACTTTGTATGTGGATATATGCACACTGATAAAATCTTGAAATTAATGCTACTGAATAATGTATGTTTTTCATTTATAAATGAAGTCCCTATAATATGCATTTAGAATTGACAGGAGCACCCGAAACTATATCTCAATGCTGTTTTACAAAATATGTTATATTGAAAGTCATATGAATACTTTATATAACATTTTGAATTTACAAAAATGTAAACAGTACGCTATATTTTATATTTTATGATATATCTATGATATTTCTGTCTGTAATACAGCTTGTATTTGATAAACATATTCAATTCCTATCAGATACGGAAAAATAATCAATGGTGGGATGATTCGCCTTAGTCATGACCTCAGATATGACGTCAAGATTAAGGAATGATGGTGTCTTGATGTCCCATGCTTGAAAGAGTTCACTATTTCAAATGTGTTTTTTGTCTAAAATTATAGTCAATTTTGGCTAATATAGCACTAGCAATAGTCAAACTAATTTGACCTGTTCCTAGGAAATATTGAGTTATTTTTCTTATGGGCAATATCTCCACTCACGTCATTGGCAAACTCTCAAAAGAACAAAATAGTGAAGGAAATTTCCGATGAATTTGTCATTAAATGCTGATTTTGTTGCGAATATGAGATACATTCAAGTAAAATTTACATGTGTCAAAAGGGGATTCAATTCCTCATTGATTTATGTAAAAATTATCAAATAATTTCCAAAGTTAAGAATTTTCTATGTATGTACTGTACACGATTAACGTTTACCGCGTCTACACCGCTATATGCGCCAATAACTCTACATGACTGTACTGTGATTTATCCCCTTCGAAGTTTTGACGGTTAGATTGGCCGTCAGAAATATGAAACAATCTGACCGTCGAATTATTTTGACTAACACTAGCAATAGATAGAGTATGATGTATTCGGCTCTTGTGGATTTTCTAAGGCCTCGTTCTCGAGCCGAATAAAACATTGTGCGTCAAAGAACTACTAGGATTGATGTAATAACCTTAAACTCATTGAATTGAATTGAATTGAGCTAGAAGAGCAAACCTGAAGGGGTGCCTGCTCAGAAAAGCAAAAGTGGAAATTCCACAGGTCGCCCAAGACGACAAAAATGAAAATGTTGCAGGCTCGGTGTGATCACACCCTCTAGACCCGGGTTGAGCTAATTTCAAAGACACACCTGGCGGCGAGGAAGTTTTTCCTTCGCAGTGAAGAGAGAATGTCATTTGACTGTTTAAAAGTTTTCACTCAAACATATAACAAGAGGGGCTTCCAGTTAGTCGCAAAAATGATTACACGCTTTTTTAAAGATAAATATTTTGGAAAGAAATTGGAAAAGTGTGTCATTGATATTTCTATGACGGCACAGAGACATCGGCTTCCCCGTAAATTTGCAAAGTATGATATTCGCTATAAAAGAATTGATAACACTAAATAATTATTTATATCTGAAGAGTTTGGAAAAAAATGAAATCTGATTTCCCCGAGCTCGATTTGAGGCTTTGTCTTATTTCATATCTATTAATTATACAGAACTTAATACTAAACTCATACTTTACCTTTAATTAATTGAAAAATGAAGTATGGAGTTTTCCTTCATAACAATACATAACTAATGTTAAATATATACCTCTTAATCTTTCATTTCTGCTGTATAAATCCTGAATGACTTTTTCAGTTTGTGATTGCATACCATTGAACGCATTTTCAAGGTTGCCATTCATTGTTTCAACGTCATTTTCAGCCTTTCAAAAACCGCAGCAAACTTCTTTCTCTCATTCTGCAAGTCTACAATAGCGTCCACTACTTGCTGTATAGAGTCATCAATGTCAGCTTTCATTTTCTCTACGAATATTTCCTGCCTGATCATCTTTTCTAACGTTTGTTCCTCGTAATGAAACCGCGAACATACTGGCTCAGTCCCGAAACTTGGACTCTAGTTTAAAATTAAAAAGCAGAAAATTGCAACATAAAACATCTTGTATGAACCTGAATAAATGAATGAAAAGTTTGCAATCAGAATTAGATGAGCGTAAATGCCAAAGGGTGGTTAAAATGTAAGCAAATTCAAGAGAAGTATTCTGTTGAATGGAGATGAACCTATCGCATTATTTATATATTTCCATTACATAGACAGGACCTAATATTCCTTGTGGGAACGTTTGGTCCTTTTTGCTATTAGCATTATATTAACCTTTAAAGATTTTTCTTGTAAAATGTTATACGTTGGTTCGTTTTGAATTGAAGTATTGAAAGTAAAGAAAAGTAAATCCCATTTGGTACAATATTAAATTTTATTTTGACGTAAATGTATGTAGATTACTCTTTACTTTAAAAATCAAGATATTTCTTAATTCCTACTCGGTACCAAATTACACATGACAAAATTGTATGTTGTGGTAGTATAAACTAGTCTCATGCGATCTCGAAGTGTGGCCTTATTTGAGATGCAGTAAAGTATAATTGAAATTTATGCGGTCATCTAAATAAAGTATAAAGCTATGTATAAAGCTTTTTAGCTGGGCGATTTAGTTCGGTATTTAGCCTACACTTACACGGTGCTTTATTGTTTCAAATTTACGAAGTTGGTGAAGGTAGGACATTTGGCTCTCATTGATTGTGCCAGGCCGGATCACACTCGGCACGAGCACCTTATGGGATCAGGTCTGGTAAAATCTATCTGAGCCGAATGCAACAATGCCAGTCAAGGTACAGTTATAATGCTAGTACTTTATACATTTCATGAAAACAACACTGTACATATATTTAAAGAAAGTATCCAACGTTCAATCACAATTAGGCGGACATGGTCTTCATGCACGTATCCTTTCTTGAATTGCCACAATTCTACATAAATGATACTAACAGTAATGAGGGGATTTTTTACTTCTAGAAACATTATGGCCAACCCACACTTTACATTGAGAGAAGGTTTTAATTTAAACTTTTTATTTACAGGCAATCTGATCTGCAAAGTTCTTGGATATTAGCTTTTTTTGAAATATTATCTAAAGAAGATACATTATTGGCGGGAGCCAGATGTTCCATTGATATAAACTATGTATTTGGATTAAGTTTTGGATGCTTGAAGCAATATGAAGGGTTTGGAAGGTATAAAATTAGCTTTGAAGCAGCTTATCTGCCGTAGCCGATAAACATAATGGCTTTAAAACCAAATAAGATCAAGTGAAGATAACATATATACAGACAACATGACTATGTTTTTTGTTGTAAGTATGCTATCGTACGCTTTATCAAGTACTAACTGGTTTTGAAAAAAGAACATTTCAAATACAAACAGTCAGTGTTTAAATCCTTCGCTTCGTGTTCAATCTATTAGACTCCGGATAGATAAAGATATACGTAGATTTCCAGCTTACAGACTAGGTTCAACGTTGGTGGAGTACAGCAAAGGCAATGAGGAAATATCCATATGGTAGTTTAATGCTACATTTTGTGGCATATAGGTACTGAGCATCCAGGAGTCAGGGCTATCATATGGAGTTCCAAATTCAATAAAGAGGACAAAGGCTGAACATCTGTGCGATAGTCCTCAACCAAGGACAAGCCAAGAATAATATCTCCAGTCGATAGGAGTTTGAGCTGATTATCAATTCCTTAAAGATTGTTAGTTTGAAACAATGCGTGATTTGCCTGATCCCTGAAATTATGTAGCACATAACTGAAATCATTTACGAGTCATTGGTACACGAAACATTTAGAGGTAGCCAGAGAAAATTTTACATATGAGATATAAGGTCTCACTAGCTATACGTTTTAACAAAGGACATTCTACAGAGTTTGTCAGCTAATCTGAGACATGTTCACCTTAGCGATTGGACCCATTTCATTGCTCTAGATACTAAAGGCGTAGACACTTCCTATGGGTCAAAATATAACTTGTATCCTGACACAAATTGTAGACTTATTATGCACATGCATGAATAGTTTCATGACAATAAGTTAATTTGATATTAAAGCTATCCTCAAGCCTTTCATAACACTGAAATAATATTTAAAATCGGACCATTATTGAACAAGATATGGCGGTTTGAAATTTAAGAAAATGGATGATCACGTAGGCAGCCATTTTAGTGTGTTGATGACTTCGTTTACACACTGCTGAATTCGTTTTTAGCAAATAAACTGTTAATACAATAATTTTATGTTCCTCAAGTGAAAGATGTAAAACATAGCAATTTCTTTCTATATAGTTGGAAAAATTATAGAAAGTATTTTACAGAAATAAGTTAATACAGTTCAAATATGTATTTAGAAATTAATAAATCCGCCGATTTTTTTTTTGTTGCCATGGAAAAAATGGTCGCCATTGTGATCGAATCTAAATGCTCATATCTTCTTTATTTTTAAGCTGATTTTAAAAATTCCTTCATTTCTTTAAATGATTTAAGAAATCCAAGCAGACGGAATTAACATAAAATCAACATCTCCTTGTGCTAATGTCGCAATGACATGGCAACATGAAGTTATAGTATTTTCAAGTATAAGTTTAAATTTCTGATTTCAAATGTTGAGGAGTATGGACCGTGGTTGTCCTGTATCATATCGTAATGAATTTATTTTGTGTTTGTTATTTTGTTTTTATATTTTACTTTATACTTTAGCGCCATAACTCCGCCAAGCGATTCGCCCATTTACGCAATGGTAAAAAAGGGTACGCTGTTAAAACTTAGAAATGCTCATGTAAGTTTTTCATCAATAAAAAATTAATCACAGGTGAATTTGTAACTATGTAGACTGAATTTTATTGTAGATTCTACTGTGACATATCATCTGTATAACTGATTTGACTTTGAAAGGTTAGAGGGTGTAGCTTGCACTTCCACTACAGTTCATGAAAAAGCTGAATCAAATGGAGCCTGCAACATTTTCGTTTATGTCGTGTTGGGCGACCTGTGGTGTTCCACTTATTTAACTTATTTATTTTAGTAAGGAAACTTAACCTTCTGATTTAAAAAAATATTCATGACATGAATTAGCATCATGCATGCATTAAGCTGGAAATACTCGGCACAAATGACGAACATTTTATAAAACAGGAAATATGTAACGCATTGTTGCGATACACTTTAGTTAGTTATAAAACATATTTAAATAACTTCAAGATGTATATCTGCAGATACTGCAGTATTCATAAAACAAGGTCCGGTAAAAAAGACGCAGATATTAACATTACATTTATTCACCTCTCAAATATTATATTTAAAATTCTAACTTAAGCATAAAGTATCAAAATAGGAATATTTCTGTATCTATTCCTTAAACTGCTACATAGTACCTATTATTTTATATCAGTTACACCATTTTTGTTTTTTGGTAATTAGCCCGTTTTGCCATCTCCTTTTATTGAGTCGGCTAAACGCCTTCAAGCGTTTGACGAGTTCTTGCTATCCCCCGATTTCTCATTCTTATTAAATGGCCTCACAACACAGCGAAGTGATGTAGTTCCATTAGATTGTCTCTAATTTCAAAGAGTTCATTGATCGAATGAAGTTCAGCTATGTCAATCCTATTTGCTATGACCAATATACGATGTAATCTGTCAAATTTATGACTTGTAATTGTGTAATACTCGAATTAAGCCACGTATTTTCTTCCGCGGTAACTCATTAACCATAAACACGCATAACGATTCTGCGGGATTTGGTAATACATCTGCGCATATGATTATGGTGACGAATTTTATGCACTTTTGTCACAAAATAGCAAATATGATGTTCATAGATTCAAATAAAAACTGCATATGAACTTATTAGCCAAATTATTCATTTGTTACCCTGTCCGTTTAAAAAAAAAGATCTTTAACAAATTTATTGCGCTGGTCATTTTATGAATTGCGCAGGCTTACCAAGCTTGCGTAACATCCAGCGAAAGACAAAATATAGTTCCAGAACATACTGCTAGTATTTAATTGAGTCGGGTACCTCTGAAAGCATTGGAATGTCCCTTATCAAAGAGTTTACCACATCGATGGAATTAAATTATGACAGCTTCATTTTAAATGACCCGAATAAGATATGTGCAGTACGTTAATTCTTCCGCGAGGCTTCGCGGATGAATCCTAACTACATTCTGGACACTTGTCGGCGAACACGCGTGACCTGTTTATAACAACGCTTCTACGACTTTGCGTGGGTTGAATTTTGCAGTCAGTAAGCGGATAAATTATCGGAAGAAGGAGCTCTTACTGGTTTGTTTAATTACTACTGATATTAAAAATGATTTTATTTCTTATTTTTCGAGTAATAAACAAATCGGCGAAACATTAAATTGTATTTTCTTGTAGTTCTTGAAATCGAAAGTAGATCGTCTATGTTTGGCTGCTTTGACGAAACGAAACAACTTTTTTATGAAAACATTTAAATAAGAGGTAATTTAACCGTAAACTTCAATGTCAGATACTGCCAATTGCTGCTAAATGTCTTCGTATCATCACAATTTGTAAAACATATTGTTGAAACTGGAGATTTAGAAAAGTGTAATCGTATCCGGATATAATATTTTAGGTAAATATCGAGCTGTGTTATGAAATTTTAACATTCAATTAACAGACATGATAGATATTGTTGTAACAGAAATGATTCTAGAATTTATTTTTTATAACACCTACATAGAATCTATATCAGACTCATATTCTAGTCCCGAGGCATGATCTGAAAGTAAAAAGATGAAGTGACAGCCATTCATACTTTGGATATTGTAATACTAAAAAAATCTAGGTAATATTGAGAAATTGAAACATAAAATTTTCAGTTAGAAATCGCACCAAAGGCTGTATCAAGGATCTACATATTCAAAAATTTCTTGTGGTGATACCCCAAACTCTTCTTGCAGGAGGGGGTATCCTCCCCATACTTCCCCCATATTACCACTTTACAGTTTGATGCATTGCCCTTTTACCACATGTCACAATGCCAATTTCAAAATCTGACTGCAATTTAAAGCGGGAAGAAACACCCCTCCCTACACCCACCCTGTTACCAACCACGTAAAAATGGCTCAAACAGTTTTCAGCCCATCTGGGCCTGTCTGTCTACATGAATCAAAATGGATAATTGAAAATGCATGGACTTCGGGATTACAGACATGATTTTGAAGGGATTAACAGGTCTGAAATAGAATAAATAACTAAAAAAGAACTGCATTTATTAATATCGGTTACACTATATATTGACACTCAGCAACATTTACATACATGTAAAGTAAAAACACAAAAGTAAGTATACTTAAAACTGACACCTCTTATAATATGATTGAACAATACCTATTATATGACACTGTTATCGCCAGACCCATTATCTGGAAAATATCTGAACAGTTCTTTCGTCCATCCGTTACAAATTGTTTGTGGCAATCCGCGCTGTAAAATTTTAATATATAAATTGTCATATTCAAATTTTAACATGTGCGAATATATACCAGCCGATAATTGCCTCTTTTGGCAGCGCCGGACGCAAATGTTTACTGGAAAAATATATATATAGTCATGGGCAGTATCTTAGTGTCAGTTGTCAAATTGTAGTTTGTACTTTCAACATTTTTATTTCTGCGAACCACTCTTCAATTTTAGAGAAATATATTGGGTTGTTTAAATACTTGTATAATGTCAATCAAAGTTTTACTAGGCATCGACTGAATGTTCATTTCATTTATTGCAACAAAATCTCTGTTTACTTGGGGGAAAAAAACTAAAAACAAACTGAAACTGGTAGACTATACTACCAGTATATCAATCATTAGTCGACTCTCAGGCCCTTCATGCCTTTGATATTTCCTTGGAATGAAGGACATGCTGAAAATAGAACAAGCCTTGTATAAATTCTTATGTACATAACACGGAAAGTTTGTTTCTGCATACATTAGATCTGAATCCATGACATACAATATATGAATGTAAAGCTTTTTGGTTCTTGTTGACGATGAAAAGGATGCTGACGTTCTTGGGCGCCCTACACGAGTTAGATCTTGGACTCTAGAATCTCCCTGATTTATTATAGCCTACTATAAACAGAGGCTTTAGATGGAAACACCGTAAACAGTTTTATATTCTTGCAGAATCTTCTTGACTATTATATTTTGAGAAGAACGCATTTTTATGTAGGAATTAATTTCCTTCATACCTGGACCCTCCATGCTTACGATAAATAAATAAAACTCAGTGTATAGGAGTTTACTTGTAACTCAGCTACAGCAAAACTTTAAATGAGCATGGCTATTGAAACCCCATAGAGGGCCATGAAAAAATCGTGCATGAATTTATGACATATTTCACAAAGGCATCTCAAAATTTTCCGAGACCCCATCTTATACAAACAAAAATGATACTTTTCTCAAAGAAAATACAGTTAAGCATAGCCTTAAATTGTCAGTGGCGAAAACATAACGAGAGATTGGATCAGTTAATGATAAACTAAACATCACTATGAAGCCCATTCTTGTCCAGAGTTACACGGCAATGTAAATAAAAAGTTCTCCTTGCCAGATGAAGCTTATATTAACGTAACGGTAACAGAAGACAGGGCATTACAAACATATGCATGTACAAATGTATGTATAAAACAAAAACTAACAAAACACATTCATAGACAATCAAAGCAGCTCATTCCAAATGTGATTTTAAAAACTTAAGCCCAGTTTCCGATCGGGAATTTACTCTTTTATAATTACAATTGATTTTGCATCAAACACTTACGTTCGAGTTGTCTAATTCTAGGTAACTCAGAGATTGTTATTCCAAAAAGTCCTCGCAGAACGTAATCAATTTGTGCCATCAGCCTTTTTCCTGGTTTTGAGGCTCTTGTGAAAACCTGAAGCCGGGGATCATCGCATCTGTTGCCCAGTGTTGAAATCTTCGTGCATCCGTATAAGATTTTAAATGTCTTATAATCAGTGGCTGGAATAATTGCTAATCCACTCCAAATGGCACCTTTGTAAACGAAACGATGAAATATGGAATTTGATATTTGGTTTCCGTAAGACTCAAGACAATCCGGTATAACAGGAAAAATATCATACCAAACGAAAAATTAACAAATAATAATAATAAAAAAAATACACAGAAAAACTTCTTACTACTTTCAGTAATAGAATAAATTTCAAAACTATAGTTTTAGTATAATAAAAAATCAAATAGACAAGCTATACCAATTGGATCCTTGACTGTATAGACTCCTGGGTCTGTAGTGAAATATCTCGTGGTTAAAGTGTTGCAAATATCATTTCTGAAATAAAAGAGAAGCATACGTATACATAAAAGAAACCTTATATATAAATGTGTACGCATTTAATAAAACCAATGTTGAAAACTTAAAAAAAAGCAGGCCACAAAAGTTTGAAAAACGGTACCGTTAGAGTTCTAACCGAGGACAGAAAAACGAAAAAGATAACATGTAAAAAATAGTTCAAATGTGTCTTGTTTTCAAATTCTTAAATTTCGAATCAATTACAAGTACTTAAAGCGACATGCTTAACCTTTAGCCTCTGCCTTTGCGACCATTTCAGACCACGACTTTCCGTGCAGACTGATCGTGGTCTGCACTGTTTGCTATTCAATCAGCAAAGGTATAGTGCACACCCCTTCGAATAATGAATGGTATTACCTAAACTGAATGATGGCCCACTCCATTTCTAGAAATCTAGCAGGATAAGGGTTAATATGTACTACAGATTTAAGTTCGATATAAAGCAAAATAAGTTTACCTCCATGTGTCAAAACTATGAAGTACTTTTCCGAATTTCACTAGATTTCGCTCGTAATATGTAAACCTGTCAGAGCTTGAATAGTGACAACCGGCCACTCGAAACTGCTGAAACCACCGCCCTAGTGACTGAAAAAAAGCAACACAATGATTTTGATTACGTACTTGTAAATATTTCATGTGTAATTCACATGTCCAGATTACTTGTTACTATTGCTTCCAAATCTTAAAAGTATCGTATTAAAAGCTGAAAAATGCATTTCCCCTACAGTATTACAAGTACGTTTGGTATTCTAAATTCAACACACTTAATAAATAAACACGTCCAAGAAAATTACCGAATTAACGACTGTACTAAAACATTTATCAAAAGTTACCAGAGGCGTTAATCAAAGCAGTTGGAATAGCATTGTTATGTGTGAGGTGTAAATAGATCAAACCAAGTATCAATACCGATTTTTCCGGTTTACCGCCATTTCGTCAAAGCTTGGCATACTTGGAGGAATTATCTGCAGTTTTTCTTTTAAGCCGTTTCCATTGGCATATGCTAGGAAACAACAGATACAGCTGCATTCTGTAAGATATGATCAGACCTGGTCAACTTAGATAGAAAGTACTGAGCAGTTACAAATTGAAATAACGAATAAGATATACATGTATATGTACTTATCCTTTTTGCATAGGATTGCTGACGAAAAATATTTATGATGGTCCTCATTAATAGGCACCTCCGTGGTTGAGTGGTTAAGGTGTTTGACTTGAATCACTTGTTGTACACCAATGTGGGTTTGAAACCTCGTTCAGTGTGTAGAATTCTTCATGTTAGGAGCCATATATTTGGCTTCCTGAAGGTAGGCGGTTTTATCTGGTGCCGACCGAGAAGTATCATATTTAGCAAACAGTCGTTAGAAATATGCGTTTGTAAAATCATTATTTCCCCCTTTTCCTATCTTGCCGACAATAAATGCGAACTGAGAAGCTGCTCTAATTTTGTAACTTGTCGTTTGGCACAGATTGCTGAAAATGCTAACGGAAATATGAAACAAGATATAACAATTGAATCAAAAGGAATACTCACATTTTAAAATTCTTCCATGCATTTCTAAATCAGAGCTAGTTTTATGCAATGAAATTTTGGTTCCTTAAATGTATAGGAAAATAAAAAAGGTTGCTCAAATTTTCAATAGTAAAACTATCATACACAAAGAAAATAGATAGGACAATTTCAGTATTAAACGTTTTCTTTGAATGCCGTAATAAGAAAACTAAAATCTTTGGCACGTTTCCTTTCTAAGTGATAAACATTGGCAGTAAATTTAAGGATAGACGTACCTTACCACTTGTATTCAAGATTTAACAAACAATATCTTTTGACCTCTCCACAGGCTTTCTTGATCAGCAGTGATGTGATGTGTCCTGTTTTATTGTTTAATATTCATACATATAAATGCATCAATGCAAATGTTATTATCTCATACTGACATGTGATTCTGCCATTTTAGCTGTTCACTTATCAACATCCATCTTTCAAATGTAATACAATATTTCTACATTTTAACATAAATCAAATCCATTAGCAAGGCGCTTCGTTCACATCTGACAGCGACGATTTTAATGGGTGTTTTTCTTTAAATTACACTAGTAGTAAAACGCTTGGTGATCAAAGGTAAGTGAATGCATGTCATCGTAACCATAGATCACCAGCTTTCAGAATAAAATTACTTTAAAAACGTTTTAAAACTATGATCGATGTTTTCATCAAAATTCAGAATTTAATCAGAACTGTTTTTTAAGAAGTGCTTTAGCGAAACTTTACGGGGTTTTTTTGCAAATAATTTATACAATTGCTTTCTTCTTTGATTGATTTGTTTGATTTTTTTATAGCGGTGAACAGCTTGTTAATATTATGCATTTTACAGTTTTATTATCACTTTTGTTCGATACATTCTTATTTAAAGAATAATAGGTACGTAGCGGTAATTATCACATAATTATAGACAGGTCTAGTGACTACATAAGTGCATTCTCAACTCAGCTAAAATACATCTTGAATGCAAATGAACATGGTAGGATTAAGAGAGGGGTTGGGCGTACACTATAAACTGGTTTCCGAAGCGAAGTTTTCATCGCTGTCCAATCTGTATTTGCTCATGTGTCTGTTTTGTCCCAAGTTTTATATTTATTCTGTAGAGTAGAGTCTATATATTTTGTAGAGTAATGCACACTTGTACGTGCGAGTGTGTTGGCCGTGTTCGCGTCTTTACGTGACATTCAGGGAGGCTGCATTCTTGGGACGTGGCTTTTCCTGTTGCATAATTTATTGCTGTTATTTTCCCAATGCTTCTGGAATGCAAGCAGCTTTTGAATCGTTTAAAAGTTAATCTAACATGTTTATCAGCTATGTAAATAAATTGAATGCACATATATACATTCGGCCCCTGTTTCCACACATACTATCGGCGACTTTTCAGATTTTTCTTATCATTCAAATCGTCATGCAACGCTAAATTTAAATAACAATTCGAAATAGTTTAGCTTTAATTAGAAATACAGTGATTGTAATACAAATCAAGACGTGGAACTATTTCAAGGTAAGAAGACACATAGTCATTAGATGCCCATCAATTAAAAAAAAACTAATGTGGCAAATGTAAAACTAATTGGACCCGTTCATCACTTTACAGAAGTAATTATGGTAAACGTGCACTGAATGTAAAGATACTTTTTATAAGAATGCCGATGATTTTATTCCATTGATATAACTCTAAAACCATCATTAAAAATGATGCTAACAAAACTCATGATAGCAGTTTCTGTTGCTAAGTGGCAAAGCAAAATAATAAATATTTTAAGATTTCTACATCAAAACTGCTAATATTGTTACATATCATTCATATCAAGTTTTGGATAGATATAAAGAACGTTATAAACATCTACAAACGTATTTTCGTTGTTTAATACTGTTCATAACAACATGCAGAACATGAGCACATCAGGAAAGTCACGTTCCAATGCGCAGACCCTTTCCTCGAATTAAATTTCTAAACACTTTAAGCATGTATGTTTATATATATGCATATTAGACATGCTCACAAAGACCCCTAAGCAAAGTAGGTAAAACTAACAGTCATAACGGAACACTGTGGGGCAACACCTTGGCACGGTTTGTGGCACAAGAATCACTGGGATATAAATAAAAACCGTTAGAAGATCTTTTGGAATTCTGAATTCAACCAAGCAAAATAATAGCAGACTCAGCTTGATTGAGTCTGCTCATGAGAGGTAATGAAACATGCAACACCCCTCACGCTCCTCTGGCACCGGCTTAAGCGGAAATCTATTTACAGTATAATTGAGTGTACTCCATGATCCCGTATGACCCGTTTATGGCTCTCCGTATCTTCCTATTATTCACCAATATGTTAAAAAGGCACAAGACTGTGTACGTTTAAGTTATTCAAGCTAAACGAACCTATTTCACTAATATGTTAGCATTTGTAGACCAGAAAAATGTTGGTGTAAAAATCATTTAAAGAAACAAGAACCAGTAAAGTGAAAGGCATACAGCGCCCAACAATAGTAAATGGTCGAACACCAAAAAATGCAATGTATCTCAAAAGGGTCTCCAGAACAGCCGGGTCAGAAACTCGTTTTAACCTCTTATATCTTACAAATAATAATAATAATAATAATAATAATAATAATAATAATTATAAGGAACCCCCCCCACCCAAAAAAAAAAAAAACAAAACAAACAACAAAAACAACCACAACAAAAAACACCTTGCTATAGGAGTGTCTAAGAGTATTACTAAATCTTATTACCAGATCCAAATAAAAATAACCGGAATCCTGTGAAAATTTTTACAATTTTCAAAATCCCAAGTTTTTCCCTTATAAGTTCAGACCTCTCTGTTCTGCTGAACATGAAAGAAAAATCTTAATTTGCTGCCAAGTGAAGTTTAAGTCCAGGGGTGCTCAAAGATAATCCGTCATTAAACTATCTTGGGGCTATATTGCAAAATGTTTATTAGTAACCTGTATTTGAAAATAAACAGTGTGATTGTATTGAGGTTAACTGCCACATTATCAAAGTTTATTAATAGCTATAAAAGATAAGCTTATATAGTTCAAAACATTTTAATCTAATAGGGAGAAATTAATTGATCTATTAGTGTACAGGTGATTTTTCATAAAATTACATTTTATTAATATGAAATATATATATATTCTTATTAATTATTATTGGTATCGGTATTACGTACATATTGATAGTCACATGATGCATTTTCCATAGACTATTCATGTCACCACGATAAGCGAAACATGTTTTTCATTACAAAGTATCATTATTGTGCCCCCTCCCCCATGAGTGGTGTGCATATAGATTTGGTCTTGTCCGTGCGTGCGTCCGTCCGTCCGTGCGTCTGTGCGTCCGTCCGAAGTTCGTGACGCGCCTAGCTCAAAAAGTATTTGATATAAATTGATGAAACCTTGCACGAGTCTTTATCATGGTATGAACTTGCGCATCTAATATTTTTCGTCTGGCTCCGCCCCTATTTTCAGAGTTATGGCCCCTGAAATTGTCAAATATGCATTTTTTACCTTTAGACACGCCTAGCTCAATATGTATTTGATGTGGGTTCATGAAACCTTGCATGAGTCTTAATAATGATATGAACTTGCGCATCTCCTATTTTAACTGGGTCTGCCCCCTATTTTTAGAGTTATGTCCCCTGAAATAGTCAAAAATGCACGTTTTCATCTTGTGACGCGCCTAGCTCAAAAAGTATTAAATAAAAATTTATTAAACCTTGCATGAGCCTTTATCATGATATGAACTTGCGCACCTCCTATTTTTGATCGGAGTCAGCCCCTTTATCTTGAGTTATGTCCCCTGAAATAGTAAAAATATGCACATTTTCACCTTGTGACGCGCCTAACTCAAAAACTATTACATATAAATTGATTGAACCTTGCATGAGTCTTTATTATGATATAAACTTGCGCACTTTATATTTTTTGTCTTATTTTCAGAGTTATGGTCCCTGGAATAGTCAAAAATAAACATCTGCACCTTGTGATACACCTAGCTAAAGAGACTATGATATAAATGGATGAAAATTTGCGTGAGGCTTTATCATGATATAAACTTACACACCTCTTATTTTTTTGGCTTGCTCCTTTCCCTATTTTTAAAGTTATGGCCCCTTAAATAGTAAACAAATGCACATTTTCACCTAATTATGTGCCTAGCTGAAAAAAGTATTTGATGTAAGCTCATGAAACATTGCTAGAGTCTTTATCATAATGTCACCTTTCAAGCTTGGCATTCTTCTTGAAAATCTCAGTGCTTATTACAGAGTTATGGCACTTGAAATAGCCAGAATAGTGGACTTTGTGTTTGTGATGCTCATATATTCACAAAATGTATATGACCTAGAATAATTAATCCTTTTCATAAAATGTTTTTAAGCTATATCCCATTAAGGCTGCAAACACTTGAATTATTTCCCCTTATTTGTGACAAATGTACCAGTGGGGGCACACCATGTGTCCTACAGACACATTCTAGTTTTAAGTGATGTTTATCTGTTAGAAATAATTCGGTTTTACTATATAAGAGAGATACAATGCAGATTTGGGAAAAGAAAAAAACCTAATAAGAGACTGAACATGATACAGTCAAATGAAATTAATAAGAATGGACATATAAATCCTCTCCGACATTTGTGTAAAATCCTCTGAAAACCAGACTTTTGACTTTGTCTGGATAGGGTCCGGTTTTCGGAGTTTCTACTATATATATATCAG
Source organism: Mercenaria mercenaria (assembly GCF_021730395.1). Classification (NCBI taxonomy): domain Eukaryota; kingdom Metazoa; phylum Mollusca; class Bivalvia; order Venerida; family Veneridae; genus Mercenaria; species Mercenaria mercenaria. The sequence goes on along the minus strand of NC_069363.1, from coordinate 48,884,039 downwards.
GGGCCTGTATCACAAAACATTATAAGTTTCATCCTCATTTTTTCCTAAGTATAAACTTTTTAATTTATTTTCTATGGTATAGCTTGTGTTGCACTATGCACTATAAATACGTAATCAATTCACTTCTGTAACAAATCTATTTTATTTTTCTCTGCTCCGGTTCTAACAAAGGCCGAATAGTCAAAGTAAATGCCCTTAGTTGACAATAAGGATATGGTTACGCCGAAAATAGTTACTCTTTTAGATGGTGAATATTGATGTTTTCAGTAAAAACCTGCATTTAAATAGCATAATTGAAAAGTGTAGATAAAAAATAGTAGGTAAATTTACAATTTGATAGACTGGGAAAATCAGAATATGCATAACATGACTTTTTCATAGGGCCAGTTTTGCCTGTTTGCAGCCATTTAGAGAGTATTTTTCATATTCATGTGATTTGGTTCAAAATGGTAGAAAAAGAGCCGATCAACCTATTGATTATTGTGACTGGAATTTTTCTTTTGAATAGTTGTTGAGTGGAGGTATTTTATAGGGTCTGGAATTCACGCAAAATTACAAAAAATACAATAGTATCCAGTGTCTATCATAGAATATAGAATATATAGCAAAAAATAACTGTTGTCTTAGGCCATGTAGCTTTCGGGCACCAGTAAGAATTTTAACAGGTGAAAAACTGACCAAGCATTCAAAGTAATCCTTACAGCAAATTAAAAACGGAGGACGTTTTTTTTAATATGGGACATCAGTAATATATTTTAGCGCTATATTACAATTTGATAAAGTAATTTTCTTATGTAAATGAAGTAAATCGGAAAGAAACTTGAAAGCGTTTATTCAGCAAATGCAAATCTTAAACCTGTTTTAATATTTATACGTGTACAGAACTTAGCTGGTTTTTTTTCAACTGCACTGTAACGTTATGTTTTCCAACGCAAAATACGTCAAAAAACTCTACATGCATGAGCGAAATGTATTTGGCGCAACGGCATACATCGTTTCGGAACGACGGAACATCATTGTTGGAAGACATTATTAAAAAAGGGAGCAAAAACAGTGTCTCGGAAAATTTAGAAAACAAGGACTTTTAGAACAACCCTGAAGTTATCATATATTCTCATGTCCTCAAGGAACTCAAAAGTAGTACCTAATACTTAACATGATATGGTGTACACGTCTTCAGTGAAAGGAAAAATAATTCATTTTTATCATCTTTGGATTGAGAAGTGTTTTACGTCTTCTGACAGAGCTGCTAAATGAGGTTTGACATTCTGAATATTGCAAAAAGGATCATGGTCTTAATAAGAAATGAAATTGGCTGGATTTAAAGATGTTGTAAGTCATCCCCTACTATTTTTATATGAATAGATTTTTTTTAACATTTTGATCTGTTTTTGCATGCAAAATCATAACCTTAAAATTTCAGTAAAAAGGAAAAATACTTAAATACTTTATTTCATTAATGAAAAATACCCAGGTTAAGGGAAAACGAATAGAATATTCATCGAGGAAATTTAGCTTAATTTTCATATGTGTTACAATGTAATTCAATAAATACATGTCATTTTTTTTGTTTTGCACACTGTAAAAATCGAAACCGAAGTACACATATCCGATAACTGCCGGAATGCCGTTACTGTAGATATGTGTTCGAGGTTTTTGGTTTTGCAAGTGTGTAAAACATAAAAATATGATATTTATTACTTTTGTTTCTTTTTACAGTCATTGTTGTCAGATCAATCATTTTCAAGTATTTTGAAAAAAGTGAAAAAGTGATTAAGTAGTCCAACATCGTGAGCAGCACAAAAGTTATCTGAATAAATTTGTTTAACACACTTGTAAAATATTTCTGTTAGCCAATCAAATTGAACGAAACGGTCAAAAAAAAAAAAGAAACAAGTTTCTTTGTAGTGAAGGAAAAAAAGTAAACTCATAGAATGTGGATATATTTCAGAAATAAAATATCCAAAACAGTGGTTTATCACAGAATAAAACCATTGTTTGGCATTTAGATGTGAAAGAATTATATCACGATGGCGCATGTTGATATAATAATACGCATCTAAACGACAGACAATGATTTTATTTAAGAGCAATCACTGTTTGAGATATATTATTTCGATCCTAACACGTTATGAAGGGTTTTATGTACATTCTTGACATCTGTTTTATAAGTTTCAGCGCCAGCGGTGTGATATTTGTCGCTATGAGATAATAACTGTGACGTACAAACAGTAAATTCTTGTATAATAACATCCAATTTCCAGTCTTCTGTGTTTAACAGGAAAACAAATCTGGTGGTGTTAGAAGATTTCATTAATGTCTAGGCCAGTCAACCCTCCTGTTTAATTCGGAAGGACTTAACTGTTCGAGCGTTAATAAGCAGAGAATACTCTCATTTAACTCAATGATTTACACCATTTTCTGCTTCAAATGTTTCTTTGAAAACTGCCTAGTTTAGACCCTTTGTTTAACTTTGTAAAGATACATGCCAATATTGTAGAATTCGGTCTAGTATGAGTAAGGAACGCTTTATGATTTTACTTTGAAGTTGTTGTTTGGTACGCTGAATATTCATTCCGTCTGTTGCCTGAATATGCCTTTTATGGTGTTTAATTAATCTACTCTTGATCAGATAATCAATGATTTTAATTTTAATCTGAAAACTATCAAAATTGAGTAATAACAGTACTCAACACAATTGTTAAGGCATCACTGAACAGTTTCGAATATATTCAACAAATAATACCAAAAATTTAAAATAACTCTTATCTCGTCTCAGCTTTGTTATATTTTCTGGTCCTTCGGGATCATTGATTTCAACTCATTTAGCTTTGAAGATTGAATACTGCTTAAGCCGGTGCTAGGGGGCGTGACCAGTGTTGCATTTTCAATTACTGCTCATGAACAGACCCAATCAAACCGAGTCTGCAATTTTCACTGTTCGCATTGTTCTCGGTGCTTCCGAGAGATCTACTTTCCAGATTACATTATTATAACTGGTTAAGAATTTCAATTCCAGCCTCCAACCCTGCAAGATATGAGACGAAATAATCCTGTTATACGAGAATAAGAAGTTGCCATATCGTCATTAAAAATACTCTGCGCACGCTTTGTGGCTCTCATTTAAACCTTCGGACAATATTCATCAGCATGAAAAAGTTTCAAATCAGCAAAAATGCAATATTTGCATCACCTGCTTAGCTCTGTGATTTCCTATGATAATGAGAAGACAAATATAAAACTCGCGTACTAGTATGTGTGTTCAGTGGGTGTATTACAATCGGTATACAGAAGATTAACATAAGAAATTGACGCCTAATTTTTGAAAGGGTCAAAATTAAATTGAACTGCTTTTATTGTATTGATGTCTAATGTAATACAATGTAGAACATTCAGTTTGATACAATAAGTTACAAAAATTGTTTCGAACTCACAATGGGAAAAGGCATTTTGTGAAGAGAAAAAATAAAATTACAAAATATGGACTGTCTTCTTCAAACATTCATTTTTTCTGACAATCATTCGTTGAGGAGTAATAATTTTTGATTAACGAAACACATTTTATGGTGAAGAGCTAGGTGATATTTTAGAAAGAAAAACCTGAACATGTATCGACAAAAAATGAGTGAAGAGTAGAGTGACTCACGCTTCGTCAATTGGATTGTCTTCCTTTACAACGACAAACCGGTGTAAAACACATTAAGATGTGCGATGTGCGACATTGAGATTCGACAAGAGATTTTTTATGATATCTATAAACATAAAATATCTTCAAAACCGAAAACACAGGCGACATGGACAACAAACACAACAATTATCAATATTGTGTACTATAATCGATAGAACCAGAGGTCAGATCACGTTGACTATTCCCAGCTTTGCAAATTACGGATAAAGGAATACCAGAAAACGTACCTTACAGCTACTGGACAGGAAGAGTAATCCGACACGATGATTATTTGGAGAACCATTATGTAAATTACATAGTTTTTGTTTGTTTTTAAAATATCGAGCTTGCTTACATAAGAATATGTGTAAGGGAGCCGGTTAATTTACTCAGTAGAACACACACCCCGATAGCAAACGGTTCCAGTTTCAAACCCGTACTGTACTGCACACTTTTCTTCATACTGAAATTTTGCGCTCCCATTTGGGCTATGGACCAATTGTGGATTGGTGTACTTGCTTCGTCAGTCAAACGAGGATTGCTATGTTATGTCATCTAGGGATGTTTGCCGCCTCACGAGCTTGACCACATTTGGTAAGAGCCAGTTAGCTCAGTTGACAGAGGGTCCAAGAATCGATCCTTGGACTGACTGCACTTATTTTTTCACCCATAAGCATTATCATTAATATAAACAGTTTTTGTCTTTGCTGTTAGGCACAATCTTCAATGTAAAGTGGTTATCTAAAGCCCTTAATGTGTAGCTTGTATGTTGAAACCGCTTGTCTCAATAGGTGGGAGTAAGATGTTTTGTTTTTTTTAATTTTAGAGTAATTTTTAAGGGCTGATATGTACATATTGTACTTGTGTAGCAATGCGAGCATTTAGACAGCAAACTTTGTATATAATTGAAATCTGTCTTGAAATTTCTATAACAAACATCAAGTGGAAGTTTTGGAATAGTTTCTTTGTCTAGAAAATACTCAACATAGTGCATTTTGACAATAAATTTAAATGCAAATAAAGATATCCAGTAATCAGTTAAATAAATAGATAGTTTTAAAAAATATTTTTTAATGTACAATTATAATTATAATGTATTGTTCATACGCAAACCGAAACCCAGAAAAATGCGTTAAAGAAAAGGTGGATGAAATTAGTCTAAATAACATTTGTATATTACAAAATTGAGTACGCATGGATGACGTTCATGTAAAAAAGGAAAAAGATAAAATAAACATATATTTACCTCTTTTTTTTATTAAGGTAGCAAGAAGAAAGAACACACGCATTCAAACACACACAAGAGACAAACCTGCTTTACATTTCAATATTTTTCAGTATACCAATAATCGAATTTGTTGCCTATTATTACAGTGCAGTCTCACCAAATCAGTAATCACTCTTTCGATTAGGACTAGCTTTTCCCATTTAACTGGCTACTAAATGAAATATAGCTATGTCCAGTTGAAAAGTTTAGATGATTGACTAATTATCTGTTTTTGTTTTCTTAAACAAAGTTTGATGATGTATTCTAGGTGATATTAAATTAAATGTTTGATGCTTGGTCTTAAATACCAACATGGCTTTTTTCCATTTTAAGTCATTTGCAGTTGGTAGAATGAAAAATAGTTTTCTCTGTGTTAATATGCTTTGTATGTAATGCAAAATATGCGACTATTTTCGAAGTTTTGTTGTCGAAAGTTATAAGTGTAAATCCTTAGGAACATATACGTTACATAACACGCAGCATAGAATAAAAAACCCAGTTTGTTTCTAAATTCTGAAATGATCTTTGTGTCTTTATTAGACAGTTGTCGGTGTTTGATTATTTTAAAACGTTCTTTACATCCATTTTACATTTGATATGCAAAGATTTTCGCAATGCTCAAATGAAGACCCTTCCGAACAATTACGTTTACAATAATTTTGCTGCTGAAGTTGAATTATTTTGTAAAACTATGATATAGATTATACATTGTTTTTAAGATCATTTGGGTGTTTTTAGAACATTTTTTGAAGTTTTTAGTCGTTTTTTCAAATGCATGCTTTATGCGAAAAATGTTTTCTGTCGTGTATAAAATTTTGATCTATTAAGATTTTCCTTTTTTTCAAAGTTTACAAATATAATACATGGACATGTTGCTGTGATGCTTACTAAGATATATTCATTGTTAGAAACAACACATCTACAAATGAAGTCAAAATTGAAATGTTGAAGGCTTTTGATACCTAAAATGTCAAAACTTCAGAAATAAAACACATAATAAATCGTTTTTTGGAGGGGAAAAATGATACTAAAAACGAAATTTTGAAAATTTAAAGAGTTCATACTACTTTTTTCGGAGTTTCTGACATAATATATAACATAAATGGCAGTACCATCGGCTAAGGAAAACACGTGGTACAGACACAGCATCAAAAATTAAGATTGAAACCAAGAAGGATAAAAAACATTATGACCCTGACAGGAAAGTGCATTATCAATGACATTTTGATCCCGCGTAACCTTGACGACAACCGGACGAAAATTCTGTGCCGTGCACGCACCAGTCTCTACAAAGTTTCAGTAAAATTGCACTCAGGGTAACAATGAATATCTAAAAACCCTTCTGATCCCATAGACAATGACTGTGAATATAGGACAACAGAATATCTGCATAACACAGTGCTGTAATATATACGTACTTACAACATGGTTTAAAGAAATGAAGGTAAACCGGTCTTATGTATTATGAAAAGCCTGAACAAGAACGTGTTACATATCAATATAAGATATAACTATTCTGAAATTTTGTAACATCTCATCTAAAAATAAAGTCAAAAAGGACATCGATATTGAATACGGGATACCAGATACTTTGAATTTCACTCAGCAATAAGTACGTATGCTGATAATGAATGAACAAGCAGCAAACGCCTGACGGCGATTGGCCGGGTTTTCCGAATTAAGAGATAATGAGTTAAAGTTCTAAGGAAGGCATACAATAAATAACCCCCAAATTAATTAACAAATTAAAGGACTATTAAGGAAAAAGGGGAAAATGGATAGCTAACAAATGAAATTAAAGAAATAAATTGGTGTAAAAAATCAAAGTAAGAAAACACCATTTTGAATATTGATATCCCTGTGGCTTTGACCTTTGATCCCAATAAATAGAGATCATGAACACATCAAGACCAACAAACGTATGAAGTTTCAAGGGCCTAGGTGAAACCCTTGTCCATATTTTGTGCGGAAACCATATTCAGTGTTTAGATCCATGTGTCCTTGACCTTTTACCCAGTATTCCCAAAACAATGGAGGTCATGTACACATCAAGACCAAGTTTCAAGAAGTTACAAGGTCCTAGGTGAAATGCTTGTCCAGATACTGAGAGAACAAAAAGGTTAACATGAGACTCTTTATTTCTATCCATCCGCCTGTCCGCACATGATCTACAAGCCGGAAATCCGGCCGATAAGAATAGAGTAACAAATTGAGGACCAAGGCAAGAAAATGTCCGAAAAAGTAAAAGCTTAAGAATCAATTGAAAACATGACGCGGAATCTGCATATTGCATCACAAAATGTAGCGATTATTACCAGTGTTCAGTTAAAATAACTAATTTAGGGAAAGCAAAGGTATTAGCCAGACGAGAAAGTGTCTGCACAAGGATATAAATGTTTTGAACTTCTTCCCATATCACCCTGACCTTAAATATAAGATTTTGAAATGTGTTCATTGAATATTGTGATGTTGTGATAAATACTCGTTCTAAGTTTAAATAAAATCCAAACAGCGTTATACAGTTAGGCATGGTTAAAAAAGGGACAAAAAAGACGGAAGGACGGGCGGAAGGGCAGAGATATTACTATAAGTTAACCGCACAAAACCCCCAAATCGGTGGACACAGACTTATGTACATTTAAACGCTACAACCAACAATTTGAAGCAACTTCTTAACTTCTGTGTAATAAAAAGTTCAAATTCTCATTGAATGAATAAAATCTGTAAAAAATATTCTATCGAAGCAAAGAATGCGTAAAAGCTGGCAGTTTGTTCTTCATGAAAATGATATGGCTTTACTGAGTTTGTTCTCATTATCAAAATGACACGGTTCAGCTGACTCGGTTTGATTAAGTGTTCATTATTAAGACGACGATCAAAAATTGAATTTCAAGCATGGATGCATGATAAGTCATTCTTTTCAAGTGCAGTGCAAAGCGGTTTGACTGCTATGTAATTAGTACAAAACGGACAAAAAATACAGATTGATTAATGTAACTTTCTTTGACCTTAATGGGTGTTTGTCATTTAAAGTGGAAAAGCCTGCTTGACTTATTTTAAACTAATTTATCAAACACCGTATAATGTATTTATGTCGTCATTTTGAAAAAGTGCTTTTCTAACACAAACTAATAAATTTAAAGTACAAAAAGTAAACGTGCTTAGAAACATGATTACATGAAATTGCAGAGGTGTGTTAGGGTAATGAATAGTTCTTATTTCGTCAGACTACTTAATTCAAATCGAGCTGTTGTTATCGTTTAACCTTCAATACCATAATTTGAAAAACGTGTTATACAAAGAAGATTATGAAAGCTGACGTAAATAAATGTATCTATTGGAGAATTCCATATATGATTAAGGTTAAAGCTGATCTGCCAAACATTCATTATTGACATGTTTACTATGAAAACAATAGTTGAAGTTCAAATAAAGATGTAATAGAACAAACAACCTATAGGAACAGCAAATACTAAAAACGAATTGCTGCAGCGGTCAACCCCCTTCTCTCAGCACCACTAGGGAGGTAGTTTTTACCCGCTATTAGTGCACAAACGTCAACTATTATTTCTCACCGTGTTCCAAAGTTACAAAAACGCCGTTGCAGGTTATGTTACTTTTGTGTGCAGCACCAATTATGTCACAGGTGTTCAAATTCAAACACCGCTGGGAAGGGAGTTTAAAACCGCTATCTGTGCACAAAACGTCACTTATATTTCTGAAAATGTTCTACAGTTACAGTAAGGCCGCCATAGTCTAGTCCAGATTTCAATAAATGTGAGATGTACAGGCATTTTGTTAGTATTTGGTTCCATACACTTTTTGAGTATAATTTGGGTATGATGTATTAAAAGATATTTACTGAACAGCAAAAGAAACTATCCAGATGTTTAACTGGTATATTTTGAAATAAAAAAATATATTTTCAAATTTGAATTGTTTCTTCATACCAAAATTACACTTCAAGATCTTCACGTAATAAATTTTTAAAAATCAATCAATCGTGAAGTCAGTAGTCCCACAATAGCCGTTTGAAAGGCTTTATTTTATGCGCGTCAGTTGCATTGTAACATCCCAAATGGGCGCTCGCGCTCCATTTGATTCAGTGGTGCGGTGCAACCAACAATATTTTTTAACTTTATGCTGTTTTTTGAGTTAGTCAATTATCAATATTTCCAATGACAATAAAATTTTACAAAAGAAAATTGTTAGTTACAGGCACACGTAAATTTCGTGCAAAACGGCTATTGTGGGACTACTGACTTCACGGATGATTGATCTTTTAAAATTTCACACGTGAAGTTCTTCAAGTGTAATTTGATATGAAAAACACAAGTGATTGATAAATTAAAGTATTTTTTTTAAATAAGAAATACCCCAGTTATAAAACTGGATAGTTTCTTTTGCTGTTCAGTATATTTTGGCCATCTGACAAATGAATGTTTATAGGTCAAAATGGTGGAAACAAAATGGCCGCCAAATTAAGATATTTCTAATATAAATATGTAATAGTATCGCAATTATCCAAAACATATGTGGGTTTATTTATCAGAATAATAATTAACATAGTAACAGATTAAATAAACAACACTTTTTTTTCAAAGATAAATAACTTTTAACCAAAATGTGTGCTCCGTTAAAAAATAAAAATAAATAAAAACATCCGAACTTGACAATTTCGCATAAAGATGATTATTCAACAATTCACGTTGGTTAAAGTTGCAAAGCTATTTCTGAATACAATACACTAATTGCTATATTTGGAATCAGTTTACACGACTGAAGCTAAATCCATAAACTGTTTATGATATAATTATTACAAAATAATATAGATTGAAACATTTGAACCTTAAGGTATGCTTTCACAGTCCTATTTCATTATCTTTAATTTTCTGCCTCAAGTTCATACAGCTGGTAATGCTCTTATTGCATTTACATATATCTGTGCATAAGAGCCCAGTCTTTTGACATTTATATTTGAGGGTCCTACATCCTGATGTACACTTGCAAGCAATGAACTCAATACAAGCTTGAGGAATTGGATCACAGGTAATAAGAACTGGCTTAAGTCATCTGCCACCTTCCATCCCATGTCGGTAGGAGCAGGCAGGTCTGGATTGGGAACAGTTTGTTGGTTCCATACCAGAGCTTGATAATGAGCTCTTCTACTGTGAAATGAACAGGTATCACTGGTTGGGGCATATGTTCAGGACTTGCAGATCTGACAAACATTACATTTCTAGCACTGTTAGTACTTACAGCATCTTGGCCATACATTTTGCAAATAAAATATTCACAGGTTTTCATTACTTTATCAGACAGTTGTCCATATCCAAGACCTTCAATCAGTTTTGCATTGGTTGAAAAAACTTTAAATGTAGATGTTTAGAGATACCACAGAAAAATGATGTTGTGTCCCAATCAGTGGATGCATGGAATGCAAGTAAATTTCTACTCAACTCTTCAGCTATTGATGATTTATCTAACACTGTGTTGACTTAAATGTATTTTCGCTCTTTTCACTGTTCATCCAGCCATCATCCATACTGTTGCATTTCTTTCCAGCAGGTGGCATAGTAAGAGCAAAAAAAAAACCCGTCTGTGGGCGCGCTTGATTTCTTCTTCGGAGCAGAATTCCGGAATAGTGTTCTACTCCAGTGAATCAAGTGAATTTGGAACAATGTTCTGCTCTTTTCATGAAATCAAGTACAAACGTTCCAACCATGGCCAGAGTTATCTTAACTTGGGGCTTAAAAGATGATGATGATTTCATACATCTGGTTATCCCGGCATGTATCAGCAGTGTAAGTTGACATGTCTGCTTGCAAAAAGGTGCAAGGAGAACATGTTCTGAACTCTGCACCAGTGCACTTGATTTATACGTTTCACTTTCAGTGCTCTCCCCCAATTAAAACCCCTTGTAAAGTAATCAAACCATCAAAAGGAGAGCTAACAATAATGTAACCATGTCTAAATAATATCGCTGTAGTAGTAACTAATTAATCTTTATATATAAGAAGTATATAGTGCTGTTAAACTTAAAATACGCAGTTTCATTCTCACCTTTCTGCCATTGTCGGCCATATTGTTGTTCCCCATGCACCACCTGGGAAAAAGGTGCAGGTAGAACATGTTCTGAACTCTGCACCAGTGCACTTGATTAATGTTCTACTTGTCTGGTGCACACTGAACCTCCACTGAGCACCAAATCAAGCGCGCCCAGTATCTCTGACAGAAACAATAAAAGTGCTACAATTTGATCGTTTACTGCAGTGAACAGCATGGGAAATGATACTTGCGTCAGCTTCCTTGTGTTTAGCCTTTAATTCATCCAAGTTTTGTTCACTGACATTGCTTTCAACAGTCTTCATGAAAGGCGCTGCGAACGGCCAACGTCTTTTCTGTAGGGGCTTGCATGATCAGCTCTTCTGATAAAAATCTAGCTCGGTCAATTTAATTTGCAGGAAGTGTTAAAAAGTTCTACCAGATTTCAAATATTTCATTGATATATATAAATCATCCATTCTATGTATAAGCTTGTCCCTGTATGCAGGCATTACACATTTCAAACCCATAGCGTTAAGGTAAAAAGCCTGGTCAACAGTTATAACTGTATATAACTGTCCCAGTCTTTCTGGTATATGCATACACTTCTGAATAACATTGTTTAATGTGTTGATATCTCATTCTCAGTTTGATTCAGCGGAATAACATGACCAGTTTCAGGATCTATTGATTCCAGGTATTTTTTTCAGCTAAAGTTGTGTCTAATCTTAGTATATATGCAAACCACCCATTCTATGTAAAAGCCTGTCCCAGTTAACAAGCACTGCCCATATCAAATCCATAAGCTTCGAGTAAAGAGCCTGGTCTACAGTTATAAATTGTGTGACTGTCCCAGTCTTTCTGATATATGATTATACTTCTGAGAAACAGTGCTTAATGTGTCGATACCTCACTCTCCGTAAGATTTAGTGGACTCAGTTTCAGGATCCATTGATTCCAGTTTTTTTCAGCTAAAGATTGGTCTGCTCTAAGTACGTCTCTGTAGCTCAATGTATGTCCTGCACTATGAAATAGGTTAACTTAATGTGCTGTCCTAGTCATCTTGTGCATTGCACTTGCAAGGCCAATGTGTTTAGGAGTTCATTTTTGACCATCACTTACTCAATAAACAATATCTTGTGCTACACTTAAAACTTTTGTTAGTTTATCAGATTTTCTTTATGTAGAAGCTCTTGGCCACCATGCATTAAATTCAGTAACATGAAAAGACTCCCCTGAACACAGTTTATAACATCATTTTCACTCACACTCAGTCCAGAATGGCCTTCACGAGAGAACAAATCTGCCCTTAATTTAAGTGCTACATGTACCAGTGACAACATGTCTCCACTGGAATTATATTTTGGTATTGTCAGTCGTTCATCACAATTGCCAGTAGTATCATAATGCGCTTCACAAAGCATTTACACGGCACATTCATATGAAACAAAAAGTGTATTCCTTTCATCAGAATATCTATATAGTGGAGTTTCAAACTGAAACTGGTTTCTCAGTTTACGTTGTAAGGCTTTTTTGAATGATGATCTTAAATGACAAAGGAATTGTTGAAGAAGTCTCTTCAGTAAGTGTGCGGTATCTGTTCCAAATGTCTGAAAGTTGCAGTATTTGCGACTTGGTTAATTTAAATTAAACAATTCATCGTCAGTACTACTACCTCCTTTTTTCGTTTGTGATGTTTCAGTTTGGTTATTGTATCGCTAAACACTTTGTTTAACACACTTATCAAATCACTATCCTAATCACATTAGCCAAAGTGGTTTAAATCAAAGTTATCCAATTCTTATTGAGAGCGATATATAAACACGTTCATTACCAGTCACATGACCTATGTATTCCAAAACAGTTTTAATTTTATTTTATACTAATTCAAAACTGAGAGGGAAAAATGAAATGTAGCTGTAAGCCTAATTCTATATTTCTGATTTTAAAATGTTGATGAATACTGGACCTGGTAGGGCTGCATCATAATAAACTCACTATGTGTTTATTACTTTGTTTATTACGTTTCTTACATGAACAAATAATACAAAGACATTAACTGAATACTTATTCCATCACCTTAAATGTTCTGCCTAATTTATCAATATACACAATTCTACAAATTTCAATCTTACCTCAACTTTATCTGGATTTCCTATTCTGCAATCTTGAATCGACTTCATAAGTTATCCAAACTCGCAATTTAAACTCCCAGTTTTGCAACCTTTTACGTAATTAATCCAAACTTTCTATTCTGCAATTATTTTAAGGGTATATATTAATTTGTCATAAGTGAGAATATCCGGTTGGAGGGCAACGTTTTTGTCAACTTTGCACAAAACTAAGTATAGGATATTCGAACAATTCACAGTCATTGTTTTGTCTATTGAACTTGCGTGGCCCGTCGAAATTTGTTCCAGCCGTCGGTTTCAAACTAACCGTGTTTTTCATTAAATGCAAAGCAGGTAAACATGCAGATCTATGAGCTTTAAGACGTATCCTAAATTGTGTCAAGTAAAAGTCATAAGTATGTCAAATATCACGCATCAGTCAAAACGAGTACTTTAAGAGTACGAAGTTCTCTGAAATATAAGGTAAACATGCAACGAAAACGCAATGATATTTTTCAAAAAATAAATGTTTGTTTTGTAATTACATAAATTTTAACATCTTTCATCTGCTTTTAAACGATTAAGACGAATTGTAAATGATGTAAAAAATAAAGCAGTACCTGCCCACATAAGTGTAGACAATTAATCATTACCTTAATTAAAAATTTCGCGAGTTGTAAACTAATTGTTCTGTGCAAACTAATAGTATATAAATACAAACATCAGTGAGTAACTGAAGATTCAACTAGCATATTTTCTTGTCCGAGCAAAAGGGTGTTATCTACATTATCATATAATCGAAGTGACGATTATTTACTTGTAGTCATATGGTGTTAAGAGAATCTGAACCGTATTGTTCACTCTGGGGCTAATCGCCCCGAAAATGTAATATAACTTAGGTTCATAAAAAGATATAAAAATGTTGTCAAAATTCTAACTGCAAGATTTTAAGTGTACATGTATTAGTTTGTATAAGAACTCAACGCACTACCTTTGCTTATAGACTATCCCACAATCTAAAACGAAATTCGTTTCCCTACATAATGAATGAGTCTATGCAAAAGTGAATGAACAAGCAGAGTGACGTCACACCAGCCTAATTAAGAAACGCGTACTAAGATTTAATATATAATTAGCAGCCTTTGTAAACGTCTGGTTTTTTTTCTTTGCTTTCAAATATTTTTTCTTTACAAGAAAAACACGATAATAAAATAGATGAAAAGAAGTTTTTTATTGAAACAGATGAGTTTAACAATCTTTAAACAAATCTGTGGTAAAACTGATGTACATGACGGAACTATTTGAATTGCGCATGAAATCATGATTTTTGTTGTCAGTCTCAGCATTCGGTTGATTTTTGTGACTTTCGATTTGTGGTAATAATACTAAAAACTGAACAGACGCGTTCCTGGACTTCCTTTTCCAATTCCTAATCCATCTATAACGGAGGTAAGTTTAGGACATGCATTTATTTCTTTTTAAATTAAATTGTCTCGTGTGCACTACATCTTATCTCGAGCGTACGACATCTTATATTGGGCGATCAACATCTTATCTCGTGCGCACGAATGACATCTTATCTCGAGCGATCAAAATCTTAACTCTTGCGCACGACATCCTATCTTGAGCGATCAACATCTTATCTCGTGCGATTAACATCTTATCTCGAGCGCATAACATCTTATCAATATATCATAAGGCATTTTGTGTGAATTAAGATCATCAGTAAAAACATACGATTGCCACCGTTTTTGCTTTTGTTTCGATTATACTTATAACTGTTTCACGTGTTTGCACGGTTATAATTTAGATACGCAAACTGATAAAAAAGGCATCAAAAATGCAGTGATGACGCAAAGAAAGAAATTTAAGTCTTTGACAAAAAAAAAAGGAAAAGAAAAAAGATTTCGTATGTAGGCTTTGCCCATACTTGTACATGTACTTGTGGGCAGTTTAAATAACGACGGATTTGGTGAGAACCTAATTATAAACTTGTCCGTATGTTTTACTGATGACCTAAATACACACAAAGAGCCTTGATATATATATATATATATATATATATATATATATATATATATATATATATATATAAAGAGAGAGAGAGAGAGAGAGAATGTCGTGCGCTCGATGCTGATCGCTCGAGATAAGATGTCTTGCGCACGAGAAAAGATGTAATGCGCTCGAGATAAGATGTTTATCGCTCAAGATAATTTGTCGTGCGCACGAGATAAGATATTGATCTCTTCAGATAAGATGCTGATCGCTCAAGATAAGATGTCGTGTGCACGAGAAAAGATGTTGATTGCTCGAGATAAAATGTCTTGCGCACGAGAAAAGATGTTGATCGCTCGAGATAAGATTAATGCGCTCGAGATAAGATGTTTATCGCTCAAGAAAATTTGTCGTGCGCACGAGATAAGATATTGATCGCTTCAGATAAGATGCTGATCGCTCAAGATAAGATGTCGTGCGCACGAGATAAGATGTTGATCGCTCGAAATAAGATGTCGTGCGTACGGGATACGATGTTGATCGCTCGAGATAAGATGTCGTGCGCACGAGATAAGATATTGATCGCTCAAGATAAGATGTCCTGCGCACACGATAAGATGTTGATCACTCGAGGTAAGATGACGTGCGCACGAGATAAGATGTTGAACGCTCAAGACAAGATGTCGTGTGCACGAGATAATTTGATTTAATAGAAAAAATAATTGCATGTCCTAAACATATTACCGTAATTTACTAATAAAAGGAGATTTTTTTTCATTCTGCGGAAATTTTTACAGTCGCCACAGAACACTTAAGGACCGTTGTTGTGATAATTGATAAAATCGGTGGAAAGCTAAAACACAGCCAAGCATTATAATACATAGATTCGGTTAGATCGAATCTGTTCATTAGAGATAATGAAATGTTCATATCTTAGCATTAGGTTGAATGAAATTTTACCGTTGTAAAATAGAATGCTTTCCATGATCTCAAATGACCAGAACATATAACAACACTTGAGTACAAGTATGGAGAGAAACACAGAGTTTTATTCTACTAATCTATATAACATGTGCCATAAAGATTTAAGTATTAGAGTATGAATATCTTACAAGTATTCCTAAAATGTAACGTTATATCTTATCATATCATGTTGTTTTACAGTTGAGTTCAGTTCAGTCATTATGTCATATATTTAGTCTTGGACTTTACTTTATTCTTCGTTTTCCTCGTTCGATCTGCAATATCAGAAATTAGCCACAATGAAACTTGTGGTTTGCCGCAGATCCTCAATACCTCCATACAGTTTCTGGTGGATGGAGGTATCTATCGGCAAAGTCGCAGCTCGCGCCTGGTCATGCCGTTTACATATCTGGAGTATATGCTCCGTAGTCTGATCTTTCTCGTCACATGGACAAGATGGTGATGGTGCCAGTCTGTATTTCTTGTACATGTTAGCATTGAGCTTGTTGTGCCCTAAGCAAAGCCTGACCAGCATCACTTGTTCAGACCGATCAAGTAGATGAAAAACATCTACCTCTACCCTTTGTCTCGTTAGTGCCTTGATGATGGTGACTTTCTCCTTGTAGCTCACAGGTGTTGGTTTTTCTGACTGAGCTCCTCGCTTAGCCAGTTGACCTGCCTCTTCATTGCCTGCAAGTCCACCATTGAATGGAATCTTCTGAAGTGCTACTTTGAAGGTGGTACTCAGGCTCTGCATTCTCATAGCTTTACTGTTGATCAGAGCTTCCATGACAGACATTGCATCTGTGAGAAAGACGACTGACGACCTTTCTTCTGCTGAGTGTTCAACCATTGAAAAAACCTTAATGAATGCTTCAGTCTCTGTCTTGTAATTGCTACAGTGTTTTCATGTGGTTGAATTTAGTTTTTCTCTCTTGCCATCATTGAGATCGCATTTGGCTGATCCATCTGTATAGACACGAGTCCATGTTTCCGTAGGAAAGTCTTTATTGATCATAGCTATAGTAAGGCTCTTCCGGATACCTTTATCCTCTTGTTTCCCGCAACCAAGACGAGGAACAGCGAGTCTCACTCTCGATTGAGTTTCTTTGCCTCGTGAACGAAGCTGCTACGTTTGAGTCGAAATTGCCACCCAACTTGGCTTTCATTAAATGATCTTGAAAAAGCCTGAACTTCTCTGCTTGAAGCAGGACCTATGCATGTCTCGTCTCTTGTAACGGCTGTGTAAGCTTCTCAATGATGGAGATTGGTGTAGACTTTGTAGCACCTGTCATGTTCCGCAATGCAGGTTTTGAACCTTAGAGCCTGTTGGTTAGTTTTGGCAGTAGTGGAACAGGCTGTTTAACTATACTCTAAATGGTGTCTCACTGTTCCCTGATATACTGTGTTGAACATGTGCTCATTTGCTCCCGTCGTTGTTCCAGCAAATTTAATCATCATGGCAAGCTTCCTACGGGCCTTACCTTCTGCTGGACTAATGTGGTGTATTCATGTTAGCCGTTAATCAAATGCTTCTCCAGTGCTTGTCAGACAGCGAAGTATTTCCAGTCTTGAATTAACCCGCCTTCTGTTTTGACGACAGGGAGAATAGTGTAGTGGACGATTTCTCTGAATTGATCGCGACACACCAATCCTCTGCCAAAGCTAAAATATTGTTAATGGCTTCTTGCATCCTGTATGTGGCTGTTGTGGCATGTTCTTCCTTGCACCAAAAATCCAGGTCGTCAGCGTAGATTGCAGCCTTAACTCCTTTCGGTAGTTCAGACATCAGTTATTGATGAAAAGCAGGAAGAGTGTAGGGATTAAGCCTCCGCCTTGCGGGTCACCGTGATGCAACAGAAATATCCTACTGCTGGCATGTTCTAATCTGACTATGCCCTCCTGTTGTAGAGGTATAAATTAATCCACCTAAGCGTGTGACCGCTTACTCCACTCCTTAGCAGTCAGTTTGACGAGGAGTCCATCAGTCCAGAATTCATCGAACGCTCGCTTCTGGACTAAATGGTTAGGGGATCGTCCGGCTTGTTGATATGGTTAAGCTTGTTATCATCTTGCCAGATCTCCACTTTCTCTCCACGTTTATTCAGGTGGTCATATCCCCAGCTTTGTGAGTGACTGTTAAGGTCTCCTACAATGATGAACTTGGTTTCATCCGTTGCATCTTTGTTCAGGGACATAGCATTGGAGAGTATTATATAAACAAGCTTCAAGTTGAACTTGTTCTTTTGGAGGCTCAGAACTTGGAAATCGAAGTCATTTATATGCATGTTGGTCTGGACAGCACTGATGTTGTTCCTGACAAATGTCTGACAAATAAACGTCGTGCAAGTTAAAAGTAATATTTAAGGGTTTACTTGCAGTACATCAATCCAGAATATCACATTAACACAAGTCCTTATTATCACATTGACACAAGACCTGAGCATCACATTTACACAAGTCCTGAATATTACATTAACACAAGTCCTGAATATCACATTAACACAAGTCCTGAATATCATATTAACACAAGTCCTGAAAGTTATTTAAGGATTTCTCTGTCGTTTGCCACTTGCAATGGATCAAGTTTTAAAGCTGGTCTAGTGGTATGTCTGCTGCTCATCCTCAGTTTTACAGCACGTGTGATTCCATCGTTTCCAGCCATTAGCTCCTCCACGACACCTAATTTCCACTGGACACGTTGTCTAACGTCATAAATTTGTACGACGTCACCGATGTCGATCGACTGGGTTTCACTTCCGATTGCTATATGATGTTCCCTCAGAGCCTTCAGGTATTCGAACTTTCCGTTTCGAACTACCGTTTTCGGACCTTTTCGATAATGTGAGCTTTAGCATTAGATCTTTTGTTCATTGAGGCTCTGTCAGATGTCGGATACAGCTCGGCTTCTTCCAGGGCTTCGGTGTAGGACAGCATCTTAATCCTCCGGCCATACAAGAGATGTGCCGGTGTAAGAGGTTCCAAGTCGTTTGGGTCGCTAGATATGCGAGTTAACGGGTGGCCATTCATCATAGCCTCTATTTCGGTGATTACCGTCTGCAGTGCTTCCATGTTCAGACTGGTTCTCCCTTAAATTTTCTTCATCATAGTTTTGGTCATTCCAATTAGCCGTTACCACCAGCCTCCGTACCACGGTGCGCGCTTGGGGATTAATCGTCACTCGGTTTCTTGGTGGTTCAATGAATCCTGTAGGGTAGGGAACTCGAATAAACGTCTCGTATTCAGATGCTGCCGTATATGTCGTATATCATACCTCTAGGCAATGATTTACGACTGGAATATCTCTGGAATGCATTCAGGAATGCCTCTTCTGTCAAGTTTGAACGATTTCCATGTGTACATCTCTAGTCGTAGTGCAGGTGAATAAGCCAATGTAAACTTTTGATTCTGCTCCTGATTTCTCCTTAAGATAATGTGCCCCAGTAAAATCTACCCCAGTTACTTTGAAGGGCTGGTTGTCTTAAACTCTTACTTTCGGTAATGGTATGGTAGTGGGGCCTGTGTACGGTATGGTCTTCCACATATCTTCAAACAGTTCACACAATTTCTGAGCGTTGATCTAAGATATTGTTTAATGGCTGGAATCCAGAACTTTTGACTTAAGTGTGTTATGGTCGCATTAACTCTAGCGTGTAACATGTTCTGGCGAGCGTGCAATAATATCAGTTTTGTAATCAGATGATTCCTGGGTTACATGAAGGGGAATTTTGTCATGTTATTAAGAAGGGCATAATAAATCCTGCAACCACAACGAACGTATCCATGCTCATCCAGGAACAAGTTTCCTTTTCATCCTATGTTGGTTATATCTGATAAGTAGGTTGTAGACTGGCACGTCTAGTACTGTGGTAGTAAGCCTGTTCTCGGGTTTTGTGGGTCCAGTTTCCTGTAAGATAAAACTGTTGGCGTTATATTCTTGCCGTTATATTAACAGGCAAAACAGGTGTAAGTGTCTCCTCTGGCGTAGTATGTCTTCCTGAGACAGTATGTCTCTCTGGGGTAGTATATCTCTCTGGGGCAATATGTCTCTCTGGGCAGTATGTTTTTCTTGGGCATTTGTCTCTCTGGAGCAGTATGTCTCCCTGAGGCAGTGTTTCTCTTTAAGGTAGCAGGTTTCTTTGAGGCAGTATGTCTCTCTAAAGCAGTATTTCTTTCCGAGGCAGTAGGTTTCTCTGGGGCAGTATGTGTTTCTAAGGCAGTAAGTTTCTCTAGGGCAGTATGTCTCTCTGGGGCAGTATTTCTCTTTGAGGGAGTAGGCTTTTTGTGGGGGCAGTATGTCTCTCTGGGGCATAATGTCTCTCTGAGGCAGTAGGTTTCTCTGAGGTAGTAGGTTTCTCTAGGGCAGTATTTCTCTCTGAGGCAGTAGGTTTCTCTTGGGCAGTATGCCTTTCTGAGGCAGTAGGTTTCTCTAGGGCAGTTTGTCTCTCTGGGGCAGTATTTCTCTTTAGGGATGTAGGCTTTTTTGAGGCAGTATGTCTCTCTGGGGCATAATGTCTCTCTGAGGCAGTAGATTTCTCTGAGGCAGTATGTCTCTCTGGGGCAGTATTTCTCTTTAGGGATGTAGGCTTTTTTGAGGCAGTATGTCTCTCTGGGGCATAATGTCTCTCTGAGGCAGTAGGTTTCTCTGAGGTAGTAGGTATCTCTGGGGCAGTATTTCTCTCTGAGGCAGTAGGTTTCTCATGGGCAGTACGTCTTTCTGAGGCAGTACGTTTCTCTAGGGCAGTTTGTCTCTCTGGGGCAGTATTTCTCTTTAGGGTAGTAGGCTTTTTTGAGGCAGTATGTCTCTGGGACATAATGTCTCTCTGAAGCAGTAGGTTTCTCTGAGGCAGTATGTCTCTCTGAGGCAGTAGGTCTCTCTGGGGCAGTATGTCTCTTTGGTGTAGTAGGTTTCTCTGAGGCAGTATGTCTCCCTGACGTACTAGAACACTGCACTTCCCATGTTGTCCATTTTGATCTGTTTGTCCAATGCCACGAACAATTCTGTCTTTAACAATCTTCCAGTAGTAGTCGGCACCAACCAAGAGAGATACACTTTCGTCGTTGGAAATAGGATGTGCTAATTTCAATCCTTTAAGATTCGGTTACTGGCTAGCTGTGCTCTGTAATCGATTATTGATGGGCGTGGTAATCAGTGGGACAATCATCATTGTAATGGGTAATTTCTCCTTTCGTCAGTAATTAAATACACCGTAGATGTACGTAGATGTTGCACACCGTTTTTACTGCTTCCGAATGATGATAGGCTTATTTCTTCTATTCCGTCTGTGGATAAGTTGTTATTTACAGACTAAGTATGTTTGCCTCTACATGTGCATTTTCACAAAATAACAGTAGCTATCGCGGTCTTCAACAGCGCTCCAGGTCCCGTACTTTGTGTATTAGTATGTAGAATGTCTGTGTCGGTTGAAATTCCGGATACTGATTGTTGGGAATAAGCCTCCCCTCTGGAAGATGACATCTGATTGCAAATGCTTGTGTGATGCTTTTGTTTGCAAACTGTGCATCTGCCGCTTGACTTGTATTGTGAAATGTAATGTTTTCGTAGGCAATTGAAACACAGGTGTTTATTTTTCACGATCTCTCTTCTGATTTCTACACTGATGACTTCCTTGCATTCATTTGCTGTGTGGTTTCCATTACAGAATATACATGAATTGCAGCATTTCCGGGTCCGATGGTGGTGCTGGCCTTCTATCATTGTTGTGTGCCTATTCCTTGGTCTCGCTCCGGTGTAAAATGATGCAGTCGAACCGAACGCGTCAATGGGTCCCTCAAGCTTCTATGATTGTAATCTCCTTGTTGGTAGACTTTCTTAAGTCACTCAAATCCATGTTTCACATTGTTCTAGTGCCAAATTCGTTTAATCTCGGGCGGCAGTTTACCAATGATGGCAGGCACAAGTAAATTGTCATATGTTTCTTGGCTCTGGCCTAGCGATTCCAATCCACGCACATATGCCTCCATCTTATCTTGAAAACTTCTTAAACTATATAAGCTGTTAGTCGGCGCTGATAACTCCAATAGAGCTTGCATATAGACGTTTGTGATCTTAAACTGTCTTCCATATCTCTCTTTCCGCAAATCTAGAGCCCGAACATAGTTCGCATTCATAAGTGAAAAACTTTTCTGGGTTCTTGCTGACTCGATTTCGAACTGCGCCTTCAAGTAATTAAACTTCTGGAGGTCTGCAAGATTTGCATTTAAATACACAGTCGATTCAAACGAAGTCTGCCACTGGAGCATGTCTCCGCTAAACGTTGGTAAGGTTAGCTTCGGCTGTCAATGGAACTGTGACGAAGCTGATGAAAAATTGCTATGTCCGGTCCGGTGATAACTGGTGATCTCTAAAATGGAATGTACCTTGTTGCATAAAATCTCGAATTGTTTTCTGCAGTGTAGAACATTGAATTGGAGTCTGCTGCGTAGAATCTCGAACTGTCGTCTGCTGTGTAGAACCTTGAACTGTCGTCTGCTGCTGGCATTGAAAGTCTCTAAGTCGGTTTAGTTTTAAATTTAGCTCAATTGTAATGTCTGTCTCCACCGGCGTCAGTCTGAGATTGTATCTTTTCGTTGACTGATATAAGCATATCCACTTTAAGGCGCGTGTTTTTGACTTCGAAATGATAAATTTTGCACTGTAATAACTAGATTTCTGTTTTTGTAATGTAATTTATATTTTCTTTTTCAGTAGACAAGATATTTTCAAATGATACCAAAATAATATGAGCTTACCAGGCATTAATATATGATAATTATAATGACTTTAATAGCACTGTTATATAAAACTTGCTTATTTGTGGATCGGATACCTTTAAGTCAGGTTTCGAATCGGGAATCTTATCTCTAGATTGCAATTAATTCTTTCCACCTTAAAAGATGTAAAACGTACAACAAAATCCAGCACTTACGCATGATCTGTCTAATTCGATCGTTATTCGAAATAGTGCTCGCAAAACGTAATCAATTCGTGCGATCTACTTCTTCCTGGTTCTGGAACTCTTATGATAATTCGAAGCCAGGGATCATCGCATTTGTCGGTCATTGTTGAAATCTTGAGCATCCATAGACGATTTTAAATGTCTTATAATCACTTGCTGCAATGATGGCTGTTACACGCCAAATGGCATTTTTTTTTCAAAATAAAAATAAGATAGCATGGTTATCATTACCTGACTTTGCGTCGTTGGTAATCTGGTAAATAGGATTGCAGAGACAATAGCCAGATATGTTAATAAAGTGTCATTCCAATAGCAATTTCAAGCCAACGATAGAGATAGGAGAACATTTTACATTTCACAACTGTATTCTTTTCTTTTGATAAGCAAATGTGACCAAAAGGGTTTACAAATGCACGATCACCAGAAAAAAAGTAAAATTAAGTCCTTATATTTCCAAGTAAAGGTGTTTCAGCGCCGATTTTACATTTTTATGATATTGCTCCTCGTATCAAAAATTTCGAAAAAACATTTTATCAATTTTATTAGAAACCGTAACCATCGGATAGGAAATGAGAATTCACAAATATATTTCATTCAGAAATAAGAAAGTTATTGCCATTTTCCGAATATTTTGCAGGAGGTCCTTGATTAGACCATGTGTACATTTTTTGTTTTCATATTAAAGTCTCGAAAGATCTCAGACAATAGAATTTGTTTTACTACGTAAGAAATTTTATATTGAGGGAGGCGACTTTTCCGTGAAAAAAGGTTTGAACAATTAAAAACCACATAGAATACTTATAACTGATAAACCCCCATATTTTAAGGTTTTTAAGTTCTACATAAAATTTAAAAACTGGTTTTGAAAAGATCATTTAATGTCTGTTTTTTTCCAAGACCTAGGTTGCTTTGCTTGCATTTTCATGCATGAAATGGACAAGAAGGCCGTGGGAAATGTTTAGGCAAAATTGGTTTTACTTAAGGTGAAGATCACTTTAGTCCTGAGCATGAGGTGTTTGTTCTGGCAACTCTTCGAATGTTCAAGCCAAACTACAGACAATATTCAGAGAATTTCATGTACACTACACGTCTGCAATGCAAGAAAAAACAGACGGTAGCGAGATTTATTTAAGAAATAATTTATAGCAAAACAGTGGTTTATCACTAATTATACACGATGGGCGGTTATACGTCGGGCGTAATAATTTCACGAGGGCGCAACATTCCCAAATAAATAGATAAATGTCTTCTTAAAAACGTTGTAACAGTCGGTATAGTGTTACTCAAAACTTCCGTGATGCGCATAAGTAAGAGAGAGAAGGCAGATAAGTAAGCGAGAGCAAAGAAGGAAGATAAATAAAACAGTCTGAGAAATTACTTGACCACAAAACAAATCTCTGGATAAAGGCAATGATGTCTTTCCCCTCACCCCCCCACCACCCAAAGATATGTAAAAGGACACCGAAAAACATTTACGAAATAAACTTAAAAACTGGTGCATTTAAAAATAACAGTAAAAATCTGGAAAATCGCGAACTGGTTTGGCGCTCTGTAGTATGAAGTTAACGAAGATGACTTAAGTCAACAGATTTGCACAGAAGATGCATTAATTATCATGCCATTAGATATAGACGTTACAGTACCGGCATTCGGCTTTTAGATCGACGTTTTCCGTAAAAACGTAACGCTTCCTGACAGTAACCAAAGCGCTGGAACGTAAACTTTGTACTATAGCGTTGACGTCATTTGCGTTAAATGGATATGCAGTTTGAAAATCCAAGAAACAATTCACGTGAACATGTCTTTGAGGCTTATTATGTGAAACGACATGTAGTTCTTAGTAAGTTATATTTAAAAAAAACCCTGCAAAGTCTACGAATAAAGGTTAGAGGTACAGGCTAGATAGGAAATAAAAAAGCTTCAACACCTCCGGTTCACCGGAATCCAATATTAGACAATTTAGTAAACACAGAATATGTTTCTATAGGTTCTGATCCACGCCATCTTACCGTAAAGGGAATGCTCTATTATTTATCTTAAAGAAATTAAAATAATATCAAAAATAATACGCATGGAAAACAGAATATGAATTAATAAAATCGCATGAATTCGTGGCTATCTTTGCAAGTCGTCGTAGAAAAACTACCGAAGACCGTTAACAACTGCGTCACGTTTCCGTTGCTAGTGAAATCCAAATTACACCTATTAGTCGTATTCAAGTTTTCATGAAATCCCATGCAGTATCTAATGACCTCAGGCCAATCAGCGAAGCAGCGGTTTGCCTTGTTTTATAACCGTAACACGAAGGCAAAACATGCAAACACGTGATTGTAAATGTTATGGTACCACCTGATTTTTCAAAAGTATGCAGCTGTTTACTTGTAAGTACCTTTCTTTGCCTTCTGAATATGCTAAAAATACCAAAAGGTGGATAACTAAAAATATTCAAAAGAGATTAATATTACAGTTTTATTACTTAATTTTGTTGTCTGTAATATTTTAATCAAGTGCCATTTTATTTCAGCCAATTCAAAGTTTTTGTCAATGAACAATGAAAAAAATAAGTGATATATAAGTATAATATAAGTAAAAATGTTCCACGTCGAGCCCTAAGCTATACGCGGCGTTCGTATTTCCAAGCGGCGACTCATCTTTTAGAATCATGTGAAAGATTTTCAAGTGATATTTCTTTTGAAAATTACGCAAGTGGTAAAACTTTTGATGATCAGCAATACTTAAAATAGATAAATGCCATTGTTACAATAAATTATCCGATTTAAGAATATAAGAGATTTCAAAAATTTAGACTGGTGGTTTTAACTGAAGGCATATCATCAATCTACCTTAATTATAAAACTTGTTTGGAAACAGTTGTTAATTATTTGTCGTGGAAGGGAAGTTTTTATTTATGCATCCCTCGTTCTATTTCCGATTCAGACGTGCTTTATTTCTTAATTTAGCATTCATTGAAATAGTTTAGAAACAAAACATCATTTTCTTATATATGACCAAACTTCAATTTTACTGAAATATCATTTTTAGCCAATAGACAAGTCCCTTTAAAATACAACCAGAATGAGTATATAACAGTTTTCGTTTAAATTTGAAAAACATAAAGGGGTATTTGTTAGTTTCAGTGTAAGATTGAAATATCTTTCACCAGTGAATACCAGATGCAATAGGTTCACAAGAGAGAATTAAGATATGGTGTTCATGATTGAAAGATATTTCAATCGTACAAGTTAAACAAACAGATGTTCTTTTTGTTTCATGTTTTGACTAAATTCACCCATTTCATAGTTTCTTATCACTGAAAAAATATACTTGAGATATTGATGTTTGATATTTTTCACTGTGAAAACACCAGATATTTTTCACTCTTATAATTCGAATTACTGAAAATCATGTAATAAATTGAAATCCAAACAAATTAAGGACGGACATTATTTCACGATAGTAGTAAGTAAGCACGCGTTATACCAACGGTTTCGCCACTTGTCTTTTGCTAGTCTTTACATCGGAAACTAGCACTTTATTTGTTTGTGTATTTTGTGAAGATGTTATGTATATTTTTCACCGTTTGTATTCTATATACTTCAATATGGTGATGTACTTACTATTTACACTCAAATTAATTATTCTCAACATACATGCCTTCCATACAATAAATATAAATTTGCACCGCTTCGTCAGAAGCTTTATCTGATATACGCAGGTATATATGAAAAACAAAATTTCCGCATGTTTACAAACATGACTATGAATAGATTAAAATGGAATATAGGGAATTCAACATTTTTCTAACATGTTAAAATCTTAATATTTCCTGTTTAGTACCAACTACAAATTAGCTCAGAGGTAAAGCATACTGTCCATATTAAACAGCTTTTGCCGTGTGGGTTCTAAACTTAGCTTCGACATTTAATTTTGTATTTTATTTTTGCATAAAATTTTTAGATTCCATCATGTACTCTGTGACAACACGACAGAGAAATATCCATTATTATATACTCCAAACAGTTCACAACTCTAAAGCATCAAATTATAGAATTACACACCTCTAACATCAACACACAAATACAACCGTCTCGATAGCCTAGTGGTAGAACTCCGCTTCGAGTGCGCGAGGTCGTGGGTTAGATCCCCGACGGCGTCATACCAAAGACGTGAAAATTAGTACCAGTAGCTCCCGTGCTTGGTGTTCAGAATTAAAAGGGGGAACTGGCTTCTCTTCTCTCATACCCTCGTGGTGATAGATTCAGTCAGGAATGAGGTACCGAGAGTGATTAATATAAGTTGTAGAACTTGCTTCACAATCGACTTGAACAATCTAAATAATTAGCAGTCAAATTATCAAATTTAAAACAAAACCACAATCAAGCAACTGCAATCCCAAACTTCGCTGAACAATTAAACAATTACGTATACCGAATGTACGCTACCAACCCCCGAGAAACAAATCTGTGGTCCAATATTCGAGCAAATTGACTCCTGGGCCACCGTGGCCGAGTGGTTAAGGTCGTTTACTTTGAACCACTTGCCGATCACCGATCGCGTTGAAGAAGCCACACCGATGGCGTTGAAGAAGCCATCCAGCACTTTTAACTTTTAGAAGCCAATTAACTTTTATACGCATCTATGAAATGTGTCCTTCTCTCTCAAATGTGGGACCAAATCTAACATGTTATCCCAAAAATTGTATGAAATTACGCCATATCTTTCAACGACTCCGATTTTTTCACACTTTCTAATGCTAATTTTATCTGCGATATTTAATCAGCCGTTTACTAATGACATGTACTTTCGTTGCCGTTTTATATTATTTATACACAACATAACTGCAGCGTTTTAGTTAAACATATTTATTCCCAAGAGTACATAACATAGATATGTACAATTGCAATAACAAGTTAACATGATATTAAGGAAAGGATAAGAATGAAAGACATGTCTCCTTATGATGTAACGCTACAGCAGCGTTATGATAATATGCTTAACAATGTTTAAATGGATTCGCATTTCAGCATTTTGTCAACAAAACTGCGAAAATTGTAAAATATTATTCATATTATGATTTAGATAGATATAAAAAACTACAAACTTATTATTAGCACCGGCGTAACACAAGTCGAAATAAATACGCAATGTCCGGGAAAATTTTAGAAAACAAGGACTTTCAGAAAAATCTTCGAAAATTCTCCTGTCCTCGTGGAAACCTGAAACACGTTTCGGTTTCTGCAGTGAAAAGAATAATGATCCATTCTCATCATCTTTGGAAGAAGAGATTAATTGTCTTGCAAGACAGGTTATGAAAATCCAAATACTGCAAAAGGATCATTATCCTCATTAGGATTAAATTCGATAGATTTTTAATCTGAAGGTCATCCCCTAAGAATTTTTAATCTATGACCACCTAGATACACACCTATATCAGTTCAAATGTTTTAGTAATGTGCGTAAACTTTCATTTGTTAAGCATAAAGTTTGAAAGACTTTACAAAAAGTAATGACCAGTTTTAGAAATAGCAACACGACATCGGAAACGATTGCTAATGGATGTAAAATTAACTGATTATAATGTTGGTTTTCTCATGGCGCGGCTCATATGATGTAGAGACCGTATCCTTTTACTCTAGGTAGCAGGATACACTTCGAATTTTGGTCCCCGTCAATATTTGTTATAAATAGAACTTCGTGATTTTGTATGTCTGTAAATTAAGGTGAGAGATAATGATTATTAATTCTTTAGAAAATTTATACAGCCGATACATGTAAAATTCGGATGTCAGTTGGAAAACTAACTGCTAGTAGCTTTGTATGAAAGCGGAAAAATTCAAATCACGGAAGGGCTCTGTGCTTGTTGATTGATCTCAGGAACATTTTCGCTATTTTGTGAAAAAAAGAACTGGATGGGCCCCCATTCCGTTTATATCCTGACGTTCAGTAAGGACTATTAAATTGAGAAATGCAATAAAACTGGGCATTGTTCTTGCAGCGGGATAATTGCAGGCTGTTCAAAAAGTGCAAAATTGATGATTATGGCATGCTTGTTTTCATGGATGGTGTAAACCTTTCGTTTTGATAACTTTCTTTATTCTTGTAAGAGAATCCTGATCTTGCCATTATTTAAAAGCACAAAACATGCACGCAATTAATAAAATGGCCATCCTGATTCTGCTCATAAGGGAAGTGCAATATTGCGACTCGCTACATGTAAGACCGTCCGTTCCCAAAATTTTCGCATCTAAGTGTACCCTGCTACCTTAAGGGAAATCTGTCAAAATTGAATTTTGAAAGAACTCTCAAATTTGTGCGGTTTCACATAGTTTAGAACCTCTTCTTCGATATTCTAAACTTTCTGGGGACTTAAAACGCTACCTGATGGCACAGCAGCTAAAAAATGTTACGGTGAGGACACATAAAAGTATAAAAGTCAATATACACGCATACGCTTTTTCTTTTAGATTCTAGCTCCAGTAACAAGGTTCTGGTACAGTAAAAACATCATTTTTATCGTTATTAACCCACACAGCGCATATTTGGCCCACAGCTATGCATTTCGTCAATCAGGGGGATGTTCGGACGGTGGGAACCCCATGAAATAGGAAAATAGGGGGTGGGGGCATTTTATTTTCGTAAAATGGTGCAGAATTGCCCTTATATCATTCCTAATGATAAAATACGTTAAATAATGTCAGAAAATGGTAAAAACGGATGTATTGTGCGTTCTTTGTCTTGCAGCGACAATTTGTAAATTTTGGCTAAATTTGCGCGTTAGGGGTGGGTAAGTTTAGACTCTCTCATACAGACTTCTTTTCGTGCTATTGAAACCATTTTTATTTGGTTTAATTTGCGAAATACATATAAAAGTTCAGAACTAGTAAAACCCTCTTTTGTTCATTTACTGAAAAATCTTAAGGTAGCAGGATACATTTCGAATTTTGGCCCCCGTCAATATTTGTTATAAATAGAACTTCGTGATTTTGGATGTCTGTAAATTAAGGTGAGAAATAATGATTATTAATTCTTTAGAAAATTTATACAGCCGATACATGTAAAATTCGGATGTCAGTTGGAAAACTAACTGCTGGTAGCTTTGTATGATCAATAAGATACCTTTTCGCGGAAAAATTCAAATCACAGAAGGGTTCTTGTGCTTGTTGATTGATCTCAGGAAAATTTTCGCTATTTTGTGAAAAAACGAGCTGGATGGGCCCCAATTCCGTTTATATCATGACGTTCAGTAAGGACTATTAAATTGAGAAATGCAATAAAACTGGGCATTGTTCTTGCAGCGGGATCATTGCAGGCTATTCAAAATAATGCAAAATTGATGATTATGGTATGCTTTTTTTCCTGGATGGTGTAAACCTTTCGTTTTGATAACTTTCTTTATTCTTGTATGAGAATCCTGATCTTGCCATTTATTAAAAGCATAAAACATGTGCGCAATTTATAAAATGGCCATCCTGATTCTGCCCATAAGGGAAGTGCAATATTGCGACTCGCTACATGTAAGACCGTCCGTTCCCAAAATGTTCGCATCTAAGTGTACCCTGATACATCTATACCTACTTGCAGTTGCAGTAATTTCTGTTAGCTATGTATGCACCAGTAATAAAAGGTAAACAATACAGGTGATCAAAGATAACATACAGACTAATATGTTAATACTTTGTAAATGTAAAAGTCTAATGTTTAAAAATCCTACAGATTCTTGAAATTTAGATAACGCGCGCGGCAGCTGCAAAAATGAAAATACAATTATTCTGCTGGAGTTATTCTGCTATTCTGCTGGAGTTATTCTGCTCACTTCACAGAGACCCTGACATTGGCCTTGAATATAATTTAACTGCGCTCTGAAACATTGTGATAAGTACCTGTGCAAAATGTATATAAATTGTAGTGAAAAGTTTGATGCATATGTTAAATTCGGATTCGAAAAGAAATTGCCAAATACTTCTTTTGAGCTAATGAAGCACCGAAATAAAAAATGTTAATTCAAACAAAAGCATCAAATTCATTACAAAAGCAACCCTATCATGAAATAATATTTAACAGACTCCAAGTCAAATACATTACGAAAATATCATAGAATATGCAAATAACCAGATTTGATTTTAAGCGTGAAAGCATGATTAGAAATCCACACACACAACGAAAGAGACCTAATGGCTAAGGACAAATATTTTTCTTCAAAAATATGTCTTGCAAAAGCAATCACAATGGATACGTTTAATCCTAGTGAAGATTTTTACATGTTACTTTTGATGATTACAGCTTTCTTTGTCATTAATGGGTTTTTAATCGTTTCAAAATAAAATAGACTGTTTGATCTTAAACCCTATATTTTCAATCGTATCGTGTAATGCACTCATTATGTCCTTTTGATCAATGAAACTTGCAAAATACTTAGAAATGGTAACCCGTTTGCTATATCTTTCCACTACCATTTTGGAATAATAATAATGCATTTTTCTACGGTCCAACGATACAATGCTCTCTAGTTGCGATTGGAGTTATCTGTGTTTCCGGGAAAATATCCTAATCATCTATTTTTATAGAGGGCTTTGGACATCTTCCCAAATATTATATGTACAAGTTGGCACAGTTACATAGCTGATATATAATATAATTGTTCTGATTTCCATACACGGTTTTATTTATTTTTGTTGTAGTTTTTTTGTAATTTTTAAAAGATATTTTGAAAAAAATGTATTTTTTTTAACAATTTCTCTAATATCATTTGAAATACCCAATCGTTTATCATATTACATATGCGGGCAAGGTTGAATCGGAAATGCATGTTTTACTTGAATGTCCAAATTATGTGCTAGATAGACAATTGCTATTTGAAAAAGCTAACTCTGTCAGTGCTAGTTTTCATACTTTATGTGATACTGATAATTTACAGTTTATATTCACCCACCCAGATATGATAAGGATTTTAGCAAAAACCTGTTATAACATTTTAAGACTCAGAAATAATCAACTATATAGTAAAAATAATAGTTGATTGTATAGATATATAAATAGTTGCAACATTATTATTGTTTTTAAAATGAAGAATTCTTATACACAGTCTCACTGATAATTGTAGTGTTGCGAAGCGGATGGGGGCTGTAAGGTAGTTTTGTGCATCGTCTTGTGTTGGTCAATGAGTGGCTGTAACATAAACTGATTGTATCCCCTCGTTGACTGATGGGAGATTGTGCGTATGGTTGTTGTGATGGCCTTCTGTCTCGTTGTAAGGGTACAATTATCTATATGTATACATGTAAAATATTTTTGCTAATCCGGCTACAGATGATCTGATCATAGTTAGATTCATTATTTTAGCTCCATTTCTTATTTTGAAGTGCATTAGTACCCTAATACAATTTTAAGTATCTTAATATCTTCTACTCTTATGACAGATTTTAGGCTACAATCAGCAAAGATATTTTAACTTTTAATTGTATAAATGTAAATAGCACAGTAAAAGTTCATTGATGCTTGACCTTAAGCACAGGCTGAGTCACAAATAAATAGTCTCTTGGTAGTGTGGTACTTTCTTCTGGAGTGGGGATGAGGATCATGATCTAAATGTTTACGATCGTGTCCCTTGCTCCACAGTGGACTGTCCCAGTTGTGATAGAGTATGTGTTTCTGGTTATGTGACGAAATGACAAATGTGATAAGTTAAAAATTTCTGTGATATGTCTCTTGTAGTTCTTTGTTAGAACGGCCATTTACAAGTCTTGGTCAATTTTATGTAATGTTTTATGTAGTGTTTTATGTAATGTATGTAAATGGATGAAACAATAATAAACATATATATATGGGGGGATGGGGGTTGGGGAAGCTCATACATTTTACACGTGAAGGTATGAAGACTTGCTAATAACGAGACTAATATAACTTACATCTTGCTAATAAAAGTCTTCATACCTTCACGTGTAAAAAGTATGAGCTTCCCCAACCCCCATCCCCCGATTTTGACAACGTGCAAACTGGTCACGTGAAACATCCGCTCTAGTGATTAAACAAAACACGATACATTATAGTATCTGTGAAATGTTTTTGATAGTTGTAAATATTTTATATAAATTTTATTCATATGTTCACATTGCATTGTTGGTATTATTTCAAAAGCTTATAGACTCACCAAGACCTAGTGACCTACTTTTTCCTCCTACATGAACTTCGTGCAAATCATTCTGATAATACTGATAAAATACAGCTATTGTAACAGGCCGACAGTTAAGACCCTCCCTGAAATTATGTGTTTTCACAACCTTATCTGCAAACTTATTCAGTCATTCTCTTTTCAGCGTAGTTTTATAAACATAGAATAATAACAATCTTACTCTGTAGAAACAAAGTGTGTTCTAAACACACCTTAATGCATCAAGTACGAGGGGTGTTCAAAAAGTTTTGAGACTGTAGCAATAGAATGAAAACAACAAAAGATATGACATTACATTCTATTTTAATCCCTCAAAATAGTTCCCATGAACACGAATACACTTCTGAAGTCGATCGATCCTCCTCCGGAAAGCGTCAGAGTAATCCCCCTTGGGGATACCCAAAAGACACTGATATAGCGCACTTCCCAGCGCGCTGCGTGATGCGTAACGCCGCCCAGACAGCCACTTCTTGACTTCAGGGAAGAGAAAAAAGTCACATGGACTAAGATCAGGAGAATAAGGGGGATGCTCCACTTGTACATCTTTTTCTGCCTCAATGAACCTTTGCACTACATCACTTTTATGAGATGAGGCGTTATCATGAATGAGGTACAGCCCTATTAAACCTGTTCTAGGCCGACGATTTTCATAAAACGCCTTGACACGTTTCAAGACCTTATCCCGATAGAATTGTGACAGTTTTTCCTTCTGGAATTGCAATCTGTACCACAGGGCCTTGCATGTTAAAGAAAACAGCATACATGACTTTTTTGGCACTCTTGGTCCTTTTAGCAATGATGGGCCTAGACTGGTCTTTGCGGAGCCATTGCTTGTTGTTTATGCGTCTCTGTGGCTCGAAGCAGTAGATCCATGTTTCATCTCCCAGTTCATTTATTTTCCTGGAATCGAGCTCTTTGATTCTTCTCAATGTTTTTTTTTAGCACAACGCACTCTCTTTTTTCTGATTCTCGGTCAGAAGATGGGGCACCCATCTGGAACAAATCTTTCTTAAATACAATTTCTTCGTCAGAATGTTCTGAACTGTTCCCGTTGATAAGTTCAGATAACTAGCTATCTCACGTACCGTGTACCGAGCATCATGTTCTATGAGGGTTTTCACAGCAGCAATGTTTCTGGAAGTGATTGCTGTTTGAGGTCTGCCAGAACGGTTCCTGTCTTTGACATTATTCAGTCCATTAATGAATGCTTTGAACCACCTGTAAACTGTGCTTCTCGATATACTGTTGATTCCAAAGTGTCTATGCACTTCATTCAGAATCTTCTCTGCAGTAATTCCTAAACTACACCGCACTTTTATATATCCTCGAATCTCTATTTTTTCACTAGGTTTCATATTTACATGTACAATTGACCAGTGTATACGAGTATATGATAAATAATGCAAAATAACTTTAAAACGCTTGATTTGATTTCAATTAAATTTTACTCGATTGTCAAAGAAATGCTAACAATATGATCCCGTGAATTTCGTGAAAATCAAATGGTAACTTTCTATGGAAGCGCTTTAGTCTCAAATTGTTTTTGAACACCCCTCGTACTGTGCATACTACTACATTTAGCAAACTAACATGCGTGAACTTATTAGTTTAACCTAAAATTGTTTACCCTTACCCTACCAAATTTCTATAATGAACTTGTCTATCTTTCAAATTGATCAGTACCATTAACTGTAAAAAGGGGTGCTTGCCAAAATGATACTGACTGAATTGCAAAAAGTGCAAATCTTGATCACCTTTAGATTTCGGGGAGAATCAAAAAGTCGTTTAGGAAAAGCGGAAAAGGACCGGTGATAACTTTTTGCCCTGTCGAACACCATCATTGTATGTATAGAAAGGAGTTGCCTTACCATTAGAAATTACATTTTTTCATTATTGTTGCCGTTAATAATTTCCTCCACAAGTCCATAGGTCAAATAGCGTCAAGCGTTTTTAAGAAATCTATACAGTATACAAAAATAATTTCTTGCCTACCCAGCGGGGAAAGTATACAATTATCTAAGCACGCGCCGGGGATATGTATTCCTGTCTTTCCCTAGGGAAAACCTTGTCTAAAATAGCGTGCACTAAGGTGACGTCACACAGTACTGGAACTATTGTGACGTCGTAAACTATATAAATAATGTCAGGAAATACCCAAATCTATTTGTCTCCACGATCTTTTTTGAACATGATAGGCAAGAAATATGATTCAACATGTCTGCCTGTGTAAGACAGCTGTTTTCCCAACCCTCGGGACAGCTTGGATAAAAAACCTCGCTTACGCTCGGTTTTCTATTCCACACTGTCCCTCGGATAGGGAAAACCCCGTCTTAAGATGTAAGAAGAAATAATTCTTTAATTCAAGGATTTTGTGCGAAACTTGGCATACCAATCAATCTCATTTAATTAAACCCTCGAAAAGCATTACCGCCCGGAAGTTATAATTCTAGGTTACTACATATATATATATATATATATATATATATATATATATATATATGGATGTAGGTGGGAGGTGGGCCGGTGGTCTAGTGGTAACACGCTTGACTGTCAATCCAGAGGTCCGGGGTTCGAATCCCGGTCCAGGCTCTGGAAATTTCAGTGTCTCCCACCTAACTTAGAGGCCTGTACTGGTTCTTCCCAGGAAAGACGGTTTCGCGTGTATCGGTGCTATACACCGGGCACGTTAAAGAACCAGACTGTCTATTCGCAAAGTGCTAGGCTAAGTTAGCCGGACAAGTCTGTATCTAAAAAGGATTATCTCTCTCTCTCTGTTCTGGGGTCTTTATCTCACTCTGTCCCTCTGGTCAGATCGCTCTGTGTCTGTACTAGTAGAGGATGAATTTCGCGCCCTGTGTGGCTGCGTTTGCTATATGTAAAGCGCCTTTGAACGTGTTTATCATGAAAAGGGCGCTATATAAATCTGGCATAATAATAATAATAAAAATAATATACACGTGTTCTGCAGCGGAAATAGTGCGCGACTTTATGAGCGCGAAAGAACGAGTTATATTTCCCGATGCAATTCCAATAATCTTTAGTACTTACGCATATGCAACATGAGTAAAATTGAAAATATCGCCGTAAAATAACTTTTAAACGCAACGACACACATGAAATCGACATCATAGATAACATCAAACACACGATATGAAATTTGAAAGTCATTATGGAAATAAACTGACGTTTAAGTTTTAATTTTAATTAACCATGAGTATAATGAATATGTAAATATAATAATAATAATGTAATAATGCCTGACGAGAATACTGCGCTTACTTGCATTGTGACATTTAAGTTATAGACAAGATAGATCGTGTGTATATGTCCGGAGATGTATTATTGTCGTTTTTACTTTTTAAAACGTTTTCTAGTGCAAATTCTGTCAGGCATATCCCGTAAGTATATAAAAATAACGTCAAACCTGCATCTAAAATATATCACAGTCTTTCACAACATTTCGAATACATTGTGTTACTGATACGAGATATAAAAGGGTAAAGAACTATTTGACCAATGCATAGGAAAGTTCTAAAATACAAAAATTCAACTAGGCCGTAGTCGCTCACTTTTTGGAGACTGTAAACTTTTAACCTTACTTCTGACCGGATTTGGTGAACGCCAATCAAGTAGAATAATAAAAGTTATCTAAAGTTTTTAGATTTTTGTTGAGATGTTCCCAAAACGCGTAACCATTAAAGACGCGCTGCAGAATAACTGTATTCTCGTGTGTTTTCATAATGGTTGGTAATTATACATGATTTGCGTTAAAAATGAGAAATACCAGTATCTACTTACAAATTGACAGTGATATCTATTAGGTCTAGACAATGTTTTTAATGTGTAAACATTGTATTGAAGTAATGGAACAGTATGCAAGGTACTTGGTGTATTTAGATACGTTTAGACCACACTTTGTTTCTACAGTGTATGGTAGTTCATTATCTATGTTTTAAAAACTATACCTTAAATAAAATGACTGATGGAGTTTTGAAAACATATTATCCCAGGAAGGGCCTAACCTGTGCACCTGTCATCCTACAGTATATGTACCACATCCGTATTATCAATATGATTTTCATGAAGTTTTGGGAGGGAGAAGGGGAAGTAGGTCACTAGGTTGTGGTGGGTCTTTACAGAAATCGGGAGAGTGTCTAGTCCATTCAAGGATGCTACAGATCAAATATGGCCAAGATCCATCAAATGGTTCATTAGTACTACTAATTAAGCTGTTTTCAAGGGAGACAATTTCGCCAATAAGCCTGCAAAATGGCTTAGATATTTGGGTATGGTGGTTAAAAGTTTTCGTCAACTTTTAGCTCCAGCGGCCATATAGGGACCAAACATAACTATTTGAGCACATTTGAAACAGGTCTTAACAAAGATGTTTACAACCCAAGTTTGATGAAGGTCTATCATCTTGTTCGGGAAAGATTGTTTTCAGTATTTGCTCTGGCGGCCTATTCAAGCAACCAAGCAAAACCATTTGAACTTTTCAGAGAGAAAATGTGAAAAACAGAGCACTGAAACGAAAGAACCTTTCCTATATAAAAATATAGATTAATCTGGCATAAAATCAACATTGTATGAGTTAGAGCGTGAGTGAATGTTTGTCTTCTTTCATTTTTCCTACTTATACTCGGTACGATTAATATGCAATTAATTTGCAATGTATATAAAAGGGATATACCTATTTCAATACGGCACAGACTTATTTGCTTTTGCATGATATTTTATATATGTTGTCTTTGTTTTATGTGCTAAATATCATAGAACATCACAATTTTGAAAACGCTGCAGTTATCAAAGGTTAACTGCGGTAGGTATTAATTAAATTTATGCTAATGAACTACGTGTCAGCCCTGTACAATAACCAGTGCAATGGAAAACATACGTTCAGCATTTTATGTTTTATACATATGTTTTGGTGTTTTACAGCTTAGAAATATCTAAAGTTAATACTGTTTCGTTTTATTATTCGCATTAGAAACACTGAATATATAAGTAAAAGTAACAAATTGAAGACACTCCGTTTGTATGTTGTTGCCAAACAAACGATCTCTAACGACCTCCAATAAGTAATGCTATAGAATGCTATAAAACACTTTTTGTTTTTATTCTTTCTTACTTTTACCGACAACTGACTTACAAAACATACCATCCATTTTACTGGACGACCCGATCTGCAGCATTATTGTCACGATACATGTTTTGCTTGCCTAAACAAGCAATCTCTAACGGCCTCCAATAAGTATGTAAGTCCCTAAAGTAATATAAGACTTTGATAGCCGTAATAATACTCTCTAGATATAGTCAATTGACTCTTATTGAGTACCGAAAAATCCATGCTCGTTTTAAGTACAACTGCCTTATTTATGTTTCAAGTATACCCTGCAATGACCGGTGCAGATGAAAAACTACATTGAAACATTTAATGACCAGT
This sequence comes from Mercenaria mercenaria, assembly GCF_021730395.1. Lineage (NCBI taxonomy): Eukaryota > Metazoa > Mollusca > Bivalvia > Venerida > Veneridae > Mercenaria > Mercenaria mercenaria. The sequence goes on along the minus strand of NC_069363.1, from coordinate 48,845,421 downwards.
GATAGATGGTTTCTTGATTTTGTTCACCCCTTACACACCAGCTTTTGTAATAATGTGATGAACAAGATTCTGTAATTGACAAAAGGACTCAATGCCTTTTATCTTGACTGTTCACAGAATAGTGACAGCTATTCTACTCACTGGCATCAGCGTTGGCGTCACTCCTTTGTTAAAGTTTTGCATGCAACTTCATATCTCAGTAACAACTGCAGGTATTTGACTCAAACTTCTCAGAAGTCTATCCAACCATCAAACCTACTGAAGTAACAAAGTTAGATAATTTTTGGTGGATACAATGTAAATTATGGCCTGTTTTCGACTCAATCGAAAATTCGGTTAAAGTTTTACGTGAAACTATCAAGCTCTATACCAGTAACAGTTATATGTGTTGGATTGAAACTTCACACTTAAAACATACTTACATAACAAAATTAGAAAAATATTGCAACTAAATATCGAGCTGTACCTCAGTAACAACTATAATTGAATTGGATTGAAACTTCACACAATGTTTCCCAGTAATCACACCTATTTACATAATGAAATCTGTAAAAATGACAAAGTTAGAAATCTTTTGATTAAATTAAAGCCTCTTTTTGACTTAGAAACAATTTGGTTAAATTAATGCGTGTAACTAATTGCCAAGCTGTATCGAAGTACTAACTACATAATCCTTCTCATTAATTGTACTTACATTACCAAGTTAGAGAACTCTTGGTTTAAATTAATTCAAAATATGGCCCTTATGTGACTCAGAAACTTCGCATGCTTTTGAAGTAGTTATCATTGCAAGTTGTAATAAAGTGTAATAAATGACTCAATTACACAAGCCTTGCCAAGAACCATTTCTTTACTTAGACATTTTCGAACAACTGAGTGTACTGTCTTGCACTTGGTATTTCTTAAATGTTTTTTGTTTACCTGTAAGAACTGTTTAACGAACTGTTTTATCTGAAATATTAAGCTCCATCTGGCATCAGATCCGAAACCTTTGTTATGACTCTGTTGTTTCGAAGTAAGGTATTTTTTTACTTTTGTCTTTTGCTGTTTGGAACGACTTTCGATGTGCATAATATTGACTCGTGTTTAGCGATTGTAAAAGAAATTATGACAGTTCATGGAATTTTTAACCCGGCTCTAATAGAAAGATAGCCTAGTGGTAGAGCGTCCGCTTCGAGTGCGGGAGGTCGTGGGTTCGATCCCCGGCCGCGTCATACCAAAGACGTGAAAAATGGTACCAGTAGCTCCCTTGCTTGGCGCTCAGCATTAAAAGGGAAACTGGCCTCTCTCTCATACCCTCGTGGCGATGGATTCCATCAGGAATGAGGTGTCGAGAGTGATTAATATAAGTTGTAGAACTTCCTTCGCATTCGACCTTAAAATATATTATGTATAAACTAATAGAAAGATACGTGACCTGAAAGTTGAAACACATGGACATTTATTTGGCCTAACACGGATTATACAAGCGCATATTTTAGATACGTGTTGTATGTAACAGTAAACAACAGGTAAATTATGAGCTTACGTGGAAGAAATTATTGTGAATCATGTACGTTAAGAACAGCTGTTGTTTTGTTTGGTGGATTCCTTGTCCATTTGGCGTTAGGGGCCATGTACACATTTGGTAAGTAACATCATTTGTAATCGTCATTTAACTAGGTGACATCTTTAAAAACTGTATCATCACAATCTGTTTCTAGTTGTTTGCTTTTAAATCTTGAATTAAGACATAAACACATATATAATTAAATAACAGCCTTGTTAAATTAAACTCATATTCCATATCGAATAGCAGACTGTTGTTGATTTAAATACATATTTGGTGCTTTAGATGTTGTGCAAGGAAAATTGCCCATTAATGTATGTCTAACTGATAATTTATAGGGAATTTCGCCCCATATTTCATTTCGTACATACGGAACCGTACGGATGATACAGAGATTAGAAATGTTGACAGTTTGTGGATAAATGCTGCCGGAACGATCGGGAATTGCCTTGGTCTAACTGTCGGTGGAATCTTTGCGCTCAAATTTGGAACCAGAATTGCAACCTTTATTGGAGCTGTCGTTTTCTGGTAAGTAGAAAACAATATTGCATTCGTAAGAGAACTATCACTAACGTTGAAAGATGTATAATTGAATTAACAGTGTACGTTTCTTCAAAAAGATGTCTGAACAATGATGATTTTGCACACTTTTTGCATTGTATATTAGGCCCCTGACAATCAAATCTAAAAGCATAGTCAGAAATAAGGCATAAACTTATTAAGTTTCAGATGGCTTTTACAAGAAAAAAAAATCAAAAGTTGAAGATGTACACAAACATTTTACAGTAAGAGTATATATGATAAAGGAAAGAAGATGTTGTTTATTTTACATGATTGCAAATGAATGAAGTTTCTTCTTTTCCGGATCGAGAAACATGATCTATATCCCTTAGATCAGACTTAAAATGAAATTAGAATAAGCGAAGGAATCAGTTTATTCTTTACTATTTATTTTCAATGTTTCATCAAAATATATTGCAAAGTATTTAAATAATGTATTTACAAAATAATTTTCAAATTCAAATTTATTTCAGTGGATCTGTAGCTGCGAGCTATTTCACTGTAAACGATTCGTTTATAGCTCTTGTACTGACCTATGGGTTGACAGGCTATCTCGGACATAAACTCACATACGGAACACCGGTCCAAACAGCCATTAAGGTAATGTTTTACTTATAAAGGTACCTGAAACATAGTTTTCCTTCAGTAAAATTTGAGGTCAGACAAAATATCCTCTTCACTCATAAAATTAGGAAATACATAATAAATAGTGAAGAACTGTGTAACATATATTGAGCCGCGCCATGAGAAAACCAACATAGTGCGTTTGCGACCAGCATGGATCTAGACCAGCCTGCGCATCCGCGCAGTCTGGTCAGGATCCATGCTGTTCGCTTTCAAAGCCTATTGCAATTAGAGAAACTGTTAGCGAACAGCATAGATCGTGACCAGACTGCGCGGATGCGCAGGCTGGTCTGGATCCATGCTGGTCGCAAACGCACTATGTTTGTTTTCTTATGGTGCGGCTCAATTATAATGAATGCCCATTCCTAATGCAAATGTTGTAAATGTTTAAAAGAATTACGAGGGATGTTCTAAAACTTATGATACTAGCCTCCTTTATCATATCTGATCGGAACCATGAGCAAGATACATCAATAGTAAGATCAACAGCAGCTGCCGTTTATTTGGAGAAATTGTGCCTTTAAAATTAAATTTGAAAGACATATAAGATGCTGGTTTACTTCAGTTAAATCTTTATCTCATGTATGCTTATGCGCGTGCACTCAATGCGGTTTCAGTGTTAAGTGTTTCTTAATACATTAAACTAATGATATACGTAATTATAAAAAAAGTGTAGACTAACACATAAATCTTGTTATCATTACATGAATGCTTGTGCATAATAAACGGTTGTACAGGTGACAAAAAGTGTGTCGATCAGACATTTTATTCAAAGGAACTATGTTTAGTAACAACAAGTACAACAAGTTGATGCTTAAAATACATCGCTTTTTTAAGTAATCGCATTTGCAAGTTTATTGAGACGAACTTGTATATCAATAAAAGCAAACTCTTTACTACAAGATCTGGTCGTAAAAGGTTTGCTCGTATTTAGATTCAATGTTGTTTTATTTTTTTGCTTCTTTGGAATTGAAGACTCCAGCAGGTATAATTGTTACGGTGTTCCGTTTGCCAATGGACAATCGTGACTTTTTATTTGATACTAAACCGCGATTCACGATGGTACGATGGTAAAAAAGCAATGGCGCGATAGCACGATGATGAAACAACGATGGTACGATGGTGAAAACGCGATGGCACGATGATGAAATCGGTTAGAAATGCGTAGTTCCTTGCACTTGTATTTTTGTCAACAATAGATGAATGTATCTCAATGTATTTTGTGAGAAGAAATTTACCAGTAAAATTCTGCTGTATTGCAAAGTGTTTTATAAAATGGTCAGTGCTCAGTTCATTAAAACTGTGTAAAATCTTCAAGGCCAAGTCCTTTGTATTTTATGTATGCATGAAATTAAATAAACAGCTGGATGTAATAGTCACATAATATTATTCAAACTCAGCTTATCCTTGTTAGGATGTAGAAGGTGCACAGTGAAATGTGAAAATGAGATTTATCAAGCCTGTATTTTACTTACACATGTACTGTACTACTGCGCATGACCACCGGAAGGCGATGGTACGATGATGAAAATGTGATGGTACGATGGTGATAACGCGATGGTTCGATGGTGAAAACGCGATGGCACGATGGTGAAAACGCGATGGTACGATGGTGATAATGCGATGGTACGATGATGAAAACGCGATTGCACGATGGTGAAAACGCGATGGTACGATAATGAAAACGCGATGGTTCGATGATACGATGGTGAAAACGCGATGGTACGATGATGAAAACGCGATATTACATCGACATTTCACCATCGTACCATCGCACCATCGCGATGTAATCTTCGCGCCATCGTGTTTTCACCATCGTACCATCGTTGTTTCGTCATCGTACCATCGTACATCGCGGTTTAGGATTCAATAAAAAGTCACGATTGTCCAAACGGAACACCGTAAATTGTACTCCGCTTTAGACAGTGCAAGAGGCACGAAGGATGTTGCACATTTCAAGAACATACTTCTGTTATTTTACCTGGTTGTTTTCTATGAACCAAAAGACTATTCTGAAAGATGCGAGTTTATCTACAATCAAAACATCGGTCGTTGAGTACCATGTGGTGACCATGAAAAGTAAAATTTCAGAGTATGACGTTAGGTTAAGGGAAATCTTCAATGTGTTTTTATCACAATACTAGTATTTCTACGATTTAGAGATGATACCCAAACATTTAAAAGAACAGTAAATCCACTAAATCAACATTTTACTGGAAAATATGTCAAAATACTGTTATCATGAAATAAGCAATATGTGCGTCTGCACTTGATTAGTTGTTAAGGTTGTTGAAAATCTAGCCTAAAGTGCCACCTCTTTATGATCATGAAAATGTGCCCTCATGGCAAAACATTGTGTGGTATATCAATCAATTAAACACACAAAGACATTGTTTATTTGTCAGTTATGTATATGATATAAGTAACTTTATAACTAATATTTGTTGGATCTCATTGTGGCTAGTCAAACGAATGTTTGGTAAAGGCAAATCTCTGTAACATTAATTAGTTATATTGGTGAACTAACACTAGAGAGTATTTACATGTTGATTATGTTAATAGAGACTGTTTGTGGTCAAAATTAATCAAGTTAAGTATAAGAGGAAATATTCTGAATATAATGAGAGCAATGTATTCCAGTGTTAAATCAAGAGTTAAGTATATGAACCAGTTAAGTGATAGTTTCGAATGTCAATTAGGTGTAAGACAAGGGGAGTGTTTGTCTCCCTTTCTTTTTGCTATGTTTTTAAACGATATTGAAGATATGTATGCAACCAGTAATTTAGATGGTATTGATGTTGACACTTTTAAAATGTTCTTGATTTTATATGCAGACGATATTGTAATTTTTGCTAATAGTAGAAATGAGCTTCAAAACAGTCTTAACATGCTATATGATTGTTGTTTTACAGACGCACAAAATACTCTAGCTGGTCAGGCTTTAAAAGCTATCTTTAAAATGAACAAATATTTATATAAATTCACCAATATATCTATTAAACATAAGTTAGAATTATTCGATAAGCTTGTGTTGCCTATTCTTAGTTATTGTTCGGATGGGGTTTTCATCACGGAAAAACGTTAGAGAGAGTACACTTACAATTCTGCAAACGATTGTTAGGTGTTAAGAAAACTGCTCAAAATGATTTTGTTTATGGTGAATTAGGCAGAATGCCTCTACAAAACTTAAGATATTTTAATATAATTAAATTCTGGATCAAGATATTACATACATCTGATCATAAATATATCAGAAACGTTTATAACATGTTATAGAATGATGCATTGCAAAATCCAAATAGAAAAAGCTGGTGTTTACTGGTAAAAAATCTACTATGTGAGCTTGGTTTTATTGATGCATGGTTGTTCCAAACGGTGGGAAATGTTGATATATTTCTATGTAATGTTAGCAAAGAATTAAAGACCAATTCGTCCAAAATTGGCAAGGTAGATTGAATGAGTCGTCTAGAGCACTCTTCTATAGACATATTGCTAATTTTCAATTTCAACCATACTTATGTTCAGTTGTCATTAAGAAATTTTGTGTTAGTATGTCACGTTTACGTATGTCATCACATAGATTATCTATTGAAACTGGCAGATGGAATCAGCCAAGTATACCTGTTAATGATCGTAAATGTTCAGAGTGTGATGCTTTAGAGGATGAATATAATTTTGTGATACAATGTAGATTATACAATGATTTAAGGAGACAATTAATACCACTTTATTACTGGAGATCTCCCAATATGTACAAGTTCATAGAACTGATAAATTCAGAAAATGCAAGAACGGTTAAGCGTCTAGCGTGTTACATAGAAAAGGCATTTAAAATCAGATCGAATGCATCATACAATGCCAGACAATAATAATAAAATGTTGACATATATCACTGATGTATAGACTTATGAGGCTAGTTGAATGATATGTACATTCCAAATATCTTGACAGAGCTTTAAATTATCAGTACATCGTATACATTTTTATTACACATTTTGGTTTGGTGCGTACCGTTTTTATTGTATATAAATGGAAATTACCATTAATACCTTATTTATCCCAGTACATTACGTTATAACAAGTGATGCAATATCATAAAATTATATATGTCATACAGCAAACTATGCAGCAATATAGTACATGATATTAGGGCTCGATTACATGCTGATCTATTTGTAACTTAGTTTTAAGTATTAATGTCCCATGCATGTTTCCGTATATGTGTAGGGGAAGTTTCTATACAACAACCATGTGATCGCAATCCACTTGTCAACCTTGTCATTTTTTTTTCGGACAAGATAGACATTAAAGTGGACACCGACACATTTTTCTTATCAATATCTTAGTATATTTAACTAGCAAATGTTCCAAAACATTATGATGCTCCAGTGGTCAACCTTGAGCTATCCAAGGAAGACAACAGTGGATGCACAATTTCATCGCTATTTATTAATGGGAATGACATTTATAATGCTAAAGTTTCTTTGTTGTTGTATAAAACCATTTCAAAATTAAATCGGTTGTGTAATTAGATAGATGTATAAAAATGATATAATATATCCATGTAAGTGTATCATACCGGCAATGAAAGTAAATATTTTGTTGTACAGGGGAACAGAATTTCAAGTCTCAGTCTGCTCATTCCCTCCCTTTGTATAATAATTGTATCACTTGATTGGCTATTGATTTGTGATATTTAGTATGGTCATGTTCTATAAAAAAGATGCAAGAATAACTATGCACGGTATATATATATATGTAAACGTATGATTTTATTAGTAATGACAAGTGCAATTTATAATATGGTCTAAGGGAAACTATACGTTTTCTGTTTAGCTGATTTTTATTAATGACAGTGCTAGCTTTGATATAACTTTCTGCTATTGTCTTCATTAGCCATTGCTATTTCGTATTTTGGAAATATTATTACAACTTTGTATTATATTGAACACTTCATGTGCAATTGTACGCCATATTATTATCATGTAAATGTTGCCTCATGGGTCTTATGACCTTCTGGTTGTTTATAAAATAAACTCTTGAAACTCTTGTTTACAGTGGCTTCCTGAACATTCCACACTGGCTGCAGGGATAATCGTCAGTGGAACTGGTGGTGGCTCCCTCATATTTAACCAAGTCATAACAGGATATATCAATCCAGATAATCTATCTCCTGACTTAACTACAGAAGATGGTGGTAGGTAAGGTATTATTAAAACATCTGACACGTTTAATAATTCCAAATAATGGCTTAAAACCAGCTTGAAATGTGCGAATCACTTAAATTAAGGGCAAATATCTCAAAAACAAGCATACAAACCTATTCATTTGATTTCGCCATATCATAGGACATATGTTTATTTAAGAAAAAGCAGGTTCAACTGTATTGCTTATTGTGTTTTCCATTTGACAGATATTTCACCCAACCAGAGTTACTTGGTAGAGTACCGACTTGCTTTCTTGTCCTCGGTGCAACTTACTTTGGTCTACAGCTTATTGGTATCGCATGTTTGTCAGACCCACCTCCAAATAATCAACAGGTCTGACCAACATAATATATTTTATTCAGTTAGCAACCAATAAGCAGAACTGCATTATCCCATATTTTATATGAGATGATATGTTAAGCGAATACAAGCGCTTTAGAATTATTAGCCACACAATCCTTTCTCTCTTTTAATTTGCGAGTTTTACGAACGGTACGATTACCTTTAGTCTGTAAAATTAAATGGTACACTAGAAAAATGCTGCATTAATATGAGTTGCACAACATGCTCTTAAAATGTGCTTAAATCTTCTATACATCTTACAATTTTGATACAGAAAAATCTCAATTACTCGAACATGAGACACTGGACATTCCGAATAAGTCAAGTAATACAATTGTTTCACACAATATTCTCCATACATTCCTGTGAAAGCTCAAACATTGGTAAGTCAACACCCGATCAACACCCGATCCCAGTGACTCAAAAATGGTTTTCAAACATCTTTATTATGCATTGTATCTGTATTTAGCTAGACCTTTTAAGATTTGAGGCAACATGAAATTTGCACAGACAGTTTGCGGAAACGGCGTTGAAAATTTTAATTTTGTAATTACACAATAGATCTACGAATGCAATGTTCATTCGTTATTTATTTTTTAAAAAATCATATCTACAATGCTTTTTTTCCTTACGAACGACTTTTGCATCCATATATTGACTGGTTTAAAAAATGCGCCAACCCACAAATAATGGATATCAACTGCCTTTCGAAGTTACTGTTAATATGTTTCACTAATAAGTATTACTGCAGCAATGTGAGTAGTAATGTTTAATTTTTGTCAGTTTGAACAACATATGTCTTTCACCGATTCTAACTGTGTTTATCGCAACTCTTTTTGTTTTGCAACTGTTTAATCATTTGCAACAGTTCAATCATCAGCTAAACTTCTTTCGACTAACGTAATTTATATATTCATTTACAAATTTGAAAGTATCATTGGTAACGCATAAAACTCTAAAAGAGAATGTTTATTTTATCTTTGTAAAGGTAAATTCTGATTTTGGGGAAATATCAAAGTCTAAGTCTGACAAGTTACCTGTAGAACTTAAAAGTTATAAAAGCAAAGAAGACGTTTCACACGAAGTCAGTGGACAAGTTGCAGTTGTTCATGACAACTTGGGATACAAACACGATGAACGCACGGAGCAGAGCTTTGCACCAAGTGCAACTGCACTTCCTGATAACACGATGGAATACGAAAATAAAGAGGTGTCAACAGAAGACAGGTGAAAACACGAAAGTATCATATTTTTGTTGAGTCCGTGTTATATTATAATTTTTCCTGTACCAAAACAACAAAACTCTCAAATTATGTCACTTTGATGCAAACATAAGCTATCTTTCTCATTCATTTACAACATGCACATTTATTTGTATTGGAAAAAAACCCAAATATTTTTAATTAGCTTCAATGCCATATACGCAGTGTATTTAGATGACAAATAATATTAGATTATGTCATGTTTACAGAAATAATCCATTTTAACACTTATTGTTTTCATTGTGAAGTTTTCGCTCTTAGAAAAAAGAAAAGAAAAGTTGTACCATATATTTTGAAATATTCCAAGGGTATTTCAATTAATCAACGCAGCTGAACACTCTTACAAAAAGGTGCATGTTGATTAATGAAGATGAAATTGATCTAAATGCTCCTTTATCAGTATGAGCTAAGACCACTTTTACTTTGCCTCCCCCGAATTTCACGTAATATACAATGTATGTGTATCGTCTGATTTTATTTATCTAAGTCTATATTAAAAATATCTTAATTTTACAGTATTCCCAAAGAACTTAGTATTATGGAAGCAATTAAGTTTGCTCTAAGATGCCGCAGTTTCTATGTAGTATGGCTGACAATAATGCTGATGAACGGAGGCATGCAGTTTATAAATGGCCTTTACAAGGTATAGAAATTCTAAAATATAAACTTACAACTCTTCCTTGACGAAAATTAGGTTGTGTACATTGTGTATTTGTGACATTGTTTGTAGCGCTTCTGTTTGCAAATTGCAAATATTTAGATTTTGTGATGTTTGACGGAAACAAAACTGTGAAATTATCAATTGATAAACCCTTGTTTTACAATACTGATTTCAGGCTTATGGGCTTACATTTATAGATGATGACCACTTTCTAGCATTAGTAGGCTCATTGGCTGCCGTATTTAATTGCATTGGACGTCCGATCTGGGGAGCTGTTATGGACAAAACAGGCTTCAGGGTATGTTTTGACGTGACTTGTACAGACTTGTACAGATTTTCATAATATCTGTTATCCTTTCATATGTCTATGTTCTTTTATAAAGTTTTACGTATATCATCACACAGGTTTATTATGAAAACTTCAAAGTTTCATTTTATATACATATATACACTTGCGTTCAAATATTGAAGAAGTCAACATTTTAAAAAAGAATAAGATTAAAATATCGCCCCTTTCACAAATTACCATCTCATTCTGTGGTAAAGGCCAGTTGCATGTTTCTGTGGATACGCTTAACTTTATTCGCGCTGCAGCAGGATTTCAATCGTCCGTTGTTGCAGATGAATGTCTGTTTTTTTAATATACCAACAGAATAATCTATTTGGAACTCTATAACAGTGAACGTAGAAGTTATTGAAGAAGAATAACATTTGAAGTATATTTTTAAACTGCTAACTTTGAATATTTTTTTTACTGAAAAGTACATATATGCAATAATAAATATTTATCATAAACTTGTATGATAACGTGCAATAACATATATCCTGAAGTACCCTTATTGTCTGTTTCCGCTGTAGAAAGGTTTGCAGATACAATGTACAAACCGCATGATTGACAGCTGTATTAATATCTAAAACATGAACATAAATGACACAACACATTTTACTCGAAATTGGTGATTTTGAAAATCGTGTACATGTACAGACTTTTATTTGAATTACAAAATAACATTTACCCTTTCGCTAACTCTGTCGTCCATCTTTTGTAATTTAATTTTACTACTGTTAATTAGTTAGAATGTGCCTGTTACAAATATTCTATTTTGTTCAAAGTAAATTCAAAAGTTGCATTTTTGTTAACACTTTGATAAACGTTTGTGTTTTTATTATTTCATTGATACTTTCTAAAGTTGCAATCCGTTGTGTATCTGGGGGATTTGTAATTCTACTTGCTACACTACTTCTTACCGAATATTTGCCGAAGTACCTGTTTTTGGTGTGGATTTGTGCTTTGTATTTCTTCTTCTGTGGAATTTGGTCCATTATGCCAGCAACGCTTGCTAAACTTCTGGGTCCACAACACATGGCTATCAACTACGGGATCATTTATACGGAACTGGTAATCATTTCATAATTGAGTATCTAAAACTGTTATTGCATTTATAACGAACCACGAAGGCAAAAGCTAGCTTTAGGTATAAATGTTTGACTCCTGCTGTTTTTTGATCACATGCCCCTCATCTCTGTAGCTTCAAACACCGCTTGTGGTGTAGAAATATTTCATGTGAAGAAGCTGTGAAGAAGTTAGCTCACGGGAGATTGGTTGTTCTACCCACCAGGTACTAACCAGTGCCTGAAACGATAATTACCAAGTTGTGCCGTTGTGACAAATTACAAAAAAAAATCCGTGTTCAGTTTGGCCTTTTATTTTTGCAAAAATGCACCAACCATAATTACTATCTTAGTTTTGGCAAGTCACTAAGCGTAACAAAAAGTGCAAACCTTCTTAAAAAATCTATATATTTATTAAACTGAAATAATTTTGATATGTTTAGTTAAACATACAAATGTAAACATGTAAAATTCTTAATTTCGCAGTCTTTGGTCAGCATACTAGGCAGTCTTTTCGGAACGTCGTTAAAGGCAGTGATTGGATGGCATGGGTTGTTTTATATGGCAGCCGGACTTGGAGCTTTAGGTTTGTAAAAGTCAAAATCCCTGTATTTGTTTTTTTCTATTTACACACAAAATAATAGACATTAAGTCACTCGTTATTATGTACAAATGACGAATTCGACAATTTTAGGGCATTGAAAAGTAATATGTTAAATATATTTCTTTATTGGACAAGTAAAGTATTGATTCATTCTGGTATAATGTCTGGTAAATATCACACATGATATGATGATGCTGTGTATTTGTAACTCTAGTCACGGAATAAATCTAATGTAGATTTAATCATAAGGAGATCATTTGGAAGCATAAAAGTTGGAATGTGTGTGCACAACAAGTCCAAGACAATGAAACACTATCTACAATCATATTGTTTCACTTTCAATTGACTATATCATAAAACAAAACAAACGATGTGTATATGTTAAGTCAGCTTGAATTTATAACATTTAATAAAATATCACATGAAGATCAATGTTAAAATAATTTTATTTCAGTGTTTCTTATTTCGTTCTTATTCAATGGAGTAGACCGCAAAGGGAAAAGAATATGAAAGACATCGTGATGATGATAACCAAAATATCGCCAAACAAAAGTATTTACTTCTGAACTCAAGGAGCAATGGCAAACAAACACGCTGATTAAGGATATGGACCAGATATGTTTAAAAAGAATCATTGAACATTAATGCATGTTACTATCCCACACACTTTTGTTTTCTGTTCATTTTTACTATTATGTATTCATCTTGTTAGCTGTTTTACAAAGTGTTGTGATTTTTTTGTTAATTTGATGTTACTTGTGTACAATATTCTGAATATCTTGGTGTGTTGTCTACATGTATGTGCATTAATTTTCAAACATGTATACTATGATCTCTCCCTTAATGTCACAGAACTGTTTGTGTATGGACGCGGTCGCTTTCGCTTGTATAACGTTTCACAAGATAAATATTGTGGTGAATTTTGAACTTCTAGGAAGATGGAAACTTATAAAACACAATCATTTAAACAAAAACGTTTCCTAGGTTTTGTTTATATTAATGTATTTTACTTCACTGAAATGAAGTAAATAAAATAAAATACAGATGTTATAATTATCGATGTACCAATGAGGTTACCTAAAAGTTAGTCTACACAAATTGTCACTGCAGCACACGTGAAATGTCGCCGCCCGGTTAGATGCATGGCTTCCTAGTAGTGCAAACCATAATTAAGGTATATCTGGTTGTTGTTGGTGAACATGTGTTCAGTATATTTATATCTATTCTTTGGAATATAAAACAAGAATCTATGAAAGACATCCATAGTTCTATTAAAAAATAGCATGAGAAAACATACAAACTTTATGACATGCTTATGTTTGATATTTCTTTTTATCATTTGAAATCATATATAATTAGAAAGAAACTGAATTGGACATGTTATCTTGGTTTCACCACAACGGATAACTCAGAGTCTGAACGTTCAGCAGTTTTAAAAGATGAAAACGTTAACTGTCATGATTATCAACGTACGAATACCTTTACTTATATGAGCCGTGTCATGAGAAAACCAACATAGTGGCTTTGTGACCAGCATGGATTCAAAACACGCAGTCTGGTCAGGATCCATGCTGTTCGCTTTCAAAGCATATTGCAATTAGAGAAACCGTTAGCGAACAGCATGGATCCTGACCAGACTGCGCGGATGCGCAGGCTAGTCTGGATTCATGCTGGTCGCAAAGCCACTATGTTGGTTTTCTCATGGCGCGGCTCAATTATTCCATTTCGTTAAGTGAAAATACAATTAATATTTATAATCATAATTATATTATAATTATAATATTCGAAAAAGAAAACGTTTACCTTGTTTCTTGTATAACAGCAGTATAGACACACTGCAAATTATGAGATCAATTATGTATAATTTTGCGAATGCACTTAATTTAATAAATATGACACACTAATCAAATTCAATATTTCATTTCAATAAACAGAGAGTTTAATCAGTTTCAAACTGTAGGCTCCTAACCATGAATATAACTGAATCATTTAGAAAAGCTTTCACGGTTTTGTGAATTAATATGCATGTACATGATAGTGAGGTAATTACAAGGCATAGCGAAAGACAAAACTGAAACTTTCTCACGTCGCTGATTACAGAAGTGCTCTGTGTTCATGTATAACTTCGATGATAGTTACTCGGATGTTGTATTCAACACGAGCGGATTTTGTCAGGACTGGACCACACGAGCGGCTACTGTTATCATGACCCTTGTATTAAAAACAACCATCTTTTTTATTCAAATCTCTGTGGAAGGTCAAACACGCAAACGGATTTTCACATAGTGCAGCACTTATCCTGGTTTTTGCTAGTTCATTTTTATTTTAGATGTACGAGTAATATTTTACTGAACAATTGTACTTATTACGTAGGTATTTTTCATATTGATGTGCAAATTTCGTATTGTGTGCGTAATTTGTGACATTATCTTAATCTCTGCCGCCGCATATAAACGTCTGTTATAATTATTATTCACATGTAATGAAATGATCATTAGCTTTGCATTTGAAATATGCACTCGTTTTTTTACATAAAACACAGCCGAGTAAAGTGTTGGTAAGTTCGGTTTAATTGTGTCTGAGAGAAACGCAAATCGTGGCCCTTATCACCAGTTTAAGTCGGATAAACTATCAACACTAAACTACGGGTGATTTTTAGGACCATCTCAACGCATTTGAAGACATTTTGCATCAGATAATACAACCAGCCAATAAATATGGTATTTGTTGTCTGACGGAAAGACGGACAAACGGACGAATGACAATACTTGATATCGTTTAGTATGATGACGCACAATTAAGTGACTAAAGAGCATACTACTTGTTAAATAGAAGTCCCAATACTGTTACAGAGCAATTAAGATATGAAACATTACGAGATAATTTTATCCCTATAACTTTTTGCGCGTGCTGAGTAATTGTTTTACACGATATACTGTAACAACATACATATGCCCCATTACGATATACTAATCATCTGATCATCAAACATTTCATTTCAACTGACCAGCGAATACGTCTTTAAAGGTTGTTCATCAGATTTTTGACAACTATAAATGTATGCTTTATTTTAGCATAAGTATGAATTAAATAAGCATATTTTGGGAATAATATGAACATCAGGACTGTTTTATTAAAGTTAACAAGAATATATTTTGCCAAAATTAATAAGCAATACATGTTTATAAAATTATTGTTAGCTCCCTTTGTCTATCTCGACTGCGTAACCAATATAGATTGAAAATCGATGATTTCCGAAGCTAAATGCTGTTTAAAAACTTGCATTTTTGTTAATGAAAGTTGAAATAATCCAATATTTATCAAATGCAAATATAAAACTAGAAAATAAAATATATTGAAATTAAAACCTTTTAAATTCTTTCATATCAATGGAGGTAATTTCAAAATAAAAAAGTAATAAAATATACATTTCCAAAAGGGATCTAACTCTATGTAATAGGTCTTTAATAAATATCTAATAGAATGTATGAAAACTGAAAATTGTCATAAAACGTTGCTAAAATGTGATTGTCCACCTATGAGGGAATTATGCATTATAGTTTGGATGGCAGTGCTCAACTGTCCTACTAATAAGATGTATTTCGTAATCAGTATTTTGAAATATTCATATGTTCATATTAAGAACAAAATGGCACAGATTATATTTTGAACAAAGACAAAATGTATTTATTGGCGTGTTCACCAATATCAATATTACCTCTTTAATGATACATAGTATACTGTGTATATGATTAATTCATTTGCTGGCAAATATCAAGATTCATCCTTGTTTTGCAAACAGCGCATATAAATACATCAACTGTATTCATATCTACTAAGAATAAATAAACGTCATAGTTTTGACTACACTTCTGTCATTTAGTATGTATACATTCTTTTGCATCAGGTAAAGAAGTAATATAAAATGTAGAAACACATTGAAAAGAAAGAATGCAGTAATTATAAATAGATGAATGCAGTAAACCGTCCCATCGTGTTAACGCTAACTGAAATATGTTTACCTGAGAGTGTAATTATCACGGTATGTAGTACATCTTACTACAAACGTGGTTAAGAGCAATAACAAAAGTATCATAGTCTCATCTTCATACACTCGAATATTGAAGGTCAGGCATATCGTCAACGTCTTTAGGTTTATATATATCAAAGGAGTGCATTCAGTGTTTAAAGTATTCATTCGGAATACTTCTTGTTTTATAGCAAAATGTCCGGGTCTTACAGTATCCAAACTGGAGTAAAGACAACTTTTCATGCCGCAGATTATGCAGTTTTCGGATGTACTTTGGCATTTTCTGCCGCGATTGGTATTTTCTATGCAATTAAGGATATGGGGAAGAACACCACGGAGGAATACCTGCTTGGCGGACGATCCATGCATCCACTTCCGGTTGCAATGTCTCTAGTGTCTAGTTTTGTATCTGCAATTATGATTATCGGAACTCCAGCGGAAGTGTATGTAAATTCCACAATGTATGGATGGCAAGCTTTTGGAATGATTATAACAGCGATTGGTTCAGCACATATCTTCATTCCGGTGTTTTATAATCTTGGAGTCACAAGCGTATTCCAGGTATGCTTTATTCATCATAGCCCAAATTATATTTATCTATTTTATTACTTAGCATTTATTCCAGTTCTAACCCAGTAATACTTTTCTACCTTCTTGCGAAAGAAAGGACAGAAATTGATATGTATAAGTGAATCAACAAATACCCAGTAAAAATGACATGAAAACAACTTGTACATGTAATGCATATCTTTCTCCGAATGCGAACGATGAACATTAGCCTTTCGTCAAAGTTTGAAAGTTTTGAAGACACAGGGTCAGACATATCTGGCCGGGTATGATCGTGTTGGGGTTTAACTTCAAGACATTTAAAATAAGTATGTGACCGGTTAGGAATTAGCTTTAAGCAATTTTATTCAGTACGACCCAGGGTGTGACATATTTTATTTAGAATGATCCAGGGGTCATACTAATTCAAATTAGTACAACCCTTAATCATGTAAGTAGCGAATTAGTGCGAACCGAGGATCATACTGTCTAAAAGTATGACCCTAGATTTGACATATTCAAAATTTCTAATCAGTACGACCCTGGGATCATACAAAATGCAATAAGCATCGTTCTCAGTTACAGCAGCCATCTTTAATACAACACTGGGTCGGACATATTCTAGTTAGCATGCCACTGGTGAGACTGCACTGAATAAACTTAAAGCTTTAAGGAAAGTGAACAGGTACGGCATCGGGATCATACTCAGTTCCAGTATGAATAAACTAATGAAATCAAACGTCACATTTGTTTACAATTAATCAGTTATTTATACATGTTCCTGGTTTAAATTTAAACATAGCGCAAAGAAGTTTTCCAGTGATAGTCTTGATATCAAATCAGTGTGTGTGTGTGCGCGTGCGTGCGTGGGAGGGGGAGGTTTAGCGTCTTGTTCAACATTTTTTTTAATATAAAATCAGGGATCAACGTTCGAGCCCCTAGTCAAAATAAAGTAACTTACATTCGGATAAGAGACCAGTGTATGTCTGGTAAACACTTGGCACTAAAAGATCCGGGATGCGTCTGAAACTGCAGCCTCATCTGTATCTTGCAATGTCCTCCAAATAAAATCTTACTAATTTCACATTTAAGTACATGTAGATTTTTTGTGATCAAATGATTATGGTTATTTTACATTAAACATTTCTGCAGGTATGCATTTAAAATACGTACATATCATGATGTTTCTTCACACTATATTGAACAGTAATAAAGCCAAAACTGGACACAGCTTGATCAGCATCAATACAGATGTTTTATATCTTCGTTGATACTGAAATGATAACGTATTTCATTTATTTCTAAAACAAGATGGATTTCAGCTGCACGAAAAGTGTGTTGTTGTTGTAATGTCTATATCTAATTGTAAACAACGGACGTTTAAACCATTTTCGTATAAACAATGAATTCAAGTTTTTGTCATGAATATGTTTTTTATTCTCATCTTACGGTATGAAAAAAAATTATATGACATACTTTATTAACATACCATTCGATGAAAATGAAAACCATATGCATTAGAAAAAAAGAATATCCTCTATATTATGTGTGTCGCAGTGACGTGGTTTATATAACGTCATCAATTTAACAACCGTGGGCCATTGCTTTGTCGCGATAAGGGTCATCAGGGTGAATAGCGTCCTTCAACCTTATGATAATCAGGCAATTATGCAGGTCAACATGTACTTTGTCGGGAAATTACCACAAAATGACACGGAGTAACCAAATATTTGCACATTTTCTATATCTTTATAATAGGGGAAATAAGTTGCAAGTCATTTATCTTACATCTATGATTCATTTCAGTACGTTGAGATGAGATTTGGTCGCGTCACAAGAACCATAGCGAGCATTGTCTACATTATCTGGATGGTAAGAATTCATTGTGCTGAATCAGCAATTTTTATTCATATTTCAAATTCAAATTATTCCATTTAAAACGTAGTCATGTGTTGCAGAAACACTTGAAATTGACAATTTGAAATACACTGACACAATATAGGATCTAACTACTGTAACTAAACTGATGCGCACGCATTCTAATTTCAGATGTTTTACATGGCAATTGTATTGTATGGACCATCACTGGCTTTAAATGCAGGTAAGTGAAAAGAAAGATGTAATTACTTGTCTATGGAAGTGAATACAAAATAAAAATTTGTAATTACATGTCTACAGAAGTGAATACAAAATAAAAAAAGACAGTACCGGTCATTCGTACTGTCTTTTTTTATTCTGTATTCAAGTATTAAAATGACAGATTCGAGCTAGACGACTACACTCCTTCATACTGCAATTGAGAGGAGACTGGAGATTTAGACGAGCTTAATGTTCTTCTTTACAATCGTGCTTAATTATTTACAATGGTAGTATAACCTTAACAAAATGTACTGAAATCTAATATTTGATCTTTGTTTTGTAGTTTCAGTCTAACAAAAAAGGTTGAGAATTTCCCTACACATGAAACTGAACACTTAAAACTAGATTGTTTCATTCAATGAATTGTTTAAAATCTCTTTCTTGTGTCTAGCCCCTGCGGCATGCAACATTAATTGTATAAATATTATCGTATGACCACTTATATAAACCACTGATCCGTGGTGAGTCCATAAGACTGATGTGTATGCAACACGTTTGCTGAGCTAAAGTCAAAACTTGTAAAAATTGCTGTGACAATTCATTTCCGATGTCATGTACTAAAATACGTACAGGTCATTAATCGAACATATTTTGTATGTGATGTTATATTATATAGTGACAGGCCTGTCGTTATGGGGATCCATTCTGGCTGTCAGTCTTGTTTGTATCTTCTACACTGCACTGGTAAGGACACGTTTAAAAATATTGTTCTTGCAATTTTCCTATACGCATTTATGTTTACATTTTGGTTTAAAGTTTAATTTAAATTCTAATATGAACAAATCATGTTTTATTTTCATTAAAATCACCAAAATGGGCGACGTGAAACATTGCTATCATCTTTGATCTACTACTGAATACAAAAGCATTTCAGACTTAAATTATATATAAGATCGGTGTTACACTTAAATGGCACACTCTTCATCGATAAATAATCCATAAAACATCTACACACTCCTTAAGCATTGCATGGGACGCATAGCCACTTCGCCCTGTTTGATTAAAGGTCAACGTACGATAAAGAAAAAGTGCTTCCCTATTTCATCCACTGATTTACATAAAAGACATTTTAGAATCGAAAACATCTATAACAGAACCATGTTTTAATATAATCTGACACACTGAATCATAAACATGTAAAGTATAAAGCTTCTAGACTATAATTTGTTTTCATGGCACTAAAGTCAATCAAATTCTGAACATGTAAAGTAGCCTTCGCAGTTAATATTTTAGCCATCTCTGCAAAGGCCAAAAAAGCATTACTTGTATTTATAAATTTATAGGTTATAAAGTATTTATTGTTTAATCCATCAAATAAGTTACTTGAATATTTGCTAATCTTGGCTTGTTATTTTGCTAGAACAAAATATATTAAATTGTGTATCATTTTAGAATTATTTGGGGTAATACATGTAGTAATAACTTACTGAATTTCCAGACGTTTTTAACAATTAGATTTTATTGGCAAATTTATATTTTTGCATGTGTGAAATTCAAATAAAAACAAGAAGGTTTTAAAAGTTTACAAGAGGATATGGGAAATGTTGCCAATATGCTGACAAAAAGATTGCATTTGATTAGAAAACACGTCAACAAATAACCTTAAAACCGTTTTTGTAACTACATTGACGCAAAATACCCCAGTTAAAATCGTTTTATGGGGATAAATTCTAAACTTATAAAGATATATTGCAAATCTGAAAACTCCTTATTACAACTCTTTGAGTTGTTTGTAATGATGTATAAAATTTCTTATATTTAAAAAAAGAAAAACCCTTGAAAGTCGATAACAGTAAGTAAATTCTCTAAGATATGCTGCAATTATTGACTATTGATTTTCCAGGGCGGCATGAAAGCGGTTCTTTGGGCTGATACGTTTCAGGTGCTAGTTATGCTTGCTGGCATTTTTGCAATTCTGATAGAAGGAAGTGAGGCTCTTGGAGGCATTGATAAAGCTTGGGACATTGCAAACAAGAACGGAAGGATAGTTCTGTTAGAGTGAGATTCTTTCACAGTATAAGTATTAAGTTACAAAGTATGTATATTTTTCTCTGCAAGACTCCTGTCATCACATCTACTTGCCAGGGTTACGTAATATATTGTATTTGCTTTTCGATGTACCTACAGAGGCATCCATGGCCGAGTTGTTGAGATCGCTGACTTCTAATCACTTTCCCCTCACCGATGTTCAAGCCTCACGTGGGGCGTTGAAATCTTCATGTGAGGAAGCCATCCAGCTGGCTTACGGACGGTCAGTGGTTCTACCCAGATGCACCCTCGTGATGAAATAATGCACGGAGAGGGACCTGGGGTCTTCCCCAACTATCCAAGCTGGAAAGTCGCCATATGACCTATAATTGTGTCGGTGCGACGTTAAACCCAACAAATACAACTACAAACATCACTTAACAGAAATTTATTCTCTTCAGAGCATAACAGGGGCATATTATTTTCTATCCTCATATATGCAATGCATACAGTCATATTAAACCCACTTGTTGCTGATGGAATATTTCTTAGTTTGCAGGATATTAGGACTGTTAATCAATATACAACATTCTCTTTAATTGTTTTGGTGTTTCTTATGAACAATTGTTGCCTAGGAAAGTATATTTTAGTCATGGTTTTTATTGGTAAAATAGTGAGCAAGTATAATATATTTCATGCTATTTTCAATTTCCTTTTCAGATTTGATCCTGATCCTCGTGTGCGGCATTCAGTCTGGAATTTAGTGATTGGAGGAGGAATTTTCTGGTGTGCCGTTTATGGAACCAACCAGGCACAGGTTCAAAGAGCACTCTCAGTGAGAAATGTTACCAGGGCAAAAATGTAAGACAATCAGCATTCTAACTGAAAATGTTCAAACTTATTTGTTTAAATGCTATTGGCTATGATTATGACTTGGTTGATTGTTGTCGGCTGAAGAGCGGTCTAAAGAGAGCGAAGCAGTTTGTAGAAGTGTGCAAACACTGTTGTTTATTGATATGGTTGAGTAATGATGATGTCATCCTAAATCTCTACTAATGGTGTAATTAGGTTTAGACTATGACCAAAGTTTTACCTCAGAGGTGAAAAGATCTCTGATGACAAATGATTTAGTTTGATATGTTTTAAAATACATGTACAAGGATATCTAAAACTCCTTTAAAAGGGGCAATATTTAAGGCTACGGGCTATGACTGTGGAGTTTCCACTTTTTCCATTTTAGTCATTCATTTCAAAGCAAGTCAGCTGTATATACACGCCAATCAGTCTATCACAAATCTATTTTGTAGAGCAATTTGGTTGAACGTGATCGGCTATGATTCAATTCTTCTATTGTGCTGCCTAGTTGGGGTCGTCATGTACGCTTTTTACTCCGAGTGCGATCCTGTTAAATCAGGTCTTGTAGAGAAGCCAGGCCAGGTGTCCACTTTATTTTAAACCGATAGTGATAATACTCTGATTAATTTCCTATATTCTTCAATCTTACAGTGTTTCTTTTCCTTTGAACAGGTGTTTACGTTGCTTTAAAGCTTATAGAAAGTAGATATGGAAGTTAGTATTTATACATGTACTTAAATATCAAATCAACTGCTGCTCCTGACTGATAACCCGTATATTTTGGCAATATACCGAAGTCTATTTTCAGATTGTGCCTTTGTTGATGATGGATTTACTTAGTGCATTTCCTGGCTTGCCGGGTCTTTTTCTGTCCACAATATTCAGTGGCAGTTTAAGGTATAAAACTGTTTTGAGTAAATTGGTATAAGAGATGAAATGTGTTTGGTGAACATAACATTCTCGATAAGAAATACAGTCCCTGCCTATTACATGCAATTTTGATTTATTGTCTATAAATAAAAAAAGTAGAGCTTTTGTATAAATTACATTGCAGTTACTATTATACCTGTATGTTGGAGGACTTCTTTAAACCAACATGCTGCAAGAAAATCTCTGACAATGCTGCAACCTGGCTGTCTAAAGGCTTCGGTAAAACTAATTATATTAATTACATAAATTGTTTCACCGTTTCCCCAATCTTCCTGTTGAAATAGTTATTGAAGGAAAATACGTAATACGCATTGTTAAAGTTATCCATCACTACATTGTACGACATTCCAATACTTTTCGTAAATTCATCTAGGTATTTCATTGCATTGTAAGAACGTTTGCATACGATCATTTTGATATAAAGATAGAGACAACTGGTTTAGTACTTGAAAGAATGTGTTAATTTTTTTCATTGCTAATCAGTATTCAATAATTACAAATTTTAAAGCGTAAATGCATAATGTAACACAAATCTCAGTTTGAGTGCTTTTGGAACTATAGTGACAAATGCTGTTATCATAAACTGGTTTGAAGTTATTATTTCTTTTGCAATTAGTGATATTAACGGTTTATTGATCTACTTTTCAAAAGTCCGAATGTCGGTTAGTCAAATCAGAATACAGTTAATTGCAGTATTTCTTTGAAATAATTTAAGATGTAAAATCTAAAATTTCATGAAAAATGGATTTTGTTTTAAATACGTTAATTAGTGTGATTGATTGCGTATTACCTGCATTAAAAATATCGCCTGAGGTCATATTTCAGTAAAAACGGTAAAGTAATCATCAGGTAATTGAGAACTAGATGCAGTATTTTTGTTCGGTGAATTGGTAAACCGTCCGGAAGATTCAAAGGTAAACCGGTATTTTACTTGCAACATACCTACATAACTTACTAAATTATGTTCGTCCCTGTTGCGGTATAGGGTTGTCTCTGTGTACAGTCCTCCATCTTTCCCGGTCTTATGCTGCCTGTCTTGCTTCTTTCTATGAAAGTTTGACAGCCCGAAGTTCTGCATCGGGAGCCCGCCTCGAGCTTGTTACAGTTTTCCTTTTTCCTAGTTCTCTTAAGGGTTACAATCAAGGTATTTTCTGTTAATGTTGAGTTGAGCTGTTCTCATGATGTGTCCATTCCCTTGCCATTTTTCTGCCATCTGTCTTGCCATCTGATGTTTTGGATCTGTCCAGGATCTGTTGCAAGTTTTTAACGAATATCTACAGTTTCTGGTTTTAGCTTTTGATGAACCCCAAACATTCTGATCTGGCATCCTTTCCTATTTTTCCTTACTCACGTTGATCCCAATTTAGGTGTAGTTGTTCCTGTGGCGGATTTAATCACCCATTCAATCACTAGATAGAAGATCATGGGCAAAACATCCTTGTCTAATGCGCGAAGTATCCTCAAATGGAGAAGACAGGTCCGAGTTACGAATACCTTGACAAGTAAGACTTACATTGAAACGGTTTTCAGTATTGACAGTCTTTTAGGGAATTCCATAGAGCCTCATTATCTTCTGTATGATATTTCTGACAACATGTTGAACACATTTTTTGAAGTCAACTAAGATGTTACATAAATGTATCTAACAGTCAAAGGACCAGGTCTATACATGATCGTTATTGTCGAAATCTCTAAACCTGTTGTTAATATCTCCTTTCAAACGTTTCAGTATTGTTCATTTGCTAGGAAGAGACACGAGTCGAAATCCTCTCTTCTTTTGACAGTCACTTTAATCTCCTTTTTTCGGAAGTTTAACAATGTATCTTCTTCTCCAACATTATTCAGTAAATGACATACATTATTCATTGTATTTGACAGTGGTTTTATTTGGATGTTTGTCAGTAGCCTTTGCTTTCGTCGTCTCGAATCTTGGAACTCTGATTTTAACGGTATTTATATAAATATATAATTTGAAATTAAAAATTTTCTTTAACTTGTCAGTTATTGTAAATATGAAATAAAAGCAAGGTTATTCGCACATAGTATCACCTTAAATATCACTGAGGCATTATCTGAAGGCACGTCCCTTTCTTGTTAATACAGAGTTTAGAATATTTAAAGTTGCCTTTAAATGCTTTTGAATAACTGATAAATACAAGATTTTGTTTTATCCAAGAAACACTTATATAATATACCTTTGATGTTTAAAAGTTCAAGCTCATTTCAGTTCATTTGTATCGAACATTGACTTTTACGTATACTCCTATTAAATATATCAGTTATAGCTTTTATACAGTATTACTTACTGTATAATATCAAATAAACCAACCAAATATTTGTCATACGAATATGTCTGAATGTGTAAACATTTTATTTCAAGCTTGCTAACGTTCTGTTTGGAGCACTTGGGGGACCAATGCTTGGGATGTTCTGTCTAGGAATGCTTTTTCCGTGGTCCAACAAACTGGTAAGTTACCTTATGGAAAAATGTATATGCAACAATCATTTTTTAAAGAATTTAGAGGTAGTTCAGTAACTTTTTAGGCAGTAAAAACAAAACATCTCATGAAACGTACCTCATTTCGCATTGTAAATTTTTTAAATCTCATTACTTTTAGTTCTTTTTCTCTTCTGTAGATGTGACATTTTACTACAGTGAAACACCGCTCGCTCGAGCATCGATGACTCGAGCACCCGGGCTCGCTCGAGCAATTCATGTGGTCCCGGCCGATTTCCTTCTATTTTCTATGTGATATTACCATGGCTGGGTCGAGCATCGATAACTCGATCGCTCGAGCATGACACCTGGTCCCTGTGTATTAATTTACTCTTTGTTACTTCTGGCTAAATCGAGCAGAGGTGTCAAAATTTTTCACACCTTCGGTGGTCAAAATGTGTCGGTTAATTAAACATTTTCACACACCGTTGAAATTGCGTAGTCTATTCCCAGACTATCTTAAAGTGTATGTTTGTCGGTGTAGTTGATCTTATGACGAGAATAATTATTGATAAAATCTTAAAGAAAAGTTTTATTGATCAAATATCGATCAATTACTGATTACTTAAAGCATCTTGTCTGCGGGATCGAGAAGATAGTTATAAATGCGATCTTAGTGTTTTAATCAGCAATTGTTTGCATGCAAATGAAGGAAATAATATAGCCGTTTCATAAAATTCAGACGATAATTATGATATGCACTTGTTGATGAATAAAAAAAAAATCTTAGTTGTTTCTTCACATGTGCCATTTACAAATTATATATTGAAACGTCTATCAATAGATAACGTTTGTAATATGTTTGTTTTTGAAAAATGTCACAAGTATGTTATTATTACGCATCACCGTTTACTCTGCAAACGGTCCCAATAACAGTTGGTAAAACAAACTTTAGTTTTCTTCGTATGTTGGTCAATGTTTGGGTCGCTCGAAACCATGGATAACTCGAGCATTTTGCTCATCCCCTTGCGACCTCGAGCGAGCGGTGTTTTACTGTAATACGATATGAAAGAATGGGATGTTTTTGTCAGATGTGGACACCTTTGTATTTAATGCGAATTGCATATTGTAAAACATCATCAATGTATTTAAAATCAGCCATAATAATTTACTTATAATCATGTTACAATTTAAGGGCGGATGTATAGGCTTAATATGTGGTTTGATCATGAATGTTTGGATTTCGTTCGGCACCGCCATAACAAAAACAAGCGTTAATGTAAAGTCATCAATCTCTGTTGATGGATGTAGCTGGAATATGTCTGATACAACTCCGCTTTCTGCATCGACGCCTGCAAACACTATATCTTCTACCGTAGAATCAGTTTCTACAACACACATTTTTGACAAATATGAGTAAGTCACTCAATTTTATATCGGCTATGTTATATCAAGGTCGTTTCAACGTTGGTATGATTTAGTGGATTTTAAAATTAAGAAAATAGCCTGGTAGCTTTCTTTGAAAAATGTGTTCACTGTCTGGATAAACATGTCCAGAAAAGCAATACTGTGCATACAACTTATCAATAATACCAAGCATGGGTAGTCTATTATCTATGCAGTTGCAACTAGTTCTCCTAAAATTAAAAGAGGCATTGATTTCGGGTGAAATATCTTTAAAATACCTTTAAATATGTTTACTGCTGAAATTTAGAAGCACAATTCTACTTGACCATTTATGTTAAAACAAAGATTGGTAGTGTTTATCTTTATTTTCAAGAATTGCTTTATATAAATTTTGCTTAGGCAGCCTCATATGTATTCATAATACTATAAGGTACGTATATTTTCCGTATTAAATTTTACAGAACTACAGTACTATACGAAGCTTTGTAGCTATGCTCATATTGAATAATATTCTTCAGGGGTGTTAACCGTTTATACACAGTTTCTTATATGTGGTATTCCGGTATAGGCGTTTGCACCGTTGTCGTTGTCGGCATGCTTGTTAGTATAATCACAGGTTAGTAGTAAACGTTACAACTGACGATCATGTTTAAGAAATAATATATCTCATTTAGTGATTTGTCGCTGAATAAATCATTGTTTGGAGTTCAGATGCGAAGGAATTATATCACGAGGGCGCAGCCAGAGTGATATAATAATACGCATCTGAACGACAACAAATGATTTTATTCAAGACCAAATCACTAAATGAGATATATTATTTCGATTCTAACACGTTACCAAGGACTTTAAAGTATATCCTAGACGGCATTCATTAAATATTGGCCTGTTTTCAATCTGTTTCTTTTCCAGCGCGCCTCTATGCCGTTTGACGCTATGACGTAATAATTGTGACGTCAGAACAGTGATTTGTTGTATAATCATTCACTGTTTTCAGTCTTCTTTGATTAATAGGAAAATGAATCGGATCGTGTTATAATAAATAATATACTTCATTCGTTTCAACTTCATTAAATATTTGTGTCTTGAGTTATCATTAAACCGCCTCGGTAGCCTATCGGCCTTGCGATCACTGCTACATTGAAACATTGTTAAAAAATGACGCTAAAATCGAGCAAGCACACACTATTCTTCTTGCAATAACTACAAGTTCAAATAACTTACATTTGTTGTTGAAGCGCTGTACTTGCTGAAGGTCGTTGGGTCTACCCAGGTTCTTAGACGCATCAGAATAAGATGTCCCAGAGGATTCTCCAACAGTACTTAGGGAACGATTTGCCTTTTATTCAAATATAGCATTATCATTATTGATTTGAATGTACTTTCAGGTGTCACTGATACATCGAAGCTCAATCCTAAACTAATTTGTCCGTTTTTCGACATATTCTTCCCATTTCTTCCGGAGAGCTGGAGAAAACCTCTTAGATTTGGAGTGAGACATGGTGAAAAGGTATAATTAGATACTACCTTTTAAAATGAGAACAATGCAAAAATATTTTATTTCACTGTAAGCCAATATTTTCGCGATTTCGCATACTTTAAGACAGTGGCTTTTCAAGCAAGACTAATTGTTTTCTTTATTTAATTGCGAAAGCCAGTACGCATAAAACTTAGAGCTATATTATTCATACATAAAGGAATATCCTCTTTATTTTACATGAAGTTATCGCAAAACGCTCAATATGTATATCAATAACCTAATAACGTACGTCAGTCAATTCAGAAATTTGTTTCATTTTTGTAATAAATACGCGATTATAATTTCACGATTTTGTCTCTATGTTTAATCAATTGTTGTACCTGTAAAGAATATGATGAAGACGGTTTACTTGCAGGACTTTGGAGAATTCGACAATACAGAGAAAATAAAAGAGCAACTGAAGAGCCTAAACGGTTTTGATGAAATACGTCCATATAAACTTAGAACTGATTCAGATGTCAATAGGAAAAGAGAGGAAAATGATGGTCATGTGTCTACCGAGTGCAATACACATTTATGACATGGTTCATATGCAGAAGAAGAAATCCATATTTACCTAATGATTATGCAGTTGTTCTTTTTTTGCTTAGTCAGAAAAGAAGTTTCGAGCACAGTAGATCCAGATAAATAAAAGTGATGTGTTTACCATCTTTACCATGTAGACATTGACACTTCAAAAAGTGTTTTGTACAATAATGAGATTTTGTAAAGATTTTATTAAAGATATATAAAACACACATTCATATTTGAAAATATGCACATTTCCCACATAGTATCCATAAAATTAACATGTATATGTGTGTGTGCGCGTGCGTGCATGTGTGCGTGTGTAAAGAGTACTTTGTGTACGTTTGAAATTGTACACATCTAATACACTGAACAGCTAAGCACACAATAAATGTGTGCTTCCACTAAAAACTGAAAGTGAAGTTTTTTTAACATATCACTGTTGTAAATAATAACATTTAATTGTGAATATAGGTCTACAAACATAGCTATTTTATATATTTTTAAATAAATGATTTTAGTAGACCAGAGGCTTTGTGTATAACGTTGAAGAAAACATTAAATAGCCTACATTGCGTGTCTCTGCGATAGCAAAAGAAAGTTTGACTGGTGCACGACAGAAGATATATAATCGATTGTTCAATTTGCGTAGAACAGGTTTGCCAAATTGTTTGTTTAAGGTAAGAAATGCTCGATTAATATAGTATATTTTCCCGTTCATAACCATGGTCATACATAGGGGTAGGGTATAACATTCACGTTCTTTCTGGCCTTGTGTCAGTGGTCTATAGCACCTTAATCCGCATACGCAGTGGTAAGAAAGGCAGGATGCTAACTGATCCTGTAAAATGTATACCGAATAAACGTACAATATCAATTTAAATGATACGTTTGTTTGTATGTAAGTAAACGGAAACGAATTTCCCCAATATCAGTTGGTCACGTTAGTACAACCCTACAAGGACATATAAGATCATTTGTGTCAGATATTTTGTAGTTTTGAATGTGACATGTCTCCTGATTTAAAAAATAAATATTTCTAGAATTGAAAGTCACTGATATGTAAGTTAGGAGACTAAGCAACACCTTTAACACCTATTCTAATATGCTTGTTTCTGTTAAAACACGCTTACGCTAAAATGACGTCATGTTACCGTGCGATGACGTCAATCGTTGTAAAGAACGCTACTAGCTATATTTTATCTACCGTTTAGATAGTCATAGCCTCTATTCCGTCTAAACAGCTGATCGCATGTACTGACAGTCATAGGCCACTCCTGTCAAAAAATATCAATATAAGAATAAGAATTGAGAATGTGCTACGCAACTACATTCAAGGATTTCGGAAAATTATGTATAGAAATAAATAAACATAAATTGTCCTTTTTTATACTGAATACCATTTGAATCAGTGTAGATGCTTCTAATTTGCAACAAAAACGTTTTCCTCACCCCTATGATTCTGTCATGTTTTCAAACAGCGGCCGCCATTTTACGAATTTCTCCGCACTATAATGACGTCATAAATATGCAAATCACTGAGGTCAAACGTGCGGTTTCCCACGGGTTTCTTTGAAATTGTGGGGGAAAATGCCTATCTGTTGCAGAACATAAAACCTTAACTTTATTTCTAAAGATAATCAGGAAATAGTGATGAATGTTTTTTAACCTGTTGTGTTACTATCTGGTCATGGCAAAAGTGACTGCTCTTAATTCTTGATTGACCATAAATCAGAATGCCACGGTCATACGCGCGTAAAGAAAATGAGACACTAAACGGGTTTATTGTTTAAGATTTTTTATCATATTTATATTTATAAACAACTGATGGAAGCATGTAATGGATTTTTTATAATATTCTAAGGTGTTAGTTAAAACTAATTTATTTTAGCTCGATTGCGATAAAAGCTTCAATTTTATTTGATCCTCTCTCGAGTCCGCTTCCTGAAAAAGCAAGTCTACTAGTGTCATATGAGATGATGTTGTCGTCACCTCAGTGGGGTTTGAACCTACGAACTCCATGTTGAGCGACCGACACCTTAACAACTAGACCAGCGCTCCTCTTACGGAGGTGTTGACATAGAGCTTTTTTCCCCATTATGATTTTAAGTAATATGATAAGGGCAGGAGCAAGCGCTGTGCACTCCAACTTTCTAACCATCGACCCTTTCAGATCGATGTTTTAAGTCAGAAAATATTTACAAAGTAGATAGATGTATAGAAATTGACATAACTCACCCCTACCCCTATATCTATATCAAAAACATAAAATTTATTTCACCATTTTTAATTACTTGTCTAAATTTAACGGTCAGATTCGGAATTCAGGCCCGGACCAATGGACTCTTGCCACCAACCCCCTCCCGCCTGTTGGCTGAGAAGTGACCTATACTCATCAAAGATGCACCCTACATTTTTGGCAAAGGAATAATTTTTAGACATAGAAACGCACAAAAAGGCCAACATTTCATACCTGTATGTTCAAAATTTTCCAGGGGTAGATTCCCCTGACCAATCCCCCACCATCAAGAAGGGAGTAATCCCTCAATTACCTCAAAATGCACCAGAGGCCACCATTTCATGCCTGTAAGTCAAAAATGTCAAAGGAAAGGGTCCCCTGACCCCTCCCCCCCCCCACCATCACCAAACCTGTCTTAGACATTGCTTCCCAACGTTAGAAATTTCACTTGAAGAAACGTGAATACTATAATGGTAATTTGCTGCTGTTGCAAATTGCATCTTTCTTTTTTATGTCGTTCCCACAACATAGTATCTCGTTACCACGACATACTAAGTTGTTCCCTCTGTGCCATCGTAGGTCAGTATGGCGGCAGTGTATTTCTTTTCTCGAAAGAGTAAATGAAGTGATCGTCATTATCAGCTTGTTTGTGATGAAAACGTTTCTGCAGAGATTCTCGTTTAGCATCATTTTCGAAACGTGCGTTTTGTCGTTCTGGCGAAAATTAAAAATAGTTGTGACATGTGATGACCAGTATATAAAGACAAATAGTTTTAAAATAATATTTGCACATATCAAAAGCTAATAAATTGTAAACAGCTACAACACAGGAACGCTTCGTCTGAAAAAAGCGGATTTTTTTTTCAAATACTCTATTCAATTTATATTACCAGAATAAGCGTAAAATTAAAACACATGTTTCCGTGTGTTAACATCTGCAGAGTGATGTCTCGGACATAAACAATCCCTCAATTGCAAATGATATATATAATATTATTAAACATGCGCTATGGAAATTTCCGTTCTCTTAAAGTTATACACGTATGCTTTTTCAAACTAGGACGGAAAATTCACA
The DNA here is from genome assembly GCF_021730395.1 of Mercenaria mercenaria. Taxonomy (NCBI): domain Eukaryota; kingdom Metazoa; phylum Mollusca; class Bivalvia; order Venerida; family Veneridae; genus Mercenaria; species Mercenaria mercenaria. The sequence goes on along the minus strand of NC_069363.1, from coordinate 48,813,546 downwards.
TAAATTCAAAATTAAAGCAGGCGGTCAGTAACGAAGGGGTCGCATGGAAGACACGTGCAGATTTGCCGCCGAAATTTTGAAGTAACCAACTAAAATGGTGCTTAAAATTACATGCCTCTCCTCATTCTATGAGCAAGACCATGGTGAAGAAAAAATGTATACATGTGTCGAAATAGTGCAAGGTTCCTTGCCTCGAAGACGCAGTTGCGGGGAAGTGGGCATCCTGGGGTGGCGGTGGGAGTCGGTAGTATCACTGACTATTTAAGTGACTTCTGTTCAATATAAGAATAAGTTAGATTTTTATTTCTTTATTGTATGATTCTTTATAACTAAGACATTTATTCAACTTCCGTACTTTTTACAATTTAGATCTTAATACAAGAAATTATACATCGAGGTTTGCTTGACTAAAAAATTTCATAATATTATTTTCATTATTTAAACCTTTAAACACTCTTCTAACAACACAAATGCGCATTATGTGCAGTAATGTTAGAGTCGAAAATTAAGGCATGATAACTATGAAATACGATTTCTTTATTGTAAAGATGGAACGTGAATTAATACTGCTTCTTCAAAACGTAACTCACCTCCTTTATTAAAAAGTGAATTATAAAACCTTCGTTGCAATATATTTCCAGACAACAACGTATCATTTCTATGTTACAAATAAACTGTCCGGAGAAAGAGCCCTAGCTAACAATTGAATAAGTTAAGTATTCACGTTAAACTTCGGTTAATTAAAGATACCCGAATGCGCCTCATGTAAATTTGCATAAAGCTCTCGGCCTTCTTACGTAATTTGTCTCATACGTCACCTGTTTCGGAGAAGTGAAACAGTAACAACAAGGACGCGAACATAGAGAATAACCATATTCTATTTATTTATTAAAACTGCTGGAAAAAATGATTGTTAAAGGAACTGGAAATAATTCAATTAGGATACTAAACTACAGGTTATATTTGAACCATGCTTTTCAGTGGCGTAGCTTCTATAAGGCACTGCAGGCCCGGGCCTGCAGATTATCCGAGGAAACGAAAAAAAAAAAAGCCAGATATGCAATAAAAATCGAAGGGTAATGGGGGTTAGGCTGTAGGAGCTAATGAATCAGTCACCAACAGGAGTGTACCTGGATGATTTTGAACTGTACGCTAGATATGGGCAGCATAGTTACGAACGAAGCAGCGATGCTGCGAGTATGGTGTAGTTTAGGGAGGGGATCTCCATCCCCCAGAAAATTGAGATTTAGTGAATATTTTAGGCAAGAGATGCGTTCTCTCCTTATATTCCATCGTTAATCTATTTTGTTTGTCACATTTGTACTATATATTACAGAGGTAATCATTTAAAATCAAAGTTTAGCACACCGCTCATGCTTAATGGCAGGGATCGTGACATTGTCTAAAAGCAAAAACTGCTACTCGAGCAGCCCAGGATATTTTGAGGAATACAACAATTTTTCGTATATTTTATTTACAATTAAGAGTCCTAATTAACTTGACCGTGAAATTATGTATCGCTCTAGCACGGCTGAGACTCAGAACGTTGAAGAATCAGAGTTCTGTGAATTGCTCTACACAATATACTCCCTGTTTTCGTACATTAGACATCAATAGTAACAATAGATATATGGTTACATTTCAAAATAATTGTGTCAATGAAACATTGTGTCATTCTATGACATATTTTATTGTACAACTGCCAAGACCCACTCACGCCAAAGGGGCCTAACACTATGGCAGTTTGAGTAACTGCATCTTACTGCTACACACGTAAAAAAATCGCATATTCGAAACGTGTGCAAAGCTGTCACTATGATTATTTATTTATTTATTTATTTATTTATTATTCATTAATATCCTCCACAATGTCAAGATTACATAGGCAATGTATGGAACGTTACCTAGCAGATTAAAGGTATACTAGGTTTCTTTTGTTGTTATCGTATTTGAAATCTTCGTCAATACATTACTTTATTGCATTGCTTCTGCATCAGCATTTTGGTAAGTTTTTGATACCTCGCACTTTAAAGGTATATAGGTCTTTTTTATTTTTATTGTAATCGTATTTGAGATCTTTGCCAGTGTTTAATTTAATGCATTGCGTCTGCATCAACATTTTGGCAAGTTTTGATTAATGTATCTATGCACACATTGCAAACGTTTCAAGTTTACTCACGGGAAACTTATCATTTTTTAGTCAGCGCGAATTGCTAAATAGTGTTTATGTATTCAGTGATAGATGTTATTGCAACCATTAATAAAGTCTTCGCTATCACGTAAGCAGTCACGTTTTTCTTACTCGAGATGACGGTTGACTATCATTTTTATTCCCCAACTGCTCTGTTTTATTGCATCTTATTGATACTTGAATAGCAATGTCAGGCGGGTGATCCTTTGTGCAAACAGATTCCGACATGCCCAAATAGAGTATACCGAGGTTCAATGGGCAAAATGGTATGTAGATATGTTTGTAGAAAACGAGCGCTCTGTAGTTGCAGTAGAAACTTGCATGTATAACAGAATCTCGCTTTTGACTGAGTATCGCAACTAGAGGTTTGTGGCGAAATGTTTCGCCTGAAGTGCTGGTCTAAATCTTAAACATCCAAACATCCAGTTTATATACATGTACCGGTATGCTGAGATTTAGTGTCAATTAAATATAAATCATTGGCTAAACTTTTTGTAATAGCAGCAAATATTTATACTGTGTTTAGCCATACATGCATTACGTCTTATTGTAAACCTAGGGTATATGTACTGTTAATACAGATAAACCTGTTACTTTATGTTTGCCTAAACTATATCTAGTAGCTGTTCATATTTTCAAATATGAAACTCAGATCTAGTATACCTCTGAGACATAGTCTTTAGCTTGTATCCGCTTGTATCTTTGTATGTTCGAAACCTCGCAAGAGGTATCTATTTTTTCATTTTTCATTGTGAGGAAACCACCAGGTTGGCTTTGTGAACAATTTTTGGCTTTATCCAGGTATCAGTTCATACATCCGGTTGGCTTTCTGAACAATTCATGACTTTATCCAGGTATCAGTTCATGCCTAACGTTATGTGTGATGGAGACATCCGGGGTCTTCCTCCCAACATTAAACTTCATAGAAATGTGGCAAAAATGTCAGTCAGTTAGCGAATTGAAGTAAACAGATTTTTGGCAAAATGCGTATATAGGGCATATATTAGCTGAAACCTTTTATTGCATATTTTTGTATGGAAGGGAATAGAGCTCTGTCTGAGGCCCGATAGGGGTAGCCGAATTCAGAGCTATATGTATAGATCTACCGTTTAGATTAAGGGCATATTAGAATCGAAATAATATATAGCAAAATCGTGTTTTATCTAAATTAATACACCCAAAATCGATTATACGTAGCCAGAATAATTCACTCGGACTACGCAAACGTGAAATTATTCCGCGGACGTATAACCTCTTTTCGTGTATTAATAACGTTTCTATAGATCTACATTATTTCTTAATTGAAAAACAATAATGTGTTCACATGAGTTGACATTCTGCATGTATTTCCCTGATACATTTCTACACAAATGACAAGATCTTGTATATACTAGAAATTCGCTTTATTTTTCAAAGACGACCGTTGCAATCTTACTTACCAACTTATGTAAATAACTTCAAAGTGCATATAATATACAATACAACTTGGAAAATTTACACTCAGTGTCACAGTAACATTACAATTTATTCATCCATTAGTTTAATATTTCATTGCCGTTATATAATGACTGCTATTTAACATTTTTTACTAAGTTTAAAGTGTCACAGAAGGAATTTTTCTATACCAATTCCAAAAAGGCTACATGGCATGTGATTATATCATGTTTATCTAAAAGTAACCATAATTTCATTTTCTTCTTTGACTCATTGGTCATTAACCCAACTTTTTGCCTCCTCCGATTGGAGAACACGCTGAAAGAGAATAAACAGAATCAAAACACATTTTACATATGTCAGTGGCATAACCACCACCAATACTGGAGAGTTAAAACTGGTTAATTTTGCATCAACCTAACCATGGTCTAATGTTACAAGATACAGTAAATGAAAGGTATCCGGGACAGGTGAATTCCCTTCAAAGTACTTCTAAATCGTGCGTAAAGATATAATAATAAACCGTTGTAGAAAGCAGGCAACAAGGCAGAAAGAAAGGCACAACGAAACAGGTCATAAGACAGCTCAGTCCATGTAGATTTTAAAACTTTTTAGCTACTTTTCCAATCGATAAATTTCACTCTTGTTTATTGTAAGTAAAAACAAACAATAAACAACAACAACAACAACAACAACAAAACTTACGCCTGACTTGTCTAATTCGAGGTAACTCGGAGATACTTATATCAAATAGTCCTCGCAGAACGTAATCAATTCGTGCTATTGTACGTTTTCCCGGTTTTGGAGATCTTGTAAAAACCTGAAGCCAGGGGTCATCGCATCTGTCGCCCATTGTTGAAATCTTCGAGCACCCATAGACGATTTTAAATGTCTTGTAATCACTTGCCGCTACGATAGCTGTTCCGCTCCAGATGGCACCTTATTTATTAACGAAAAGATAAACATTGAAATAGTGATTTTGGTTTCCAAAATAAATAGTGATTTTGGTTATGATAATATTGCATAACTTTGCGTTATTGGTAAATGGGATTGCAGAGAAAATCACTTGATATATCAGAAAAAAATGTCATGCAAAATTGAAACTCATTATTAATTTAAGTCTACGACGGAGAACATTCAAAGTTTCGAAAACGATATGTTTAGTATATATAATTGGGCACGTCATACCGATTGGATCTTTGACTGTATAGACTCCTGGACCAGTTCTTAAATATCTCGTAGTTAAAGTGTTACAAATTCCATTTCTGAAATTAAGAGCGACAAAACATTACATGAATCTGTTTTCTGTTCTTTATGCAATTAATGTTAATTATTAGATATGATACTTTATCATGTTTGTATTTGGAATCCCTTGACAGGTTCTAAAAATATGTTTTTGATAAATAAATATAACCAAAATTTATTTACAGTACGTCGTGTAATTTCGTCCGAAATAAATATTTATTATAATAATATTGTTTCTAAGTACGGTCTGTGTTTTGTTCTTACATAAAAAACATGCCTTCTTGCTATGTATTGTATTCATGTATGTCGTGTAAGTTGTTCTTAAACAAAATACAATTCATTTTAATTGTTGAAATAATAAATGAATGAAATAATTCGATATAACGTATTGTGTCCATCATTGGCAATATGTATAATAATAGACAGAAAGAGAGATATTTCGAAGTCATATGTATAGATCACAGGAATCAGGACCCTTAGTTACAGTAACAACTTGAGACAATTCACGGCTTTTGTTTCGTAGCTGTTTCCTTCTCAGTATAAATCATACATAAAATAACCTAGATAACATACAATAAAAACAAACAAAGTTTTCTTTTCGACGTACGTATAGCCATACAAAGAATTTGATGTTTTTGTTAGGCCTTATTTTTAACAAAATATGTCGTCAAAACAAAAATATCATTTACAAAAAGACTACGGTACGCATGAACATGTTTTTCTTAAAAGAATCTAATTCTAATACTTTAAGAAGTTGAAAAAGAAGTTGAAATTCTATTTTTAAGGATCATTTATAAAATCAGACAGGTCTATACTTTTCATCCCTGGTCTATATTAAATATTTCTAGTATCCCTACTCGTTTGTAAAAGATAAATGTGCTTTCATACATTTCAGCAGCAGGCAAACGAATACAAAAAAAAAACCCCAAAAAACAAAACAAAACAAAAAACCTCGTGATTATTGCAGGGTTCGATCAAACGACTATAAAATAAATGAAATGGCGTGTCAAACTCCCTAGAGTTTCAATTATTCGTAGTTGGTAGTCAGAGTATCAATGGTGATTGTAAATCATTCGAGTGAAATACGTAAGGCGGTTAGTCTGTGTTCAGACTCTGTGTTTTGTTTACAGCACAGGAGATAACTCCTGAGGCTATTCAAAGTTTGTATAATTATGTCCCTTTCCTTCTCATCAGAGCCAAGAAAGATTGGTCAAAATATATAAGAGAAATTATTTAAAAAATTAAAAAGATAATCTAGTCGGTAGCCATACTAGTAAGGCGATATGCTTATATTATCGTTATGAGCAAATTACGTTTACCTCCATGTGTCAAAACTATGAAGCGCGTCTCCGAATGGTCTCAGATCTTGCTCGTAGTATGTAAACCTGTCAGAGCTCGAGTAGCCGCAACCAGTCATGCGAAACTGTTGAAACCATCGCCCTAGTGTCTGAAATAGCACATTATATTGTAAAGTCTGTGAAATGTTTATATAAATGTTGTGCATATGTTAACATTGCATTGTTATAATACCAATAAAATTTAAATTCATCGTACGCATTGTCCTTAAAAGACATTTACACGTATGGTTGCTTTCCCTACGTCAACTATATTTTGTTCAATAAATACATGGTGGGCCAGGGGTCTAAAGGTAACACGTTTGACTGTCAATCCAGGGGTTCGGGGTTCGAATCCAGGTCCAGGCACTGGAAATTCCTAAGATACTCTTGAGTGTCTCCCACCTAACTTAGAGGCCTGTACTGGTTCTTCCCAGGAAAGACGGCTTCGCGTGTATCGGTGCTTTACACCGGGCACGTTAAAGAACCAGACTGTCTATTCGCAAAGAGCTAGGCTAAGTTAGCCGGACAAGTCTGTATCTAGAAAGTATTTCTCTCTATTTGTTCTGGGGGCTTTATCTCACTCTGTCCCTCTGGTCAGATCGCTCTGTGTCTGTACCAGTAGAGGATAAATTTCGCGCCCTGTGTGGCTGCGTTTGCTATGTGTAAAGCGCCTTTGAACGTGTTTGAAAAGGGCGCTATATAAATCTGGTATAATAATAATAATATTTAATAATAATAATAATGCGAAAAGAGGACAAAACTGCTGTGTATTTAACAATTATCAGAAGTGCAATAAATATACATGTCATGTATTTGATACATGTGGAATGCAGTATGAAGTTTTACAAGTGCACGTCTTTTTTCTGATTATCGACTTACCGCCCTTTCGTTAAATCCTGGCATAGGTGCAGGAATTATCTGCAGTTTCTCTTTCACGCTGTTTCCACTAGCGTTTGCCAGGAAAACGCAGACCAAGAAAAACAGTGACAGTTGCATTCTGAAAGATATGCACAGAGAGGGTCAATTAAGGCAGAAAGTAACGGTGTAATGTAAGGTATCAAATAGATTACTGCTTATATTTGTAGTTCGGATTTTACATAAAAACATTTCGGATGGTGTTTGTCACTTAGAGCATTGTCATGTAATTTTACTATAGTTCTTATCATCAGTTTTATATAAAAGAACTGATACATGTTTATTTATTGACGAATATACCGATTCCAATTTATTGACACGTGATATTTCATTATACTTCGTGTAACTAAATGTTAAGCTGCTAAGATCGCATGTTTGGTTGTCTCTGTCCCTTTAAGGAAAAATGTATCCAGGTTTGAAATACATTACCATGTAAAAGTATATCTTATTGAAACAAGAATGAAAATATGGAAACAGCAAATTGCGGTTTTACTCTTACCTGTAGAGGAAAATGTCATTAGCAAATGCATCAGCTATCTGATAAAAGCTTTAAATGTATATGTTACGAGGTTCATGTTTTCACGGTAACGTATAATTTCATATTTAACCAATTATATTGATATAGGGTTTTTGACGGCTTTAATGACATTGTCTTTACGTATCTTTAAATTATAAGTAACACGGATTTTATAGTACATTATATATTGATCTGTACGGTAATCTTTAAAGAATATTTAATTCATGTTCCACGTTTAGCTTAAAACATTCTATTTTTAAAGCGAGATATATATTTATTTTAATTTCATTTATTCACCCAAAAATCAAGAAGTTTAAAATGCTCAATCTCTACTCATCTGATATCTTATAGAAAATGATTTGTGCTTTTGCAATTATTATTATCACTGACCATTTTGCGATACAGTTAAAAAGTTGAAACTGTGTTCCTTAAACAGGCTAGTATCAAAACCTTTGAATTTTAATGATAGATGTTTTTAGACAATTTTAGCTTATTTATTTATATATACGTGTAAATACAAAACAAACTTTCCGATATTTACTAGTGGTAATTAACATTGCATTATACCGCCTATCTTCGAAGTACGTCACCATCATCTATCTTCTCATTTCGTTATAAGTGCATAAAAGTCGCAAAATAGTGATTGTTATTCTAAACGGCTGACTCATGAAAAATATTTCGGCAATTAATAACTGTTCAAAATTTGCTCAATAAATGATATGAATCAGGTAATTTCAAGATAAAGCGGTTACTGTTACGTAACGTCATGACGTCTATAATTTTCTTTTTAACGCAACAATGATTTGTAGCGTTCCTGTGTCAATTTATCCATTAGTTCGGTATTATCAAATCATTTAACATCAAATCGGAAACAGGTTTATTTAATTGTCAAGAAGAATGAATAAATATTCACGTTTAGCTTATCGTAAAAATTATCAAAAAGTCTCATATTTGCTTCCGGTTAGACATGCGAACATTGAAAGTTTTAAGTGTACGAATTCTTTTAGAAATATAGAGAGAATTAGGCAACGCTCGCCGTATTAATCAAAATAATCTATATTCATCAGCAAATTTTAAAATTTCTACTCAAAGTTGAACAAAACATTCTAAACAATAGCTTCAACATTAATTTCCTTCATGTTTATAAACAGTAGTCACTATACTAGACAAATATTATAATCCTATCCATACAGATGTAATATATGCTTATATAACTATATGTACTTATATGTGGAATAAATATGTTTAAACTAAATATTATAATATGAAATAAGATAAAAACACATAACGAGATCGAGGAATTCAGATTTCCCATTAAAATTAAAACAACAAAACTATCACCACGAAACAACTAAAAGAATCACAAAAATACCAAAAAAAAAAAAAAAAAAAAAAAAGAAACGGACACCCAACCCCTGAAAATCATTCTTTTTTACTATTCACCGTATTTCCTTAACGAATATCACATACTAACTTTTCCAATTTCATTTATTTTTGAAATGAATGCGATCATTTATGTTTTCATCTAACTGGAAATCTCCCATGTAGGATTTTTAAATGATACATAATTTTGACCAATCGAATGTTGTTCTGTCTTCTCTGCGGAGAAAGGACGTCCTGTCCGCTAGATGCGCCTTGATAACTTCAAATGAAAGTTATTTGATCCATCAACACACGTTAGCATAAAGTCGAGTAAGTTAAATGAATAATGATACAAGAATAGATTAAGAAATTATGCTAGCACTGAAATGCCCCTCGTATTTCATGTCAATAAGTTAACCCCCTAAATTTATTTCTTTCAATAATTTTGTTTAGATCGTTCTTCTCCAATCCAGAGAATCATACTGAAAGCAAAGGTTTCTAGTGAGCACAATTTAAACGAAGACGCTAATGCTAATGTCATTTGCGTAAACTGATGGCAATACAGTTTGACAATCCAAAATTAAAAAAAGTTTGAAACGAAGTTAATTCTTAGATTATTTCAAATATTGCAAGCATCTACTGATAAAAATAAAGATTAGGTAGGAACAAAACTTGACTGGAAACCAATGTTATTTTACTTACTATAGAAAGAAACTGCTTTTATTGTTTCTGTTTAACGATACACTAATCGTTATGCAAAAACTGTAATGTTTATTTTAAAAAGGAAAATAACTACTTTAATTTGGAAATTAGTCTTACCTGATTACTTGTATTCACCAGTTTTCACGAAAAGCATGCAGCATCTAATCACTTCTGCTCAGGCCTACTGACAAAGTGGTAATATCTGGCGTGTTTTATAGTATCTGTTCACTGTTCCGTATCATAATCTGTTATCGTTAATGTGTTTTGAATTTGGAAATCTAATTACGACAAGGTGGAACTGAAAATTTCAAAGAGTTGTCATATTTGTATTCTTTACTCCATTTCGCTCTCATCAATCTTTGTGTCAAATAACAATATAGTTTGTATCTTTTTTGGACCGTTTCCTTCAATTTGATTGGCTAACAGAATTTTTTTACAGGTGTGTAAAACAAATTTATTCGGATAACTTTTGTGCTGCTCCCATGTTGGACTACTTTTTCACTTTTTATTTATACTGCCAGTACAGAGATTTGAAATAATTTGTAGATCTACATATAAAAAGAAACAAAAGTAATAAATGTCGATCATATTTTTGTTTTACACACTTGTAAAACCCGAAACCTCGTATACATATTTACGATAACGGCCTTCCGGTCGTTTTCGGATATGTGTACTTCGGTTTCGGATTTTACAAGTGTAAAACAAACAAAAAATATGACATTCGTTCCTTTAGTAAAAGTTCCACTAAGCCTGGTGCTAGTTGGTGCTGCGAGCGATGCGCATTTCATTACTGTTTTTGAAAAAACTCTTATTTTCCCATTACCAGTTTACCATGCTTAGTTGCATTCAATGCTGCAAATGAAACTTTTCTTTCATATTTCATGAACTATCACAACAGCGCTCTTTAACTACCATGTCGTTGTCGTAAAAGGTTTCCCCCTACTCTTGACTCTGTGTTAACGTATTTCATAGTCTTTTGATATTGAATTCTGTTCAATGTTTAGTATTTTGCTTTATGCAGTTACGATCTATATTTTGTTTCTTTCCTGGATAAACAAGGGACGACAAATCAATTCAAGAATTTGCATTCTAAGAACTTCATTTAAAGACTGTACATAGTTTCACAAAGGTCATAGGTCACATAAAACTTTTTTCCACGTCATTTATTTGGTAACAAAGTTGAGCAAGTTTGCCAAAACACTTGTTAGGATTGAATAATAAAAAATTCTAGAAATGAGGACGTTTTTGCAACCTAACATGGATCGTTCTTCTTCCTTTGTATTTCAGAATTGTGTGGAAAATTTTCAAGTGGTATTCGTTTAGGTTTTTTTTTTTTTTTTACAAAAGTTGAAAATCTGTCGATAATTACCAGCAAATAAATACATAAATTATCCGTAACAGAACACATTTGAAGTATGATAGATTTTTATTGCCGAAAATCGTGTCAAGCATTTTTGAAGACAGTAGATTTCCTGTCTGATTTATAAGTATGAAATTCATTGAAGGGCTACGTGCACGATTGGGGCTATGCCAAAGTTTTGACTATATAATGACACAAGCGCAAAATTATTTTTAAAATATTTTTCCTGACCTATAAAATGTGCATCGTAAAATTCTGATTTCAAACGAAGAATGTTGTTGTAAATTTCTGTCAGATTTTGAAATATTTACATTTCTTTTCAGTTCAGAATTCTGTGTAAGCAAGAATTGGGTTATGTCCAGCAATTTTTTTTCAAGATAAGGGGACAAGTCCATAAAATATGCATATCTATCTGTTATGTTACTATTCAGAAGATTGGGAATTCCCCATTGAAGAATATGGTACAAAAATTTCAATTTTGCTCAAAGTGTATCTTAAACAACCTTCGGATACTTAACACTTCAATTCAAATGCGATGGACGAGTTGTTAAAATGATACCATAATGCCTTTCATTTCTAAATTATTTTTGGACTTTAACACACTGTTGCAGTAATTGTACAAATAATGATATATGTGTGCGACCAAATATGGAGTCGTCGGACACATAAACAAAGGATCCCGACAGCAATCCAAATTCCAACTTTACTTTCCATGAGTGCAACAGAACAAGATCTTCGATGCTTCTAGACTTGAAGCAGCTTCTGCGTCGTGTAATAGCGAAGCTTCCGTATATATAACCTATATTTCGACTATAAATAAACTTAGATACGCATGTTTACATTCTGTCTTCACATATACTTTAGACTCTTCTACTTTTCTTATGGTTTGAAATAAAACAAAATATGGCAATAAATACAATATTTATTTAAATCAGAAACTCATTTACAGTCCATCACAAAAGTGTATGCCTCGCAATAAACATAAGAGACACATCATTTATTCATCAATTAAAACAAAAACTATGTCACATGTTTGAACTTACAAAAATGATATTCTCTTTTATGTTTGATGAATTAATACTATGACAAAGTTAACCATAAAGACAAACGTGGACGAGAAAACCATATAAACAGAAGGAAACATGTACATGAATTCAATGGATTAGCAGTAGGATAAAGAATGTGCCAGACGGAATAAAATGCATATGTCAAAGTAGTTTAACCCAAATGGACATCATGGGTTCCATCGCCTGTCCTGTCAGACACAATACAGCGGACAGCGTAGCGTGCAGCTGTTGGGGCTGAGCACCCAACATGCGGTGTGTCTCAAAAACAGTCATGTCATAACTTCTTGTAGCGAAACCTCTTATGATTTTCAAAAGGCAAAGGTAAATTTGCAGTGACCTAGAATCTCGTGGAGTTTGATTTTTCTTATCACATATTATATCAGAATGACACTGTAGTTTACTGGAGATATATTTGTTTTGCCCACTGAAGTTTTAAATACATCAAATACTTTCTATTTAGAAATGTGTTCCATGATATGGTGTATGGCCCGGGTACATCTGCACTATATCTTAATAAGGGAAGTATACAATACAAAAATTAAAATCCTCTCACTTGTCATAAAATATATATTGTTTTGTCAGTACTGAAACATATAGAGGGATGAAGATACCAAAAGGATTTTTATTTAAATCGACCTCCAGGGCATATATATAGTGTCAATCATTCGAGCAAAAATTAATTATCCATATTAAGAGAATTATCCAGGTAACTCTTTGATGATAATACAAAAAAAAAATGCATACGACAGGTGCCGATCAATTAGTTTCGACTGAAAATCCAGTTGTTATGAAATAATTTGTAGCAGAACCGGCTTTTAACACTTTATACACGATGGACGGCTATACATGTAAGTCGGGCTTAATGATTTCACGAGGACGTAGCCCGAGTGCAATTATTTCATATGACGTATAACGGCCAGAGTGTATAAATAGTGTTTAAATAGTTATTTCGAATCTAATATGTTTTTTATTGTAAAATTTAGATCAAATATTATAGAACTGTTTCTTCGCGCATGTTTGGCGCCAATGATGGGTCGTCACTCTTTTGTTTATACACGCCATGACAGGAAAGTGGAAAATGTATTGCGGAATAGTTCAATTAGGGCGCAAATGATTGCGAATTATTCTGCACATTGAATAACAAACTCATTGTGTGTGTGTGTGTGTGGTGTGTGTGTGCGTGCGTGGCGCGCGCGCGTGTGTGTGAATTTATCAAGACAGTTGTGATATATGAAATTTTGTTTTAAACATGTTTTTAAGCAGAATATTTGATCAAATTTGAAAGCGTTATTTCTCGGCGCATTTATGACCACGTGCCGTCAATATAATATCACTGTGATGATTTAAGCATTGCTGGTCATATTAGAACACAAAACCATTTCGGAAAGTATAAACAAAATAATCATTTCCGTTTTACGTTTTATATAAGAAATCTCGCGATGAAAGATTTACAAAAATTGCAATGATGAATTACGTTCGAACAGCTTAATCAAACTTAGTATATCTGTGTTGAAAATACATTAAGTTGAGTGATTAATTACTTCTGTGACGATTTAAAGGGATAATTTAAGTGCATCTACTTAATCAAACTAATATGGCTATTATAATATTCAAGTTAAATAAAGACAACTAAAAGTCAATACATTACACACATTATGGTAGACAGGATAATATATAACTTCCAAATATTGTAACTTCAGATGTAGCCTGACACCTTTTTATTGATTGATGTAACAAATTGCTTTTAAGGTATTAGGTCACTAATAGTAATGTTTACAAAATGGCCTTTGCTTGGTTTATTCTGAAAGGTAATCGTGTTTTGCACCAATTTGCAAATTTTAAACAACTTTTACCATGCCTTTTTTTTTTTATAAATTTTGAATAACTTATGGTATCTTTTCAAGCTCAAGTAGAGACAAATATCAAAGTGATAACCACTATCCAAAATGTTTGCAGAGAACTCATTTTACCATTAATTTCAATAGAAGAAACGTCAAACTACTGGTAAACAATTATAAGACACAAAATAAAAATGTCAATATCATTTTTTCTATGGTGCCTCAACTAAACGGATTTAATGAGACAGAATTCATATTGAAAAAATAAGGTCAAATGATGTGTTTCTCTTTTGAATTTTGCTTACTCCATTTAAGAATAACCTTCGGGAAGATGTAAAACCTACCTAAATTCTTCCATAATATATAATCTAAGAGTGAAAGGAAAATAGAGAACTTTCACCGCGTGTAACTCAATATTTTTAATGATGTGTAACTCTACCCCTTCTGTTTAAGTAGTAAATTCACTTTGAACACCAAGAAATCGCTTATAAGATTCATCTTTTTCCATTTTTGTATAAAAAATCAATAATAAGTCTTGAAAGAAGTAAAAACTTACTAGTAAAAAATGAAAATAAGGAGAAAAAAAAATTTGGTCCCAGTAGGGCTTGAACCTACGCACCCCTAATAATTGCAGTAAAAGTAGGTTTATGGTAGGAATTGAATACTCTTCAAAAAGGAGGTTCTCTATTAGTGATCTAATACCTTAAGATAAAAGATTTGATGTACTAAGACATAACGGTTATCGTTCATTAAGGTGTTTTGCGATTCATTAGTAAGGCTAGTTAAAACCAATTTTCTAAAAAGAGTAAATGATGACGTTATTAAAGAATACATTAGCCGCACCATGAGAAAACCAACATAGTGCATTTGCGACCAGCATGGGTCCAGACCAGCCTGCGCATCCGCCCATCCGATCAGGATCCATACTGTTGGCTTTCAAACCCTATTGCAATTAGAGAAACCGTTAGCGAACATTATGGATCCTGACCAGACTGCGCGGATGCGTAGGCTGGGTTGGATCCATGCTGGTCGCAAATGCACTATGTTGGTTTTCTCATGATACGGCTCAAATATGTCTCCATTATCCTTTTTTAACATGTAAACATTTGTTTGTTACAAATGGCAACTGTTAAAACTCGTGTCTTTGCATTAAGTCTTAAATTCGATTTTCTTTCAACTTATTAATTATAACTGATTAGATGTGATAAAATAACTTTTACGTTCTTACAGTATACCAAAAAAAATTCACAAAGCAGTTTTAAAGCAATACACCCAGACATACAACATACAATGTGGTATTTGAAATCACTTTTATAGTTATTATATATTCACAAATAATGCACAGACCGTTCCTTTTGTTCTATACCAACTTTAAGTCTGATAATTTCCGTTAGTTATGTGCGCACCGGTCACAAAACGTAAACAATAAATTGTACCATTTATACCACAAAACGTATGAAAAGTGATCAAAGACTTACAGCAGGTTCCTATGCCTCTCTTGATTGGGGCAGGGTATCAGTTTGTAGATGTAATGCTCATATCTAAAAATAAATGCATTTTACAGCTGATAACAAGTGTAAATGGAATTGCATATAGGACACCAAAAATTATCACCCGAACAAGAGAGTGATATATTTTATGATCCATTTAAACCAAGCCTGACTTTGACCTTGAAAATAGGAATAAAATTTAAACACAACAATTTTTACAGGGTTCCCACGCTACCGGGAAAACGGGAAAAGTCCGTGAATTTCAAAAATTGACTCCCGGCCGTGAAAATACCGGGAATTTGGCGAGAAAACGGTAAAGGTACGTGAAAATACCGGGAATTATCCAATTTTGCTAAGGGAAGTAATTCATGATTCAAAATGGCGGACATGGATGTCATTTCAATTTCCTTTTTCGAAAATACCGATGTTTTTGTGGTTGATGGGCCTATATAGGTAGCTATGCTTGAATTTTTAAAGAGTAATTTTAGGCTTTCGGTCATTTTTGTGTCGATGTTTAAGAAGCCCTGTGAAATTCCGATTATTTTTCGAGAACAATTGTGAAAATCGTGATTAGTGACACGCTTGGATTCAGTGATCAAACAACAACTTGACTGAAAATAATTTAATTGCTAGAAGTGTATCAAAGATTATATAAATAATGTAGGTGGCACCAGAGGTGTAATTATGAAAGAGTTGATTAATTCTTCACAACATGCTAGACAAGTAAATGATTCATAGTTTCCTTGAGAAACAAAACTTCAGGACAGTAAGGAAACAAAATGAAAAAAAAAAAAAAAAAAAAAAAAAAAAAGAAAAAAGAAAATTTGCAGAGTGCAGAGCCTGTATTTATTTAATAAGTAGAAATTTTTAAGCAATATCGGGCCATCATGGCCCTCTTGTTCTTATATTTTTACACTGAATCTAGATAAATTGACGGGAACGTACAACCCGATATGTCGTACAGAGGTCCTTGAAAATCACAACAAGGTCCTGGAAAAGTCCTGGAAAAGTCCTTAAATTTCATAGACGAAAAAGTGTGGGAACCTGTTACAAAATAAGAATATATTATGAAATAATATCGAATGGACTCGACGTCATAGACATATGAAAATAACTATTAATATTATATACCCTTCTCAAATGCGCTCATTTGATTGGTCGAAATGAGTGCACGCGCGGGTCAGCAAAAAGCGATATTGACCTGCAAAACTGATAATGACTCTTGTGATATCACGTTTTCTTATATGGGCCAGTCAAATAGACGCATCTGGGAAGGGCATATAATATAACAATCATAGACTTATGTCAATATGTGTTTTTACGGACCTGCAAAAATGATATTGAAAAACACATATTGACCTCAATATAAGTCAATAACTGTATAAAAAGGTTATAGAAAGTCCATATCATAATCATTGAAAGAGACTTTACAGCTAAGACGAATATTTCTTTGTAAAAATACGTTGTGCAAAGATAAATAAAATGAAATTTATTATATACTAGTGGAAATTTTGACATACAAAGTTAAATCTTTACAGCCTGATTAATATGAACTTCTTAGTCATTAATTTGTTCGTAATCGTTTCAAAAATGAATTACTCTGTTTGATCAGCAACCTCTAAATTTCAGTCATGCTCTCGTGTAATGTATAAATGTCGTCATTTTGATTAATTGCTGTTATATACAATAGCAATTCGTCAGCATTGTCAAAATATTAGTGAGTATGTAAGTCAATATACCATGGTGGAATTAAGGTCATTTGAACTTTTTGAACTTTTGAGATATTTTTGACAATGTTCTCAAACAGGTTAAAACGATAAATAATTTTACAAACCACATATATATGTTTTTCACTGGAGCTTGAATGCAGACGAAAATGGCGGGTAGTGAGAAAAACGAAGACATGGCTTTGGATAGGTGGCGATCTTAAGCGTATTGTAAATATATTAGGTTACCAAGCCTTACTTCATCTACGTAATTCGAAATAAATAGACCGTCCCTATGTTTGTTCTTACTTACATGTATATAAGTTTATTAAGAGGGAAGTAATTCCAGCAGGTTGTTTTTACATTGACATTTTTTATTGCCCCTGGCTCCGAACATAGGTTCAGTCATCAGATAAAATGTGCTATTTTAGGGGCTTAAGATTTTCTTATTTTGCTTGCAGTATTTATATAAAAATATAACCATGCAGCCAGGGATCCAGGCTAGTGGATGTACAACAGTTAAACTACTTCATTTCTGTTTAAACGATGGCATATTCACTTTCCAACGAATTTCAGGCTGTTCTGTAATTTTTCATTACCGTCCATGAACAGGTTCAGGCAAACCAAGCCCGCAACATTTTCTCTTTTGTCGTGCTGGGCGACCTTTGGGTTCAACATTAATATTTAACGTTGAAACGTGCTTCTCCCGCAGTGAGTAAATAGATCTCTATGTATTACATGTCATAGAATTTGATCTTAAAACAAGAAAATTTAATCTTGAATTGACTAGTGCAGGTGTTATGCATATTTTTGCATAATAAGGCACATATATAAGTACATTTGCAGTATATTAAATGTGTAAATTTCGCTAAATTCTCTGTACCCAAGCAGTAATTTTTTTATTCATTTCGGATTGCCTTCTATGTCCCATTTTGCACGTTTTACAATCTTCACCATATACTTTACGGTATAAAAAGAAACCGTAGTGTTCATTGAAAACATTTTCCTTTTATATAAATGCTTCATATTTGGTAGTCAAACTAGACAGTTTCGGACATGAGAGCTCTGAGTCTGCAGCTCACATTTAGAAAAAAAGAAATTAAGCATCTGAAAGACATGCAAACCACATTAAGTTCTAAGTTCAATCTTAACACGGTCACAAAACGTGCACTCCTTCCATTTCTTGGAAACGTGCTAAGCTGGATAACAGGAACCAGTACAAAAGATCAAGTAAATACTGTACGAAAAAATGTAGCTCATCTAGCAAAAACACAAAAAGCCATACTGCATGTTGTTGAGGAGAGCCTTACGGTACTTAATGTTACCAAAACCGGGGTACAAGAAAAAAGAAATACCATAAATGACATAATCAGTGCTCTTGACAGTATTGATAGGAATCTTTAACCTTAGAGATAGAGTTCATAAAGAGTTAACTGTGCTAACAAATTTCGTCCAAACTTATTTCTATCTTAACGGTATTATTCAGAATCTCAAAGAGCTAATCTCCAGAGGTTTTGTTTTGTATGAAGACCTCGAAATTCAGTTGGATGCAGTGACTCTTTCTCACCTTTCTCCGGGAGTTATAGAACCTTTTTAATTAAAGGCTATTCTTAGATCTGTACGTTCTTCCCTACCCCCGATGTTGAAACTACCGTTCAATGAATTGCACGAACTATGGCAGTATTATCAAAATACACAGTGATCGGCAATTTTTGTTGACAATTAAATAATTATTGTTGCTTTCGTTCCCATTTAAAAAATTTACGAAAAAATTGATTTGTATAGGCTCATCAATATGCCTATCGCTTTATTTAATAATTCTGTTCAAGAGACCGACACCCACACGGTGCTTGCCCAATATCAGTTAGAAGGCAAAGGTCTCGCTATAAACACCCAACGTACAAAATATGCCATCTTAACAGAAAACGAATTAAAACAATGTTCAAATAAACATCTTGGTTATTGCAACGTTCGGTCTGCACTCTATACTGTTGGGCTCTCAACTAAATGTATCATTCATTTATATTTACAAAGAGAGGAGAAAATTGAAAAATTCTGTCTGATGGCTTGTGGCTCATCACAAGTCAAAAATCACTTGGGTTGGCCTTAACATGCTTTGAAAATAAGAGCATTACTACAAAATCCATGGTTGCGCATGCTCCATTAGATGCTCTTAAACTACCAGTGGGTTGCGTGGCAAATGGGGACTACTTGTCATTAACTGCTTACTACTTCAAAGAAAGTAATTACCAAATTACTGACAGCTTTGTTGAAATTCTAAGGTCAAACATTAACGTAAGTAGCTCTAAACTATGGTCTGAGTTTACGCTACAACTTCCAAACTTCACCAACTCCGAAATCCCCCACAAGTTAAAATCATTACCACAAATAAGTATGCCTAGTTTAATTGACGAATTGGCAGCTATACGCGATATGAGGGTCAAGAAACGCACAGGTCTATCATTCTGGTATTATGTTATTATTATTGGAGTTTCCTGTCTTGTGCTTGGTATCATAATTTTTATTTGTTGCCGCTGCAAATCTTCACAGACGCATTCATTCTCTATAAGGCATTGGCTTGCAAGAGGTACTAGCAGAAAGGGTAAGGTAACAGGCATGGATGCTGAAGAAGACAAGAATCCTATTGTGTAATTCAAGTCAGCACCACCTCTTTTGTCTCCAATTCATCTTTATCCTTTGTAGGGATTTCTGTTGTGCTTTCAAATAGAAAATTACTATGCATTGATTTGATTGCGACTGTAAATAAGTCATCTCGTGTAAAATTCCCTTCATTTTCTCACACTGTGTCATTTTATCATTTACAAGCTCCAAAGAAAAGTCAGTGCTGCTAATGTGCCATTTCCAATCATATGATTGTTTGATTTTGTCTTCTTTGCGCATATGTTTTCATTTTATTATCAAAGTTTCAAAATTCTTTTCTAATTTCTCAAACAAAATAAAACGTTTGCCCAGACGTGATGTATTTCCGTTTATCTTTTCGTGCAATTGAATATACTACTAAAGTTCGCAGGAATTTACCTTCTTTACAACTGGTACCCATATTGGATCTCTGACGGTGGATGCTGGTATGCTCTGTCTGAGACTTAGAATCCTCTCAAAACATATATGTAAAATTTAAAAAATAATATATCTCATTTTGTGATTTGTCGTTGAATAAAATCATTGTTTGTGTTATAATAATACGCGTCTGCACGACAAACAATGCTGTTATTCAAGAGCAAATCACTAAATGAGATATATTACTTCGATTCTAATACGTTACCAAGGATTTTTAAGTTCATCCTTGATGACGTCCATCAAATATACCCTGTTTTCTGTTGGTTTCTTTTCTAGTGCACGCTATGCCGTTTAACGCTATGACGTAATAATTGTAGCGTCAGAAAAATGAATTGTTGTATAATAACACACACTTTTCAGCATTCTTTGTTTCATAGGAAAATGAATCGGGAGGTGTTAGAATAATGTTTTACGTATAATGGTTGAAATGTGTATACTGTTCTTCATATTTAAGAGCTACATTCATCACATGTTGTTCAATTACTGTAACACAGTCGGAGCAGACGTTAAAGGCAATATGCAAACTTAGGTTTGATTTGCTTAAATTTACTAACATTTGTGTTATATATTTTTTAAAATTATTTGACAAATTTATCGGTCGTATTTTAACTTATGATTGTGCAATGTAGATAAAGATATAAATGTTATAGACAGTAGAAGGGAAATATATAATACTAGTATATACATTTTGTAATCTTAACATGAAATCATGGACATGGAACACTATATTTACTAGATTCTTTAACTTAGATTTTTTCAAACTGTTGCAAATAAGGGATGTTTCAGAATTATGTAAGCTCTAAACTGCGTTGCAGCACTGGAATGCACAACCCACAAACTCGACGGTGAAAATAACATATAGGATATGTTCAGATCGGTGTTTTAGATATCTAACATTGTAAATATTAAAAAGTTTAAGAATGCGTTTACGAGACTGAAGAGTGTCGGCAGACCATTTACAAACAGAATCAGGTAGATGACATAAGCCACATAAAATACCAACTGACCGTAGATTATGTAAGCTATATTAAAACTCTAGAGGACGAATTCCATTTCCTGTTTGAATGACCTCTACATCAAGAAATTCGACTCGTGAATAACTATTGGAAAAATTAAACACCTTAAACATTGAAAGATTTTGCTGACCCGAGCATGTATGGATTGCAACAAATCTAGTAGATATATATATATTCAAATGTTTTGAAAAAAAATGTTATACTCTACCGGCGGTAAACATGCTCCCTCATAAATTTGAAAACTTGTAAATACAGTGTATTTGATATTTTTACAACATGTTTTTATCATGCCTTTGACATGCTTTGCCTTTGACATGCTTTTCGAATTAATAACTGTATATGAACTGTGTTTTGATATGCATATTTATTATAGCATGTTATTATATATCTCATTATTCCATTTTATTATTACTATTACTGAACTGACAATTAAACAGTGATGGCGAAAATATGTGTTCTTGCATTATTAAAAAAAATATCAGATGGATATTGAAAAGATCTGAATCGTACACCGAATAATTGAAACGTCTTGGTTGGATAGTCGTTAAGAGCGCTTCAGTCTTTGGTTGCTTTGAATGTGGCTTTTCATGTAGGACTTTGTCCCCATTTTTCATATAAATATATTTTGGATCAGGGCTGAATTTCTGTAGATTGCGGTTTTATTACAGAACTTTTATTTTGCATTTAATGAACCACAGTCGTATTCACGTTGCTGAGAATTTAAGCTTCGTAGCTGCTCATTGGCACTTACTATTCGCCTGTTATCTGAGTTCGCCTTGTCCTGTTCAAAAGCAAAACTATTGCGAAAAGTACCCATTATAAAGCTTCACGGTTGATGTTCACCTTTTTGGCATAGAATAGTGTCTCTGCAAGTGCTTTCGCTCGAGAAGCTTACGGTATACCGTATTTTAGCATAATTTATTGTGCATTCATTAATCAGAAACATGACCCTTAGTTGTATTTATACAATTCCAGACTTTCTTTTCACAAGTTAATTTACACATTGACCGGTAGTGGATTTTTTGTATCTGATAATGACCTGTATGTATCTGATAATGACCGCAGCTACAAGTATATGCTGAAAACGTTGCTTATTTTCGAAATAATAAAAAAGTTCGCGATTTTTTGGGAAAACCCTCGTACTTTATAATCCAACAAACAGAAGCCTGTTGTAGGAAGCTTCCAATGATGTTTACAAGATATCACCTCTGTATTTTTGCCGTAATAAAATATGTCGTGTACGAAGATATGTGCAAAAATAGAGATTTAACGTACCTATAATTATTAATGATCATTATACCTGAACCATGAAGGGATGATCCCAGACTTTGGGTTTGAAATGTTTAATTTTTATTTTTTGAACGAATCGTAATTCGGAACATATAAAGTTTTGTTTTTGTTTTGTTGCGTCATGATGATTACGTCGGCAACGGGTACCAATTTTGTACTCGAGTACTCGCCGATTCTTTCGATCGAGTACTCGGTTACTCGTTAAAAGTGGCTTCCTTAACCGGAATAGGCGAGAATCGACCGTATTTAGCATTTGTTCACTATTAAAGGGCGATAATTCAAAATCATTAGTTGTTTCACCATGGCTCCCGAAAGCAGTGATATAATATTTCAAAACGATTTTTTGTTGTTGTATACAGTTGTAAATAATTACTTTGTGCTAAAGGGAAAACTCGAGAATGTAAAACAAACACAGATGATAACAGTTTATTGATATATTACAAGTACAATGTAACTTTTTGTATCCACGTAATAACGTAAAGAACTTCTTTATGATGTACCGCTAAGTTTAACACACAGGTGTGGTGTGATTTTCTAGTTGTTTATGATATAAGCGGTACTGCAATAAGCGGCATAATTACAATTTACAGGGATTTTGCAAACACGTGTAACCTGTCAGGGTCATTATTGACCATTGTGCATCAATTCACACCTTCGTGTTTGTATAATCTGGGCAATTGATCGAAAAAATGACAGGTAGACACTTTGGTGTCGTTTAAACGCCACGTTAAAACTGACGTTTTTCTAGTATCTTTTTTTCCATTTTTTACTCGATTACTAAATTTCGTAATCGATAATTGGAACAACGATTGAGTTATCGGTTAACCGGTTAACCGTTGCCATCCCTAGAATCTAAACAGAAAATTTTAACTGAATTTGCGCAAAGAACGAAAATCAGGTTTTGTAATGATTGAAGGAATTGTATTAATTTAGCATTTTAGGCATTTTTTAGGTATTTTTTTCCCAATAAAATATAGTATTTATACCAAATTTTGGATTAAACTACTTCGATGTTTGTTGAAATGTTTTTTTCTTTGTTGCGTCGCTATACGGTTTTACTTTCATAACAGATAAATTTTAGGTGATACAAAAACTTGGTTAAATATGTCCCGACAGTAAAATCATGTTATATCTACTTAATATGATACATTTTCCCGATCGATTACTTAAACTCGAGCACGCCTGCAAAAATGGTTATATCATGCTTCTTTCAATTTAAATGTTGAACACTACAGTTTCATAACCCCATTACTTTTCTTGAGTCCTAATGTTATCCTAACATCTTAATCTTTTCAGCTTTGAAGACACAATATGACAATTTTTGTTTAATAAAACAACTTTCTCAGAATCTTGATGAAAGTCTATACACACAAAAATGTCCCCTGTGCACCTTTTCAGTAGTTTAGTGTCAGATTTCTTATATTCCTTAAATAAAATGTTTTTTACATAGGCCCCCACTTCCACAGTATATCTTGCAGCTTGTTCCTTTCACATGGCAGATATATTGTATTCAAGGAGATACATCAGGAGGAGGTACATCAATCTGAAAAAGAATTGTTTTTCTATGTTATATACAGTACACTATCACAAATTTTATTTTTGTTATGCATTTATGGAGCGAAATTTCCTTCTTTTTGTTTTTTGTTTCAATATGATTCAATTTTGCCATAGTATTTGTTAACATATCAAGTGTTCCTGCATTCTTTACTAGAAATGACTTGTGCTCACAGACAACTTCCCATTGTAAATGAGTAAGAAATGTTGGACAAATGACTTCAGACATGTTCTTCTCTCAAACTGTTAAAGATATTGCATGCATAGCCAAAGGATCAAACTTACAGCTTTTCTTGATTCATAGTCTAGTGCTTTATATTCTGAGCTAGGCATGCAAATTATCATAAGTGAAAGTTTCAAACCAAAACAAATACTTGGTCAAAATCAGACTGATCCATTTCAAATGTTTGTAAATGAAGTGCCTCCATTCTGGGTATCAATTTGGTTTCTGTATATTTTGCAAGCATGAATGATTTTATTTATTGTTCTCCTTTATTTCCTTTTGAGTATAATTAAAATCTAGCATGGTTTGAATTATAATAGAGTTTGCAAATTTAGGAAACATTGAGACTAACTTAGTCAATACATACTATACTTGAAATCACAGGCCAGACACCAGTACACGTACTGCCTTCAGTTCCATTAGTGTTTTGAAACGTTGGTGAATGGTCCTAGAACAACTCAGAAAGGATTATCCACTGTCATTAGCATCTTTTCAATCAGCACATAGCTCAAGCCTGATCTATGTATAAGCTGAGGATCTTCATCAGCAGGCTGTGACCTGAAATAAATTATATAAAAATGCTCTGTAACCAGGTTTAAATATAACTTATTCCATTTATAAGAAGGAATATCAATCTTTAAATTACACAAAGATTTTGATAATATAGAAAATCTTAAACACTAAGTCTGAGACTTAAGGTATACAAGATCAATGGTTATTGGGTGCATGTACATAAGCTTATAATTATTAGCTACATATTTTGATATCTACACGAATCTTAATAAAATGGTGTGTGGATGTGTATTATATAAACCACATATAAAATATATAAACATATAAAATTAAATAGCATACTTTGAAACATATTGCATTGACAATGAACATTTAAAACCCTTATCAAAATCTGTGACATTTCAGGGATGCCTTACAACTGAAATAGCTTTTTCTTTCATAATTATTTAAAAAAAAGAACAACAACATATTTTAGCATTTTATTGAGGAATTTCATATTCTGTCTCTATTTAGATCTACAATATACAGAAGTGTACAGAAAAAGAAGTAAAAGCTTCAATATACAAATATATATTCTACTGATTGGAAATTTCCCATCATAAAATGCTATTATACTGTCATACAGATTTTTAAACTTCTGTTTCAAAAATATATTTTGTTACCATGCTTGTGTCAAAAAATAGTTTTTATATAGTCCTGTCTCAAGTTATGATATATTACAAACCAGAAACATTTAAAAACAGGAAGAAGCTAGGCTTATATATGACACCTGTAGTTTCTATCTCAAGTGAGACTAATGTTTATACTATTGTCTAACATAACATATTGGTTATTTAGGAAGTCTGGGGGTGGGGGGGGGGGGGGGGGGGGTGAAAGTGCTGCAAAAATGTAATTTAAAGAAATGGAATACATTTCAAACTGAAAGTGAAAGTAGAAATGAAAAGTAGATCTAGGATCATGTAAAGCCTTTGAGACTCCCTCATGTAATTTTTCATAAATGGAAATTATACCTGACAGACCAATAATATTCATAGCACATATACACAAGTAGCAGATACTTTCTATAAAGGTCACCTTGTTTGGTTATACTTTGTATTTTGTCTTAAATACATGTACCTCTAACTGTCAACATTCTACCTTGTAGACATTTTTTTTACAAACACATTTTTTTCTCTAAATTTTTTTTTGTGTCTAACATACTTATCTAGGTACTCTGGTTAATGAAATCTAATCAATTTTTATATTTTTTGAAATATTGCATTTTTTTTTCATTTTGACAGCTCTACCTACTTTCTCTTTCATTTTGCATTTTCAAAAAAAAATGTTCATGGTTTGCAGCACTTTCAACTCACAGAGTACCTGGCGAAATACGTTAGACACAGAATTAATTTATAATCCTGACAGAAATGACAAAATGCTTTTGAAAAAGAAGCTTGATATCTTCTACAAAATAGAATGTGAGTATTGTGAACAAATTGTGTTGTTCAAAGTTTGAAATGCCTACTGTGCAGTAGAGAATGCATAGCTATTTATGTCCCTGCAATCATTGATATGAATACACTGATTGCAGTAAATAATATGTGAATCACAAAGCAATGTATACTTACGGCTGCGTATCTGATTCCCATAAACATATGCCCGATAACATAAAATTGTCACACGTAGTGTATAACAACATAGGCCTATAGCTGTGTTTACCTAATCCCATATTTGATAAAGAAAACACATGCAATATGACGTAGTACCCGCGACTGTGTGTATGATTCGTTCAAAAGTGACAGGTTTGAAGCTGATTAATTATGATATTGAAAATACACCGCCATACCTTTGTACAAACATACAATTTGGATATATCCCGAAACTGTACATGTTGTTTATGAACATTTCTCAACGCTTCATTTCGTCTCAATAAATGAATAAATCCACTGCCCCCAACTATGCACTCGTGTTTGTGGGAAAGTTCACGCGGCTCCTTGAATGTTTGGCCGCTCATGTCTTAAAAAATTACGGCTCAGCTGAGAAAAATCTCAAGACTTGAGAAAAAGTTTAGTGAAAGCCAACTTGAGAAATTTCTCAGCTGAGACAATTCTCAGACAATTCTGAGAAAATCTTGAGCTGAGAATTTTTTCTCACTTTGAGAACGTTAGTGAAAGCGGGGCTTGCTACTTATTGTTTGATGTTTCTGATACAGGAATTAGGGATCTATAAATTATGTATAATATTAGCCAATTTATCATTATATATCACCTAAACTCCTGAACTCGTACAATCGTTAAAGCAAAATCGTAATAATATATGCGTTTCAGCGTGATGCATATTTAGCCGGCTCAGGGGTATTAAGAACGCTATGTAGTCAAATTTTGAGGCGGAACTGTACACCTCAAAATTTGAGAAAGCAGTATAAAATTGTGAATTACAAACGTTTTTAAAAGCCCTTTTAAATATCCCTCTAATTTTTGGATACATATCGTATTTATATAGATGCATTTTTGTACTCAAAATAAGAACAGACGTAAATTACACATTCCATTCTTCATATTCATAAAGTGTATGAAGTTTTCTAAGTTTTACTGGACTCCATTTATATCTGTGAAAGTACCTCGCCCAACAAAAAATGCAGAATACTTGTTTTCATGTGCACAACTCTGCATTACCTAAGCTTACCCGACAATTGGTTAACGTATCAGTATATAGTGGACAAAATGGTAATTTCAATATTTTCGTCTGTGATGTAGGGATAATGCATGTTTTATCGTGTTATAATATCTGCAGAAAGCATGGCTGCTGGAGCAAAATATAGAAAAGAAAAATCTTCAAACGACATATTTTCCTAAATGGTTGGCCCTATTTCAAAATACTTTTTACACAAATGATCCTTGGGTGACCCTTTACCATGTCTCTTAGAATCATTTGGATTCGTAAAAAACATGGTCGCCATGAGTGACCCTTTCTAAGATTGTTCAAATTATTGTGATGCGTCAAAAATCATGACCGCAAGTTAAAAATTGAGTTTTCTTTCAAACAATGTCTCCTTGTAAAACATTGTTCAAGTTTTAAGATAATTTCACAGAAATGTTTCTTGGGTGACTCTCTACTAAACTTTGTAAAAGAATCCGTAAAAAAAGGTCTTCCGGAAGCATAGATAACGCATAGAACGCAACCAAACAACATGAATGCAGATTCGGTTTGATTGAGTCTGTTCATGAGAGGTAATGAAAGGTGCAACAACCCTGGCTATCCTGATATGTAAAACACGTAGATGCCGTGGGCGTTCTAACTAAATGAAAACTTTTGAAAATCTTATTGTCGGAGTATTCAGACCAGTTTTCAAAGTAATTTTGCAGAAATGTTTCTTGTAATACCTGTTTGAGGTGTGAAACCCTAGTGAGTGATATAGACCCAATTTATAGCTGTTGTTTGTTTAAACTATTGGTATTTAGCAACATACACAAGTGTCAAGTTATCAACTTTAACTTGAGTGTTGATGGAAAATAATTTGATAGGAAATACTTTAAGGGGAACATGCAACATTTGACAAGGCTTCTATTTAGAAAGAGCTATAAATGACACATATAAACTGGCGAAACAAATATGAAAATCGGACCTCAAACAATAAAGATATGGCAATTTAAATATTATCAATATAATGAAACGGCAGCCATTGTGGGCACAATGACTATATCTTTTTTGTTTGCAGTCCGATTTTCATAATTCTTTCGTCAGTGTTATTGCTTTACCCAGTTCTTTCTAATTAGCATTGCTGTAACATGTTGCATATGCCCCTTTAAACAAATGTATCAAAACATTGAGGTACGAGTCAATCATAATTTTAGATTCGTAAGGTTTTCATTTCTAATTCTAATTTTTGGTTAATAAATCTACAAAATTCACGATGACTGTTTTAAATAAAATAATCCTACCGAAATAAATTTCAGTTTTCTGTTTAAGAATAGCTTCCGTTTGAAGCTGAACACAATTGTTCTGGCGGTTGACATTCAAAGCATGGTTAAACTATCATTATTCCAGAAATGGTTGATTAGACGTATATATTGATTTATAAACGAACTTCAAAACATGAACCAGAAATGCATTCGGTAAAATGGATAAAACAAACTTTCCAAAGTGTTTTAAGAATGTTTATATCATTAACTTGTTTCCCTTATTCAAAGTAAATTACGAAACTTCAACCATTATTGTTACTGCTTAGTCAGTTGAAGAATATCTAGCCTGTATATAAATGGAACTTCGGATAAGAATCATTTGGTTAGTATCATTTTACTAATAAACATAAGTAGTATAAGAATTGTTTGTGCGAACTCAATCTAACCTCATTTAACCTTTTGACCCTTGGTCAGGACTGACCAATAACGGACAATTTAAAATCCACAGGTTTTAAACCCAGTAAAAACCTCTGATTTAACTAAAGATGATTTAATTAAAGATGATTTAAAATGAAGAAAACATATGTCTTTATTTAAAAATAGTTTCCACTTAAAAACTTTAAACACTACACCGAGAGACAAACTGTAGAATAAGTTTGGCCCAATATAACATACAGGAAGTAAAATATAATGTGGTTGAATTTAGACCACATTTATTTTCTGTTTAAATAACTCTTTTACTTCCTTGTTTTGTAATCCTTCTACATAGATAAAACAACTGTTAAAGACATTAGAAATGACACAAAATGTACACAATACCAATAAATACATTAATAATTATCCATGAAACAAGAAAATGTCAAACTAAAAATAACACAGACCGGGAAACCAAATGCTAAATATAACAACTAAAAATAACTTAGACCGGGAAACCAAATGCTAAATATAACAAATATAATAAGGTCAGGTTATTTACAAATTTATCCCTCTTTTTATTAAAAAACAAGTAATATCTCCCTTTAATAATTGAAATTCATACAAATTATTTTAATTAATATTGGAAGAATAAAATTACTTTAGGAGTTGTTATTATTTAAAAACAAAAAGTAATTGAATAAATTATAACACATACAAATAAAATTATGATAATTTCAAAACCATAACACTATTATAATAATGAATATACACTATATATAACCGGTTTCAACTTTTATATCATTGAGTCGTGTTCTGTTATGCTTAGTTCCGGAGGTCGATCTGACGTTTCCTTGTCTGTTTAAAGGTAGCTTGCAGTATGGTTTGTGTACTGGATCGTCTTGTCTGTTAACGGTTACAGCCTGCTGTTATGACATTGACTGGTTGTGCACATAAAGAATTCTTCCGTCAATGTTGTAATAGCACTGAATTGCCTTACTTCGTTCTTGTCTCTAGTTTCGAAGGTTTCGGGAGGCAAGAACAATGGGGTTGAAGGTGATTCTGGCTGCAAAACCGGGCAGGTTTGATGATTTAGGAAAAACCAGCTGTATGGTGAGCCTACAGATGAGGTCTCTTAGGAAAGACTAATGGTTCACCCCGGCGTCGGGTGTGCACGTAATAAATTCTACCTGGCGTCGGGGTTAAAATAAATGTACAGAACACGGCTTTTGCATTTTTTAACAACTATTAAACAAGTATTACAAGATTTAAGTACAAACAACTGAAATCACTCAACCGTTTGAGTATGCTATAGGTATACACATGATTGAATATCATAATACTTTTATGTTATGAAAATCACTCAATCGTTTGAGAGATTAATTTAAAAGTTTGTTTACAAATTCAGGTTCATTAAATATATGTTCATCCGATATGTAGAATCTGATGTAACTATCCTTCATAAGCGTAAATGTTACTTCTGTAGATGCTGAATCGTTATAAGGATGAATATCAAACATTGTCCCTTGTGTTAAATAAATCTTAATTTTTTTCTTATAAATAGATATTAACTGATCAGTGTCATAGTCCTCAGCTGCTATATTTACAGTATTGATAATTGTACTAAAAATTAGATCATCATCATTATTCCACCACCTAAATATAAAATGTGATATTGGGCTTTTAGTCGGTTTATACGGTTCACCTATAGGGCTCGAACCCGTTAATAAAATCTTAATATTTATTATATAAATTCCGGTTTTTTCGACCACAAACACACCTCTCAAAAGCACATCTGGTACAGCTATTTTATGTTTTTGGTTTATTTGCATAAAATCTTTATAATCTACAATAATTCCAGGTTTTAATTCAAATATATTTATATAGTTCAGACCGATCAGATTTTCATATGTTGAATATATCCAGGCACCATGACGGTTAAAATACTTTTTCATTTTTATGTAATCAATAAAACTGTTATTATAGTATTCGAAGAGAACACTTCATGTCCCACTTCCTCTAAACCTTTCTTCTATTTTCCTGTCTTTCTTTTTAAGTTGAAGAATTATTTCAGCTAAATCATCAAGTCGTTTTGTTGTAGCAACTTCAGAAGCAGATAGATTGTCAACAGTATTCTTGTTCTAGCTAATTGTTTTCTTGTTTTAGAAAAACATTTTTTACTTTTGTAATATCTTGGTATTAGTAGAAATTACTTGGGTATTAGCAGTGATTGATTCTCCTTGTTTAGCTGATATTTCAACTACAGAGTCCAGATCAGTTTATTAATTTTTTAATTTCATCATTAATTTATCATTAAATTTATCTTTAAATTCATTAATATCTTTTAATAAACCTGTAAGTGTACTTAATTCCGCGTACTTTAAATGTGGCGTGTGTCAACAGTACTAATCAAGTTCCGAAGTTGTTTCTTATAATTTTCTAGCTGATCATTAATTGTGTTAATTGCTTTAGTATTAGCAGTGATTGATTCTCCTTGTTTAATGATTTTTCAACTACAAAGTCCAGTTCACTTTTATGTTTTTCAACTTTAGCATTAAATTCATTAATACCATTCTTGTAATTTTTTGTAATATTACTAAGTCTGCATACTTAAATTATGACGGTTGTCAACAATACTAATCCAATTTCGAATTTATTTTTTAAAGTCATCTATTTTAGAATTAATTTCTTTTTTAAGGTTATCTAATGCTGTGTCATGATCATCACCTCTTTTGAAGCTGCCTTTTCCAGTTCAGATTATATTCTGCAAGTTTATTTGAAATTAATTCTAATAAATCTTTATGCATTATTTTCAGTTTCAGTATTTAGTTTATTTATTTCTGTTTGATTCTAACTGATACATATTTTGTAACTTTTCTCAGCTTCAATAATCTTGTCTTTTAGTTCTTCATGTTTAATCATACTATCTTTTAATTCTTGAACTTGATTGTATAACTTTTCAAAATTGGTTTCTAAATACTTTTTTATGTTATCATCTGTCAAATCAGATTTCTCTTCAAGTTCTTTAATAGAATCAACCATAGCTTTCATTTCTTCTTCAATTTTACCTTGTAATTGAACTATTAATAATGAATTCTTTTTAAAATCTTTTGTTAATTCTTCAATATTCTTTACTTCTTCTTCTAATGTCTGTTTTATAGATTTGATGTCTTCAAGATTATAGTCATCTATTACACTTTGAACTTTTTTAAACATAAATCGTCTGAACTGCATCGTTGGGTTTATCTGGATCTCTAGGTTATAAGGTTATTACCTCCCATATCTAATGCTCTGTCCATTGTGTTATCAAGTTCCTTATTTCTGTGAAGATACGATTTCGTTTCCTTTTTAAGTTTTTTGAATTGTTTTTTAGTAGCATAATCACTTAAATCAATATCAAATTTAACTTTATTATACTGCCAGGTTCACTTATTGTTCTATATTATTAAAAACTCCCATTATATAATTATTATATATTACCATAAAGTTTTTTCTAAAAACTTCCTGGTTGTCAATATATAAGAAATCATTTTTGATTTGTTGCATTAGCAAAAGAGTTAGGGTTAATATTTTGTTCATTACAAATCATATCATTTTCTCGTTTACCTGGACTTCCAAATAAAATATAATGTGAACAGTTTAATACGGATATCTTTTGGTGTTTTATAGTAAGACTGACTTAAATAAATAACACAACAGTTTTTGTGACGTCCTTGAATAAAGTATTTGTTATTTCATTTTGAACCTTTTATCT
The DNA here is from genome assembly GCF_021730395.1 of Mercenaria mercenaria. Lineage (NCBI taxonomy): Eukaryota > Metazoa > Mollusca > Bivalvia > Venerida > Veneridae > Mercenaria > Mercenaria mercenaria. Next base: position 48,780,659 of record NC_069363.1, on the reverse strand, counting down.
TCACATACAAAATCATCAAATATTACTACTTTTGTTTTTCTGATTCAAGATTCTCACAAGGTTCAATTTGGTTGGAATCAGCTGAATATTCAAGTATTTCATTTGGATCTACTTTAATTTTTTTGCAATTTGACTTAATTGGTTAATTAAATCTTGATGTTTAGATTGTTCTAGGTTTTTAGCATATAAGTATAATTTATCATAATATATAAGAGGTTTTCGAAGTATATGCATTAATGTATTTGTTTTTCCAGATCCAGAAGATCCACATATTAACATTCTAAAACATGAATCTGGCATAAAAGGATAACGTTGTTTAAAGTTATTGGATTTATCACTTTTTGTATCATAATTTGGAATTTCCATTTATATAATATTACATTATTTTACATTATTTTACAATATCTTACATTATCTTACATTATTTTACATTATCTTACATTATTTTACATTATCTTATGTTTATATATAATGCAATCAAACTTAATGAATAAGAATAAGAAAAAAATTAGTCGGGCAAAAGATGAGAGATCTTAGAGAAGAAATAATGAGAGAAAATATTAAAAAAGCTACAAATCGAGATATGTACACTGAAATTTATAAGCCAATTACTGAAAAAATAGAAAGTCAAAAAGAACAATTATCAAGTCAGTTAAAAGCATTACCTGGAATTAAGGAGCAATGAGCGCTACTTCCAAAAAGTATATCAGAAGATCTGACACAAGGTATTGCTGAATTAACTAGAGGAATACAAGATGAATCTAAAAAACAACAAGCTTTAAAACCAACTTCCACATCGATAGATTGGGGAGATGAACCTGTGGATGGTTTCCTCAAGATGAACTTAGAGATTAGAAGATTATGGAGAAAAAGATTGGAATAACTGAAACAACTGATGATACAACTGAAGAATCTGAAGAAGAAGAGTTGGGAGCAAGACCAAAAGAATTTGATCCGGAGGTATTAAATCAAGAATTGATTTAGATCTTTTAGATGTAAAACAATATTGGACGCCGCAAGAAGTGTTTGAATTTTTTCACACTGAATCTGAAAATCCTGATGAAAAAATGACTAGGGAAGAAGTAGAGGATATCATAGAAAAGGTAACAAAGAAAATAAAAAAATTGGGTAATGAATCTGGTGCAATAACCAGAATGAAAAATCCCACAGATCTTGATTTAAAGCAACAGGAAGCAATTATAGCTAAGTCGGATAATTATAAAAATATAGAGAAGTAATCAATGATATTCTAAAACAAGGAAAATATATGGGAAAAGGAATAAGATATCATAACCCATATAAAGTTTCACCAAATGGACATTATGGTAATTTAATTATTAACTTAAATAAACTTTATAGTCAAAACAAATTAATTGCTAAGGATCAAAGAACTGGAAAAGAAGTAATTAACACTAAAGTAGATAATGATTTGATTGATTTGATTAATAAAAGATATAACAATAATAAAAAACATTCAATTCATTCTAGAAAAATATTCAAAGAATTAACAGAAAAGTCAGGATTACTATCAATAAAAGATCTATGAAATTTAAAAAGTAATTAGAGGACAAGGTTATGACGTTTGTCCATGTAATCCAGAGAATTGGTTAATGAGTTGGAGTTATTGTGGTTCGATTGATGCAGGAAATAATAATGAAGAACTAAAAAATGAAGGTATTAGCATAATTGATAAACTATTAAAAATGAATTCACTCTTACCAGAACAACATGAAATGTTATATAAAAAATATTTTTCTTGAATTTAAATTTTAGTTATATATAAATGGAACAAAAAATAGTATTAAGTTCTGAAACAGTTAAAGATGATAACAAAAAATACTCCGAGTGATTTTACAATCAGATTTAGTCGTTCTTTAATTTTAGATAAAAATAAAACTTATGTTGTTGGTTTGGATAGTATTAACACTATGACCTACTCTTGGCATAATATTAGTGATGAATATGATAATAAAAGAATTCGTTATAATAATGGTAAGGATTGGAAAGATATCATATTTACAAATGGTTCTTACAGTTACACAGATATTAATAATTATATCAGGGAAACATTAATAAGTAATGGTGATTATGAATTTGATAAATCAGACATTGCTCCAATAAGTTTGGAATTTGATTTAAGTAGTTTTAAGATTTTGATTTCAATTCATGATAATTTTATGTTGGATTTAAGAATGTCAAATTTTCATACATTGCTTGGATTTAAGAAAAAAAAATTGGAAAATACTGAATGGGGAACTACAACACCAAATATAACCAACTCTGTGGATACAATTTACATTCATTGCGATCTTATTGATAATTCACTTGTTGATGGTTATTTCAGTGATATTATCTATGCTTTAAGTACTGCAGATTTAACAAGAGCTTATCCATTTACAAAAGAACCACAAAGAGTTGGATTTTCTGAAATTAATAAATATATTATAAATTCAATTAGAATATATATTACAGATGTATTTGGTAGAATAATTAATTTTAATGGGGTTGAAACAAGTTTTACACTAATTTCAAAAGAAATTGATTAAAACTAAAGTTTTAAAACTTTTATTATGAAATTATAAATTTTAGTTTTATATAATGTACAAGAAAATTTATGACAAAAATAAAGGAATATTTATTTATGTTGATGCTCAGACCGAAGAAGAAATCATACACGGAACAGGCATCTTTGACACTTTAACGAAATTGTTTTCAAGCGGAGTTGCATCTTCAATTAGCACAGCTGGAGAAAAAGCTTTGGAAACAGCAGGAAAAGCAGCACTAGAAAGTGGAACAAAAAAGGTTGGAACAGAAGTTGGAAATTTAGCTGCAGCGAAAATTGTTGAAAAATTTAAAAAGAAACCTGCTCCAGCAGTTGGTAATTTAATTGCTAAGGAATTACAAGAAAAAAATAACAGTAAAAATAATAAAAATAATAATGATAAAGAGGAGGATATTCATATGAGAATAAATAGAATATTGTCAGGATCTGGAACTTCAGCTCAACAAAAACGTATTAACAGATTAATTATAAAAACTAAAAACTAAAATAAAAACTAAAGTTTTTAACTTTAATAAAAACTAAGTTTTAACTTAATAAAAACTAAATAAAAATAAAATAATATATATATATACATGTTTAGAACAAAACAATATTGTGAAAGATATGAATTAACTCCTATTCAATTAGATACAGCCTTAATATCTGTCTTGGGAAATAATGTTAAACAACAAAAAAACGGATATCATTTTACAATTAATGATAGAAGCTCATATTTTGATTGGTTTAATGGTTATTTTGAAGTAAGTTTTAAAGTTAATAAACTTGGTGATGGTAATCCTTATGCTGGTGGAGATCAAATTGCTTTAATTAATAATGCAGCTTCATTAATTGATCAATAAGTGGTTAAACAAAATGGAAAAATGTTTATGATTGTAATAATTTATATAAGGTAGTAAATGTAAAGAGTTTGGTTGAACATCTGAAGATTATGCAAAATCAACTGGAACAAATGAATTTATCTCTTTAGATACTACTGCTGTTGCTGAAGTAGGGATGACCAAGCTGAATATAATAGTGGTTTTGCTACTAGGAAGTTATTAATCCAGGTGTGGTAATGAGGTAAATGCTAAAATTCCATTAAATAATTATTCATTTTTTCAGGGTTTAGAAACTAATATTATACCTCCAAGTCAAATTCAAATAACACTACAGCTGACAGATGATGATGAATTAATTTTTAGAGCTAATGCTGCTGATGCTGGTAGAGTAATTGTAACAAAATTAATTCTATGGGTTCCACGTTTAATTTTCAATGAATTTGGACTTAATTTAATTTCTGAAAGATTTACAAAAGCAAGATGGTCATACCTACGGGAAATGGTGACGCAATCAACTGATACACAACAAAATAATATAACCTTTAGAATAACAGCTGGCGTAACAAAACAACAAATGTATTTGTTTATTACAACGACCTGACAAAAGTAATTCACAAGAACTAATCCACATTTATTAGATACATTAAATTAATGCAGCAAATGAAAATTGCACTTGAGCTCTTGTCGTCTTGAAGTGTAATGGTGTTTTTTATCCAGAAACAGAATACACAAGTATATCAAGAATATATGATGATGTAATTAATTATTATTATAAACAAAATAATAAGACTACTGGAAGTCTTTTAAATAGATCAAACTTTAATAGTTTATTTGGATTTGTTCATTTTAACTTGGAATATAAAAAAGAAGTAGTAACAGAAGATCCTAAGCATATTACATTAACAGCTAAATTAAATATTCCACCAGCAGCTAATATTCGTGTTTACGCAATTGTATTATATGAGGAAACAGTTGAAATAAATACTATTGGAAATGAACTTGTTATTGTTTAAATAAAATAAATATAAATTATATATAATGGTATCAAATTATATTGAATATAAAGTTAACCTAACAGATGGACAAAAGAAAAATTTAGCACAAGCTTATAATAATAAAATTCCACATACTTTTAGATTAAAACATGAACAATTACATGGAAACTTTCCTTTACTTTTAACAAAATCACAAATTAATCAAATTAAAAAAGCTGTTGCAAATAAGAAGGGATTAGAAATTAAAATTTCAAAAAAAAAACAAATGTCCAGTCAAGGTCAAAATGGCGGATTTTTAGGAGCTTTGGCTGGTTTGTTAGGAAAAACAATTCTTCCAATGGCAGCAAAAATAGCTCCAAAAATATTAGCCCCTCTAGGCATCGGAGCCCTCTCTGGGCTGGCCAGTACTGGTGTTAGTAAGTTACTTGGGAATGGTATGATTTCAGTAGCTAATGATAAGAGAAATATGATATCACCATATCTTACACCTAATCAAAGAAAGCAACTAGTAGGATCTGGAGTGATTAAATTAACACAAAAACAAAAACAAAATGGCGGCTTTTTAGGTATGTTGGCTGCTAGTCTAGGGATACCTTTGATTACATCTTTGTTAAGTGGTAAGGGACATGGCCAGGGCATACAGATTGATTCTCAGAAAAGACCTTACAGACGAATTCCTATAGTAAAAAAGAAATAAAATTTATAAACAAACCAATATCTAACTTTGAAATTGAACAATGGGTAAACCAATTAAAAATTAAAAACTTTAGGGGTGTATTTAGTAGAAATAATTTACCAAGAGTGAAACTCTCGGAGACCACAGGTTTACCAAAATTAAAAGTAAAGAACGAGTGTGGAATTATAAATTTAGATGACTCTGTTGGTCCTGGAACACATTGGGTTTGTTACTTAAATAATATGTACTTTGACCCATTTGGACTTCCTCCACCAAAAGAAGTAATTCAGTATATACCAAATGTAAAATACAACAATGTTCAATATCAAGACAAAACAAGTATGCTTTGTGGATATTATTGTTTATTTTTCATTAAAATGTTACAAGATGGTATAAACATTTATGATTTATTGTATAAAATACTAAAAATTAATAATGTAAAACAAAATGAACAAACTATTATAAATTATTTTAACCAATAAGGACATTTATTTAACTGGAATAATTAATATAATGGGAATATTCAATAATATAAATGAAAAAGTAAATAAAATAGAAAGATGGACGTCAGTCCTTGAGAGCTGGAAGCTCGCACAATTAATAAGAAAACCTCCATTGTTTTTAACATGTTATACCCAAGATACCGATAGTGGATTATTTCAATGGAAAACTGTAAATGCTAGTCCTGGTTTAGTTCAAAATGGTAATAATGTAAGAATTAGTTTTAATTGCATTTTAATTATTCTTGTTGATGCAATTAAATTAGATATAGGAGAAGCTAAATTACAACTAAAAATAAAGAAAATGTAATTCTTCAAAGTTACGATGTAAAAAATAACAGAAAAAATGAATCTATTTTGGTATGTGTTCATTTAATATTCTTTCTTGAGTAAAATGTTGCAGGCAAGATCTACAAAAATGTTTCTTGTTTGTATTTTTTGTTTTGTTATTCATTAATCTATTAAAGTCTTTTATCCAAACATAATGTTGGACTACAGTTCTTGAGGGTTTACAGTCATCATCAGTTATTTTATCATTAGTAATTAGCAACATGTCACAGTGTTCTTCGTATTGATATTTTGATATGTACAATGGATAAATTCCCGTAGGTTCTTCATATCCAAATATAATTAAATGATATTTCATTTAAAAACTTCTATTTTAGGTATTTGATTTAATGTTACAGGAAATTTAATTCCAGTATAATCAAGATCGTTTATATGTTTTTTATATTTTGAAACTCTATGAGGGTTTTCTTTAACAGGAAATTTATAAGCTAAATGACACCATCTAAAACATTCATTATCATCGTTCTTTATATTTATTAATCCTTTCATTGAATTTTGTAGTTTATTTGGTAATTCTAAATAACTTGAAGCAGCCAATGGACTATACTTATATCTATTTATATAATGAGCATCAACTGACTCTATTCTCCAGCCACTTCCTTCAGAAATCCAATTACCAATTCTATTTATTATTTCATCAAAAGCTTGATGTAAAGTTTTATTTTATTTCATTTGTGTTAATAATTTCTAAAGCCTTTGATTGAAAATAAGCTGATTTATATATTGTATCAGTTTTATCCATTTTTGCAAAAGTTATTTTTAAAAACAAACGTTTATTTTTATACCTTTAAAGTTTTAAGTTCAGATTTAAGTATTTCATAAGAGTCGTTTATAGTTAAATATAATTGATTCTTTGGATCTTGTCTATATGTAATTTTAATTTCAAATTTCTTATATTAATATTGTTTTGTAGATCTCTCGATTTCCATCTATATATTATATTTAGAAAATAAAATTCGTTAAGCAATAAAGGATTAAAAAAATAATTAAAAAAATAATTAAAAAAATAATAAAATAAATAAAGTTTTAAATTATCTTTAAGAAGAATTAAAATATTTAAACTTATATCTTTTTCCATTAGTTTTTTGATATTCCACATTTTACTCGGTTTTCTCCTTTGCAGCACATTGTTATTAACCCAGAATTAATACCAAGGTCTTTAGACGCTGCATAATTGCTTTTATATGTTTTTTCTTCATTAGTATCACAGTCGGTTACAATAACTTTTTTAGGATTGTTTCGAATATCATTTGGTCTGGGACAATCACATAATCTTTCAGCATTTTCTTCTTCAGTTAATAGACAACCACAGTTCCATTCAAATAAATTATTTTTTAAAAGATAAGGATCTATAACATTTTGTAATTTATCAAGGACGTGGTTTTTATATTCATCGCTAACTATTTGATCAAGTTTTGATTTAATAACATTTCTTCTTTTAAATACTTTCTTATATGAATTTTTGTCTGGATTCATTATTTCTCCTAAAGGCTAGATAATTTTGGCATAATCATTCTATCTACCTTTCTATTAACCATCTAATATAATATACTTATAGAAAAAAATCTTTAAAAACACACCTAATGAAATTATATTGATTTGAGAAATTTGTTTATATATCTATATCTTTTGATAAGATTTAAAGTCATTTTTCTAAATTGTTATCAACTGTTAAAATTTTAATACCTTCTTGAACATTCTGTTTAACCATTCTTCGTGTAATTTGTGTAGTTTTTCTAAATATCTAGACCAACTTTGTTTTCTTCCGTTCTGTTTCTTTTTTGAAGTCTTTTAAAACATATTTTGGATCGGTTTTAACATAAACAAATCCATCAATTGGGTTTTTTCCATATGGTTTTATAATATGATCAGTTAAGAAAAGATTGTATACTGCCCACTCGGGGTCATTTATAACATCGTTGTCGTGATGTTGTTTTGTAAAAACGTTACTGTTAGTTAAATAACACCGTTCAAGGACAGAAACACCATCAAACTGTTTAGCAGAAGATAACATTTTTATATGACTGTTTAAAGTTGTTAGCTGAAAAGGAAATAAATATTTGGAAGGTTCTTGAGCAGCAAGTTCAAAAAGGTTATATGAATTATAATCAGAGTCCATAACATTTTGCCATTCGTGAATTGGTTCTGGAATTATATTAAACATTAGGATTATATTCTTTAATAATATCTAAAAACGTACTTTTTCCTGATGCAATATTACCTCAACTGATATAATTTTCTCATTTATATAAAATACTTATAGAAAAAATCTTTAATTAAGTTAAAGTTAATACAGCTCTTCTCTTTTTTGCTTTTATATCCGTTAAGTTTAAATTCCTTCATATGCATTTCAAGAGGTGTTGAATAATATTTTTCTTTCTGCATTTCAATAGTATTGTAAAAATATCCTGAATAACTTTATTTGGATCTTCTTTATTTACTTTTCCAATCTGTGCTTTTGTTATAAGTTGTTTTATTTTGTGATGATGTGTTTTTAAAATAAATTTCTTGTCGTCAAGTTTAGTCTGTTAGTAAATATGGTAATTACTGATGGAACAGCACCAGCAACTGCTACAAATACAGGAATACTGGAACAAGTGCTAATGCAGCTGAACAACCAAAGACACCTGCTGTAATATATAACCCAGTACTTACTCTCCACAAAATTTATAACTTTTTCTGTTAGCAGCAGCTAGTTTAGTTAAGTGAATAATAATTGATCTATTGTTTCTATTCCATTATTATTAGAAATTAGATTTTATTGCTCATTAATAATTAACTTTTTTATTTTCTAAATAAATTTGTTCAAGATCGCTAAAACGAACCCAACTATTAAATTTTTTCGCTATAAACCCTTCCATTTTACTAAAGCTTGTTTTTCTTATAGTCTCGTCTAATAACTTTTTCAATTCTAAAAAACTTCTTGTGTAGTATGTAAAAGTTCTTGTCCGTAAATGAACCTTGAACTCTTTCATTATTGAAATCTTTAATAGAGTATGTTCTGGGATTTGTATATAATTTATAATTATAAATATTCCTCTTCGAGTTTGGTGTATATCCTTTTTCGAAAGGTCTTTTAAGCGAACTCGATCACCAATTTTAAATTTTGTTTTGGGGGCTCTTGGTATCTTTAAATCACCATATAAATTAAAGCAAACAGTACCTTTATTTAAGTTTTACGGCTTCGGTTGGTGTCATTTTATACTAGAAGTTTTGTTTTTGTTATATTTATCAACCATATCCTGTAAATTATCTAAATAAGTATAAGTATTATTTGTTGTAAAATATTTTCCACATTATTCTTTTAAAGTTCTATTGAATCTTTCAATTACTACAGCTTTGCCTTCATTAAATGTATGATACATATAATCTATTTTTATTCAAAAATGATTCAAACTTTTTATTATAAAATTCTTTTCCTTCATCCACCCATAAATTTATTGGTAATCGCCCTTTTAAATTATTTTTCAAATGCTTCTGTAACAGATTCTCCGGTTTTATTCTTTAATGGAATAACCCAAGCATATTTACTAAATATATCAATAACGGTTAACAAGTACTTACTCCTTTATTATATTTTGAAAAAGCTTGCATGTCAACTAAATCAGCTGACCAAGTATCATCAATGTCATTAACTATTACCCTTCGTTTTTGAAATTTTCGTTTAATTGGTTTGTGTAATTCTTCTGCTAATTCATCACTCCATGTGATTCCGGGGTATACTCTACCCCCTTTTCCCGTTTTTGATTTTTGTCTGGGTGTTAAACCCAAGGGAACTGTTGTTCCTGTCCGAGACCAAGTTTGTATTTCGTTTTGATAGCTGGTTTTACAACTAAATGTTTTGCAATCTTTTCTCCAAATTTTTTGACTTAGTGTTCTTTAAATTGGAAAGCATTTGTTTATCACATTCACTTTTACTTAGTCCTGAGTCGTAGCAAAAGTCATGATTCATACATACTGCATCTAGTTCGTTGACAGGAGGTCCGTTATCTAAAGGATTTCCTGGTCCACAATAGTTATATCCTGGAAGTATTAAACCTTTTTTTAGGTAATAAAGGTAACATTGCTTTATGAATATCTAAATTACCTGCTTTGATAGTACTTTTAACAAATTTTGCTTTCATTTTCCCACAAGACGAACAGGTAGCTTTTATCATTTTTCTCCCATTTTTTGTTATAACATAATGGGGGTTTATATTATCAGTAAATCTTCTTTCTTTCAAACAATATATTTTATTTTGTAAACTCATCTATATCATATGTATTTAAAACTTCTTAGTTGGTTTTAACTGGGTTTAAAACCTGTGGATTTTAAATTGTCCGGTATTGACCAGTTCTGACCAAGGGTCAAAAGGTCAAATGAGGTTAGATTGACTTCGCACAAACAATTCTTATACTACTACCATATTGTTCTAAATTAAACAGTTATGTGGTTTGTTCGTCTTAAAGTTATAATTATTATCATATAGTTATTACGGAAACACTAAACATAGCCGTTTTTTGTAAATATGACCGTTCCTATTTGATATATGTTGGAGAAGATTTGTGACGAGATTTGCTTGATCTGCATTACACTAATGCACCCCTATAAAGGACTGTACTCCCCTCTTCCTGTTGCGACCGATCAAAACAATAAGCTGACCGCTAAAAGTTGGAAAAAAACTATTCAAATGTGATTAATATGCTTTGTTAGTGTGTATAGTTATATTCTATTGGAAGCTGAACATAATTTCTTTCTTTATTTAATGTGTCAGTCTGGTTGCAGGTAAAATCATAGCAAATAACTCGACTGATCATTGATTTTGCCCAGAAATTGCACATTGTTGGCGACAAAAGTACATATTTTCTTGCTTGAAGAATGATCTACATATATATCTCACTGTTTCATGGATAAAGAAACAATACAAGTTTGGTAAAATTAGAAAAGATCATTGCTAAAACCTCCACTTTGTGTTTATAACCGTCAATGAAAGAGGATCCGGTGTCATGTCCTGACTGTATGCATGTTTGCTTGTAGTACTGTACAAATGTTTGCGACTTTCGTAAAAAAGACTGTATGCCTGTTAGCAACTGACTTATTTGTCCGGTCTGTTTGTATGTGTGTCCTCATAAATTTGGTCCTGCAATTACTTTAATTCTATTACACACATCTCTCTCAAATGTCCCCTACCGATTGAATATTTAACATAAGTTCCGCATAGGCCCAAAGTGTATGCTTATTAGTGGAAAAGTGCTTAACCGGTCGGCCACCTTGTATCCGATCCAGAAAAAGATTATATGGACATTAACAACATACTGCCCTCTATGTGTTTGTGAAATGTAAGAGAAGTAGGTGCAATAGTTTTGAAGAAATCACAGGAACACATTTTAATTCAAAATGTCTGTCAAACGGCCATCTTGGATCCGATCCGAAAAAATGCTATACGGGCATTAACTACATATTGCCCTCTATGTGTATGTGAAGTTTCAAGGTAGGTTCATTAGTTTTTAAGAAATCGAGGTACAATTTTGGCGGATTGACAGACAGACACACGGACAGACGGACGGAGGTAAAACAATAGTCCCCTCCTATCTTACATCGACTTTTTGAAGTCGTCAGGAAACATATCTTAGCGTGACATCCTTAGGGAATCGACAGAAGGTAATTTCTTGCATGACATACTAGGGACCCTGTGTATACTTTCGGTTTCTAATTCTGTATTTTATGAGAGTAAATATCTGTAAAACCAACTCGGAATACTTGCATATAAACGATTCTGAAGCATTCAATTGCATTATATAATTAGGTAGGATAGCGAGTCACAACCCCCCTACCCCCCAAAGGGTTAGTACATGCATAACACGACATTATATACATGAAGACTTGCCGATAGAGACACTTCGGTATGTATTTTTTTTTTCATTTAAGCCCATAAATCGCATTCTTAAGTCGCAAACTGGAATACAGTGTAAGTCGCAAATAAGAGTTCAGATCAAATATCAAAATTGGCAAGTCGGCATACAGTGAATGTTTTTACCATCTAGATAAGCAGTAATTTATTTCAAAAACGCAACAACTATGAAACATCTTATTTAAATATATTATGGAATATGCATGCTTATTTCAGAAAACAACATGGCTTATTGGAGTGCAAATCAATTTGACATGTAATTCCCTAGTTTCGTGACTTGGTCGAGTGAATTTCCATGCAATGAGCGTGATCAGTCAACATTTTGTCAGCATTTTGCAAACATTATTTGTCTGTTTCATCTGTTATATCACCACATACACATGTTTATGTTTAACGTATCGTAAAACTTAAATACACACACCGTGTAAAGCAAAATAATTAATTTGAATACGATTTCATACCTTCGGCCCGCCAGTTGTTTGTTTTGATCGGTCGCAACAGGAAGAGGGAGAGTAGAGAGAGGTGAGGGACCTCGCGAATATTGCAAAAATTAAACCCTTGTGAAAATGTCTGCTTTTACAGTAGCTTGTTGCTGATAGATTTTTCGAAATATGTCCTTATTTGGATTTTGTTGCCGTCAAATTGGCGAAAGTAAGCTTTCAAGATTTTTCTGTTCGCATAGTCGCGTTCTTAAATTCTTGAAGCCTACCAAATTCAGCTGCAGAGAAGTAAGCAGCATATCAATATTAATAGAGAAACTGGAATATCTTCTCCTTCACCCTCTTGTCTGTGGATATTATAAAAATAAAGTGTCGGGCGTAACTGGTTTAGGTAGGAGAACTTGTTTCACAATTAACTGAAAATAATTTAGTATATTTTTTTTTAATTTAGGAATACCAGTATTGATACAAGAAACATATATCGTTTAAAAGCATAAAGAGAAAATTCTGGACTCGATGACACTGATAAACACAACAAAGCAACTAATTTAAAGACAACTGACTACACAACACAACACAACATATCAAAGTAACAGCAAAATGAAACAATGTAATCTTATAATTTCATTTCTATTAATATCATTGCCAATTTTGAAAAAAAAGTCGCAAAATACGTACTAATAAACATATTGAATTTATTTAGGTCATTTACTCACATTTTTATGATAAATTGGAAATTATTTGCTCCAAACTGTATTTTTGAAAGTACGCAAGCTAATTATTGAACTTCTGCGATTTGACCCTGTTAAGGTCAACAATATAATTTGAAGAGGGGGGGGGGGGGGGGGGGGGGGGGGGGGGGGGGAACTCATATATAAACACTTTTGAAAGAAAATTTAAATCAGTTTGACTAATATTTCCTGCGGAATTTCATTTCTTTTGTTATTTCTTAATGCAAGATATACTTTCTACATAATAGTATGAGTATATGAAAAAAATCATAATTGTAATCGAAAGTGTGTGCTAGTAGCATAACTGAGCGAAATTCTATTTAGTGGACACAAAAGTCTTATTTCTAGCTTTAACAAAACATTTGTGTTATTGTACGTTTTAAGATTTATGTTTAAATCAAATTGACTTTTTTAGAAAATTAAAAATATTTGTGTTTTTGTGGTTGTTTAGAAAAACGGGTTGTGGTCGTACAATGAGTCAAAATATAAGACGCTTAAATATTTGTATTGAAATTTCTACATGACATTCACAAGATATTTGTCTAAACGTAGTCCAAATTGCAGATATGTGTTATGTGTAACGTTTAAGTTACCTTCTGTTAAGTGTAGACGTTATATAACAATACAAGTAACATTTTTCACCGTGATAATTTCATAACCAGTTTACGATAATTTCGACATATTGTTGCAGTGTTTCAAACTGTATGACGAGCAAAACCCCTTTACGGAAGGTTAAATGCCGTGTATACGTCTATATACCGGTTAGACTGTACCATTTATTCTTATTTCAAACATTTGTTTCAAATTGTATTATTAAAGGTGTCCCATGAGAGATTTATTCCGACATGAATTTCCTGCAATATGACTCCATTATAAGTATTTGCAAAAGGGGGTAATTCATCAAAAGACACTATTAAAAAGGATTATTAAAATGAAAATCTGCGTATATATGAAAAGTATTTATTATAAAGAAGATTTTACCTTTTTCATTTTACAGAATAAGAGATATTTTTTTAAACCCGACTATGAATATATGATTTTTTTTCAGAATAGCAGCCAAAATGAGCCAAATTTTATTGCGTGGACACAAGGTGTAAATACTTGCATTAAAAATATGCTTTTTTGTTTTTCATGCTTTGACAAAGCAATGATATTATTGTACGCATAGAATGGAGTATACTTGTCTGAAAATTAAAAGTGTTTATAATTATGAATTTGTAACTTTTTAAAAACTGGTGCGTTGTCATGAAATTAATCAAATTATACAATAGCTTAAACTTATTTCCTTGAATTTTCTTTATGACATTCAAAATATGGTTGTTTGCCAAATTTCAGAAATTTTACTTCGGGCAACGTTTAAGATATTGGTATAAAGCTAAGTGTTGCGTTAGACGATTTGTTAAGTGTATATTGATAAAATCTTGAAATTATTGCGAGTGAATAATGTATGTATTTCATTTATAAATAAAGTCCCAATAATATGTATTTAGAATTGATAAGAATACGTGAAACTATAACGCAATGCTGTATTACAAAATGTATTATATTGAAAGTAGTACGAATACTTATATAACATTTTGAATTATAAAAATGTATACAGTACGCTATATTTTATATTTTATGATACACCTATGATATATCTGTCTGTAATACAGCTTGTATTTAATAAACATATCCAACTCAAATCGGATACGGAAAAATGACCAATGGTGGGATGAGTCGCTTTAGTCGTGACGTCAAATATGACGTCAAGTTGAAGGAATTATGAGTCTTGATGTTCCATTCTTAAAAGATTATACTATTTCAAACGTGTTTTTATTATTTTTTGTCTAAAATTATAGTCAATTTTGGCTAATATAACACTATCAATAGATAGAGTATGATACATGTATATTCGGCTAATAAAACATTGTACATCAAAGAACTACTAGAACAGATGTAATAACCTTTTATATCTTGAATATAATTGAATTAAGCTTAAAGAGCAAACCTGAAGGGTCTGTTCAGAAAAGCAAAAGTGGAAACTCCACAGGTCGCCCAACACGACAAAAAATGAAAATGTTGCATGCTCGGTTTGATTGAGCCTTTTTATGAACGGTAGTGGAAATTCCATCCTCACCTTCTAGACCCGGGTTGACCTAATCTCAAAGACGTACCTGGCGGCGAGGAAGTTTTTTCTTCGCATTGATGAGAGAATGTCATTCGATTTTTTAAAATAATTTTTCACTCAAAAATAAAACTAGAGAGGCTTCCAGTTTGTCGCAAAAAAATATTGCATTCCTTTTAAAGTTAAATATTTTGGAAAGAAATTGGAAAAGTGTGTCATTAATAAGAAATGACGTCACAGAGACATCGTCTTCACCGTAAATTTGCAAAGTATAATATTCGCTATAAAAGAATTGATAACACTAAATTATTTTTTATCTGAATAGTTTCGTTGTTACGTTGTTGGAAAAAAGTGAAATCTGATTTCCCCAAGCTCGATTTAAGACTTTACCTTATTTCATACCATTTTATTATACAGATCTTATAGTAAACTCATAATTCACCTATAATCAAGTTCCTTAAAAATGAAGCATATTCGGAAGTGTCATACTTTTGCTTTTATACAGAGATATCCTTCATAAAAATACAAAACTAATGTTAAATACATACTTTTTAATTTGTCCATTTCTGCAGTATTATCCTGAATGACTATTTTAGTTTGTGATTGCATACGATCCAATGCATTTTCAAGGTTGCCACTCATTGTTTCAGCGTCATTTTTCAGCCTTTCAAAGTCCGCTGCAAACTTGTCTCTCTCATTTTTCAAGTCTACAATAGCATCCACTGCTTGCTGTTTAGAGTAATCAATGTCAGCTTTCATTTTCTCTACGAATATTTCCTGCCTGATAAAATGTAGGCAAATTCAAGAGAAGAGAAGTGTACTGTTGAATGAAGATGAAATTATCGCATTATTGCTATATTTCGATTGCACAGATACGATCTGATACTGTTTATGGGAACGTTTGCCATTTACATTATATTAACATTTGAAGACTTTTATTTAAGAAATAATAAATCTGTTCCTATATTTTATCAGTTAATAAATATGGGCAGGAGTTTGGATGCGTAGTAATTAAATCACGAGTGCGCAGCACGAGTGATTTAATTATTCGCATCCAAACGACTGCCCATGTTTTATTAATTGATAAAATTATTGGAACATATTTATCATTTCGATCTAACAACGCAAATAATTCGCATTTCACAGTACTGCATTTTCAGCGTAATACGTCATTCGGGTCATATGCTGTTACAATTAACCCCCTATGGTTAGAAAGTGTTGCATAGCCATATACCGGAACGTATAGATATTTGTTTCCTTTTCATCAGAATTTTGAGAAATATGTATAAGTTAGATAATACATAAAGGTGTGTTACCGGCTGGTATCATCATGCGCGGGGGAATCTCAGGGAACGGAATTTGGGTAGCTAACGAGCCTCGTAGAGGCGAGTTTGCTATCAAATTACGTTCCCTGAGATTCTCCCAAGCATGATGATACTCGCCGGTAACACACGCGTATGTATTGTCTAACTGATTTATTGCATGATTAAAAACAGTAAACTGAACACATTTTTAAATATCTTAAATTTAAAAATATTTCCCCTCTTGAGCCTCCCTTAGAAACATTTCATGGTAAACCCCCAACTACCATATAAAAGCCAGAAGATGGCGCTGGGCAGGTTTTTTATATAAATTATGCATGCTTCACATCAGAGATCCCTTTTTCAATATTTTAAATAAACTACTGAAAAAAAAGTTATAAAAAAGTGCATAAATACGCATTGAAAAATTCTTTATCAATTGGTGTAATTGTTTTTCAAAACAAAAAGTTGTGAAATATAGAGTTTCAAAAATGATTTAAACTAACTGCTAAAAATTTGAATTTGTCGGGGGGGGGGGGGGGGGGGGGGGGGGGAGAGAGTGGGGGAAAGCACTAACGAGTTCATGAACCCTGGAGAAATAGGGAATGTAAACTAACCCCACGTGGCTAATTTTATCAACAAACGTTTCATGTATCGATGAAATTAACACCTAGAGCATATTGTAAAGCTTTGCCAGAAACGTAATTTGAATTTTTAAACTGAATAGAATATCATAGTCATTTTTGCAGTTATAATCTTATGTTATTTAAAAAATCAAGTTTTAAATCAAGATGTAGAGAAATAAACTACAGAAATACAGTAATAAATTATTTCAAATAGCTTATCATTTTCAATACATTATCACAGCAACACTTGCTAATTTGTGTGTATTGTTCTACACCCCAGACAGAGAAAACTGTGAGCGATACCTGTGTGCAACGGAATTTAGAGCACGGCTAACCGTGGCGATACCAGAATTTAGAAAACACAAAACTTCAAAGGAAAATGCCGCAGTCATGCAATAATTATAAATTAGTAAACTAACAGCTCGCAAACTAATTAGTATAAGTTAGATAATACATAAAAGTGTGTTACCGGCTGGTATCATCATGCGCGGGGGAATCTCAGGGAACGTAATTTGGGTAGCTAACGAGCCTCGTAGAGGCGAGTTTGCTATCAAATTACGTTCCCTGAGATTCTCCCAAGCATGATGATACTCGCCGGTAACACACGCGTATGTATTGTCTAACTGATTTATTGCATGATTAAAAACAGTAAACTGAACACATTTTTTAAATGTCTTAAATTTAAAATATTTAAAAATATTTCCCCTCTTGAGCCTCCCTTAGAAACATTCCATGGTAAACCCCCAACTACCATATAAAAGCCAGAAGATGGCGCTGGGCAGGTTTTTTTTTACATAAATTATGCATGCTTCGCATCAGAGATCCCTTTTTCAAAATTTTAAATAAACTACTAAAAAAAAAAAGTATAAAAAGTGCATAAATACGCATTGAAATATTCTTTATCAATTGGTGTAATTGTTTTTCAAAACAAAAAGTTGTGAAATAGAGTTTCAAAAATAATTTAAACTTAAACTGCTAAAAATTTGAATTTGCTGGGAGGTGGGGGGGGAGGGGGGGGTGGGGTGGGGAAGGCGCTACGGAGGTCATGAACCCTGGAGAAATAGGGAATGTAAACAAACCCCACGTGGCTAATTTTATCAACAAACGTTTCATGTATCTATGAAATTAACACCTAGAGCATATTGTAAAACTTTGCCAGAAAACGTAATTTGAATTTTTAAACTGAATAGAATATCATAATCATTTTTGCAGTTATATTTTTATGTTATTTAAAAAATCAAGTTTTAAATCAAGATGTGGAGAACTAAACTACAGAAATACAGTAATAAATTATTTCAAATAGCTGATCATTTTCAACACATTATCACAGCAACACTTGCTAATTTCTGTGTATTGTTCTACACCCCAGACAGAGAAAACTGAGCGATACCTGTGTGCAACGGAATTTAGAGCACGGCTAACCGTGGCGATACCAGAATTTAGAAAACACAAAATTTCAAAGGAAAATGCCGCAGTCATGCAATAATAAACAGAATCATCAAATTAGGCGAGTTGACCCTGTGTTACGAGTGACGAGCTTAACTTTTATATGACGTCACATCATTATGACGTCATACTTTATGTCATACATTTATGACGTCACCGCTGAATCATAATTGAGCTAATTGAATTCGGTCGTAGAGATCAGAACGTGCTTTACGGTCCTACACATAATTCAGTATGACTTTTATCATATTTATGTTTTTGAAATGCTGTTTTCAACCGTTTGGCCATGAAATAATTCGTATGTAATGGAACTGAAGTAGAATCTCTTATGTCACAATCATAGGGGGTTAAATGTAACAGCCAACCATATTTTATCGTAGATTCATGTATAGGCGATTTCGCTATATGTTTATATTGCAATTGCTGCGGATCGTGTTAGAATCAAAAATTCTATATGAAGGTACTTTTTGACTTTATGTATCAACAGTAAAAAAAAACCCAATTTGATGGAAAAGCGTGAAGAATGTGTTCCTGTAGTTTTGACTTGAGCTAATATTTCAATTCATGCATTCTTGTATTTACTCACAATGTCTCAAATGAATTGTTTGTATGCTAAATCTTATATTTCTTTATTGACGTATGTACAGTTCTTTTTACTTTGAAAACAAGTCATTCCTAAATTTCATATCGGTATAAAATTGTATATGACAAAAAATCACTATGTGGTTGAAGCTTGTATCGCTTCAATTTGATACGTATATTGCGATAGTATAAGCTTCTCTCATGTGATCTCAAAGTATAGCTTAAAGGCGTACGCTAGAATTCCCTGTATATGAGATGGGCGAAAATTTTCTCAATAACAGAATTTCTTTAAACTTTGGATATTGAAGGACAATCATCTAAGAAACAAAAAAATGCAATAAAAATCATAGGTCACCGGATTTGAAAAAGAGTTATCTGCCCATGAAAACGTCATTTTTTGGGGAAATGCCGTTTTTAAGGGCAGATAACTCTTTTTCGATACCGGTGACCTATGATTTTTATTGCATTTTTTTGTTTCTTAAATGATTGTCCTTCAATATCCAAAGTTTAAAGAAATTCTGTTATTGGGAAAATTTTCGCACCAAATTCTAGCATACGTCCTTAATTTGATATGCAGGACAGTATGATTTCATATTAATGGCAACAAAATATAATGATCTTAGCCTGGACGAATGCATTGTCTATGCTTTTGATGAGTATTTAAAAGACACATGCACGGTGCGTTATTGTTTTAAATTCAGGAAATCGGTCTACTAGTAGGTAGAACAGATTATGACATTTACAGGTAGATACTACAGAGTAATATATGCCAGTTTTAAATTTGACGGATTTATATCACCGACTAAGTAAGGCACTCACATTTTTTTCACGCCAATGGATCATATTGTCATATCGTCACCTCGGCGCAAAATGTGCTTCTTTATATCAATGCAGCTAACAACTTTCTTGCACTGAAAAGACAATATATTTTTGCAAAGTTTCCTTTTGTGTGACATTGTATCCCGTCAGATAACAACCGTTATAGTAAGTATTTAATTATTATATCTTTATTTACACTCACAGTATGGATAAATTTCATAAAACAACACTATTTAAAGAAAGTACCCAACATCATAATAAGGCAGACATGGTTCATGGAGGTATCCTCCACTGAAATACCACATCTGATATGACTGATATCTACTGAAATGAGAGAAATCTTCTCTTCTAGAAACATACTGACCGACCCTGATTCTACATTAAAATTGTAAACTGATCTGCATAAGTTCTTAGATATTAAGTGATTTGAAACATTATCGTAAGAAAATAATTTATCTGCATAAAAAACGTTCCAAGGGTACAAAACAAATCCTTGGATACAATTTTGGCTGCTTGAAGCAATAATAAGGGTTTGAAATGTATAAAATTAGCTTTGTTACAGCTCTTGCGTGCCGTAGCCGATAAACATACGGGTTTGAAAACCAAATCATGCTGTAAACATGAATAAGATAACATACATACAGGCTTTGCACTTTACTGTACTAATGCTTCCATATGCTTTAATCAATAGATTTCCAACTGGCGTTTGAAGGAGAAACATTTCAAATACAAACATGTTATAACTCTTCGTTTCATGTTTCATCTATGATGCTCCGGATAGATATAAAAGAAAGTACAAGTAGAGCAGACATATGTTTATATTGTGCATGTGTCATGTTCATTAACGCTGCAGTTGTTTTCATTGCATATTTCGAAAAAGATATAAATACACTTGTGATAACCTCAGTCCCTGTTTTATTTGACTTAATTGGTATTACATTTTTGTGTCTATATTTAAACAGAAGTTGTTTAAGTGAGAAGTACAGTTCAAGTATTTGTCCGATACTTAACATCTTCTTGCAGTTTAACAGACTTATAGTTCGATCTTGAAATTACACCTATTACCATTTAAATTTTGTAACAACAAGGACTCTACAAGAAAATCATTGATGTAAACATCAAAAGGGCATTTTCATAATGAAAAAAGGGAATAGTTTATTGAATAAGTATTAAAATGAATGTAACTTATATCAAACATATTAATGAAATAGGTGTCACAGGAAAAACATTACTTACAAGTTGTGAGAAATCAGTCTTCAATAAAAGCATAAGCTTAGCTTAACTCAGATAATATGAGCATGACTGATTCTCCGATAATATGGTACTTAATAGACTAGCGAAATATTCATACAAAATAATTTAAACACATTTGTTTCCGATCTAAATTAAGGATTTAATTATTAGGTTTAACTTTAAATACTTTTCGAAATAGCAATAAGAATAGAGTAAGTCCATAGTTAAACACCAAAACATAATAAAAGATAAAAGGTAAGGGTAGATTTGCCGGAAGGACAGAAAACCACAAACACAGCATTTTATTATAATAAATCTGTAAAAAGATCCGTTGGAAACAAAGGATGCAACCAAACAGAATAATAGTAGACTCAGTTCTTGAAAGGTAATGAAATGTGCAACACCCCTCACGCCCCTAGCACCGGCTTAAGCGGATCTCTTTTACATGATAATTACATAATTATTATGTATTGAATAGACTCCATGGCTCCAAAGCATATATTCAAGAAACTTATTTTTCGTACTCGTAGCTAGTCTATTGTTGCTGTAGTTTCGGGGACAGTTATTTTATATTTTTCATAACTGTTTACTTTCTACAAAACAACATAAACATGAGCTGCAGATAAGTTACATAAATATGTAATTTAATTATATAGACAGATGTATCATAGGCCGACAATAATTAACGGCTCATTTTTTAATTTATTTTACACAATGATATTTAAGTAATAGCTTGTCCATCCTTCCACATACACCAACATTTCTTGACTTCAAAAAAAAAGCCCCGCCATCATGGGGAGGCGCCAATGAAATGATTCTAGATTGCCGGAACTTTCTGATATTTTCAATTCAATCAAGGTCAATGGGGACTATTTTCTGTGGCAAATACTATGTACTAGGGCATTCCGAATCAGTTTCCGTAAAATTAAAATGTGGCTAATGCTTCAGCATGTCCAATGTTGTGTTAATTTCATGATCGTTGAAATCTTTGACATCACACAAAATAATAATTTGAATTAACAAGAGGGCCATAGAGACCTACCTGTCTATTTGACCTTGAATATATGCATGACAAACTGAATCATGAATGGTAAAATCTGCGTTTTAGTATAAACAAAAGAGCCAATAAAAGTGGCCAAGTGGAACAATTAAAATCATGCTACAGACTAAGTATGATGAAGTTCCATCAAGCGCTTCATGTGAAGAAATAATTTACAGTTTTTTTTTCTATCTTCAGCTCTAAAGGCTCCTAAACCATAAGAACAAACATTGGAGATGATCTTAAAAATGATGTTAGACCAAATACCTTAACATTTGTATGTGCGCATGTCTAACCGGAAACTAACGTGAGGGTTTACGACAACGTTTGCGACAAACTGTGTATATTTATTCTTCTGGAATAAATTCATTACCTGTCCCTGATCTGATGCTTAATGGTTTAGTAATGCTGAAATAATTAAAGAAAATACCGCAGAAACAGTACAAATCATTGTTGCCTTAAAATGACATCATTGACGTCATGACGTTACGTGTCATTTACCGCGCAAAATTGATAGTTTATATCTTGAAAGTACATAATTCTGAGCATTCATTTTTATTTGAACTGTTTTTAAACAGCCATTATTTGCCAAAATATTTTCTACGAGTCTTTCGCTCTGAATAATTATCAACATTTTGCGGCTTTTATGTAGTTGTACTGAAAAGTTTTGAGGAATTTAAGAAAATGGATGATGGTAACTGATGCTATTGGGAATATAGCTGGGTATAAGGTTACTTATTACGGCCATTTTCAAATAAAAATTGAGCAGTTTGATTTTTAATACTTTATTCTGTTTCCATTGATAATTTGGTAATTATATACTAAAAGTATGCTCTAAAATTGATCAAATTTCAGTAGAAAATAGTAATATCCTAAACTAAATTAATGTTACCATGGAAACAAATCCAGTAACCTATATATCTAAATGTAAAATTCAAAGGCGTTGACACTGGTCTATTTAAGGAACACGTCTTCAGCTTTTTATTTGTATTTCAACACTACCCATGAGAATAATAATTGCAAGCACCATAATTTTTGCATAAAAATGTCAGGAGTACTGCTGTAAGTATTTTCGGCTTTGAAATTTGGTTTAATAAATGCAAATAACACGAACATATTATTTACTTTAGAAATAAAATGTTTGAAGCTACATTAAACGAGAAAGATAATTTTATTTAATTCTTTCTTTTTCAAAGAAATTACGATAAAAAGCAAGATGTGAGATATTTTAAACATCTCTGTTGCCATGGTTACTTTCACCTTTCAGATGAATAGGGTACCATGTAAAATGTTTCGTATTCTGCTAATGATATTACCCTAATATAATGAAAGGTGGAACGACCCAGTCAATCTTGACTTGTTAAACACGTAGCTGCCGAGGCCGGGTCTAGTCAAAGTAAATTGGCAGAAAAGTTTCTTGTAATACATATTTGAGGTGTGAAACCCTGGTGAGTGTTATAGATCCCAAATGGATTTCTTGTTTGTTTAAACTATTGGTTTTTAGCAACATACACAAGTGTCAAGTAATCAATTTTAAGTGTTAATGGATATTATTTTGATAGGAAATATTTTAAGGGGAATATGCAACATTTGACAAGGTTTCCATTTAGAAAGAACTAAATGAAACATATAAACTGGCGAAAAAAATATAAAAATCGGACCTCAGACAATAAGGATATGGCAATTAAAGTATTATTAATACAACGAAACTGCAGTCATTTTGGACACAATGACGTCATCATTCTTCCTTATATAGGCATTACCAATTATTCCATTCATAAATACGATTAAACATGGAGCTTAAATTGAAGGTATACAATTTTGTACACAAACTAAGATTCATATTATATCATGATCTACAAAATATGATTATCTTAGTAGTTATTAACAGATTTACTATAAATGTTTATGCCTATATAAGGGAAAGAATGATGACATCGCTGTGCCTAAAATGGCTGCCATTTCATTACATAGGTGGTATTCATATGGCCACATCTTTTTTTTTTTGCTGTCCGATTTTCATAATTCTTTCGTCAGTGTTAATGCTTCACGCAGTTCTTTCTAATTAGCATTGCCGCAAAATGTTGCATATGTCCCTTTAAACAATTGTGTAAAAGCATTGAGCTACGAGCCTATCATAATTTAAAATTCTTAAGGTTTTCATTTCTGTTCTAATTTCTGGTTAATAAATCTACAAAATTCACGATGATTGTTTTAAATAAAGTAATCCTACCGAAATGAATATCAGTTTTCTGTTGATAATAGCTTCTGTTTGAAGCTGAAAAACAATTGATCTGGCGGTTGACATTCAAAGCATTGTTAAACTATTATTATTCTAGAAATTGTTGATTAGACTTATGTCTTGATTTATAAACGAGCTTCAAAACAAGAACCAGAAATGCAGTTGGTAAAATATATAAAATTAAACATTCCTAAATTTTTTAAGAATGTTTATATGGTTAACTTTTTTCTCTTATTAAAAGTAAATTGCAAAACGTCAACATTTTATTGCTTGTTATTGCTTGGTCAGTTAAAGCATATTTAGCCTGTATATAAATGAAACTTCGGATAAGAATCCTTTGGTTAGTAGCATTTTACTAATAACCATATTGTTCCAAATTAAACAGTTATGTGGTTTGTTCTATTCGTGTTAAAAATATACTATCCTACAGTTAATTAATTTTGGCGAGGCGAGGGACCTCGCGAATATATCAAAAATTATACCCTCGTGAAAATTTCACTAGCTTGTTGCTGATAGATCTTTTGAAATATGTCCTTATTTGGATTTTGTTGCTGTCACATTGATGAAAATAGGCTTCTGTTCTCAAAGTCGTGTTCTTCATTCTTGAAGCTACGATATTCAACTGCAGAGAAGTAAACATATCATAAAAGAGAAACTGGATTATCTTTTCCTTCACCCTCTTGGCTGTTGATACTATAAAAATGAAGCGTCGAGTGTAACTGTTATAGGTAGCAGAACTTGTTTGACAATCAACTGAAAATAATTTCGTATAAACTTTTTTTAACTTGGGAATACAAGTATTGATACAAGAAACATATATCGTTTAAAAGCATAAAGAGAAAATTCTAGACTGATGACACCGATAAACACAACAAAGCAAGTATGCAATATGCCAACTATTTTAAATAAAATATGTATAAAGATCCTTTGGAACCAAAAATGCAACCAAGAAGAATAATAGCAGACTCGGTTTGATTGAGTCTGTTCAAGAGAGGTAATGAAATGTGCAACACCTCTCACGCTCCCAGCACCGGCTTAAGCGGAACTCTATTACACATAAAAATAAAAACAATGAAAATATGAATTATATTTCATCAGTATTTCTAAATATTTCATTTGAAATAATGACAAATATTGATATTTGTTATGGCAACAGAATCATCGGTTATTCAAATCCAACAAAACAGGTCATACAGCCGACAACGTTCTTTACAGTCGTATTTCAAAGAATAAGTCTTTGGACAAGTACACCCGAGAAGCTACTTGCTGCGTAACCAAGATTATTGTATAAACTATCACTACTATCACAAGAGCTAATACATTTAACAGTGACGTCAGCACCCTTGTTTACTTTAACAATGGCATCCATTGTATAACATTTAGTCCACTGATTGTCTCCAAGCAGAGACTGAGAGATACGTTCCCCATTCACAGTGATGCCGAAATACGAATAGGTACTGCCAGATAAACATATTTGAGTCGTGAATAGATAGATGCCTCCAGATGGAGCTTTGAAGATGCCAGTTGCATTGTCGTAAGCACCGCCCGTGTTAAAAATATTCTTTGAGAATATTATAACATTTCTATTGCTCAACGAGTTTTCTGACACAACATGCGCTTTGAACGCGACGATAGGTGTGACGACAGAACCTGAAGTAACAAAGGGTTTCTTATAGTCATTTAAAAAGAATGAAAATTAACGATGTAAATACATTGTGTATTACAGTTTCGGCAACGTTTCTCTAGAACTAAACAGTAGTAACGAATAAGAGGTTTTGAAAACATCGACTGGAACCCTGATCAAGTAATAAATGATATTTAAAATGCGCTATTTCTATACATATAATCTGAAACGTAAAAAAGCCAGAACAGCGTAGTCATCGAGTAGAACTTAGCATACTTTATTTATGAAGGCTTCAAAGTTTTCCATACATTAATTTGGGATTACAACTACATCGCTTTTAATGGGCAATGCAGCCATTAGATCATGTCGTCCTAACATTTAGAATTTGAATCCCTTAGTTGGCAAGACTCGAAGACATAGCAGTAAGACAGAAGTATTTTGAAGTGACTCTTACACATTTTTGCAGTAGTACACTAAGTATGGTGTTTAGCTTTACATGTGTAAAGTGTGTACTGTTTTAAACGTAATGCATAGTACTGCTAATACGCATAAAATATTAATTCTATGTTTACATGCACTATATGAAGTAAAATTTCAAATAAAAATAGACTGGGTCTAGTATACCCTTAGGCATATCGCTCAAATTGTTATGGTAAATTGGAGTCATCATTCAAATTGTATTCTTAAGAATGTCCCGTGAAAGAATTATTCCGACAGGAATTTCTGCAATTGGATTCCATTATAAGGTTAAAGTATTTGCAAAAGTGGATAACTCATCCTAAGACACTTTTAGAAAGGATGATTAAAATGAACATCTGGGTATATGTAAAAGTGTTTATTATAAATAAGATTTTACCTTTTTCATTTTACTGTCTTAGAGATACTTTTTAAATCTGACTATGAATATATGAAATTTCTTATAACAGCAGCCAAAATGAGCAAAATTTTATCGCATTGACACAATGTGTAAATACTTGCATTAAAATATTCTTATTTGTTTCTTGTTTTGACAAAGCAAAGGTATAAGTGTACGCATAAATTGGAGTATTCTTGTCTAACAATTAACTGTGTTTATAATTTATGATTTTGTGACTTTTTAAAAACTTGTGCGTTGTCATAAAATTAATCAAATTATACAATAGCTTTGACTTATTTCCTTGAATTTTCTTTATGACATTCAAAATATTAGTGAATAATGTTTGTTTTTCATTTATGAATGAAGTCCCAATAATTTGTATTTAGAATTGACAAGAACGCGCGAAACTATAGCTCAATGCTGTTTTACAAAAATGTGTTATATTGGAAGTAGTACGAATACTTTATATAACATTTTGAATTTACAAAAAAATGTAAACAGTACTCTATATCTTATATTCTATGATATATATGATATACCTACGACATTTTTGTCTGTAAAACACGTTGTATTTGATAAATATATTCAGTTCCTATCGAATACGGAAAAATAATCAATGATGGAATGGGTCGCCTAAGACGTGACGTGTAATGTGACGTCAAAATCATGAAATGATGGTGCCTCGATGTTCCATGCTTAATAGACTGCACTATTTTAAACGTGTTTTAAGTATTTTTGTCTAAAATTATAGTCAATTTTGGCTAATATAACACTAGCAATAGGTAGAGTATGATGCATTCGTCTCTTGTGGATTTTGCAAGGCCTCGTTCTCGAGTCGAATAAAATATTGTACATCAAAGAAGAAATACTAGGACAGTTGTAATAACCTTTGATAGCGAGCTCTTAGAGTAGACCCGAATAACCTTTTCAAGTGAGTAAAAGTGCAAAATTCACAGGTCGCCCAACACGACATAAGAAGATGTTGCAGGCTTGGTTTGATCGAGCCTTTTTATGGACAGTATGGAAATGCCGCCACACCCTCTAGCCACGTGTTGAGCAGGTCTCAAGGAAGCACCTGGCGGTTAGGAAGTCTTCTCTTCGCAATGAAGAGAGAATGTCATTCTATTGTTTAGAATTATTTTTCACTCAAAAATACAGCAAAAGAATCTTCCAGTTAGGTGAAAAAATGATTACACTCTTTTGGAAAAGTGTGTCATTAATATTTCTAAAGTAAACGCGGTAAATAAGAAATGACGTCACAGAGACATCGACTTCCCCGTAAATTTGCAAAGTATGATATTCGCTATGAAAAAATTGATAACACCAAATTATTTTTTATCTGTATAGTTTCGTTGTTACAAAGTTTGAAAAAAAATTGAAACTGATTTCCCCGAACTCGATTTGAGGCTTTTCCTTTTTTCATATTTTTTTTTTATACAGAACTAAAAATATTAAACTCTTACTCAGTTATAGGACAAGGGTAGAGAGGGAATTTCTCATAGATTGCTAAAATAATGCATGTAATTAATATTAGCCCCCAAGTCAATAAAATGGACATTTAAACTCAGCAGTGGAGCTATAAATTACAACAGTGGTCAAATCTGGACAGTGTGTGAAATGATAAGAAGGAATGTGTAAAACATGTAAAACCACAACACTGTGATACCATACAGCATAAAATGGCATAGCTCATGAATTTGAAACAACTCTGTTCAAGCATCAGTAAAGTCATTAAAAAAATGAAACAAAAACTTGTGAATTAAAATATATTTAACATGCAAACTAAAAAATTTGAAGTAGACAGTCATACAGAAAAGTACTCGTACTTTTTATACAGATTCAAGTGTAACTCAGATATTGAATCAATTATTTTTGAGCTCTGAAATTACGAAAAAAGGAAATATGTAAGTGTAGTTACTTAAACAAGTCATTTTTGTTATAAGTGTGCACAGTTAACAAACTGATTTAACATTAGAACACATAAAAGGAAGTGTCTAAGGGTACGGATCCATACCTCTAGACAATCCTGTTTGGGGTTTTCTAGGGGTACGGACCTCCATTTTTTTAGAGATTCAGGGTTACTTAGTACATAGATTTTGTTGAAAATGAAATAACAAATAAGAATTAACCAGTGTTCAATTAAAACTTGGATCTAAATGGTTTACAGATACCAGCGTTCACCTGATTGTTTACCTTCTCTTTCAAAACCTAAATAACAAAGGAACACCAAATTAATACACTGTTCCTTCCTGATTATAAACTGTTAACAGACTAATGTCAAAAAAGGGCTAAACTGGGCTAAAGTCCTTGTCCTAGTTATGAAGTCTTGCCTACATAATTATGTAGACTATGATGGTAAACAAGTGGTCAAAGTTTCAAAGCCATATGACAAAGAGTTTAGGCAAAATATGGACTATTATAAAAAAATTAACTGATGAAGTCCAAAAAATGCCATAATTCAGCCAAAATAGTTGACAGAGTTATGTACTTTTGCCTACAGATTGAAATCATGATGATATTAAATAAGTGTTCAAACTTTCAAAGCCACGTGTCAAATAGTTTTGACAAAACGCTGACTTGTCCGAAAAACTGAACTGATTTCCAAGTTCAAAAAAGGCCATAATACAGCCAAAATAGTTGTCAGATTTATGTACTCTTGCGTACAGATGGAAATCATGATGATAAGCAAATGTTCAATGTTTAAAAGCCATAATATGTCAAATAATTTTGACAAAACATAGATTTGTACAAAAACTGAACCAATTTTCAAAAAAGGGCCAAAATTCAGCCAAAATATTTGTCAGAGTTATGTACTCTTGTCTACAGATAGATGTTGCTATGATAAACAGGTGATAAAAGTTTCAAAGCCATATGTCAAACTCGTTATACAAAATATGAACTGGTACGAAAAACTTAATCAAGAATTTCAAGTCAAAAAGGGTCATAATTCTGCCAAAATCCTTGATGGAGCTATGTACTCGTGCCTATAACTGGACATGGTGATGGTTAACAAGTGTTGAAAGTTTCAAAGCTTTATCTCAAAAGACTGTCAAAATAGGGACTGTTTTGAACAACTTAACCAAAGTGTGACGCCGACGCTGAGATGAGTAGGATAGATCTACTCATTCTTCGAATAGTTGAGCTAATAGGCATAATAATATGCACCTATTTATTTGTTATTAAGCAAGAGATAATAATAATAGACAAGGAACTCCATTAACCGTCATTAAGTAAAAGAAACTGTTTGTGAAAACGTCTCTTGTATCTCGTAACGGCTACCAAATGTATGGGAAACATAAATACCATACGGGTTAATTATCATTAAAAATAGTTTTTTCACAACATATTTAACATTATTTTGTTTAATCTTTATATTTTTTCTGCCAGTTCGAATCCTCGTGATTTATTTGGTGATTTAAATTGTGTTTCTTGGTTACTTACATTTTGAAAGATAGGGTGAACATTGTTATCTGTAAAGCATTAATAGATCCAAGTTTAAGGTGAATACTGATGAAGTCTTTTTTGTTATTTCATTTTCAACAAAATTTGAAATGTAAATGATCCTTAATCTCTAAAAAACAGAGGTTCCTACCCCTAGAAAACCCCTTACAGGCTTGTCTAAAGGTACGGAGCATAGGTATTATCAATTATTGTCAGGTAGAGTCGACAAAAAGTAATATTCTGTATTAGTAAATTCAAAAGACCTTTTAATATTGTACATGATGTTAAAATATAAATTGAATATTAAAGTACTTATGTTATTTCTTCACTGAATGTGCATGCAGTTTTATAGAAAAATGGGAAATATATATGTGTACTAAATATAACATTAGCATATTTAATTTTGAAAAGAGGCAGTGCGAAAATATATCACTATTATACACTGGCCATGCATTCCCTTTCCAGGGTTTTAGTCTGCAGCATTGACGATTTAAACAACGGAAAGGTTACAAAATGCGCCAAGACGCACCATTTTACATTTAGAAATTAACTTTGCATCTATAATGGATGAATTCTACAGGAAGCATGCTCCCAAACCCTCCTAAGACAGTGTCTTACACTTCCATTTTGGCCTAGCTATGCCCATTAATTATGAATTTCGCCAGATAGCACCATATTTTGAATGTAAAAATCTTCCGGGGGAGCATGACTGCCCCCCCTCCCCAACCAAACACCCTAGTACAATGCCTTCATTTCCTTTTTGTCCCTGCTATGCACTTGACACTGGTGTACTTTCTATAAGTAGTTCCCCTGGGTCTACACTTCATGAAAAAGTTTAAAGGTCCAGTTACACACACACACACAAAAATGCACCGCTTTGCCTCTATGATGTCCAGTTTTTCCCGAACCCTCTAGGACAGTGGCTTACACTTCCATTTTGACCTAGCTAAACCTCAGAATTATGAATTTTGCAAAAATACATTTTGCATCTAATTTGTGCAATTTTTACGTGGGAGCATGCCCCAGAACTCACAGGACAGTGGCATACACTTCAATTTTAGCCTAGCAACGCCCCTGAATTACGAACTTCACCAAAACACATCATGTCTTATCTAGAACGTATTTTTTTCAGGGGTAACATCACCCCATCCCCTTAGAACAGTGACTCATACTTCCATTGTGGCCCAGCTACGCCTTTGACACTGGTGTACTTTCTAAATTGTACAATAGCTCCCCGGGTCTACACTTCATTTTGAAAAATGAAAAACATAAAAGTCCAGATATAAACCAAAAAGCACCATTTTGCATCTATAATATGAAAAATTTCTGTGGAAGCATGCCATACCCTCCTTGGACAGTGGCCACAATTCCATTTTAGCCTAACTACGCCCCTGAATTATAAATTTCAAGCTTTAGGCCTTGTGATTCAAAGTTGCATTCATATTATAGTATTATGAAATATTGCCATTTACATTATATTTTATCACAAGTTACAATATAAAATGATTACATTGTTTGTTCATAATTTCATTATGTAAAATAGTTTCAATAAAGATTTTTAATAAAACACATCTCAAAATAAAACAACTATTGGGTTAACACATTCATTCTTGTTGTGAGACACAAAATTTAACCTTTTGACTAAAGTTTTACAATCATTTAACATGTTCTAAAATTCTCAAACCACCATTAGAACTGATTCCAAGCTTATCAAATTGGTCAGTGCCATTAATTCACATTATCTGATTCTTAATGGGACATCATGCTGACAAGATAACAAGCCTGAAAGTTCCAAATCAAAATTGATTCTCCAGCTACACCTTGTCCTATAACTGTACTTCACCTTTGATTAAGTTACCTTGAAAAATGAAACATATCCGGAAGTGTCATACTTTCGCTTTCCGACTTTATAACAATACAAAACTAACGTTAAATAACGTTTAATACTCAGAAAGTACATACCTTTTAATATTTCCATTTCTGTGGTATAGTCCTGAATGACTTTTTCATTTTGTGATTGCATACCATTTAACGCATTTTCAAGGTTGCCATTCAGGGTTTCAACGTCATTTTTCAACTTTTCAAAGTCCGCTGCAAACTTGTTTCTCTCATTCCTCAAGTCTACAATAGCGTCCACTACTTGCTGTTTAGAGTCATCAATGTCAGCTTTCATTTTCTCTACAAATATTTCCTGTCTGATCATCTTTTCTAACGTTTGTTCCTCGTAATGAAACCGGGAACATACTGGCTCAATCCCGAAACTGGGATTTGAGTTTGTAATTAAAAAGAAGAGAATTGCAACACAAAACATCTTGTATGAGCCTGTATAAAGCGAATGAAAGAAGAGTTTGGAATCAGAATTAGATGAGCGTAAATGCCAAAGGGTGGTTAAAATGTAAGCAAATTCAAGAGAAGTATTCTGTTGAATGGAGAATGAACTTACGGCATTATTTATATATTTCGCTTACATAGACAGGACCTAATATTCCTTGTGGGAACGTTTGGGTCCTTATTGCTATTAGCATTATATTAACCTTTAAAGACTTTTCTTTTAAAAAGTTATACGTGGGTTCGTTTTGAATTGAGGTATTGACAGTAAAGTAAACCCCATTTGATCGATAATTTGATTTCTTGTAGTTTTGATTGGAGACCATATTTAATTCATGCATTCTTTTATTGACTTGAATTGTTTGTATAATATTTTTTTTTCTGTATTGACGTAAATGTATGTAGATTACTTTTTACTTTAAAAATCAAGATATTTCTTAATTCCTACTCTGTACAAAATTACACATGACAAAATTGTATGTTGTGGTAGTAGAAACTAGTCTCATGCGATCTTGAAGTGTGACCTTATTTAAAATGTTCAAATTATTGCTGTCATCTAAATAAAGTATAAAGCTATGATTTAATTCAGTAGTAAGCTCACACTTGCACGGTGCTTTATTATTTCAGATTTACGAAGTCGGAAGTCGGCACGAGCAGCTCATGGGATCAAAGGTCTGGCAAAATCTACCAGAGCCGAATACAACAATGCATTTCAAGGTACAGTTATAAAGACCGTACTTAACACATTTCATGAAAAGAACACTGTACATCTATTTAAAGAAAGTTTGTTTGTTTTGGGTTTAACGCCGTTTTTCAACAGTATTTCAGTCATGTAACGGCGGGCAGTTAACCTAACCAGTGTTCATGGAATCTGCACCAGTACAAACCTGTTCTCCGCAAGTAACTGCCAACTTCCCCACATGAATTATCAGAGATGGAGGACGAATGATTTCAGACACAATGTCTTTTATCAAATCGTCACGGAGAACATACGCCCCGCCCGGGGATCGAACTCGCGACCCCGCGATCCGTAGACCAACACTCTCCCTACTGAGCTAAGCGGGCGGGCGATATTTAAAGAAAGTACCCAACATACAATCATAATAAGGCGGCATGGCCTTCATGCGGATATCCTTCCCTGAACTGCCACAGTTTCACATAAATGATACTGACAGTAATGAGAGGAATTTTTACTTCTAGAAACATAATGGCCAGTCCTTACTTCACTTTGAGAGAAGTTTTTAAGTTAAACTTTATATTTACAGGTTATCTGATCAGCAAAAGTTCTTGGATATTAGCTTATTTGAAATATTATCTAAAGAAGATAATTTATCGGCGGAAGCAAAAACCTTCCAGTGGTATAAATTGATATTTGGATTAATGTTTGGTGCTTGAAGCAATATCAAGGGTTTGAAAGGTATAAAATTAGCTTTGAAGCAGCTTATCTGCCGTAGCCGATAAACATACTGGCTTTAAAACCAAATAAGATCAAGTGAAGATAAGATATATACAGACAACATGACTATGTTCTTTGCTGTACGTATGCTATCGTACGCTTTATCAAGTACTTACTGGTTTTGAAAGATGAACATTTCAAATACAAACACAGTCACTGTTATAATCCTTCGATTCATGTTTAATCTATAAGGCTCCAGAGAAAACGTTCAACAAGTGCAGGCATGTGTTTATATTGCCGATATGCCAGGTTCGTTTATGCTGCATTTGTTTTCATATCATGTTTCGAAGATGAAAAAATAAATATAAAATTAACTACTTGCAATAACCTAAATACTGGTATGATTCAAACGCTGTTTTAAGTTATTTATCCGAGAATATGTAAGATATTGCAATTTAACAGAAAACACATTCGTATAGTCCGAATTTGCAACTACACATATAACCAGTTTCAAATTTTGAAATCACAAGGACTCTGTAGAATGAGTTTAGATTGCTGGAATCCTGTGAAAGTAAACAGTTCAGTGAAGGTCAATGGAAACTAATTTCTGTGACGCAGTTCTGTGTACTAGGGTATTCAGAATCAAGGTTTATACAATTAAAATGGGGCTCAGCATTTACTATTTCGTTTTAATATATTCATGAATAGATCACAAGTTGCAAAAAAGAAAACGTTATCTGATTTATGAGATGCTGCTTAATTTGCATAGGGGTGGTTTTTGTATATTCCATTACCTCTCATCTCTTCAAACTGAGTCTGCAATTATTTTGCTTGATTGCATTCTATGCTTCCAGAGGATCTCCTTATAAATTTTCTTTTACATTTTCCCAGACCTCTATGGACTCGGCTATTTCAAATCATTTCCGGCTGTTCCATATAGCTATAGCTGTTTTTCTCTTCTAGAAACCTACCTACGGATACAAGTTTAGTGAAATGAACCTCGGAATGTCAATGTTAACTTGATTATCATTGAAATCTTACAAAATAATTCGAAAGTCATTTGAATTAACAAGAGGGCCATCGTGTGACCCTAAGTCGCTCACCTGACTATTTGACCTTGAATATATACATGCCACACTGAATAAAGAATATTACCTCTTCGTTTTAGTATAAACAGGAGAAACTGAGGTGAAGCGGAACCATTAAAATGATGCTACAGACCAAGTTTGTTGAAGATCCGTCAAGCAGTGTGGCGAAATGTCAATTACAGGCTTCATATATTTTAAGCTCCAGCGACCCCTAAAATAGGCCATGAGCCCTAATTCGAAAAAACTTAGCGAGGATCATGCAATAGAGCTTTGAAACAAGTTTGATAAAGATTCAACCAAAGGTAATTAAAGGTTTTTTTCTCATTTTAGATCTAGCAAAGGACCAACATCCCAGTTTGAATAAAGTTTGGAGAGCACGTTCCAATGATGCAAAAAACTAAGTTAGAAGAAGATCCACGAAACCGTTCGTGAGAA
Source organism: Mercenaria mercenaria (assembly GCF_021730395.1). NCBI lineage: Eukaryota > Metazoa > Mollusca > Bivalvia > Venerida > Veneridae > Mercenaria > Mercenaria mercenaria. The sequence goes on along the minus strand of NC_069363.1, from coordinate 48,745,134 downwards.
GAAGTCATTTAAAGGTGTTTCTTTGTTAAGCTACAATGGCTCCTAAAATGGAACAGGATATCAACCCATTTGAAAAACATTTGGGTTATGACCTTACAATGATGCTCCAGACAAAGTTTGATGAAGATTCCCATATTGTTCCCAAAATAACATAAATGTAGATTGCATTTCAACATGGCTTCGGGCATCTATAGCGAAGACAAAATTCTAAAACTTGAACAAATCACAAAGGAGATGGAAAGGGAATACACATGTACCACAAGACAAATGGGAACTGATAATGTTGTCAATGAGACAATGTATGTATTCGTGCAATTTTGAAGGTATATATATATGAAATAGTTGGCTGCTAATAATTGTCGTTAATGTTATAAAGAATTCAATTTACGTGAATAAATATCAGTATAATGTACTAATAAAGAGTAAAACTATCAAAACGCTACTTCACAATAGATACATGTAAGGAATGTTTGTGTTGACGGTCTTACAACTGGAAAAAAGAACATTTTGGGTTTTGACTTTAAACAAGTTACGTCCCGAAAATTGCAATTTAAAATCTCTTACGGACTGCCGTTACCACGATTTCAACTGCAGATACCTAAAATGATACAAGTAGAAACTCATAAAACGTAAAACTAAAAAAATCTGATTTCATATCGCTAATCTATTATTATTATTTTTATTATACCAGATTTGTTGAGCGCCCTTTTCATATGGAATACACGTTCAAAGGCGCTTTACAATTAAACATGTGACATATTGCAGATATGTAGGAAAATAACAAAACATGACATATGCAATCACAAAACTGAAACTGAACAATTTGATTAAACGCCTTTTTATAAATGATATATTCAATGGCGTTGTACATAATAATAAAAAATAATAGTTATTACAACAATATCATCAATGATCAATAATAATATTTACAGCCTTATTGTAACAAACAGCCATGACCGCACCCCTCCCCTTGAGGTCGATTTACCCCTATTGTCAATACCAGTGCTTTAAGCACCTGGTACGCCAAGACGGGCTACATATAGAGGTTCAACCGCCCGGTTAATGGTGCCATCATATACTGTATTAGATATAAATACCACACACTTCAAGTGAAACTCAAGTCTTGCAAAAAACACACACATAGAACGTCATAATCCTTATAATGTGACATGATGAAATAAAAGATGAATTGTCAATTTAGTTAATTACATGATGAATTGTACAGTTAAGAGATCTTTGTCAGCGACGAATGACTTGCCGTAGTTCTGTATCACAAAAATAACAATGGCATATTTATTATGGGTAGAACAGTCACAGTTGGTATCTATGTGTTGTAGAAAATTTTGAAAAGGTGTGTTTTGAGAGCTCTTTTGAATGAATTAAGTGATGGATCTTTTCTGCGATTGTCAGGGAGAGAGTTCCATAGTTTTGCGGCGGCAACTCTGAAACTTCTATTTCCGTAGGTTACCAGTCGACTTTTTTGTGGCACAATGGTTGTTGCTGCACTTGCTGACCTCAGATTTCTAGTTGGCACGTAAGCCTTCAGTAAGTCTCTCATATACACCGGCGACTGTCCATGCAAGGCCTTGAATGTTTGAATGAGAATTTTGTATTTGATTCTATCTTGTATTTGAAGACAATGAATATCTATAAGGATTGGTGTTATATGTTCAAAGTGGGTTGTTTTCGTAATAAGACGTGCAGCTGTGTTTTTGGACATTTTGCAGTTTGCTCTTTGTTGATTTTGGCACGCCGTACAAAAGAGCATTGCAATAGTCGAATCGTGAGGTTACAAGCGAGTTTATAAGGGTTTTTTGGATTCAGTTGTCAAATATGGTCGAATATGACCAGTGTGTCGTATTTGGCCGTAGCATGTTCGAGTCACAGAATTAACATGATGGTCCATGTGCATGTTCGAATCAAGCGTAGCACCAAGGTTTCGAATAGTTTTTGATGGTCTTATGCTCGATTCGCCAACTTTCAGTTCTAGATTTTCAACATGTTTGGAGTGTTTTTGACTCGAAAAAAGAATTACTTCAGTTTTGTCTGCATTCAATTTTTAATTTGTTACTTAAAAACCGTTAAACAATATCATAATTAATTTACTAATTTTATAATATTTCAGAAGAAACTCCTCCCTTTTCACAGTTCCTATTGCAGTGTTAGCAGGTATTCAAATTCTTGTGTACGTTCTACGTAGTAAAAAGGCACTATCATGGATACTCTATTGTCAAAAATTTAAGTATGTTGAATTTTAATTCACAGCATATTCTTTCTAAATTTCAAATATCTTGGTACTAAATATAGGGTAACTACATACATGGGTACTAAACATAATGTATGCTTAACTTTAATAAAGAATCGATTAGTCCTCAACTCTCTCACAACGACATTATTTATAACATTGCATTAGGAATAAACTAATGAACGAAAATCAAAAAGTAAAGAGATAACAGACTGTAAATACGCATGTTTAAAAGAAAACTTGGTACAAATGTTCGTAAGAATAAAATTATTTTAGCCAGGGCCAGGACTCAAACCAGTGTTTTCACTGCGAGTTTAACATATCTGAGATTTATAGAATATGGCTGGTGACTAAGAATATGGCTGGTGACTATTAACCATAAACGTCTTTCTCATGCAAAAGTGGTCTGCTTGGATTTTCAGGCCCGAGTAAAGAGAAACGCAGGCAAACCGATGGACCTTATGGAAGTTAATCTTTATCTAATAATTGTCAAATATAAATATAATTTTGTGTTTCATTGACTTTCGTGAGTTTAACTGAACTTCTTTAATCACATGGGATTTTCCAAATTCAATTGACAGAATACAAGTATTTTGAAAACTTAAAACATTACTCTCTTATTTTCATGAACAACAGCTGTAGAAAAGTATGAAGATTAGATTATGATGCTGAAATAAGATTTCACTTGTTTAGGTCCTCATTGACTAATGATGCATACGAGCAGAAACTAGGGACACCACAATAATGTTGAACTTAGTAAGTTTGAACCTTTTTCTTGCAGTGATTTTTCACAACGCCCAAGAATTTAAAGCGTAATCTAAATTGAAACTCTTTTCAGAATGTTAAGAACCATTGAGCATTTTGATATGGGGCATTTCATTATGATTTAGTGATGGCTTTTTTTTCTTGTCTACTAACATACACTGTGCTTTGACATTTGTATAAAATAACACTAATACAGTCAAACTTGTGCTAGCGACCACCCGGGAATAGAGATCACCTGTCGACAACGACCGGTCTCTGTCTCCCCGTAGAAAAATGCTCATAAAAAGGCCGTGAATAGCGACCAACTGGCGACCGCGACCAGCGACCGGCCTAATTCATTCCCAAGGGTCATATTTGCCCCCCAATAACGACCAAGCTCGACCGTTCCGGCATAAAAATATTTGAAATCCGCCGAATTTTCACGACTTGCGCATTATAGCAAACACAGATTACTGCCTGATTGAAAATTTGCAAGTTTGCACCGGCCGAATTAATACATAGAACATAAAGAAAGCAAGAAGCTGTAAAAATACTTTTATTAGCATGATAATGGCTAACTGAGAAGTGACCCTTCCGCCCGAATAAAGACCACATGTGAACAAAGACCACTTTTGCTTGTTCCGAAGAGTGGTCTTTGTTCACAGGTTTGACTGTATTCCAACTGATAATTCCATATTTCAAATGAAGCTAAACTAATCCTTATTTCCAGCTGAAGTACATGTCAATACAACTGTCGATGCACATGAATATATTTGATACGTATAGTATTATTATTACTTCCTTTACTACATATAGTAGAAATTGGTGCATGATTCAAAACGAAGTGCGTGTCCATGTGTGTAAACTGTTCAACATTTAGTACTTATACGATGACTCGGTTAATGAAGCAGGGAAAACTATCTTTAACAATATTTTCGGAATAGTTTTTTTCAAATTGTTGGTGTCCATATAAGGAACCTACCTAGTTAGAATTGTATTTCGACAATAGATTCAAAACTACTAAGGAAAATTGAAGAAGATTCCATAAACACACCTTCAGAAGTTACAGGAAGATGTAAACTGAAATTTGTACTGTTTTATCTTTAAAGCGAAATCAATGAAAAACCTTGATACGGAAAAGGTGGACGAAACAATATCCTACATTATTTATAATATTTAACATTCCAATAGCCGAATATTGTGCCATTTATAATTACTCTGCAGTTGTTTCATATCCAGTATACAATACCCTGGTCAGGATATGTTTTTTTAGCTATAAAACTAAATCCGTAATGATTGATTTAATTATTTTGTGATTGGTGTAATATTCCAGAGGAACTTGAATGAAAGCATTTCACATGCGAAGCATTTCACGTTTGGTCACAAACAATTTTCAAACAGTTCTTTTTGGGTCTCATTTAAAGTCATTTGTAGTCATTATGTGCAGAAAAGGTCAGCAAACATTATGTTTCAGTATGTTTAAAACGTTTTGTATAGCCGTTTAAAATTAATTATGAACGTTTCAGTTATACATCATTTTAAAGTAATGGTAGTATAACCTTTTCGAAGTTTTATCTATCTTTAAATATGTACATTTTATATCCAAAAAATATAAGTTTACTTAAATAAAATTATGGCCCATGAAAAATATGTTTTTCGAAATTATATATAACATTTCGTTTACATGATAATGTTGCTTTATACTTAATTAAATATAATTATCACTGCAAGTTTTATAACAATTCAACAAAAAGTAAACCTTACCTTTTATCTTTAGTAATCAGATGAGATATTAAGAGAGTTCAAGCTCACATACGCGGTTTAATGTTATTGGCGAAGTACAGCCAAGGCATTGACATGGCAAGATGAAAATACAGCATTTTCAAGTCTAAGTCTAAATTTCTGAAAAATGATCTGAAACGTTGATGAGTACGGGGGACGGTTGTCCTGTATCATAATGAATTCATTTTTTGTTTGTTATTTTATTTTTACAGTTTACTTTATACTGTAGCAGGCGATTCGCCAATTTCCGCAATGGTAAAAAGGCACGCTATTTAAACTAAGAAATGATCATGTAAGTTTTATAAAGTGATTCATCAATAAAAACATAGCTGCAAGTGAATTTGTAATTAATTAGATAGAATTCAAATTGCCCAATATCAGAATATCACGTTAGCGCATAACTAATGAACAATTTGTATGATATTAATTTATGTCTGATAAATTGTAGATTCTACAGTGACATATCACCCGTACAACTGATTTGACTTTGAAAATATTTTTATATTTACAAGTCACTAATATGTTTTAGTTAGGAAACTTAACCTTTTTTTGAAAAAATATATGTTAATGACATGAATTAGCATCCTGCATGCATTAAGATGGACATACTCTGCACAAATGACGAAAATTTTATAAAACAGGAAATATGTAATTCAAGTTGCGAAACACTTAAGTTAGTTACAAAAATGTATTTAAATAATTTTAAGATGCATATCTACAGATATTGCAGTACCCATAAAAAACGGTCCAATAAAAATAGATGCAAATAGTAACATTACATTTATTCACCTCTCAAATATCATATTTCACTGTCAATACTATTAGTTACACTGCTTGTTGGTGACAGGATACGGGATATACGCTGTCGAGAAAATCCAAATCAGGCGAGAGTTGATATGGATTTTCGAGACAGCGTATATCCCTATCCTGTCACCAACAAGCTGTGTAACGATTTTATCTTACCGACTACAATTACTTATATGCTATAATCAAAACATTTTGTAAATTAACAAAGCTACTTACAGTGCAGACTGGAATCCTGCAATCATGTTTGGTCATCATGTTTTGTTTGTAGTTGATTTACACCAGCCATAAAATGCACAATGACCTGTGTTTTGGTTAATCACAAAACACAAAAGCTCATTTACACAGGTTATGAACTGGTTTAGACCAGAAATACTAAAAAAAATTCTTGTTCCATCCCTTCGAAAGTCACCAGATTTCACGATGTCACAAATGTCTTGATACTTCGGCTTTCATTCCGTTTCCTGTCAAATCATTTATCTTGGACGTAGATTAAATGATCCTACAACAAACTGCTGAGTAACAAATATGTCAATTCCTTTATTTTACGATGATTTTACTTAAAACAAGATTTCAACGTCCGTGTATCCCATACAGAGTTATTCCGCTTTTACGGCTAACTTTTGTCAAACTTCATGAGCCTCAACTTAAGTAGAATGATATCGGCAAGAAAACACTAAATTCACTCCCGGAAACGATACTATCGCTGGAGCTAATAAATAATCTGACTTGATTCAATTACGCCAGCAGTGTGGCAGCCATTTTGTTTTAATTAAAATTCATATCTGAAATATACTAGCAGGATATGGAATATATCCTGTCTCCACGTTACGTCTATTGACCAATAGAAATGCAAGAAACATGTAGGAGGCAAGATAAATGTATATAATGTCAGCTATATTGAACATTCTAACTCAAGCTTAAAGTATCAAAGCAGGAATATTTTTGTATCTATTCCTTAGACTGCTATATAGTATCTAATTATTTCATATCAGTTACACCGTTATTTTATATATTTTCGAAGATTCCTCGGTAATTAGCCCATCGTTTTACCATCTCCTCTAGTATTTTCTCGGAAAGAAGGACATGCTGAAAATAGAACAAGCTTGGTTTAAATTTATATGTACATAACACGGAAAGTTTGTTTCTGCATTCAATATATCTGAATCAATGACATACAATATATGAATGTAAAGCTTTTTGGTCCTTGTTAACGATGAAAAAGGTGCTGTATAAATATCATATCATATCATATCATATCATATGCCATTTCATATTATTTCATATCATCATATCATATGTCATATCATATCATATCATACACCCTATCCTATCCCATCCCATCCCATCCCATCCCATCCTATCCTATCCTATGCTATCCTATCCTACCCTATCATATCTTCATATGTAAGTTAAACACGTATCAGGACACAATTGGTAAGGATGTCCACGGTCAAAGAACGCAGCCCTAAATGCATATCCCTACAGGAATGTATGTATGGATGATGTACAAAAAAATAGATAATCTGAAATTAAACTTTCACATAAAGGAACACAATGGAGGATCGCATTGGTAAGTTCAGTAGCAAAACACGACTATCGAGTTTAACTGTTCAATGGTGCACAAAACCTCAGTCGCAGTGTGCTATAGTAGTACTGTAGTAAATAATAGTAATCATTGTCAGGTGAATTTCTAATAAAAATTATCATACAAAGGACAGCTATATTCATAGAACGCTGACATTCAACTAGAAATTCATATCATATCAGTGTATGTGTGAATTGGTCTTTCATGAACCTATACACTAAAATACAGACAGAGTCAATAACCTGTATTTAAATATATTGCTTCCACCAGTCCCTCAAAATATTCACCCTTCATAGACTGCCCTTGGTGTACTATGAACACACTGATTAACTACGCTACCAAGTCAGGAATTGTAGCTACGCCAAGCCTGAATATTTGTCAGCAAGGGAAAGGGAAATATCACGGGGACCTAGGTCGGGTGAATATGGAGGATTCGGCAAATGCTTGGCTTACTGGTTTTGTAAATACTACTGTAAAATATTGCTCTTAAGTGCAGATGCATTGTCATGAATAAGGCAAATGCTCCGTAGACTGGTTTGTTGGTGACGTTTGGCGATATATTTTGTAACTGATTTACGAACCTCGTCCTTGTAAAACTTTTCAGTAATAGTCGGTTGCACTGGGTGTTTGCACAACAGGGACTTTGAAATAGACAAAAATTGTGTTAAGAACTCGTTAGCAACTTTCAGTTTTTATTGTGATAAGTGGTTGTTATTGCCTTTTCCTAAGCCACTGTTTGCTGTTTATACGCCTTTGAGGTTCAAAATAATAAAAAAATTCATGTCTAATTCCCCATGAGAAGTTCATTAAATCTCCTTTTATCTGCATTTTCACAGATTGTTGTACAATTTATTTTTGCAACAATGCACCATTTGAGGCTTTTGTTCTTTGGTCTACAAATGGGGGTACCCATCTTGCACACATCTTGGATAATTTCAAGTGTTTATTCAGAATTTCAGGAACAATTCCCGATGAAATGCACACTGATGAAGCTATTTTTAAAACTATCTCGGTTCTTTTGCTTCTGCTACAATAGCTGCTACAGTAGTCATATTATGAGAAGATGCTGACGTTCTAGGGCACCCTACACGAGTTAGATCTTGGACTCTAGAATCTTATTTATTTATTTTTATAGCCCACCTATAAACAGTTGCTTTAGATAGGAACACTGTAAATAGTTTTAAATTCTTGCAGAATCTGTTTGGCTAATAATTTCAGATAAGAATGCATTTTTATGTAGGAACTAATTTCCTTCCTACCTGGAGCCTCCATGCTTACAAAATAATACTAGTATATAGGAGTGTACTGTGTTAACCCCAACCATGTCAAAACCGTGCTTGTATTAATGACAGTTTTTTCGAAGGTGTGCTAGTCTTAAAATTTTCTGATCCCCACCCCTTTATACAGACAAAAATGATACTTTTCTCAATGAAAACTCAGTTAAGCAACGCCGGCGAAAACATAACAAAAGATTGGATCAGTTAATGTTAAACTAAACATCACTGTTAAGCCCAATCTGGTTCAGAGTTACACAGCAACGTAAATAAAAGTTCTCCTTGCCAGGCGAATCTTTTATTAACGTAATAGTAACAGAAGACAGAGTATCACAAACATATGCGTGTACAAATGTATGTATAAAACAAAAACTGACGAAACACATACATAGACATTCAAAGCAGCTCAGTCGAAGTCTTATGTTAAAAACTTAAGCCCATTTTCCGAACGAGTATTTACTCTGTTATAATTACAATTAATTTTGCAGCAAACACTTACGTTCGAGTTGTCTAATTCTAGGTAACTCAGAGATTGTTATTCCAAAAAGTCCTCGCAGAACGTAATCAATTTGTGCCATCAATCTTTTTCCTGGTTTTGGAGCTCTTGTAAAAACCTGAAGCCGGGGATCATCGCATCTGTTGCCCAGTGCTGAAATCTTTGTGCATCCATATAAAATTTTAAATGTCTTATAATCAGTGGCTGGAATAATTGCTAATCCGCTCCAAATGGCACCTATGTAAACAAAACAATGAAGAATGGAATTTGTAATTTGGTTTCCGCAAGACTGCAGACAATCCTGGTGTAACAGGAAAAATAATAGCAAAACAAAACAAAAAAAATTCAATAACAAAAAAACCCCACATAAAACTTCTTACTACTTTCAGTAATAGTATACATTTCAAAAACGATTATTTTAGTATATTAAAAATTCAAATAGTCAAGCTATACCAATTGCATCTTTGACTGTATAGACTCCTGGGCCTGTAGTGAAATATCTCGTGGTTAAAGTGTTGCAAATATCATTTCTGAAATAAAAGACAAGCTTACGTATGCATTAAAGAAATATTTTATATAAATTTCTGCGCATTTAATAAAACCAATGTTGAAAAGTTAAAAAAAAACAAAAAACAAAACAAACAAAAAAAAAACAACAAAAAAAAAAACAGATAAAAAAAAACAGGTCACAACAGTTTAAAAAGTGGTACCGTTAGAGTTCTAACCAAGGACAGAAAAACGAAAAAGATAACATGTAAGAACAGTTCAAGTGTATCAGTCTTGTTTTCAAATTCTTAAACTTCGAATCGATTACAAGTACTTAAAGCGACATGCTTAACTTTTAGCCTCTGCCTTTGCGACCAGTGCAGACCAAGATCAGGCTGATCATGGTCTGCACTGTTTGCTATTCAATCAGTAAAGTTTCAGTGAACACCCCTTCGAATAATAAATAGTATTGCCCGAATTGAATGATGGACCATTCCATTTCTGGAAATATAGCAGGGTAAGGGTTAATATATACTACAGATTTAAGTTCGATATAAAGCAAAGTAAGTATACCTCCACGTGTCAAAGCTATGAAGTGCTTTTCCGAATTTCACTAGATTTTGCTCATAATATGTAAACCTGTCAGAGCTTGAATAGTGACAACCGGTCACTCGAAACTGCTGAAACCACCGCCCTAGTGACTGAAGAAGACACACACATTGTAATGATTTTGATTAAGTACTTGTAAACATTTTATGTATAATTCATATGTCCACACTACATTGTTATTTTTGTTTCCAAATCTTAAATGTATCGTATTCAAAGCTAAAAAATGCATTTTCCCCACGGTATTTACAAGTACGGTTGGTAACCCAAATTCAACACACTTTATAAATAAACACGTGCAAGAAAATTAACGACTGTACTCTATCAAACATTTACCGAAAGTTATCAGAGGCGTTAATCAAAGCAGTTGGAATATCTTTGTTATTGTGATGTGTAAATAGATCAAACCAAGTATCAATACAGAATTTTCGGCTTACCGCCATTTCGTTAAAGCTTGGCATACTTGGAGGAATTATCTGCAGTTTTTCTTTTACGCCGTTTCCATTGGCATACGCTAGGAAAACGTAGATCACGGAAAACAGATACAGTTGCATTCTGTAAGATATAACCAGACATGGTCAACTAAGATAGTACGTACTAAGCAGTTACAGGTTAAAATAACGAATTAGATATATATGTACTTATCCTTTTTGCATAGGACTGTCAGTGAAAAATATTTATGATTGTCCATATTAATAGGGACCTCCGTGGTTGAGTGGTAAATGTGTTTGACTTGAATCACTTGCTCCACACCAATATTGGTTCGAAACCTCGCTCAGTGTGTAGAATTGTTCATGTTAGGAGCCATTAAGCTGGCTTCTCGAAGGTCGGTGGTTCTATCAGGTGCCGGCCTTTGCCTGAAACGATGCCCGGGGCTGGTGGCACCTGCGGTCTCCCTCCACCATCATACACTGAAGACGTCTCCATATGACCTGCACTGTGTCGGTGTGACTTTGAACCAAATTAACAGAGAACATTTATCATACAGTCTTACTTTTATCATATTTATATGATAAAATACTGTTATGTGTTACTTTGTGACAGATTAGTAAAATCAAGCAAGACTCTTTTCATAATGTCTATAAAATAACAATAAACAATATTATGTTATAAGCAATATTTTCAAAAACTATTTGCCTTCTGTTATCATATTTATAAACAGGCCAAAGATTTACATCAAGAAGTATCATATTTAGCAAACAGTCATTAGAAATATGCGTTTTCCTTCCTTTTCCTATCTAGTTGACTGTAAATGATCTCAGAAGCTCGGATTGATGAAAAATTCCTAGATATAATGGAAATATGAAACTTGATATTACATTGGAATGAAAAGAAATACAGTAACTCACATTTTTATATTCTTCCATGTATTTGTAATAGGGAGCTAGCTCTATGCAATGGAAATTTGGTTCCATTAATAAATCTCTCACAAAATATAAGAAAATAAAAATGTTGCTCAAATTTTCAATAGCAAAACTGTCTTACACAAAGAAAATAGATTCGTGCGATTTAAGTATTAAACATATGCAGTAAGAAGAAAACTACAAACTTTGTCACGTTTCCTTTCTAAGTGATAAACATACAACACTAACTTTTAGCAGTAACTTTTAAAGACAGTCTTACCTGATCCCTTGTATTCAAGATTTCACAAACAATATCTTGTGACCTCTCCACAAGCTTTCTAGAACAGCAGTGATGTGTACCCTGTTTTATTGTTTTATAATCATACACATACACGCATCAATGCAAATGTTATTCTACCAACCCTATCTGTCGGACTGACATGTGATTCTGCCATTTTAGCTGTTCAGTTATCAACATCCATCTTTGTTGTCGTAAATGTATTACAATGTGAAAACCTAAACTCAGAAGATTGATAACTGTGCAAATTCAAATTATTGTACTTGTATTTGTCTTTATATCTCGTTGTTATTATTCATTGAATCAATTAACGTTTAATTTCTTTCAGAGGATTCAAAGCTATTTTCTTTAATGTAAAATATAATAAATTCAAAATGTCAGTGCTAAGGGCGCTATTTTATCACCTCATATGAACAGACTCAGTCAACCGAATATCTATATGTTTCTTTGGTTACATTCTATGCACCAAAGGATCTTCGTCTGTCAATTAATTTAAGAACACAAGTGTTTTAGTGTTGTATGGTGGCCGTGGAAGATTCCCCGTACATATAGAAAGTGTTGCGATACTTTCTGGTCCTTCTGGATAAGTAACTTCATTCAGAGTTTCTGTATGAATAAAAAGTTTGATTGGTTGTGGGTCTACAATATTATATGTCCCGTCAAACAGGACAGAGAAGGATAAACAGGTGGATGACATAATTGAACCGCACCATGAGAAAATAAACATAGTGCGTTTGCGACCAGCATGGATCCAGACCAACTGATCAGGATCCATGCTGTTCGTTAACGGTTTCTCTAATTGCAAGAAGCTTTAAAAGCGAACAGCATGGGTCCTGACCAGACTGCGCGGATGCGCAGGCTGGTCTGGATCCATGCTGGTCGCAAACGCACTATTTTGGTTTTCTCATGGCGCGGCTCATATAACATACTGAAGTTCCATTTCAAGAACTTCTATTAAAGTCTGTGTGTAATTTCATTGGGACTGTGTCACATAAACGTGTTATTACATTCTAGAAATGAAGGACGTGAGTGTTTAATGTTTCTACATTTTAACATAGATCAAACCCATTAGAAAGGCGCCTCAACTAGTAGTAAAACGCTTGATGATCAAAGGTAAGTGAATGCATGTCATCGTAACCATAGATCAACCGCTTTCAGAATAAAAGTAATTTAAAAACGTCAAGTATGACCGATGTTTTCAACTAAATTCAGAATTTAAACAAAACTGTTTTTAAAAAAAGTGCTTTAGCTGAACTACGGTGGTATGTTTAGGACATGCAATTATTTTTTTAGGATTAAATTATCTTGAGCGATCAACATCTTATCTCGTGCGCACGACATCTTATCTTGAGCGATCTACATCATATCTCGAGAGATCAACATATTATCTTGAGCGATCAACATAATCTCTTGAGCGATCAACATCTTATTTCGTGCGCACGACATCTTATCTTGAGCGATCAACATCTTATCTCGTGCGCACGACATCTTATCTTGAGCGATCACCATCTTCTCTCGAGCGATCAGCATATTATTTTGAGGGATCAACATCTTATCTCGAGCGATCAACATATTATCTTGAGCGATCAACATATTATTTTGAGCGATAAACATCTTATCTCGAGCGATCAACATAATAATTATTATCTTGAGCGATCAACATCTTATCTCGTGCGCACGACATCTTATCTTGAGCGATCAACACCTTATCTCGAGCGATCAACAGATTATCTTGAGCGATCAACATATTATCTTGAGCGATCAACATCTTATCTTGAGCGATCAACATCTTATCTTCAGCGATCAACATCTTATCTTGAGCGATCAACATCATATCTCGTGCGCACGACATCTTATCTTGAGCGATCAACATTTTATTTCGTGCGCACGACATCTTATCTTGAGCGATCAACATCTTATCTCGAGCGATCAACATATTATCTTGAGTGATCAACATATTATTTTGAGCGATCAACATCTTATCTCGAGCGATCAACATTATAATTATTATCTTGAGCGACCAACATCATATCTCGTGCGAACGACATCTGCTCTCGAGCGATCAGCATCTTATCTCGAGCGATCAACGTATTATCTTGAGCGATCAACATATTATCTCGAGCGCACGACATCTTATCTTGAGCGATCAACATCTTATTTCGTGCGCACGACATATTATCTTGAGCGATCAACATCTTATCTCGAGCGATCAACATATTATCTTGAGCGATCAACATATTATTTTGAGCGATCAACATCTTATCTCGAGCGATCAACATAATAATTATTATCTTGAGCGATCAACATCTTATCTCGTGCGCTCGACATCTTATCTTGAGCGATCAACATATTATCTTGAGCGATCATCTTCTTATCTCGAGCGATCAACATATTATCTTGAGCGATCAACATCTTATTTCGTGCGCACGACATCTTATCTTGAGCGATCAACACCTTATCTCGAGCGATCAACATATTATCTTGAGCGATCAACATATTATCTTGAGCGATCAACATCTTACCTCGAGCGGTCAACATATTATCTTGAGCGATCAACATCTTATCTTGAGCGATCAACATCTTATCTCGTGCGCACGACATCTTATCTTGAGCGATCAACATCTATTTCGTGCGCACGACATCTTATCTTGAGCGATCAACATCTTATCTCGAGCGATCAACATATTATCTTGAGCGATCAACATATTATTTTGAGCGATAAACATCTTATCTCGAGCGATCAACATAATAATTATTATCTTGAGCGATCAACATCTTATCTCGTGCGCACGACATCTTATCTTGAGCGATCAACATATTATCTTGAGCGATCAACATATCATCTCGAGCGATCAACAACTTATCTCGAGCGATCAACATATTATCTTGAGCGATCAACATATTATCTCGAGTGGTCAACATCTTTTCTCGGTCATCTTTTCAATATCTATTAAGGACCTTTGTGTGAATTCAGATCATTAGTAAAAACATACGGCTGCCACCGTTTTTGTTTTCATTTAGATTATACTTATAACCGTTTCACATGTTTGCAGGGTTAGACATTTAAATACGGAAACTGATAAAAAAGGCAGCAAAAAAGACAGTGATGATGCAAAGAAATAAATTTAAGTCCTTGACAAAATAAAATAATATGTAGGCTTCGCTATGGAAGCTCTGGAGGGACAATTGATTTCCGTACTTCCCACTTCTGACATCTAACATTTGCACTTCTCACTTCCAACTTCCTGACTTCCTACTTCCTACTTCTAACTTCCACACTTCTGACTTCTAACTTCCGCACTTCTGACTTCCAACTTCCTGACTTCATACTTCCGACTTCCAACTTTCGCACTTCTTACTTCCGATTTCCAGAAAAGGAAAGTTGGCAGGAAGTCAAGACATTGGAAGTGAGAAGTGCAAAAGTTAGAAGTCAGAAGTGGGAAGTACGGAAATCAATTGTCCCTCAAGGGCTTCCATAATTCGCCCTAATATTAAACGATTTTCCTTGTTTTCCCTTAATTCATACATGCAGCTTTTCTGCGCGAATTTATCAGTCGAACTGAAATTTGTTGCTGTTCTAACATGCAGTATGCATCAATGGTTATGTTCATTTGATTTTGAAGATAGGATGACCAATTATATGCATTGCTCTCCCAACTGATGTGATAAATTTGTAAATGTACTTGTGGAGAGTTTAAATAACAGCGGAATAGGCGGGACCCTAATTAACAACTTGTCCGTATGTTTTACTGATGACCTAAATGCACACACAAAGGGCCTTAATATATATAAATAAGATGTCATGCGCTCGAGATAAGATGTTGATCGCACAAGATAAGATGTTGATCGCTCAAGATAATATGTTGATCGCTCGAGATAAGATGTTGATCGCTCAAGATAATATGTTGATCGCTCGAGATAAGATGTTGATCGCTCAAGATAATATGTTGATCGCTCGAGATAAGATGTCGAGCGCACGAAATAAGATGTTGATCGTTCGAGATAAGATGTTGATCGCTCAAGATAAGATGTTGATCGCTCAAGATATTATGTTGATCGCTCGAGATAAGATGTTGATCATTCATGATAAGATGTCGTGCGCACGAAATAAGATGTTGATCGGTCGAGATAAGATGTTGATCGCTCAAGATAATATGTTGACCGCTCAAGATGATATTTTGATCGCTCGATATAAGATGTTGATCGCTCAAGATAATATGTTGATCGCTCAAGATAATATGTTGTAAGCTCGAGATAATATGTTGATCGCTCAAGATAAGATGTTGTGCGCACGAGATAATATGTTGATCGCTCAAGATAATATGTTGATCGCTCAAGATAAGATGTTGATCGCTCGAGATAAGATGTTGATCGCTCAAGATAAGACGTCGTGCGCACGAGATAAGATGTTGGTCGCTCGAGATAAGATGTTGATCGCTTAAAATAATATGTTGATCGCTCGAGATAAGATGTTGATCGCTCAAGATAATATGTTGATCGCTCAAGATAAGATGTTGATCGCTCAAGATAATATGTTGATCGCTCAAGATGATATTTTGATCGCTCGAGAAAAGATGTCGTGCGCACGAGATAAGATGTTGGTCGCTCAAGATAATATGTTGATCGCTCAAGATAATATGCTGATCGCTCGAGATAATATGTTGATCGTTCAAGACAAGATGTTGTGCGCACGAGATAATATGTTGATTGCTCGAGATAAGATGTCGTGCGCACGAGATAAGATGTTGATCGTTCAAGATAAGATGTCGTGCGCACGAGATAATTTAATCTTAAAAAAATAACATATGTCCTAAACATACCACCGTACTAAACTTTACGTATTTTTTCAAATAATTTATACAATTGCTTTCTTTGATTGATTTGTATGAACTATTTTGATAGCGGTGAACAGCTAGTTAAAATTATGCATTTTACAGTTTCATTGTCACATTTGGTCGATATATTCTTATTCAAAGAATAATAGGTACGTGGCAGTAATTTAAAAAATGATTATGGACAAGTCCAGTGACTACTAAAATGCAATCTACAGCTCAGCTAAAATACATCTTGGATGCAAAGAAACATGGTAGGGTTAAGAGAGGGGTTGGACGTACACTATAAACCGGTTTCCGCAGTGGTGTTTTCGCAGCTGTCCAATCTGTATAAGATTTTCATTCCATTGATATAACTCTAAAACCGTTATTAAACTAGAGCTATCACTAAAGGTGATGAATGTACCCCCGCATGCACTGACATAGTACATTGCAATTTGACGCACACAAGATTGCATAATTATGTGGACTGTATGTATATAGACTGTATGTATACAGTATAGTAACAAAAAACAAAGTCCCATAACTATGCAGAATATTTATCTAAAAGAACGTAACATGCACCATGCGCAACTAGGGTTAGTACTGATCACTTGTGTGAAGTTTCATTAAATTGTGTGTAAGGGTTCGGAAGATTAGGCACGCACAATATTGCATATGCAGACTGTATGTACATAGTATGTTAACAAGAAACAAAGTCCAATAACTCTGCAATTTTTGTTGTTGCGAGAACCTAACATGCCCCATGCACAACTACCGTCGGTGCTGATCACTTGTGTGAAGTTTCATTAAATTGTGTCAAGGGGATGAGGAGAAATGGTGCGCACAAGATTGTGTCTATGTATATAGTATAGTAACAAAAAACAAAGTCCCTTAACTCTGCATTTTTTTTTCTGAAAGAACCTAACATGCCCCATGCACAACTACTGTTGTTACTGATAACTTGTGTGAAGTGTCATAAAATTGTGTCAAGGGGATGAGGAGAAATGGTGCGCACAAGATTGTGTCTATGTATATAGTATAGTAACAAAAAACAAAGTCCCTTAACTCTGCAATTTTTTTTCTGAAAGAACCTAACATGCCCCATGCACAACTCTGTTGTTACTGTAATTGGTGAATGTCATTAAATTGTGTAAAGGGGGATGAGGGAGATGGTGCGCACACGTTGTGTCTAGGTATTATATAGTAACAAAAAAACAAAGCCCCATAACTTGCTTTTTTTTTCTAAAGAACGAACATGCCCCATGCCAACTTTTGTTGTTACTGATCCTTGTTGAATTTTGTTGTCGGGGGGTAAAAAAAGGGTGATAAAATCTCATGATAGCAATGTCTGTTGCTAAGTGGCAAAGCACACTTGTTAAAAATAATAATGTTTTTGGGATTTTGCATCAAAGCTGCAATATTGATAAATACTTATTCTTTTGAATAAAAAAAAAAGAAGTTTAAAAAACATCTACAAAGATTTTCTTTTTTATTTTGTTATAAAAACTTCAAAACCCCGGGCCATATAAAAAAAGAAAAGTATTTCCAAAAGGCAGCCCCCCCCCCCTCCCCCACCCCTTCCCTCAATCAAATTTCCCTAACAGTGAAGCTATTGTTTATGTATATGCGTAATAGACTCCCTCACAAAGAACATAAGAAAAGTAGGTAGATTTAACGTCATAACGGAACACTCTGTGGCAAATACCACTGGGATATAAATAAAATCTGTTAGAAGTTCCTTTGGAAGACAAAAATTAACCAAGAAAATTTAATAGCAGATTTGGTTTTTTTGGTATGTTCATGAGAGAAGAAAACAATACCCTCCCCCCCCCCCCCTGAAAGGTTTAAGCGGAATTCTTTTTACAGTTTTAATTCGTGTACAAATGTTATCTTAAATTTTTTTATTTAAATTCACATTTTGGGTGGATTTACCCTGGAATAATTTGGGGGACGTAATTCAACGAACACGTTTTTATGTAAAACATTTAATTTCAAAATGCTTCAAAAACCTTATTTGTAAACAGGCAGGAATTTCAGAGTCCCAAATACAAACACACCCCCACACTAAGAAAAATTTTAAACCCGTTAAAGTTTTGAATTAATAAACGGGGGTGTCTGATTTAAATGTTCTTTCAATTTAAAAAAACATTCCCTTTTAATTAGAAGTAAGTTTTAAAAGAATAATAATGTTAAAATTTTCAAAAATGTGAAATGTTTTTTTTTAATCATAGAAGTTATTTTTAAACACTAGTACACAAAACAATACAAACATTTAAATGAAAAGCTAAAACACGTTAAAACTATAAAACCCAAGTTTAAAATTTTTTTTATTTTAAAATATGTGTTACCAACACTTTTTATTTAAACTCAAACGAATATAAGTTAAAACATAGAACAAAAAAATTGAACACATTTTCCATTAAAGCAATATCACGCAAAGGGATTATTAGCCCCTTTAAAACTGTGATATTTTCAGACCCATTAACCCCCGTTTTTTAACTTTTGCGTGAAAAACCCTCAATTCGACAACAGGGGGCGGTTCTTTCGGCTTCGGTGTCGTAACTTTCCCCTTCTAGGCGATGTAGGACCTGAACTTTCCACGGCTGGGGAAACATTTTCAACGATGATTTAGACTGAGTTGAGGGAAATCCTGGATCAACGAAAATTTCAGGGCTTCCTCATATTCATTACGGCTCTGACTATCTGCGTGACGTCTCCAGGTAACCCCAGGTTTATTCCACATTGTAGCACTGGACCTTTTTGGGTTTTAAACACCTGGAATCCTTTTCTCATGCTTGTCCGGGTAATCACTCATAACATGTCCGAACCTCGAAATTTCGCTCTCGTTAGAATGCACCATTTTTGCTTGTTTTTGCTTACACGATTTTTCTAACTGGGTTTGATTTTTCCAAACGCGTAGTCGACGCCCCCAAACATAATTTGGGCGGCGTTTCTCCATTTGAATGTTCAGTATTCCGGTAGTTATAAGAAACGAGACAATTTTTTTTGCAATTTTCCTTCGTCTTTGTGGGGGATTTAATGCTGTTTAAAACTTTGAACAAAAGTTCGGCGATCAGTTGTCTTAGGGTGATATGGAGCATTAATATGTTTAAATTTCCTTAAGTTTATGAAAATCTTAAATTCCCCTCACAGAAATTGAGGCCCTTACCCTCCATCTCGCACAAAGCCCAAATTTCTGCAAACTTGTTCGAAACCCAAATAGTTTTACTGGTGGTTGTTTTTGTTCTGATCTTAACAATGGGTCTTTTGGGAAATTTTGAGCCACAAATTCTAGAAACATTGGCCCCTTAAATGGCCCGCAAAATCCCATGAACCTTGTCCAAGGCTTTTCGGGTTTTCCCCAAGGGTGAATTGGGCTTCAGGGGGGACTGGTTTTCGCGTGAGAACCCATAACATGATTGGAAATTCCCCTCCAATTTTTATCGAACCCCTGGCCCCGGGACTAGCTTTTTGCCGGGGTTTTCTTTGACAATTCCAAGATGCCAAATGCAACTCCTGTGTCAGATTCCAGGAATAGGGAAAATTTTACCGGAGTCCCCCTTTAAAAGCTCCTTGGTGAACCGATATTTGTGATTGTCTGTTCATGAACGGTTATCACTCCGAGATTTCAAACTGTTCATGGGTTTTTCCCTTTTCGCAACATAAAAGTAATTTGAAAAATTCTGTCACGTTTTGTCTAAAGGTACTTGATCATGTTTAATAAGTATCTAACTGTTTATAAAGAAGACATGGGTTTATCAGTTCTAGTACTTTCGACTTTTAAGGGGTAACCTTGATGTGAGTACAATTTCCAGTTGCTTTGTTACCGGTAAACAATATCATATGGTACCCTCAGAAACAAAGCATTCGTTTAATCTAGTGCGTCGAGCGCTAATCCTTTTGTGGGACAAAAAAATCGACAAAAACGGTTTGGGGTTGTCCAGAGAAACCCTTCTTCCGTTTAGAAGGTTAAATTTCTTGATTCTCCAGATCAAGCTAAGTGCTTCTTTGCAATTTACTATAGTTTTTTTCAGCTTTATTGAACTTCCGATAAAAAAGCATCGGTCGCTCTGTACCTTAGGTAGTTGTGGCTGAGACTTTTTCCACCGAAAGATCTTGCGTCGCCGCGGAAAAAACCGTAGATCGGATATGTTGACAGTACAAGTCAGATGTTATCTTTCCCCTTCACTTTGGAAACTGCATCTTGACACCTTTGGGTCCATTTCCTTTTAGCTTTCTTGTAAAGTGATGCAGGGGTGTAACATGTTCCCAAATTTTGGCAAAAATCGCGTATACTGGAAAAGCCCGGGGAACGTCTTGTCTCTGCATTTTTGATTGGCGGTGCATCTTTTATCGCGTTAATTTTCTCAGTTGTTTTGTGGGGCCCATCTTTGGAAATTTCCGGGCCCACAGAACCCCTTTTCATTCAGAACGCACATTTCTCGCATTATTTTTAAACCCGATTCACTCAAACGACTCAAACTTTTCGAGTTTTTCTAAGGTTCATTGTACCCCTGTCGTACTATCATGTATCTAATATCACTTCTACGTTGGGAATACCCTAAAACCCTGTTAAATCAATCTCTGAAAGATTGCGGGGGGCTGATGCGTTTCCCAATACGAGGATTATTTCGAAATAGACCCTTATTTGTTTAATTAAAAGTCTGTTTGCTATCGTCTGCTTAAACCCCGTAGGTCGCTTTTTTTTAAAATCAATTTTTGGAAAATGTTTCCCCTTTCCTATGACGCAAATTGTCTTCTTTTTAGGAAAGGGGATGGGTCCACTTCCCAAGGGATTAAGGGTCATTTTGAATCCCCGCAGACCCTTATGCCTTCCTTCTTGGGAAAAAAGGGTTTTAAAATTGGGGTTGCCCTTTATTTGTTGACTTTCTCCAGAACCCCATTTTTCAGACATCTAACTCTTCTCCAATTGGGCTTCTAGAAAGGGCACCTTTACCCTTTAAAATTTTGGCGTATTTCGGCTTTGACTTCAATTTTGCCTTCAGTTTTTCCTTTCCCAAGTTTTTGTCAAATACATCCTTGTTTTTGTTTTAATTTTGGGAAACTCTGTCTAGTTTAAGTTCCAATTTCTTCCAATCTAATTTTAGGACGTACAACCTTTCTTTTCCCAAAAAAAAGGGACTTTTCCTTTTCCCCTTTTTAAATCAACTTCAAATTTTCTCTTGCCCGTGGTTTTTTTAATTTGCCTTTAATAACCTTCTGGTAACAAGGTTTCATTTGAGTAGTTCAATTTAAGCTGATTCATCACTGTGCCCTTCGGAAACAAGGTTTCTTTCTCTCCATAGGAATTTAAAAACTCCCGACCAGTATCAATTCCATTTGACCTTTTCCCATTTACTGTGGGTTTAAAACCAAATGGGTTCCTATTCGTTCCTGTGTCATGTTACTGTTTGCAAACTGTCTATATCAATTCTTCTCCCCACTTGTGTAACTTGCCTTACCCTTTTTTTTTCTTTGGCTTTTGACTGGTTTTTGTTGCTGATTGCCTGCTGGGGAAATTCCCTTTCCGCCAAGCTTTTACGGGGTAGTGTCTTTGAATTACATTGGTCAGGTTTAGGTTTGTTTTACATCGTACAGGGTGATTCGTTTTCTACCTGGGGGTTGTTTTTTTTGCTATTTGTTTCTTTCTTAATGTCAGTTTATTCAGGTTGGTACCCATTGTCCTTAAAAGCTTTCTTGCAATTCCATGCAGTGGCTATAAATGGCTTTTCGTTTTTGTCCTTTTAGTAATAATCGCTTTTGGATCTTTCGTTTTTAAAACAAAAAAAATCGTTTCTTAATGATTCATTTATTTTTCCCCCGTTTTACAATGTTCCGCGGTTTCCTGAGACTGACATTGATTGACTACGTTCATCCGGTCTCGTCGCGTTTCCAGAATCTGAAGCTTTCCGCAATTTAACGGGGTTCGGGGTTGTGTGCTTGAAAGAAATTTGCAAGTGCGGTAAGTTTTTTCCTTGGGTAAATCCGGTGAAAATAAATCCCGCTGTCCCGTACGTTTTCGAACCGATCGGATAGGAAAGCTGGTCCTGCTTCCCACATCTACTCCATTGCAAAAATACTGGTCTGTCTTTCTTTAAGCAAGCCCAAATTTTCCTTGAATTGTCAAAAGGCTAATTTTTTCCCATAGTGGAGGCCTTTTTAATTTCTTGTGTGTAGAATTCACTTAAAAAAATTTTTAAAACCCAAAACCAAATCTTATTGTTTTTAGGTTTGATAAGTTGTGACAACGATGGAAAGAATATTTCGAACAGTTTTAGTCCGTGGAAAAGTGCCGTACAATTGGGACGTATTTAAATTGGTTTAAAATTTCCGGCGATGACTGCACTCTCGGGAAAAATTCAGGATTTTTTTACCATTTTCAAAAGTTAATCCTCGCCCCAAATTGTTATGTTTACATTATTTTTATTATAATTCACAATTTTGGGGGGATAAACCCCTGGAAAAAATTTGAGGACGTATTCAAAAACACGTTTTTTTGTAAACATTTAATTTCACATTGACTTCCAACCTTATATGATAAAAACAGGGCAGTGACTGTTTCAAGTACCAAACAAAACACTACATGACCTTAAAGGAAGCGGTTAATGGCTCACCATATTTTCCTTTTATTCACCGACAAGTTAAAAAGGCAAAAGACTGTGTATAAAAAGAAAAAGCTTGAAAAAAGTTCCCTTCTTGGGCACTCATAAAAATAATATTGATCACTTGAAAATTTTGGTTTGTAATATTTTTTTAAAAATTTTGTCCATGTGGGGAACCCAAGGGTGGGACACAAGAAAAACCCCATTCTACCTTATGTATTCCGTACCCCCTTTTAAAATCGGGGAGTCGGTGGCGCGGGGTTTAAGGTGGGTACAACGTCGGCAACCCGGGTTCGTTCCCGGGGCCAATCCGAGTCGTTTCCCGAACCCGGATTGTTTCCCCGGGTTGGGGTCTATATCCCACTTATTCATGCGGGGTCATTTACTTTAATTGGACTTTTTCCCAAACATATCGGTCTAGACTGATGCTGGGGGTAAATATACCCCTGGGTGGGTGGGCTGGAAATAATTTTGTCGCACCACTTTAAAAACAAGAAACTTTTCTTATTCAAAAGCGACCCTAGGGGCGTTACATTTTCACCAAGGGTGTTTTTAAATAAAAAAAAACCTAAAATTCTGAAAAAGAACTATTTTATTTTATTACGCCTAACAATGTCAAGAAAAGTATTTACGCTAAAAAAATTTGTTAACCAACAAAAAGGTAAATCCTTCCCCCTTTCAATTGGTAAATCGGAAATAAAAAATTACACTGGTAAACACTTGCCCCGTCAGTTGTTACATTTGGTGGGGATTTGATAGCAAAATGGATAGGGTCGAAAGGCGTTTTTTTTTCACATTTTTGACCATGCTTCAAAAGAAAACGATAATATTCGTTTTTACAGTAAATTTGCTTAATATGTTACCTGTTTGTACCTGTTATGCTCTTCAAGTATAAAGGAAAAAAAAGAATCAATAATCAACCCCTTTGGGGTTTAGAAATTTTAAATTTCCCGGGCCATTCAGCAAGAGACGCCTCAATTAGGAAAAAAAATTTTAACGTAAAGGGTTATTTCTAAGGCAGGGCTTTTTTTGGGCCCAAGTTGTAACGACAAGAGTTTTCGACCCCATTCTCAGTCAAGTGTGTTTTACCCACCCAAATGTTTTTCCAAGAGAAGGAAAAATAAGTTTTTCCGTTAAAATGTACCTATTTTACAAAAAAAAAAAAACAAGGCAAAATTTAAAATGAAAACATATAGCGTCCAACAATGAAAGGGCCAAACATTAAAATGCGTGTATCTCAAAAGGACCCAAAAATACCCCGGGTCGGGTTTCTCGTTTTAACCTCTTATATCTTACAAATAATAATAACAATAATAATAATAAAAAAACAAAGAAAAACCCAAGCAACAAAAACAACCACCACAAAAAAAAACTTGCCATAGGAGTGTCTTAAGAGTATTACTGAATTTTAAAACCAGATCGGAATAAAAATAACCGCAGTTCTGTCAAAAGAGTTTATTTTGTTTTCGCTCACTGAAGACTTCAGTATGACTATGCGCTCTAGCATTTTTCTTCAGTTGAGAAATGAAACTCCTATACTCATGTGATACGGATATATGTTATATTTAGTAACTTGAGAACAACAAAAAACCTTTGTGTTTTACGTTTTGATGAATTACATTCTTGAAAACAAAGTGATCTCTGTTCACTTAGGTGGAATCAAATAATGTTGAATGACTGAGATTTGAAGTGATTTTTTCCGTCAACCTTTTTCACAAAATTTTAATATTTATACCTACATTAATTGCTATAAATATATATATACTCCAAAAGTTACAGATCAAGGGCCTGTTTCACAAAAGATTATAAGTTTCATCCCCAGTTCGTTCCTAAGTATGAACTTTTAAAACACATTTATTTTATAGGGTATAGCTGGTGTTGTACTATAAATACGTAATTAATTCAATTCTGTAACAAATCTATTTTTTTTTTTCTTGCCCCTTCAAACAAAGGCCGAATAGAAAAAGTAAAATTATTTAAAATTAATTTCGGAAAAAACTTACCCTAAGTTCTAATTTTTCCTAAGTTAGTTTCGTGAAAGGGCCCGTGTAATTTAAGGTTATTCCACTACACAAAATATAAAACTAAAGACACGATGATAGTGGTACAATTTCACATTATTTCCCCTTGGGTTTTGGAAAATAAGGAAATGGTTCGGGGAAAAGAGTTTCTGTTTGAGGGTGAAATGTGTTTTGGAAAAAAACCGCAATAAATGCATAATTGAATAGTGTAGAATAAAATAGTATTACTGTACAATTTGAAAAGGGGAAAATTTTAAGAATATCATAACATGATTTTTTTCAGGGGGCCGTTTATCCTGTTTGGGGCCATTTAGAGAGTATTCTTCATACGGATGTGATTTAGTTCAAAATGGTGGAAAAAAAGAGCCGGTCAACCCGATGTTTATTGTTGCTGGCATTTTTCTTTTGAATAGTTCTGTAGTTGAGTGCTGGTATTTTACGGGGTTTGGAATTCATGCAAAATCACAATAGTGTCCAGTGTCTATATAAAATATAGAATACATAGCAAAAATTACTGTAGTCTTGGCCTGGGGGTTTCGGGCACCAAAAAAATTTTAACAGATGTAACACTGCCCAAAATTCAAAGGAATGTTAAAGCAAATTGAAATCGGAATTTTTTTCTTAATTTTCGAACATATTTTAATATTTTTAGCTTTACAGACGTTTTTGATAAAGTTTTTTTTTAATTTTTAAATGATAAATCGAAAGACACTTAAAACTTTATTCAGAAAAATGAAAAATCGTAAAATATTTTAATATTTTACTGTACAAAAAATTACCCTTTTTTTTTCAACTGTACTGTAACGTCATGTTTTCCAACGCAAAATACGTAAAAATCCCTTACATGCATGGCGAAATGTTTTTATATTTTGGGGGGGAAAAACGAATACACTTTTTGGACCGCCAAAGGCGTTGTTGGAAAGACAAAAAAAAAAAGAGGGAGCAAAGGTTTTTCCGGAAAATTTAGTAAACAAGGCTTTTGAAAATCCTAAGTTATTTTTAATCCATGGCCCCGAGGAAATCGGGAACTCAAAAGTAGTACCTAAATTTTTTAATTGGTGACATTTTTCAGTAAAAGGGAAAAAAATAATTATTTTTTTTCACTTTGGATTTACATGTGATTTATTTTCCCCGACAGAGCTGCTAAATGAGGTTTGACATTCTGAAGTTGAAAAAAAGGGTCGGGTTTAATGAGGATTAATTGGCGGGTTTTTAAATTTTGTTGAAAGTCCCCCCTTTTTTCTCTCTTGGTTATGAAAGTTTTTTTATTTTTTTGATCTAGGGCTATCAACCCCACAGATATTCATATTATCGGCTGTTAATTAAATTATCTGAAAGCTGACTGGTAAACTTGAGTCGAAGTGACAAAGGGCCCAACACGATATTTGGCCATAAATGTAGGTGTAAAAGTGCTGCAAGTCCACGGAATCCCGGACATAGAAAGGATATTTTTTTTCGAATTGAAAAAATAAAAAACAACAACAACAAAAAACACACATCTCATAAAACCATAACCTTAAAATTTCCGTAAAAAAGGAAAAATAATTTATGTTATTAATGAAAAATACTCAGGTTAAGGGAAATTGAATAGAATATTCATCGAAGAAATTTAGCTTAATTGTCATTTGTGTAACAACATATTTTAATACTTTTCTCAGTTGTGAAGCAAAAAGTAAACTCATATTATGTGGACATATTTAAGTAATAAAATAACCAAACAGTGATTTGTTGCGAATAAAACCTTGTTTTTAATTTAATGTGAAAAATTATATCACGAGGGGGCATGATGATTAATAATACGCATTAAACGACAAAAAAGATTTTATTCAAGGCAATCAGTTTGAAAAAATTATTTCGTCCCAAAGTTAGAGATTTTATGTTCTCATTTGCAATTGGATCTGCATTAAATTTCTTTTCAAGCGCCCGCTGTGAATTTTCCCCCGAAGGAATTTTGTGCGTACAAACAGAAAATTTTTTATATTAATACAATTTTCAATCTTTTTTTACAGGGGAAAAAAAATTTTGGGGGGTTAAATTTCATTAAAGTTAGGCCCGTCAACCCTCCTGTTAATTCGAAAGAAGGACTTAAGTTTTTTAAAGGTTAATAGGCAGAGAAAACTCTCATTTAACTCAAAGTTTACAAGATTTTCTATTCAAAGTTTCTTTGAAACTGCCTAGTTTGCCCTTTGTTTAACTTTGTAAAGATACAGCCAAATTTTTTTGAATTTGGTTGTGGGGTAAGGAAAGCTTTATGATTTTTCTTTGAAGTTGTTGTTGGTGCGAATAATTTTTCCCTCTGTTGCCTGAATACCCTTTTTTGGGTTTAATTAAAATTTTCCCTTTAAACGATAATCAATGATTTTTTTAAATTTTTTTCTGAAAATACAAAATTGAGTAAAAACAATACTCAACAAAATTGTTAAGGTATCACTGAACAGTTTCGAGTATATTCAACAAATAATACCAAAAATCTAAAATGAGTCTTATAACAGGTTAAAAATTTCAATTCCGCCCAAAACCCGCAAGTATGAGACGAAATAATCCCGTTTACGAGAATAAGAAATTCCATTTTGTCATTAAAAAACTCTCGCCCGCCCAATATTTCATCACTTAGCTCGTGATTCCCATGATGATGAAAAAGACAAATAAAACCGCGTCTATATGTGTTGTGTGTTTTAGTGGGT
This sequence comes from Mercenaria mercenaria, assembly GCF_021730395.1. Classification (NCBI taxonomy): domain Eukaryota; kingdom Metazoa; phylum Mollusca; class Bivalvia; order Venerida; family Veneridae; genus Mercenaria; species Mercenaria mercenaria. The sequence continues at coordinate 48,717,347 of NC_069363.1, read as the reverse complement.
GATTTCAATCGGTAACAGAAGATTAACATAAGAAATTGACGCCTAATTTTGAAAAAGGGGCAAAAAATTAATTTTAACTGCTTTTATTTTATTTATGTCTAATGTAATACAAAGTAGAACCTCAGCTTGATACAATAAGTTAAAAAATTTTTTCCCAAAAATGGGGAAAAAGGCATTTTGAAGAGAAAAAGTCACAAAAATGGACTGTCTTCTCAAAATTCATTTTTTCTGACAATCATTTGTTGAGGAGTAATAATTTTTTGATAACGAAACACATTTTATGGTGAAGAGGGTGATTTTTTGAAAGAAAACCTGAAATTTTTATCGACAAAAAAAATTTAAAATGAAGGTTGAGTGACTCACGCTTCGCAATTGGATTGTCTTCCTTTACAACGACAAAACCCGGGGTTAAAAAAACATTAAGATGTGCGCTATGGGGTGTGGCCCTTTTTCGGACATTGAATTCGAAAGAGTTTTTTTAATCTATAACAAAAATTCTTTAAAAACCGGGAAATACGGGGGCATGGATACAAGCACAACGTTGTCAATATAAAATAGTTGTTTAAATCGTAGAACCCAAGTGATCACACTTTCCCCCTTTTTAAATTTTTGAGTAATTATGGGTAAAAGAATACCGAAAATGTACCTTATAGCTAAAGGGCGGAAGAGTAATCACCCGATGATTATTTGGGAAAAACCCCTAGTAATCACAGGTTTTTGTTTTTTTTAATTATCGAGTTTGCTTCTAAGATATGGTAAGGGAGCCCGGGTTAAATTTTCTAGTGAACAACACCCCGATGAAAAAAGGGTTTCCGTTTCAAACCCGTACGTACTGCATACCCTTTTCCTTACTGAAATTTTGTGCCCCCTTTGTGCTAAGACCCTTTTTGGGGTTGGTGTTACTGCTTGGTCATAAACGAGGATTGTATATTATGTCCTCTGGCGATGTATGCCGCCTCACGAGCTTGACCACATTCGGTAAAGTCAGTTAGACTTGATAGAGCACTTTAACCCCGAATCGGGGGTCCAGAATCGATCCCGGGGTCGCACTTTTTTTCTCACCCTAAACTTATCTTAAAAAGAAAAAGTATTTTTTCTTTTTTATTACACAATCTTTAATGTAATGATTTTGGTTATCTAAAGCCCTTAATGTGTCCTTTTACGTGAAAAAGTTGCAAAATATACTTGTGCATTTTCTTTAGGGGGAAGTAGGTGTTTTTCCTTTTAAAATGTTGAGGCTTTTTAAGAGTAAAACTTTGTATTTTGTAGAGTCCCAGATTTAGACACAAACTTTGCTATAAAATTTAAAATTTTTCTGGAAATTTTTTAAACAAGCTAAAAAGGAAGTTCTGCAATTGTTTTGTGTCTAGAAAACCTCCCTTTCAGTGCTTTTGCAATAAATTCAAGCAAATAAAAGATTTCCCGTAATCATTACCACGGCGGATATTTAAAAAAAAAAATTTTTTTTAAGTACAAATTTTTAAATTTAAGTTTGTTTTTACGCTAACCGAAACCCCAAAAAAAAAATGCGTTAAAGGGAAATTCCCCATAGTTTTTATGCCATCTTTTTTGCGCAGCCCCAAAATTTCTATGGAAAAATGAACTGAAGTCAAAATTTTTTGAAAATGTTCGACAATCTTAAAATGAGGATTTTTGAATGAAATAACATTTTTGATAAATTTATCAGTAATCAAATGTTATACTGGTTTATGTTGTTTTGAAAGTATCAGCCTGACGGATCTTGCTTTTTTGTGGGTTTTGTTTCACATCGCTTTTTTTACAAAGGTGTTGTTCATTAATGTAAGTAAAGACTTAGTACGATAAGACAATATCCCTTTCAGTTTAATTAGTTTCATTATAGAAGAAAAAGAATTTTTAAAAAATTTTTTTTTAAATTTTAGCAGACATAAATGTAACAATTGGGCCCGGTTGCGCCATTCCGTCCGAAAGGGTGTTGTATTCTAGCGGGCTTAACATAAATTTTGCCCGGTACCTACACTTTAAGCCATTTTATGCTCACAAAAATTTCTATACCAAGAAAAAAGAAAAAATTCTATGAAAAGTTTTTTTTAAAATTAAAAAAAAATATTCTTCATATGGGTTTTTTTCATTGAAAAAGTTCACAAAAATAAATAGAAACAAATTTTTTTCATTGTACCCATTATTGTAAAGGTTAAATATTAAAATATGCTGTGTATCAAATAAGTATAAATAAATTGTAAAAAAAAAAAAACCCTATTTTTGCTGCCTGGAGTATATTTTGGTTGGTATTTTTAAAAAAAACAGAAAATTTGAAAATGTTGAAAAATCGCTGGCGTTTCGAAAAAGTGGGGTGTTCAAAAAAATTTTTCACAAAAAAAAAGCTGGTGACCTATTGTTTTTTTTGTTCATTTTTTTTCAGCAAAAATTTCCTATAATATGTGAATTAAAAAAATTCTATGAAAGGAAAAAAAAAAAAATGGAATTCTTTTTAAAAAAAAGGTGGATGAAATTGTCAAAAACATTTGTTTTTACAAAATTGAGTACGCATGGTGCGTTCATGTAAAAAGGAAAAAAAAAAATAAAATAAAAATATTTTCCTTTGTGAGTAAAGTTAGCAAAAGAAAACACAAAAACACGCACCTGTATGAACGCACCCCATTTGAACACAAAGAACAAAAAATGTTTACTTTTTTTAATATTTTTAACTATTATTCAGTATACCAATAATCGAATTTGTTGCCTATTATTACAGTGCAGTCTCACCAAATCAGCAATCAGTCTTTCGATTAGGACTTGCTTTTCACTTTCACTGGCTACTACGAAAATAAGTTTTTTCTGTGTTAATATGCTAAATGTATGTAATGCAAAATATAGCGACTATTTTCGAAGTTTTGTTGTCGAAAGTTATAAGTGTAAATCCTTAGGAACATATACGTTACATAACACGCAGCATAGAACCCAGTTCGTTTTTAAATTCTGAAATGATCTTTGTGTCTTTATTTGACAGTTGTCGGTGTTTGATTATTCATTATCGACGTAAAATAATTTGTTGACGCTTAAAACGTTCTTTACATCCATTTAACATTTGATATGCAAAGATCTTCGCAAATGCTCAAAATGAAGACCCTTCCGAACAATTACGTTTTACAATAATTTTGCTGCTGAAGGTGCGTTATTTTGCAAAACTATGATATAAATTATACATTGTCTTTAAGATCCTTTGGGTGTTTATAGAACATTTTTGAAGTTTTTAGTCGTCTTTTCAAACGCATGCTTTATGCAAAAAAGTAGTTTTTTCGTTATAAACTTTGATCATCAACATTTCTTTCTTTTTTTAAAAATTTACAAATAAATTTAAAAAACATGGACATTTGTGTTTTCTTACTATGCCCCTTGTTAAAGTTAGAACAATAAAAACATAAAAATCGTTTTTGGAGGAAAAAAAATGAATGTAAACAAAATATTTTGAAAAATTTTAAAAAAATTATATCTTTTTCGGAGTTTTGACATAAAATTAAAAAAAATGGCAGTACCATCGGGTAAGGGAAAAAACGTGGTCAGACACGATCAAAAATTAAAATTGAAACCCAAAAAGGATAAAAAACATTATGACCCTGACAGGAAAGTGCATTATCAATGACATTTTGATCCCGCGTAACCCTTTACGACACCGGGGGAATTTTTTTCTGTGCCGGCACGAACCCGTCTCTACAAAAAAATTTAGTAAAATTGCACTCGGGTAACAATGAAATCTAAAAAACCCCTTTGATCCCCTTTGAAATGACTGGAATTTTAGGGGCAACGATATTGCAAACAAGGCGTGATATATCTTACCCGGTTTAAGAAAGAAGGTAAATTGGTCTTTTGTATTATAAATAGCCGGACAAGAAAGTGTTTAAAATCAATTAAGATATGAAATTCTGAAAAGTTAATAACAAACCCCTCTACAAATAGTCAAAAAAGACATCGATCTTGAAAGGGATACCAATACTTTGCATTTACTTTGCAAAAATACGTTTGCTGATAATAATGGACAAGCAGCTAAGCCTGACGGCCCCTTTTGGGCCGGTTTTCCCAATTAAGTGATGAGTTAAAAGTTTAATAAAAGGGTTACAATAAATAACCCCCAAAATTTTAAAACTATTAAAGGAAAAAGGGGGAAAAAAAAATGGACATTTGAAATGAAATTAAAAAAATAAAATTTTTTTAAAAAAACAAAAAAAGAAAAACCCATTTTTAATGTTTATACCCGTGCCTTGACCTTTTATCCCAAAACAATAAGTCATGACAAAACAAGACCCAAAATACGTTGAAGTTTTAAGGTCCAGGGGAAATACTTGTCCAGTATGTGCGGAAACCATTTTTAATGTTTTGGTCCTTGTGACCTTTACCTTTGCAAGTGACCCCCAAATCAATAGCGGTCATGGACACATAAAACAAGTTTCAAAAAGTTAAAAGGTCCTATTAACCCCCGTCCTACCTAATTACAAAACCGTATCTTTTTCGAAACCCCGGCAATGAATAGGAAAAAAATGAGGACCCAGACAAAAAATTCCGAAAAAATAAAAGCTTTAAAAAATCGAAAACATGACCCGGGAATCTTATTGCATCACAAAATGTAGGAAAAAAACCCGTGTTCGTTAAAATAACTAATTTAGGGGAAAGCAGACGAGAAAGTGTCTGCACAAGGATATAAATGTTTTGAACTTCTTCCCATATCACCCTGACCTTAAATATAAGATTCTGAAATGTGTTCATTGAATATTGTGATGTTGTGATAAATACTCGTTTTAAGTTTAAATAAAATCCAAGTAGCGTAATAAAGTTACGGCATGGTAAAACTGATGTCTAAAAAGGGACAAAAAGACGGAAGGACGGGCGGACGAGCAGAGCTCAGTGCTCACACTGGCCTCCAAAAAATAATAGCCAAACTTTTTTAAAATATGAAAAAAATAATAGCCAAAACGATGCGAACCCTTGCGTGCAATTTTTTTTAAAAAAAAAAATAATGAATTTTTAAAAAAAAAATTTAAATTTTTTAAAGGCTTTTTTTTAGAAGTAGTAGGCCCCAAAAGGGGGTGTGGGAATCGGAGATACAGGGAAATTACCTCCCAAAATTGGTGGTGGGGTCCACATTAATGTTAAATGCAATTCTGATGGTTTTGAAGGCAATTACCAGACCGTATTTAGTTTTTTGAAGGACTAAAATGGTTTTATTGCTGACAAGGATGGACTGGTCAATTACCCCCTTCTGCACACACAATTTTGGGGCCCGTTTCACACAATGGAAATTTACCAAAACTTTGATATCATTCTGTTTGTCTTTTTCTTTATACATACAAAAATGTTTTCATGATTCTTTTGACCAATTACTGCTCTTAAATTGCTTGAAAAGTACAAGACAATCGGGTCGCGAAAATACGTAATATTTGGCATCTATGCACACTATTGAATTCAGTAGATAAATAAGATTTATTCCCGGGTTATAATCGGTTTAATTGTCGTCTCATCCTACCCCTTAGGCAATATTTTTGGATGTTTACACGTGTTTGGAAAACACGGAATACACGGGTCATAAACATCCCCCTCTACCGTTTTCTACACAAACTGATCAGGGTTACTGTTCACTTGGGTATATTATTTATGTGCTTTGAAAAAAAATAATCGCAGTTCTTCGAAAAGTCGAGCTAAAAAAAGAATTGCTGGCGGTTCCACCCCCCCTTTTCTCAACACCACTAGGCATGAAGTTTACCCTGCTATTAGGACAAAAATCAACTATTATTTCTCACCGGGGTTCCAAAGTTACAAAAACGCCGTTTAGGTTATGTTTTTTTGTGTGCAGCCCAATTATGTACAGGTGTTCAAAAATTCAAAACCGTGGGAAGGGGGTTTTAAAACCCCTTCGTGCACAAAACGCCTTTTTTTCTCAAAAGTTCCAAGGTAAGGCCCTTACGTTTGGGACTTGGCGTGCAGCACCAATTATGGCACAAGTGTTTAAGTTAAAAAAAAAAAAACAAACAAAAAACAAACAAACATGAACCAATAAGTGATAAAATGTTAACTTTACAGATTAAGATAAACTCACTTTGTGTTTATTACTTTGTTTATTACGTTTCTTACATGAACAAAAAAATACAAAGAAAAAACGAATATTTTCCATCACCTTAATGTTCTGCCCAATTTTCAATATTCGCTATTCTACAAATTTGAATCTCACCTCAACTTTATCTGGATTTCCTAATCTGCAATCTTGAACCGTCTTCATAATTTATCAAAACTCGAAATTTAAACTCCCAATTTTGCAATTTTTACGTAATTTATCCAGACTTTCTATTCTGCAATTTTTTAAGGGAATATATCAATCTATCATTAGTGAGAATATCAGGTTGGAGGGTAACTTTTTTGACAACTTTGTCCAAAACTAAGTGTAGGACATTCGAAAAATTCACAGTCATTTTTTGTTTGGCCCGTCGAAATTTGTTCCAGCCGTCGGTTTCAAACTAACCGTGTTTTTCATTATAGATGCAAAGCAGGTAAACATGCAGATATATGAGCTTTAAGAGAATTTAAATCGTGTCAAAGTTAAAAAATCATAAGTTATCAAATACAGCCTAGCCAAAAAGAATATTTTAAGAGTCGAAAATTCGCTTAAAAAAAAGGTAAAAATGCAACGAAACGCAATGAATTTTTCAAAAAATAAAAAGTTTGTTTTGTAATTACATAAATTTTAAATCTTCACTGTTTTAAAAAGTTAAGACGAATTGTAAAAGATTTTTTGTTGTAAAAAATAAAACAATACTGTCCTCGTAATTGTAGATAATTAAACATTACCTTAATTACTTATTTCGCGAGTTGTAAACTAATTGCACTGTGCAAACTGATAGTACACAAATACAAACATACTGCGGGTAACTGAAGATTCAACTAGCACCTTTTCTTGTCCGAGCGAAAAAAGGGGTTACTTACTTATCAATAACGGCGTGACCACGAACGGTTTTTAGGTTTTCACTGATTTCAAAAATTTTTTTTTTTTTTCTCACAAATCACAAATATTTTTGGCAGAACAAAACAGAAAGACGGTTTTTTTCACTTTACATTTGTACATCTCAAAAAAACAGAACTTTTTTTTATCAAAGTGTCACGTGTAAATTTTAAAAATAACAAATACAATTCAAATTTAAGCGAAAAAGACTTTTTAAAACAAAAAGAAAAAAAAAAAAATACAATGTTTGAAAGTAGTAGTTAAAGAATTATTTCAAAGGCAGTAAGAATATAAATATAAATTTGCATTGGTAATGTTATAATTGGTCGAAGATCTAATGTTAGGAGCTTCCTTTGTATATTTACACACATTAACAATTTCAGGTTTGCACGTTGAGATATAAAGTATTACTTACAGATGAAATTTAGTAGTATACACTTTTTATATAATTTTGTCCCTTTCTTAATAAACAGGACTTTTCAAATAAAATGAAATTCGTCTTCTATGTCCCTTTGATTACAACTTAAACAGTAACGTTCGTCTCGGCGAATATTAGAGAGTTTGAGATTTCAACCTTCGCCTTCCCCTTCAACGTCTCTTGCGAAGTTAACGTATGAAGTTGAAGTTCGATTAATATTCCTTGAGATTTCAAACTTTAGAATGAACCTTACTTCATTTAATTCGCCCTTTCAAATTTATCCGTGATTATGATCGTTTTTTTTTTCTTGCCTTATAAAAATGATAATCATACGTTTTTTATTGTTGATGGTGTTCTTGAAAGATGATGCAGTTAATATTTTTCAAACAAAAACATGATGCACCAACTATTACAAATGCATTTGTCGAAATACTTTGAAATTAAGTTAAATATATGCGATAAAGCAAACACAAAAGGCATGACCATAAAATATAAAAGACAGATTCATCCGTCATGCTGTGGATTAGAATTTCATGGTTTTTCTTAAGGGGATGCATATTGCTACATTCTCAGTTCATACAGAAATGAGGAAGGGGTGCATATTCAAGAAATTGATGGTGGGAAGATAAAAAACATATTCCTAAACTGATATAATACTGATGGACACCTGTAACATTCGAAGAAAATATGACAGTTCCAAGCAAGCGCTGTATGACCTTCACTGGCTACCAATCAAAGCCAGAATCACATTCAAAATGCTCACCTACATGTATAATTGTTCAGTTGGAAACTCTCCAGAATATCTTTCTGAACTTCTCATAAAACAAACACAGACAAGGAACTTGCGTTCTTCAAATTCCGTTACTGGGTGTTTCGTTGTTCCTTTCAACAAGCGCAAAACGTTCAGCGACACAGAAGTTTTGGTACTGTTGGACCTAAATAGCCTCTCGAAATAAAGAACTCAGACACAATAGATGTTTTCAAACAGAAGTTGAAAGCTCATTATTTTGGAAATTACTTTGCACTATTTTAGAGACTGTGACTGTAATTTTTAAGAGATTGAAGTAACGTGAACTGGATGATTTTATTGTGTAAATACATTCGAATATGAACTATATTATAACAAATTCAAAATACAGTTGTTTGTAATAACTTCTGGACATGTCACAATAACCCACTTATTCTTACTTAATAACAAACAGCTGTCTTACTGTATCTTAATATTCTAATATTTTATTCATCTTATCTGATGCCTGATCTTTTTTTAATGCTTACTAAATAGTTTATTCACAATGATATTTATGCTCATTTATGTCATATGTCATTTAAAGTATCTTAATTTTTGTCGTATGTTTTCATGTATTTGTAAAACGCCATTGAATATGTTTTGCGTAAAAATAGGCGTTTAATCAAATAAAACAGTTTCAGTTTTTTTACTTTGTGGATAAGGATGTGGTACTATGAATGTAATGGGGAAACAGAGGTCTTTGTGAAAGTACATTCAACACAAAATATTAAGCTTTTGAATAAGGAAAAAACAGGATTTTTACAATACCAGTGTTACAAATAATGTTGAAGGGATGAGAAGTTCTTTCTAACTCACCAGGTTTGCTTAAACATGTAAACATTTAACGCCACGTCATTTCAACTCGGGATGGACGCCATCTTTCTCATTGATAAAAAATGTAAACAAAAAAATCAGAGTGGGATTGGCATTGCAAGGGCATAACACGACATTCTACACAATGAATACCTTAGAACAGATATGTAAGATGCTACACAGGTCTGGTGGGTTAAATGCATACCGTCGATCACTTGAAATTGATCTTGAAAAGGTGGTTAATTTTAGTTTGTTTACATGGTTTTAAATTTTTCCACGACTTCTCGGCGATTCACTGCAAAAAGTATTACTGCGCCGGACGAACGGTAACTCTAAAAAACAACGGGAGACAACTTAGGTGTCAGCACGTGTATGATTTAAAAAAAACATGTCGATGATTATAATTTCTTATCAAATGACGAATCCTATTCAGATATTCGTCTTTAATATCAGAAAATTATTAATTTCTATGGACATTTATCAAAAAATATTACTTACAGTGGACTACTTTGCGCATCAAACTGGTTTCCGCTTCAGTTGTGAGGCACTTCCGTTATACTTTTTGACAACAATAACAAAACACAAAATGAATCAATAAGGTCACTTATAAACCGACTGCTACTTAGATCAGTGTAAGTAAAGTTGTTGTTACAACATGATACTTGTTCATTACGTTATGAGATAAAGTTTTTCTTGAACGGCATAATCCATTAATTACATTTAGATGATATTGCATTTACAACTTGTCTGACCCCGTTTTTTACGTGAATGACAGCAGTCTCGTGCAACTCGTGCAAACAGAGTTATGAAAAGTATGGTGGAGAATCCAAGGACAAATTATAAATGACATTAAAGTGAGGATAACTGTACATTCGTCCAGTTTTGATCATTGACATTCCTGCTGTGTATTAGTAAGTTTTGTGAATAAGATTAGAATGCTACTTTTGCACATATACACATTGATTGGACCTCTCAAGCAAAATTCATACCTTATTTTAGGGATTTTTAAGACAATACATTTTCAAAAGTTCGTTCATAAATACTAAGTTGAAAATTAATAATGGAACCATTTCTAGGCCCTTATTGTAAGCCACTCGACTTCTGTAACGATAACTGTTTAATGTATTAAGGGGAATATACTCTTTTAGTTTTGGAATGTGGCATTCCTTGACCACCATATCTTTTCTTATGCACTACTTTGTAAACAAACTAAATAATGTGTTTTAGCTTACATATGCAAAATGAAAAGAAAGACAGTGAACTTATTTCACCTTTTTCTTTAAATTAGAATCTGTAGGATATTGATAAATTTTTGGACAAGGTAAAGCACTATTATTTTCGCACAAAAAATATTAATTGTTGACTTTGAATGTACAAAGTAAGTCGTATGTAATTCAACAGTAACCTTCTTGTTTCAGTTTTTCTCATTTTCATTTAAGTGAGCAATCCTTTGTGTAGTTATAACAATTGAAACGGTATCCATTTTATGTACCAAAACTTTGTACTTTTTTGCATGTAAATTTTATCATACCCCACCCACTTTTTTTCTAATTTCAAAGTATGCGTCCCCTTAAAGGTTTTTTTTCACTTTGAATTGGTACAGTCGAGACTGCCTTAACGACCCCCAGAATTTAGCGACTCCCTGTCATATGCGACCCTATTTTATGCTCCGGACACGATTTACTATTAAAAGTCTGAATTAAGCAACCCCCTGCCTTACGCGACAAGCGACTGTGAAATTAGGCTCCAGAATCGATTATTAGACCGTTTTTAGCGACTTTGAGACGCTTCCTCGCAAGATTTTACACAACAGAGTTACCGTTCGTTATCTCGCGTGAAGTTGTTTGAGGCGAGAACTTATTTGTTTACAAAAATGGCCGATGAAAAACGTGAAAAAATAACTGTTTTGACATTAGAACAGCGTGTTAAGGCACTAGAATTGCTCGTTTTGGAAAAACCAGAGTATAAAGTCACTGAAGAATTCGAAGTCGGGGCATACATTAACAATGTTCCACGTGGAACAAAAAGAAAGTGATATTTAACAGAAAACGACGAAGTAAACATGGTTTAAGATGCAGTCAATAAACGAATAAATATCACGGGACCGTTAATACACAAAGAAACAAGAGCACCGCCTTGTGGGTGCTGACGCTCATCTGATTTGTCCTACCCATGATTTTCTAAGTCTAAAAAGGGGCATCATTCTTGCAAAAAGCAGGATAGAGTTATGTTTCTTGACCTACAGCGTCCGCTTATGATGTTGAAAAACTGTTGCAAGTTTTAAAGCAACAGCTTTGATAGTTTATGAGAAAAGCTGACTTAAACATAATACTCAACCAAGACAACTGATTTTCTAAGTCCAAAAGGGGCAATAATTATTGAAAAAAGCAGGATGGAGTTATTTTTCTTGATGTACAGGGTCAGCTTATGATGGTGAACAAGTGATGCAAGTTTCAAAGCAATAGCTTTGATAGTTTAAGAGAAAAAGTTGACCTAAACATAAAACTTAACAAAGAAATCTAATATTTTCTAATATTTGTTCCACGTGGAACAAGAGAAAGTGATATTTAACAGAAAACGACGAAGTAAACATGGTTTAAGATGCAGTCAATAAACGAATAAATATCACGGGACCGTTAATACACAAAGAAACAAGAGCACCGCCTTGTGGGTGCTGACGCTCATCTGATTTGTCCTACCCATGATTTTCTAAGTCCAAAAGGGGCCATAAATCTTGCAAAAAGCAGGAGGGAGTTATGTTTCTTGCTGTACAGGGTCAGCTTATGATGGTGAACAAGTGTTGCAAGTTTTAAAGCAATAACTTTGATAGTTTAGGAGAAAAGCTGACCTATACATAAAACTTAACCAAGAAAGCTGATTTTCTAAGTCCAAAAGGGGCAATAATTCTTGCAAAAAGCAGGATGGAGTTATGTTTCTTTATTTACAGGGTCAGCTTATGATGGTGAACACGTGTTGCAAGTTTCAAAGCTATAGCTTTGGCAGTTTAGGAGAAAAGCTGACCTAGACATAAAACTTAACCAGGCAACGCCGACGCCGACACCGATCAAGTGATGACAATAACTCATCATTTGTTTTTCAAAAAATCAGATGAGCTAAAAATGAACATTAACCTCAGTGTGTAAATAGTTCATCTAAAGGAATATTTAAATTTTAAAATCCCAAATACTACTCGTACTCGCCTCTATTTTCTTGCTAGATCATGAGCTTAAATTTGTTTTATCAACATCAAACGAATTATGCAAACATGTATTTTAAATGTTATATTTTATCAAAATGTAAGTAAAAAAATAGTATTTAAACATTTTTATCCGATATACATGAAAAATCAAGCAGATATCTGTATATATGAAACAAGCGTCAGCCAGTTGAATGAGACTGTTTTAAGAGACTCCCTGTCATATGTGACCTTTTTTGCTGCTTCCAAAAGTCGATCTCTTAAAACAGTCTCGACTGTACTTTGTACATTGAATTCCTTAAAAGACGCGTTTTACTTGTAGACACTCATAAACAATGTACATGATGAAACTTTAACCTTTTAAAAGATATGTTGATAACATGAGCCAACATACACAAGTTATGAATACATTTAACAAACGAATTGAAACAAATGTAAGATACTCTCGTGATATCATACGTTTTGGCATTATGACACTCTGCATGACTCTGTATAATGATAAACCCTCAGACAGCACAATATAATCGTGCCAAGTCACCATGTAACTAGCGAAACAGTCAAGAAATGTTAGGTGGAGACGGAAATTGTCGCACAATATAACATGTGGGCATATACATGTATTTGTTTGAATATACTATTTTATAAGTAAAACATGTGCAGATCTAGGAATTTCGGTTAAGAGGATACCAACTTTAAAGAGGGGATCATCCATTTCGGAGGTGGGGGTGGGGGTCAAGACCAATTTTCTTTGTAAAATGTAAGAATCAAAGAGGGGATTGACCCACAATTCCCCTCTGCCAGGCTCTGGGTCCGTGCATGTAAAGAATGGAGTTAACCCATACGGCTAACAGGAAACTTCTCGCATCATGATATCATAGATCTGAAATTGTCTGATACTTCAGAAGAATTTTCCGTCTTACTAGTACCATTTTATGTTTATAATTAAAACGCAACTGTCGTATAAAGTGTCAGACAGAAACGGATTGTTTTTATCTTGAAGTGAAAATAAAATGTTCCACCAAATGATAATCGCGCGTAATTATTTTATTCAAGTACAATGACTGTCCTGCTATGTGCCTCCATCCAGATTTCAGTCTTTCATGCCGAATATGTGGACAGAGTAGATGAAAAAAACTGAAGTTTTGACTTTCGTGATATCACATCTTCGGACGTTAAAAACTTCACTTCATACGACAAAAAGGCCCATCTAGTATATATACTTCCATGTTCAATTCAATGTTATTAGTTAAAATTATTAGCATACAATACTTCATTATCCTAACACTTATTGATAGTGTTTCACATAACATTTAGTCTAATTATACATATGGATAATCGAATAACTTAATAAGCAGAAACCCTGAAACAAAGCTTTTTATTTCACATAGTAATAAAGAGAAGTCTTAGGCTTACTTGATATTACATGGAAAACTTTAGTAGCAACGTCTGATATAAATAAAATACACGCATATCGGTGATGTGTTACCCCAAATATATATGAGGGACGTTGAAGTGGAAGGCGAAGGTTGAAATCTCAAAGTCTCTATTGTTTCTTGCATATCGTCCGGTTTGAATCCTCAAAGAGTGGCCGGAAACCCTTTAATTTACAAAATATAATCGTAAACTCTTTGGTATTAAATCCAAGTATGCTTCATATTTAAAAGAAGTTATTAACACTCTATAAATATCTTGTTTAAATGTGTCAATAATCCTACATTTAAATTCACTAATAAAAGCATTTGCACATACTGTTTTTTGATTGTCAAATATATAGGAAAATCCATACTCGTTTAACATTTTCTAACATTTGTAACCAAGTTTTTATAACCTGTATTACAATCATTCAAAGGTTGATTATAGACAGTTTTTATAATAATATTATTACTGCCAATAACTTTCAATCAATATTTTATAATACGATCATATCTAATTGCATGTATATATAAATGGTATTTACCTAACTCAGTAGCATTACATATATTTATTTTAACATTTAACAACCATTTGTTAAATTTTAAACGGATGCGTTCGATCTCTTTTGCTTCATTAAAACCCCATATTTCAGCATTCTCATCCATCAGAAGTTCGTCAAAATCCCGAGACGGTGAACCATAGTAGACCTCTAGTATGCAAGAATGATATTTCAGAGGCATAACTTAAAATGGAACCAAAAATCAAACATTTGGCAATGCAATTTTGGTTTTAGATCATATTCCTTAAATTTGTATAGTAAAGTATTCATAGCCATAAGAGCTTTTCCAATTAAATGTTCCTGGCTTAATGTAAAACTACCAGTATAATTTATTACAGTGCCCAGATAGTTGAAATTATCAACGACTTCTATATTTTGTCCATTATATGTCCATTTCTCATCTTGGCGAATTCTACCCCTTTTTCGGAAGAACATTATTTTTGTTTTTGAAGTATTTATGTTAAAACCCCAAGAATTACAATATAAGTAAAGTTTGTCTAAATATATGTGTACTTCTTTTGGCGATTTACCTAATATTGCCATATCATCTGCAAAAAGCAATAAAATTAAGATTATATCGTCTATATTTAAACCAGAATGTATCCTTTCTTGTAAAAAACAATTCCAAGTCTTCTACAAATAATGAAAAAAGAATCGAGGACATTAAATCCCCTTGTCTTAAACCGACAGCATAACTAAAGCATTCAGAATAGGTTGTACATGATTTGACAAAAGATTTAACATTCTGAAACATATTTTTAACAATTCTTATTAATTTACCTTTTGTACCTGATTTATACATTTTTAACCATAGTACTGCGATATATACTATCAAAGCATATAAGCATATCAACGTAAACAACATACAAACGTTTCCTTTCGTTTAAAGAAATGTTGTACAACAGACATCAAAATATATAAGTCATCAACAGTTGAACATCCTTTTCTAAATCCGAATTGTGCATCCGAAATAGTAGCATTATTTTCACAAAATGACTCAATACGTTTATTTAAAATTGTTGTAAATATCTAAGATAAATAACTAACAAGCGTTATGCCTCTGTAATTATTACCATCATCAACGGAGTCTTTTTGTGCGGACGGATAATAATTCCTTCTGTCCTCTTATCTGGGAAATGACCAGAGGCTTAAATACTATTAAAACATCAAACAAATGGATCGATTAAATATCAGTCCTTTCAAGGAAGTATTCATTTAAAATATAATCACTCCAAGCCGCTTTATTACGTTTTAAATGTTTTACTGCATTCAATACCTCATGTTGTGTCTAATTCTGGAAAATTACAATTTTCAGCGTGAAAGTCACTATTTAAACGAAAAGCTTCTGCATCAGCATTTTTAATATCAGAAGTATTATTACATAGAATGCTATGAATAAAAAAGTTACGTATCTTGTTCATCTAAGTCTGTAGCCCCCTGTTTATTGTGTTAACCATTGCTGTGTGTGTGCTGAGTTTATTTATAGCCGCCACCGGTTATTACCATATGGGCGACTGGTCCAACAATTATCGTCTACAGTTAGGAGGAGTTCCGCATGATGTGATTCTGAGTCCTACATCAGCCTTGGATGGGTCTAAGGATGTGATGATGGACGGCCCGACGTCACGGATGAGGTCTCCATGGTCTACAGCTATGTGCTTCTTTTATTGTACATCATCTTTGTGTGCTATAGTTATGTAGTGTCTACGTAATTATGTTGTGTCTACGTTGGTGTATCTTCTCAGGTGTGGTGTCTACAATTAATGTTTCTACAATTAAAACGTCTGGTCATCTGGTCTGCATCCCATCATCTTGATGAGTCATCCCCGTCGGACGTCCATGTAGCCTGCCATCTTCCCTGTAAGTGCCCTATTGAGGACCCGGAGTGCTGACATCCTTCCTAGTCGATGATCCGGCCGGGTTTATAGTCAAACAGCCTAATACTTTTCCCACAGATCGAAATCCGGTATCGATTTGGTAGATCTCAGTCCACCAAACCCATGCCATGAATTCCCAGTCCAATACTACCACTTTATATTTTCCACAGTAGCGTACTATGACAAGTCTATATCTGCATGTAGTTCTCGTGTGGCTATCAGTGTGTAACATTATCGCATTCGCATTAACCGTTAATAAATAGGCTATAGTATTTATTTTAACCATCGGTATTCAAGAAATTACTTGAAGTGTTAAAGACCCACCACGACCTAGTGATCTACTTTTTCCTCCCATATGAACTTAGTGCAAATAATTCTGGTAATACTGGTATAATGCAGCTATTCTACAAGATGACAGGTGGACAATTTGGGCCCTGTCTGCAAACTTATTCAGTTATTCTCTTCTCAGTATAGCTTTATAAACATAGAATAATACCTATCTTACACTGTAGAAACAAAGTGTGGTCTAAACTCATCTTAATACATGAAGTACCGTGCATACTACTACATTAATTTAATGGTATATTTAGACATTAAACACATTGTCTTAGCCTTATGTCACTGTCAATTTGTAACTAGATACTTGTTATTTCTCAATTTCTCCATGCAAAAAAATGTATAATTACCATCATGGAAATACAAAAGAATACAGTTATTTTGTGGTGCGTCTTTGAAGTAACTTGACAAACGGCCACTACTGACCTTGACATTTTAAAGGGAAACAATGCAAGTATATATAAATCTCAAAATATACTAAGTATTTAAAATTGAACCTCAAACAAGAGCTGTCACTATTAGTGACAGACACCCCTAAAGTGTGCTAAAGAATGCTACAGCTGTCTGCGCAAATACGTCAGAATAATTTAGGTATGATTTGTGACCAGATACAAAAAAGTTCCCCAAAAGTAACCTTGACCTTGGAGCTAGGGGTCTAGGTCTTGAGCACGACATACCAACTCACTATTATAGGGAACAATTAAGACAAGTAATTTTAACATCCCTTACTGACCAGACAAGAAACATACAATGTTAACCTTTGACTTTTAAGTGTGACCTTGAAGCTATGGGTCTTGGTCTTGCGTCTGACAAGTCATCTCAATATGGGGAACGTTTATGCCAAGTACTTTTAAAATCTCTTCATCGATGGAAGACTTATGGAACAAACAAGAAACAGACCATGTTAACCTTTAACCTCTAAATGTGACCTTGACCGTAGAGTTAGGGTTGTTGTGCATGACACTTTTTCTCGTTATGGGGAATATTTATGCCAAGTAATTTCGAAATCCATTGATGAATGGCAGATTTACGAACCGGGCATGAAACAGATCCTATTAACCTTTGACTTGACATCTAAGTGTGACCTGGATCTTGGGGCTAGATGTCTGGGTCTTCTTGCACGTGACACATTGTCTCATTATGGTAAACATGCCAAGTTGTTTCAAAATCCCTTCATGGATAACAGAGTTATACCGGCACGAAAAAGATCCTATTAACATTGACTTCTATAGTATGACCTTGACGAATTGAGCTAGGGTCTTGGGCATGACACATTGTTGATTATATTAACATTTTTGAAAATATTAAAATCCTTCATTGATAGCAGAGTTTATGGACGCGACCAAAGACAGGACCCTTTTAGCCTGCCTCTTGTACATTGCCTTGGAGTAGGGTCTGTTCTAGTCGATGATCGGTCCGTTTATAGTCAAAAAGCCTATATATTTCAAAACCACTATGATGTAGATAAAAAGTTACGAAACCTGCCACGAAACCAGCCTATTAACTTTATTTCTAAGTGGACTATGACACTTTGCGAGCTAGGGCTCTGGACTTACCATGCAAACGTCGTTCATAAAAGGTATATATTTATTTAACCATCGTATTTAAAAACTTACTGATGAAGTTATAGCCCGGACAAGAATTAAGAGTTACGGTTTCCGTACCGACATGAGATAGTGCAATAATTGCAACTGTTATGGGCATTAAAATCAAGTGACAATTCTGGTGTCATGAAAATTATAGTTATTTCTACTTGTTTAAGTATAATAATAAATAAAACCTAAATCTTACACTCATAGTGTTAAATCACTTAATACATGATATGCTAAATATAATATATTAGCGCATTAGCCACTTGGTCTTAACTTACTGTCACTGTCATATTGTAACTAGGTATTTTACAACTATGCATACGAATAAGTCAGGAATCAGAGGATAAGTTAGAGGGGCTTGAATACTTGAAACCGGCCTCTGCCTGATTTAAAACAATCAGTATTAGGAAATCTAAATTGTAAGTATATTAATGCCAGCTGGTCTTGTGACCGGTCCCTACAATGGATGCTCGATGAGGCCACAGGTTGCCACGTCGATTGTCGGAGTTGATGTACCATCACAAGTCCCAAATGAACGCTGAGTTGAACATAGTAGGCAGTTTAGCCGTAGTACCAACCCCAAAGGAATTGTGAAGTAATGACATCGTTTTACTAGATTCCGGCCATAACATCAAAACATGTGACTGTTATGCTGTGATCTATGAAGCTATGCGTCTGTCTGATGTCCTTTCACGGCCACTCATTGGTTTATTGCATATCGCTAACTTAATCTTACATAAATTTGAACAATAACATGAAACCCTACTTAACCCATATTCGCCCTCTCCGAGTACGTGCACGCACCAGGGATTGAGAAGTCAAAACCATTGCAGAATGGAGATTTCGAACATGAAACGACTATTACCCTATTGACTAGTGTGACACCGTCTTGGAGGCAGATGTCTGGGCTATTTGCTCGTGACGCATGTGTCATTTAGGAAAATTTATGAATTTTTAAATCCTTCTTATGTAACTATAACACACGAAAAAATTAAACTTTGACTTTAAGTATGACGACTTGTAGGGTTTGCAAATTGTCTGTTTAGTTCTTATTCAAAAATTAAAAATCCTTCATGAGAAGTATGGACAAAAAACGTGTTAATTTGTAAAGGTCTGACTTGGCTATCAGGGTCATGTCTGGACATACATTGTTCGTTTGATAAATAACTTTATGCTAGTAATTCAAAAATCCCTTTGATGATGACAAAGTTGACAAACCACAGGAAACGACTTTAACGTGATTTCTAGTTCTTACTTGAGCTAGGGTCTGGTCTTAGCTGAAACGTGCTCATAAAGGTAAATTATTATGTCAAATTTAAAATCCCTCTTGACACAGTATGCCCGGACAAGAATCTATACAAAGTAGGTCGCAAAACATAGTCGATTTAATATGTCTGCATAAAAATAAAGAACATTACTGAGTTAAATAAAAATATGATGAAACATTGTTTAGTATATAATAAAAACTAATTATAAATCATTTTGTAAATCACGAAATATATCAAATAATATATTAAGCGCATTAGCCTTGGGTTATCTGCATAGTCATGGTCAGTATTTACAACAGCTTTGCACGAAATGACGATAGAGGTAAAGAC
The DNA here is from genome assembly GCF_021730395.1 of Mercenaria mercenaria. Lineage (NCBI taxonomy): Eukaryota > Metazoa > Mollusca > Bivalvia > Venerida > Veneridae > Mercenaria > Mercenaria mercenaria. The sequence continues at coordinate 48,697,794 of NC_069363.1, read as the reverse complement.
TGGCTGTTTCATCTATAACCGGCGCTGAGTTATACAACATGGGGAATCTAAGTGGTAGTATATTAAGCATGCTGGTCGTGGCGCGGTCCATACATGATGCTCGATGAGGCCACAGTGCCACGGTTCGAGTGTCGAGTGTCGATGTTCTCGCGTCGATGAACCAGTGAAGTTGAACCATGTTAGGCAGTTTTCCGTTAGTTCCCAACCCTTTCAAGATTCAAGAGTTACCGGCATCGATTTTAGAAGGCACTAACATCCGAATATGCGTGGTTGCTGAAATGAGGATGCAGTCCAGGTTTGATGTCCCCTTTCTCGGCCACATCCCTGGTTTTGGATATGACGCTAACTAACTTACATAACTGAGACAATATACATGACTGTAGCGCAATATTCGCCTCTCGCGCAGTGCACGCCAGGGAGCTCGGAGAAGCTAACCTTCACATGATATTGGATATAATGCGTTGCCCATCTACAGGTGAACTTGCTGAGAAGGCAGTGGACTGGGCTATTTGCGTCGAAAATCCTTTTTAGACGCCAAAAATAACCCGAGTATGCGGAAGTTCTAGAATCTGTGTGATAACAGATAATTTGTGTCATCAACCCGGTGATTACACCAGGAAGTGTCTACTTGGTAGCGGCCTGTTTCAGACAGTTGTCGATGTAAAATCTAGCAGACTATCACTCTTTTCTCATGTTCAAGAAATATCAACCTGTCCGCAAGATCCAAAATTGATGAAGTAAAGGTGTTGAGGTCCGCTTCTGTTCGAGAGAAATCGTTTGTTCCAGTCACGAGAACCACAACGCCGGAGAAAAAATAGTTATGTCCGACAAATTATTCCTTAGTGTTTCGTCGTTAGCTACAAGATAAGCAAACTATTGGACCAATGATGACGCCGATAGTTTTAAATGGAAATGTAGCTGTGGCTTGTTATACCCCCACCAAACATGTTTGAGGGAGGTATATAGGAGTCAGTTTTGTCGCGTCCCGTCGCGTCCCGTCCCGTCCCGTCGCGTCCCGAAATCCTATTATTCAGTTATTTACAAATGGATTTGATTCAAACTTAAAAAACATGTTATCACCTTATCACCCACTCATGTGACACAAGGTCATTAACTCTTGAATATAGTTTTCATGAATTATGTCCCTTTTACTTAGAATTTAGGTTAATTTTGCTGGTATTTTCACTCTATCTCAGTTATTACTAAATGGATTTGATTCAGACTTAAAATAGATGTGTCCATTCAATCACCACATCATGTGACTAGTGCATAACATGACACCAAATCTTTTTTATGAATTATCCTTTTTACTAGAATTGTTAAGGTTGATTTTGATAGTAGTAATTTCTCCATATCTCAGTTACTACTGAATGGATTTGATGTTCAAACTTAAAATAGATGTTTCCACTATCACCCACATCATGTGCCCTACATTGTACCAAGGTGCATAACCTCTGACCCTAAGTTTCATGAATTATGTCCCCTTTTACTTAAACTAAGGTTAATTTTGTTGTATTTTCACTATACTCAGTTTACTAAATTGGATTTGATTCAACTAAAATAGTTGTTCCACCAACCCTACTCATGTGACATAAGGTGCTTAACTCTGACACCAATTTTTCATGAATTAAGCCCCTTGTTTACTTAGAATTAAGGTTAATTTTTATGTATTTTCACTATATTCAGTTACTACTGAATGGATTCGATTCAGACTAAAAATAGTGTTCCACCTCATCACCATCATTGTGACACAAGGGGGCTAACTTGACACTAATTTTTCTTGAATTGTGTCCCTTTACCTAGAATTTAAGGTTAATATTTGATGTATTCATTCATCTCATTCTGATTGGCTTCAAGCCAAAGGGAAGTAACCTTTTTTTAACTTTTGTATGGAGTTCTTCACCTTAAATTCCAGGAATTAGTTATTTTAGAAATCCTATTTTTAGATTTTCAATATTTAGGTATTTTTCTAACTTTTTATTGTCCTATGTAAAAAGTAAATACTTTTTCTGTGGTAACATGGGTCGGTAAGACCTTTTTTGTATCACTTTTAGTGTATCTCAATATTAGAGATTTAAATATTTACTGTATTCTACTAGTATTATACTAGTTATTACTTACATTTGCGAAGCCAGATGAAGTACTCCAAAGACTAAGTATTAATTAAGTTTCTATGGTTGCCATTCTTCTGTGACAAGACCGTATGGTGGGGGTATGAGTCACTCCTGTGACAGTTCTAGTTTCTAATGAAATGTTTCAAACGAGTCACAAAAGAATGTCAGAAAAGCTGGATGGAAACCGCCATTTTGAATTATTCAACAAAGTTTACAGTCCAACGTGTGTACAGAATAACATAAAAAAATTATGGTATATCCCATCCGTACTGCATGAACCAGGTGTAATGTTAACAAATTGTGTGTATTGGATTTCCATAAAAACGTCTTCTTCCTTCACTTGGTTCGTTAGTGCCTGATGATGGTGACTTCTCCTTGTAGCCACAGGTGTTGTTGGTTTTTCTGACTGAGCTCCTCGCTTAGCCAGTTGATCTGCTCTTCTTTGCCTGCAAGTCCACATGGATGGAACCACTGAGAGCTATTTCAAGGTGGTACTCTGGCTGCATTCTCATAGCTTTACTGTGATCAGAGCTTCCATGACAACAGTGCATCTGTGAGAAAGACGCTGACGATCTATCTTCTTCTGCGAATCTTCATCATTGAAAAGCTCTTAAAGAGTGCTTCGTCTCTCTCCTTGTAATTGCTACAGTGTTTTCATGTGGTTGCAGTGAGTGTTTCTCTCTTGCCAGATAGGTACAGAAAGAAAACGCCAGCTCCTCCATCATTGGTGGCACATGTGGCTGATCCATGTGTAGAGGCACAAGTCCATGTTTCCGTAGGATAGTTTTTATTGATCATAACTAGTGTACGGCTCTTCCGAATACCTTTATCCTCTTGGTTCCCGCGGTCAAGATGAGGAACAGCAGGTCTCACAGTCACTAAAGACAGATCATTCCCTAGAAGGTTCATAATGTCTCCTCTACCTAGGGGAGTCGTTGGTATGTTCAGCTTAGTTTCGAACTCTCGAGTGAGTTTCTTTGCCTCGTGAATGAAGCTGCTACGTTTGAGCCTATTTTTGGTGTGGCAATCCAACTTGGCTTCATTGGATGATCTTGAAAAAGTCTGAACTTCTCTGCCTGGAGCAGGACCATTGCATGCCTCATCTCATGAAGGAGATTGGTATATAATTTGTAGCACCTGTCATGATCCGCAATGCAGGTTTTGAAATTGTCTAGAGCCTGTTGGTTAGTTTTGGCAGTAGTGGACCAGGCAGTTCAACTATACTCTAAATGGTGTCTCTCACTGTTCCCTGATATACTGTGTTGAGTATGTGCTCATTTGCTCCCGTCGTTGTTCCAGCAAGTCTACGAATCATGGCAAGCTTCCTACGGGCCTTACCTTCTGCTTGACTAATGTGGTGTCTCCAGGTTAGCCTTTTGTCAAAGGCTACTCCAAGGTTTGTCAGTCAGCGAAGTTTTCCAATCTTGATTTTTACCGCCCTCTGTATTTGACGACACTCCAATCTCTCAGCAAAGCTAAAGATTTTTAATGACTTCTTGATCCTGTATGTGGCTTTGTTGTGCATTTTCCCCTTCCACAACACACCATGAGGTCAGCGTAGATTGCAGCCTTAATCCTTTCGGTAGTTCAGACACCAGTCATTGATGAAAAGCAGGAAGAGTGTAGGGGATAAGACTCCGCCTTGCGGGACACCGTGACGCAACAGGAATTTCCTACTGCTGGCATGTTCAAAGCTGACTATGCTCTCCTGTTGTAGAGGTATGACTTAATCAATCTCAGCGTGTGACCTCTTACTCCACTCCTTATCAGTTTGACGAGGAGTCCATCAGTCATACGCTCGCTGCAGATCAATCCATCAATCCAAGAAAGCACGACTTTCTACTCTTGGAATGCGTCATCTGTCTCTTGCGATAGGTGGATGGTCTGGTCTTCAGTGGATCGGCATTGTCTGAAGCCAGCTTATTGTATTGCGAGTAGGTTGTACGTTTCCATGTACCACTTCAGACGTGCATTCAAAATCCTCTCCATTGGTCTTTCCAACACAATTGGTTAAACTGATTGGACGTTAGCTTGCCGCCTTGTTTGGACCCTTCCCTTTCTTATGGATGGGGACCATAACTGCCTCTTTCCATATCTGTGGAAGCAGCCCTTATGTACAGCTGTAGTTGTAAATTTCTAGGAGTTTGCAAATTGCTGCAGTGCCGAAGTGGATCAGCATTTCATTTTGCTCAGTGGTCTGTCTTCAACTGCAGCCTGAGAGCTGTATTGTAGCTAGTAGTTTAAGTGCTTGTTCATGCATTTCTTATGTCACTTGACTTGTCTGCCTTTCCATTTTTTCTCTTCTGGCTTCCCTTGGAAACATCTTTGTTTGCCGCTTGTTTACCCGTCAACAGTACACCATTCTTTTTCAAAGTTGTTGAGCCTCTCCCTGTGTCTTCATCGTTCAGCTATCTCGTCAATCTTCATGCTTTGGATTTACGCTCTAGGAAGGCGAAGCTGTTATGTTCTCTCAAGTCTTCCTTTCAGCCAGTTTGTGCCTGAGAATTTCACCTTGGTTCGCTGTAGAGAAATGTTACTAGTACTTTCCTGTGAGGGACTGTTTTCTGCTTCCTCCCTGGCTTCTTGCTTTCTTGCTCCCGTTGGAATGGCGTTGTAAGCAGCCTTTAGTATAGTGTCGTTGAAGTCTTTGACAACCCGGTTGATGTTTTTACCTTCCACTCTAATGTCTTTACAGAGCTCATCACTCCGAATAGGTAAAAGGTCCATCTGGCCTTCTTGTAGTTCCATTTGGGGATGTTGGGAGAAGTAAAGGCTATACGGTGCATAATACGATGGACTTGTCGATGGTCGCTACCTCCTAGTTGATCAATCAACCTCGTTTGATATGTCTGTTAGTCATCAATTTATAAGTAGGTCAGGGTTGAACGTTGTTTCCTTGCTTCTGGAGTAAAAGTTTGGGATCGTCCGGCTTGGGTTGAATGTAGTTAAACTGTTATGCATCTTTGCAGATTCCCTTTCCTCTCACATTTATTCAGGTGGTCATATCCACAGCTTTGTGAGTGACTGTTAGAGTCTCCTACAATGATGAACTTTGTTTCATCAGATGCATCTTTGTCCAGGGACATAGCTTTGTCACTTGAAGAGTATTATATTCGCAAGTTTCAAGTGGAACTTGTTCTTTCTGAGGCTCAGAACTTGGAACTCGGAGTCATCCATATCGATGTTGGTCTGGACAGCACTGATGTTGTTCTTGACCAATGTCATGATGCCTCCTTTTCGTTTGCCAATTCTTTCACAGCAAAAACGTTGATATCCTCTGACTTTTAAGGATTTCTGTGGTTGCAGGTGAGTTTCCTGAATGCAACGGACATTGTTGTCTTTCTCATGGAGATTATGCTCAATTGCAGTCTTCTTGTTGAAGACACCCTCTGCATTCCAATGCATCAGCCTGAACGGCTGATGCTTATTGGTTCTCTTCTTTGGTACGTTCCTTCTTCTTCTCTTTGCATGTTGTGGACAGAAGGAGGGACCTCCGGCACCAAACATCAGTCCTAATCTACTACCTTTTACAGTAACAGGATAGTATTGCAGTAAATAAAATTAATCCCCGCACGATGAATCCCTAACACAAGTTTCTACAAGAGAACTGTGATACATAGAGCGGTGAAGAACTTGTTATGCTATACTAATGAGGAAAATGGAATAAACAACCAACAATATTGTTGAACAACCGGCAACTGTAAATTATGTTAAATGTCACATAAAAACAATGAATGTAGTAAAAACCAGTTTGAGCAATCAAGTAATATACATGACTATAAAATGAACAACCAGTTTATTACAAAGACTTATTACTTTGTATAATATATTGAGCAAAACAGGAAAAAGTATAGATTTAAACTTAGAGACTGTACATAAAATGTTATTGCGTATTTTAAACCTATTGTAAGTATTTATATCTCTTTTTATTATTCAGATTGTTGAAGCAATACGCGAAGTGTGTTAGGCTTAAGTTATTAATAATGTTATAATGTTTTAAAACATTATGCTGATAAGTTGTTCTCATTATGTCTAGAAAACCAGTCTTGATATCATTTTAATTAAATTGTTATATATATATATATATATATATATATATATATATATATATATATATATATATATATATATATATATATATATATAGAGAGAGAGAGAGAGAGAGAGAGAGAGAGAGAGAGAAATATATGTTCAAACAGTGTCAAAAGGTTAATTATAAACCCGAGCGCTTTCGGCCTTTTAAAAAAGCCTTTTTCAAGGGTAGCATAAATCAAAACAACACAGCAACGGCGTAAATACCGCCTGTATAGTTCGATATATAAATGCTCAATGAACATATCGATCAACAGAATGAGTGATAAATAAAAATAGCGGTTTTATAAAAATAGAGCGTTTTTGATTGGTTCCCTGTATTTTTCCTAATAAAATCTTAAGGTACGCAATGGCAACTTTACCAACAATTCACGAAAAATAGGATTTTCAAACAGCATACCATTTTAACATTTTTGTAAGCGCAAAACGGGCCAATAATGCATGGTTAAATTTCTTGACCAGTTCTAATCATCTAATAATTATAATCAAGTCTACAAATATTCAAAGCTATGGCTCTTACAGCATCCGAGACAGATTGACCTAAACAAAGTAATTACATTATATAGTTTTCCTTTCTTGTAACAACACAATGTGTCTGTTGGTATATGGGAGCTTGGGTAAGCTGAATATACAAAACGTTGTGTTCGCTCAAAAATTTATTTCTCAAATGAATATTACATGACGTCAATACATAACAAAAGAAGTGACGTTAACGCTATTAATGTCGTTAAAACACGTTATACAAAAGTGCGTAACGCGGCAAATACTTAACATTCTGGTGGCCGCAAAATTATTCTAGGGTCAATTAAATAGAAATAATGCTAACATCATACGTCTAACGTCATAAATTTGTACGACGTCACCGATGTCGAACGACTGGGTTTCACTTCCGGTTGCCATATGATGTTTCCTCATCGATGTGGGTTCGAGCCTGGTCTGTCATATATCTTCGAACAGTTCATACATTTTCTGAGCGTTGATCTAAGATATTGTCTTATGGCTGGAATCCAGAATTTTTGCCTTAAGTGTGTTATGGTCGCATTAACTCCAGCGTGTAACATGTTCTGGTGAACATGCAATACTATCAGTTTTGTTAAAGGTTCCTAGCTTACAGGAAGGGGAATTTTGTCATGTTATTAAGAGGGGCAATATAAATCCCACCACCACAACGAACGTATGCTCACCCAGGAACAAGTTTCCTTTTCATCTCATGTTGGTTACTTCTGATAAGTAGGTTGTAGACTGGCACGTCTAGTACTGTGGTTGTAAGCCTGTTCTCGGGTTCTGTGGGTGCAGTTTCTTCTAAGATATAACTGTTGCCTGGTGTAGTAGATCTCCTTTCTGGCGTTATATTCTCCTAGCAGGCAAAGCAGGTGTATGTCTCTACCCTGGTGTAGTATGTCTTCTTGAGGAAGTATGCCTCTCTGAGGCAGTAGGTCTCTCTGGAGCAGTATGTCTCTCTGGGGCTGTGGATAAGTTGTAATTTAAAGGCTAATTATTCTGTTATAAAATACCTCTATGCACCCTCGTCAAACAAGTATGTTTGCCTCTACATGTACATTTCCAGAACTAACAGTAGCTATCGCGGTCTTCAACATGTGTATTAGTATGCAGAATGTCTGTGTCGGTTGAAGTTCCGGGTACTGATTGTTGGTAATTAGCCTCTCCTCTGGATGATACCCTCTGATTGCAAATGCTTGTGTGATGCTTTCGTTTGCAAACTGTGCATCTGCCGCTTGACTTGCATTGTGAAACATAATGTTTTCGCAGGCAGTTGGAACACAGGTGTTCATTTTTTACGATCTCTCTTCTGGTTTCTACATTGATGACTTTCTTGCATTCATTTACTGTGTAGTTTCCATCACAGAATATGCATGAATTGCCGTCTTTCCGGGGTCCGATGGTGGTGCTGGTCTTCTATCATTGTTGTGTGCCTGTTCCTTGGTCTCGCTCAGGTGTAAATCCACACACATATGCCTCTATCTTATCTTGAAAACTTCTTTTAAAAACTATATAAGCTGTTAGTCGGCGCTGGTATCTCAAATAGGGCTTGTATATAGACGTGTATGATCTTATGCGGTCTTCCATACATCTTTTTCCGCAAATTTAGAGCATGAACATAGTTAGCATTCATGAGTGGGGAACCTTTCAGGGTTCTTGCTGCCTCGCCTTCCAACTGCGCCTTCAAGTAATTAAACTTCTGGATGTCTGTAAGATTTGCATTTAAATGCACAGCTGATTCAAACAAAGTCTGCCACTGGAGCATGTCCACCTTTCCACCTTAAAAGACGTAAAACGTACAACAAAATCCAGCACTAACGCATGATCTGTCTAATTCGATCATTCTTCCAAACAGTGCTCGCAAAATGTAATCAATTCGTGTGATCTACTTCTTCCTGGTTCTGAAACTCTTGTGATAATCTGAAGCCAGGGATCATCGCATTCCATAGACTATTTTAAATGTCTTATAATCAGTTGCTGCAATGATGGCTGTTCCACGCCAAATGGCAGTTTTTCAAAATAAAAATAAGATAGCGTCATTGATAATCTGGTAAATAGGATTGCAGAGACAATAGCCAGATATGTCAATAAAGTGTCATTCTAATAACAATTTCAAGCCAACGATAGAGATAGGAGAACATTAAATGCATTTCACAACTGTATTCTTTTCATTTGATAAGCATATGTGACCAAAAGGGTTTACAAATGCACGTTCACCAGAAAAAATAAAATTAAGTCCTTATATTTCCAAGTAAATGTGTTTCAGCGCCGATGTTACATTTTTATGATATTGCTCCTCGCATGAAAAAATTCGAACAAACATTTTATCAATTTTATTAGAAACCGTTATCATCGGATAGAAAATGAGAATTCACACGTGTATACATGTATTTCATTCAGAAATAGGAAAGTTATTGCCGTTTTCCAAATATTTTGCAGTAGGTCCTTGATTAGACCATGTGTACATTTTTTTTTGTTTTCATATTAAAGTCTCGAAAGATCTCAGACAACAGAATTTGTTTTACTGCGTAAAAAGTTTTATGTTGAGGAAGGCGACTTTCCAGTAAAAATAAGGTTTGAACAATTAAATAGAATACTTATAACTGATAACCCCCAATATTCTAAGGTTTTTAAGTTCTACATAAAATAAAAAAAAAACTGGTTTTAAAAAGATCTGTTTTTTTCCCAAGACCTAGGCTGCTTTGCTTGCATTTTCATGCATGAAAGGGACAAGAAGGCCATGGGAAATGTTTAGGCCAAATTGGTTTTACTTAAGGTGAAGATAACTTTAGTCATCAGCATGAGGTGTTTGTTATGGCAACTCTTCGACTGTTCAAGCCTAGACAATATTCCAAGAATTTCATGAACACTACACATCTGCAATGCAAGGAAAATAAAACGGTAGCGAGATTTATTTAAGAAATAATTTATAGCAAAACAGTGGTTTATCACTAATTATACACGATTTGCGGTTATACGTCTGGCGTAATAACTTCACGAGGGCGCAACTTTCCTAAATTAATAGATAAATGTCTTCTTTAAAAAACGTTGTTGTATACAGTTACAGTCAGTATAGTCACTCAAAACTTCCGTGATGCACATAAGTAAGCGAGAGCAAGGAAGGCAGATAAGTAAAACAGTCTGAGAAATTACGTGACCACAAAACAACTCTCTGGATAAAGGCAATGATATTTTTCCCCAAGATATGTAAAAGGACACCGAAAAACATTTACGAAATAAACTTAAAAACTGGTGCATTAAAAAAACAAAACAAAAAAAAAAAAAAAACAGAAAAAATCTGGAAAATCGCGAACTGGTTTGGCGCTCTGGAGTATGAAGTTGACGAAGATGATTTCAGTCAATAGAACTGCACAGAAGATGCATTAATTATCATGCCATTAGATATAGACATTGCAGTAGCGGCATCCGGCTGTAAGATTGACGATTTCCTTAAAAATTTAAGCTACTTGACAGTAACTAAAGCGCCGGAACGTAAACTTTGTACGATAGCGTTAACGTTATTTGCGTTAAATGGATATGCAGTTTGACAATCCAAGATTTATTAAAACAATTCACGTGAAAATGTCTTTGAGGCTTATTATTGTGGAACGACATGTAGTTCTTAGTTAGTTATATTTAAAAACTGCAAACGTCTACGAATAAGGATTAGAGGTAGATAGGAAAAAAAAGCTTCAACACCGGTTCATCGGAATCCAATGTTAGATAATTTAGTAAAGACAGAATATGTTTCTATTGGTTCTGATCCACGCCATCTAGCCGTAAAGGGAATGCTCTATTATTTATCATAAAGGAATTAAAATAATATAAAAAATAATGCGCATGGAAAACAGAATATGAATTAATAAAATCAAACGCTAGAAATCGTGGCTATTTTTGCATGTTGTCGTAGAAAAACTACCGAAGACCGTTAACAACCGCGTCACGTTTCCGTTTCAAGTGAAATCCAAATTACACCTATTACTTAGTCTTACCTGATAACCTGTATTCAAATTTTCATGAAATCCAATGCAGTATCTAATGACCTCAGGTCAGTCAGCAAAGCAGCGATTTGCCTTGTTTTATAACCGTAACACGAAGGCAAAATATACAAACACGTAACTGTAAAAGGTATGGTACCACCTGATTTTTCAAAAGTATACAGCTGTTTACTTGTAAGTACCTTTCTTGCGTTCGTATTTCCAACCGACGGCTCATCTTTTAGAATAGTGTGATTTTTAAGTGATAAAACTTCTGATGATCAACAATACTAAAATAGATAAATCCTGTTACTATAAATTATCTGATTTAAAAATATAAGAGATTTCACAAATTAAGACCGATTGTTTTACCTGAAGGATTATCATTTATCTACTATAATCATAAACTTGTTAAGGAAGAGAAATTTTTACTGAGGGTGCATCCCGCGTTCGATTTCAGATATAGACGTGCTTTATTTCTTAACTTAGCATTCATTGAAAGAGTTTGAAACAAAACATCTTTTTCTTATATATGACCAAACTTCAATTTTACTGAAATATCATTTTTAGCCAAATCTATAAACAATTCCCTTTTAAATACAATCAGAATGAATATATAACAGTTTTCGTTTAAATTTGAAATACATAAAGGGTATTGTTAGTTTCCGTTGTAAGATTAGAATATTATTTTCACAGTGATAACTCTGATGCAATAGTCAAAATAGAGTTAAATTGTGTCATGATTAAATAGAATCTCAATCGTAAAGTTTTCACAAACATATCTTTTTCTTTCATGTTTTGACGAATGTCATCCCATTCATCAGATTCAACCACTGAAAATTAATTTGAGATATTTGATAAATGATTTTTTCACTATGAGACCAACCAGATATATTTTTACCATCTAAATTCAATAAATCCGATGAATATCATGTAATTAAATTGAAATCCAAACAAATTAAGGACGGGCATTATTTACGATAGTAGTAAGTGTCGCCGACCTCGTCAGCCGGTAGACTGAGTAATGACAACTCAAGTCGGGGTTCTAATCTACATCTACATCTTCTACATCTATATCTTTCACCCAACCGTCGATTTCCGACTATCACTGGGCGGCGCTGTCAGAGAAACAGTTGTTAAAGAAGTGATATGTTACAATGTTAAAAGAATAAAAGCTAAAAAAGACAGTATGCTACATTTAAAATTGGACAGAGGCAACAGAATTACATACTGACCACCGCCAGCCTCTCTCTAAAGATACCGAGACTGGGGCTAGATTTAACATAAGTTGGTAGGGAGTTCCAGAGTCGGATGGTCCTTGGGAAGTAGGAGTTAGAAAAGTACTGAGTGTGAGACATGGGGATTAAGTAATTTAGGTTTCTAGTTGGAGTAAGATGAGATTGGTCGACTGCAACTGTCTGGGTCCTTATTTTATAAAACATTACTAATGAATTGTGTAACCTTCTATATTGGCGTGTATTCCATTCTAAGGTTTTCAGCATTTGTGTAACACTACTGGTGTAACTGTAGTCGTACATGACGTACCTAGCAGCTGACCTTTGGACATTTTCGACTTTGCTACTGAGGGTTTTTTGCCAAGGATGCCAGACGCTTGAACAGTACTCAAGTTGAGGGCGGACATAGGTGTTATAGGCAGCAATTTTGACCTTTTTATTGTCAGTTTTGACATTTCGTTGTATGAAGCGAAGAGTGGAAGTTGCTTTGGAAGTGATATTGTCAATGTGTTGGGACCAGTTTAGATCTTTTGAAATGGTTAAGCTTAAGTATTTAGCTGCCTCACAAGTTTTTAACTCTATGTTGTGAAGTTTGTAGAGGTAGACCACAGGATTTTTCTTTCTAAAAATTCTAAGGACTTCACACTTGTTCGGGTTGAACTCCATGGACCATGTCTTCTCCCAGGTTTCTAAGCTATGATCTGTGCAGGATATCTACTGATGGAGTTGATGTAGGATATAGTGTCATCTGAAAACATCTGTACATTTGACGGAGTCTCGTGGCGAGTGGTTAGAGTCGTTACTCAACATTGCCCTCATCGATGGTCGAACCTCATGGTAATCTTCACGTGAGAAGCCATCGCTGGCTTACGAAGTCGTGTTACAGTGCCCCTCGTGTTGAATTGTGAGAGGACTATGGCTTCACATTAAGTGGAAAGTGCCATCTGACTAAAATTGTGTCGTGCGACGTTAACCACAAACAACAAACAAATTTGACGGAATCTGGTAAGTCATTGATATATACCAGGAAGAGACAATGGCCCAAGAACAGACCCTGGGGAACTCCAGACAGTACAGGAAGTTCACTGGAAAAATGACCATCAACAGCACTTTCTGGGACGGTTGGACAGGAAAGATTTGACCCATTTGGTAATTTGTGGGTTGACACCAAGGCTTTGTAGTTTATAAATTAGTCTAATGTGATCGACCTTGTCAAACGCCTTGGAGAAGTCCATGACAATAACATCTGTTTGTTGACCCTGTTCAGTGTTATTGTAAAGTTCTGAGTGAAATTAATGAGCTGAGTCTCACAACTGTGACCTGATCTAAAGCCGTGCTGGAACTGGCTAAGTAGCTTATGCTTGTCAAAATAGGTCATAAGATTGGAAACAACAATGTGTTCAAGGAGTTTGGAAGCAATGCATGTTAGGGAAATTGGGCGATAGTTACTAGGTTTAGACTTGAGACCTTTTTTAAATACGGGGGCTACGGTGGTTTTTTTCCAATCACTGGGTACTAGGCCAGATTCGAGGATAACCTGTATATATGGGCAAGTACAGGAGCAATTTCATGGTGGAGTTCTTTAGGATGCGTGGGGATAATTCATCAGGTCCTGAGGCTTTATGTGGGGATAGGCCATAGAGAGTTTTTCCACACCTTCAGTGGTGACCTGGATTTTATTCATCATGGAACTGGGGATAGAGGACGTTGGAACATATATGCTTCAGATAAGGGGCTGGGGTAGGGAAAACGACAGATTCAAATTGTTTGTTTAAGATAGTAGCCTTTTGGATGGGGTCTGTGTAGGTAAGACCATCTGATTTGAGGGGGGCAATGCCTACATTTTCTTTTTTGTTGTGCTTGATGAAGCTGTAAAACTTTTTGTTATTACCAGGTTGTGAGTCATGGTCAAATATGACACTTTCCATATATGACCAGTACTGGGCTCTTATTTGCTTCTGGATAGAAGACTTAAGGGATTTGAATCTTTGCTGGCGGGCTGGGGAGGGAGATTTGTGTAGTTTCTGGTACAGTTTACCACGCTTGTGTATAAGCCTGATAATTCTCGGGGTTAACCATGGCAAGTCGGCACGGGGTTTAGACATTCTAGATGGAATGTGTTTTGACTGGGATTCATTAAGGCAGTCCTTGAATGAATTCCACGCTACTTCAGGGTCTGAATGGTTTTCGGTGAAAAAGCTAGCACCAAAAGCCTTCATGTCAGATTTTAGCCCTTCCCAATTAGCCTTCGTGTAGAGTTTTATAGGGCGTCTAGGTTGGGTTGGGCGGCCCCTATTAAGATTCAATTCATGAAAAATTATATCATGATCCGAGGTGGCTAGACTCGGTAGGGATTTAACCAAGTTGACATGGGATGGATGGTTTGTAAAGAAGAGATCAAGGGTGTTGGATAACCTAGTTGGGATCTTAACTATTTGTTCAAGATTATAATAGGAATATATTTCAATAAATTCTTGATAAAAGGATCTGTTTTTACAAGTTTGCTTAGGGGACTCTTTTGACCAGTCAATGTCGGGGAGGTTGAAGTCTCCAAGTAGCCATATTATGCTGCCCTTGGGTATTTTCCTAAGGGATAACCAAGGTTGGGATAGGGAGTCGGCATCTAATTCTTGGGGTTTATAGTAGGCTCCGACAAAGATATCTTTAAGGCCAGTGATTGTAATTTTGGCCCAGGTTATATTGCATAAAGTCTTGAGGTCTGGTTGTTCTTGGTTGATCAGTAAGTTAGATATAGCTATCATCACTCCTCCGCCTTGACCTTCACTCCTGTCATCCCTATATACCTTATAATTAAGATTATCAGGAAATATTTCGGAAGAACTGATGTCTGGCTTAAGCCATGTTTCTGTAAGGCAAATAACATCTGGTTTAATTTGGTCAATGACTAGGAGTAATTCAGGGATTTTGTTTTTGACAGAACGACAATTAATGTTAAGGACTGTGAGACGTTCAGATGTTTTTAGTTTAGGTTTGGGAGTAACCTTTTTCTTTTTAGGGACTGGGGTAGATGAAGCCTTTGGGGTTTCTGGAGGCTCATGGAGGAAGAAGAGCTTAACTGAACTACTTTACTGTGGTCGTGACTTAGAGGGGAAAATAAGAAGTGTCACTGAGAGTATCTGGGGATTCAGTCAGTGAACTTGAGTGGTTTAGAGAGTCGCACTGTTGACAGTACCAGCTGAACTTTGAGTCTGAGAGTTTATCGTAAGTATGACTGCCAATGCCTTCGCAGTCCGTGTGAAACCAAGTTTCGCAGTTGTCACACAGGATGCCTTTTTGTGACCAGGACACATTTTGGGACATAATCCCGCACGGGTACTGGGTAGGACAGGAAGCGCCTGGCGGGCCTGGGTTTGGTTCAATGTCTGGGGTCTGACATGCCAGAAGACAAAAAAGAAATAATAAGGAGGTCTTACTAGCACTGGGTTTCTCTTTGTGCTTTCTAGATGGTATTTCTGTTTTGAGGACGTTGGCAACTGAGATACCAACAATACTGGATTTTGGAGGGAAATGGTCGCACAATAAATTACTCTGATTTGCTGAGCAGGGAAAAATATAATGTGCAACTATAAAGATGAAAAGGCATAAAAATGTCAGCCTTAGTTCCATCCTTGCTGGATTAGTATGATTCTAGACCAACCAGCAACTCTTTGTCCGAATTGTGTAATTATCCGAAAATTGTATAGTTGCAGTACGAGTCAAAAACATCCAATAAGCTGGGAAGATAATAGGAATTATCTACACAGCTGGTTAACTAATAAGTATCTTACCAATACCAGTTATACAAACTAAGGATATTGTTGGAAAGTTTTAAGTAAATTATTATTTTGTGTATAGTTTACGAAAAAGATGTGAACTGTTCTCGACGCATGCGCTCACTAATGATATGTATTTGACGACAAATACGATCCTTCAACTATAACTTAAACATTCGATTATTGGAACAATTGCTGAATGCACAAAATCGATAATTACAATAAATACATTTTATAAACTGGAACACACAATTGCCTGTATATATATAAATGTATATAGACAATAGATGGGGAAATATTTGTGCACAAAATGGCTATGACTTTGTTTACACTTTTGAATATGGCGGTGTGGTTGTGATTGGTTATTGATGCATGCAAATGAATGATACGTAGAAGATTAATCGAAAATAAATATGAGATTAAAGGTCTAAAGGTAGTTAATTCTACGTAAATACGACTATTTTGGATAACTGACTACAACTACTATATTAACTAACGGAACTGTATAAGGTGTTTTCGACTAAGTATAAAGACTAAAATCTTTCTATGAAGCACTAAATAACAAAACTAAATTCTTATAAAAATAGTTGTAGCTTTGGTACGAAACGTGTATAAACATAGGTGTTAAATACAACACACTCTATGACAAAAGCACGCGTTACTAACGGTTTCGCCACTTGTCTTTGGGTAGTCTTTACCTCAAAAACTAGCACTTTATTTGTTTATGTATTTTGTGAAGATATCATGTATATTTTTCACCGTTTATATTCTATATACTTCAATATGGTGATGTACTTACTACCTACACTCAAATTAAACATTCACAACACACATTCTTTCCATACAATAGATATAAATTTGCACCGCTTCGTCAGAAGCTTTATCTAATATACGCAGGTATATATGAAAAACAAAATTTCAGTACTTAAGCTCGGCCAGAACCAGTTAAGTAAGAACCATTCAAAACCAAAATAACTGTCTCAAAACTCAGAACAAACTATGCACAGTTAGATAACTGGGTCATACGTGTTTACACGTTTCAAACTCAAAATTTCTCTAGTTACAAAATGACCTTAAGCTTACTACTTGTTGATTACATTTTGTTTTAACTTAAGGTCACGTTTTTCAGTACACACTGAAATATGGAACCTTGAGTTAAGGTTACAGAACGCAATTTTTAATGTTTACAATCATGATGTTTACAAAAACGAACTGTATACTATGTTCCAACAATAACTTGATGTTTACAAACATGACTATAAATAAATTAAAATGGAATATAGGGAATTCAACATTTTTCTGACATGTTAAAATCTTAAAATTTCGTGTTTAGTACCAATTACAAATTAGCTCAGAGGTAAAGCATACTGTCCATATTAAACAACTTTTGCCGTGTGGGTTCTAAACTCAGCATGGACATTTGATTTTATATTTTATTTTTGCATAATTTATTTTAGATTCCTTCGTGTACTCTGTGACAACACAACAGAGAAATATCCAAACCCGATATGGCAGATGAAAAAGGTTTAGCATTGTTGCAGTAAACTAACTGGATAGTTGAAATGAAACAAATGCTAATATTTACTATATTTACTTATCAAGTAATGTGCAAGCATTATGAATTGTTTTGTTATCAGTTATCATAAAGTGGACTCGTCTTCGCGTTTCGGCGGGAATCACGTTATCATTGGGGATTAGCATATACTCCAAACAGTACACAACTCTTAAACACCAACTTATAGAATTACACTCCTCTAAAATCAACACACAAATACAACCGCCTCAATAGCCTTGTGGTAGAACGTCCGCTTCGAGTGCGAGAGGTCGTGGGTTATATCCCCGACCGCGTCATACCAAAGACGTGAAAAATAGTACCAGTAGCTCCCTTGCTTGGCGTTCAGCATTAAAAGGGGAAACTAGCTTCTCTTCGGTGATGGATTCCATCAGGAATGACGTGTCGAGAGTGATTAATATAAGTTGTAGAACTTGCTTCACAATCGGCTTGAACTCAATAATTAGCAATTTAATTATCAAATTCAAAACAAAACAAAACAAAACAACAATCAAGCAACTAAAATCAAAACTTCGCTGAACAATTCAACAATTTCGTATACCAAAATGTACGCTACCAACCCCCGAGAAACAAATCTGTGGTTCAATATACGAGCAAATTGACTCCTGGGCCACCGTGGCCGAGTGGTTAAGGTCGTTGACTTTAAATCACTTGCCGCTCACCGATGTGGGTTCTTTTCGGGGCGTTGAAGAAGCCATCTAGCACTTTAACTTTTAGAAGCCAATTAACTTTTATACGCATCTATGAAATGCGTCCTTCTCTCTCAAATGCGGGACCAAATCTAACATGTTATCCCCAAAATTGTATGAAATTCCGCCGTATCTTTCAACGACTCCGATTTATTCACACTTTCTAATGCTAATTTTATCTGCGCGATGTTTAATCAGCCGTTTACTTACTACTTTCGTTGCCGTTTTATAATATTTTATTATTTATGCAGCGATTTAGTTAAACATATTTATTCCCAAGAGTACATAACATAGATATGTACAATTGCAACAACAAGTTAACATGATATTAAGGAAAGGATAAGAATGAAAGACATGTCTCCTTAAGATGTAACGCTACAGCAGCGTTATGATAATATGCTTAACAATGTTTGAATGGATTTGCATTTCAGCATTTTATCAACAAAACTGCGAAAATTGTAAAATATTATTCATATTATGATTTAGATAGATATAAAGAACTACAAACTTATTATTAGCACCGGCGTAACACAAGTCGAAATAAATACGCAGTGTCCGGGAAAATTTAGGAATAATGATCCATTATCACCATTTTTGGAAGAAGTGATTAATTGTCTTGCAAGACAGGTTATGAAAGTCCAAATACTGCAAAAGGATCATTATCCTCCTTAGGATTAAATTCGATAGATTTTTAATCTGAAAGTCATCCCCTAAGAATATTTAATCTATGACCATCTAGATACACACTATATGAGTTGTATCAAATGTTTTAATAATGTGCGTAAACTTTCATTTGTTAAGCATAAAGTTTGAAAGACTTTTCAATAAGTAATGACCAGTTTTGGAAACAGCAACACGACATCGGAAACGATTGCTAATGGGTGTAAAATTAACTGACTATAATGTTGGTTTTCTCATGGCGCGGCTCATATGATGCAGAGACCGTATCCTTATAGTCTATACCTATTCTATACCTACTTGCAGTTGCAGTAATTTCTGTTAGCGATGTATGCACCGTTAATAAAAGGTAAACAATACATGTGATCAAAGATAACATACAGACTAATAGCATATTCTAATGATTTTCTTGATGGAGATATGTTAATACTTTGTAAATGTAAAAGTCTAATGTTTAAAATCCTAAGATTCTTGAAATTTAGATAACGCGCGCGGCAGCTGCAAAAATGAAAATACAATTATTCTGCAGGAGTTATTCTGTTATTCTGCTCACTTCGCAGAGACCCTGACATTGGCCTTGGAAGTAAGATATATAGCGATAAGTGCTTGTGCAAAATGTAAATAAATTGTATAGTGAAAAGTTTGATGCATTTGTTAAATTTGGATTCGAAAAGAAATTGCCAAATACTTCTTTTGAGCTAAATTAATGCAGCACCAAAAGAAAAAATGTTAATTCAAACAAAAGCATCAAATTCATTAGAAAAATAACTCTATCATGAAATAATAGTGAATGAACTCCAAGTCAAATACATTACGAAAATATCAAAGAATATGCAAATAACCAGATTTGATTTTTAGCGTGAAAGCATGATTAGAAGTCCACCTCACATACAACGAAAGAGACTTAATGGCTATGGACAATTATTTTTGTTCAAAAAATATGTTGTGCAAAAACAATCACAATGGATACGTTTAATCCTAGTGAGGGTTTTTACATGTAACTTTTGATGATTACAGCTTTCTTTGTCCTTAATGAGTTTTTAATCGTTTCAAAATAAATTAGACTGTTTGATCTTAAACCCTATATTTTCAATCGTATCGTGTAATGCACTCATTCTGTCCTTTTGATCAATGAAACTTGCAAAATACAATATAATGGTAACCCGTTTGCTATATCTATTCACTACCATATTGGAATAATAATAATATATTTTTCTACGGTCCAACGATACAATGCTCTCTGGTTGCGTTTGGAGTTCTCTGTGATTCCAGGAAAATAGAGTAACCATCTATTTTTGATAGAGGGCTATGCACATCATCCCAAATATTATTTGTACAAGTTGGCATAGCTAGATGTCACAGTGCCACTTTTTAGCTGATGTATAATATATTTGTTTTGTTTTCCTCAAACGGCTCTAATAACTTTTGTTCTTGCAATTTTGTAATTTTTTAAAACAGTTTTTTGAAAAATGTATTTTGTTTTGTTAAAAATTCTCTAATAATATTTGAAATACCCAACCATTTATCGTATTACAAACTGCAGGATGCATATAAGTTCCACGTTTTTTGTATGTTTTAAAATATAACAAAACGCGGTCTAAGGTCTAAACATTAATTAAGAGGGAAGGTGCTGATGAATCCTTTTTTTACCTAGATGAAAGTACCTTGTGCCCATATCGAACTTTAATTTGTTTACAGTTTATCACATCTTTTGAATACTGATTGCCATTTATAATTTTACTACATAATTGTTGAATCAACGTCTGGTCCGTTTGTATATATATAAGTCTTCATACCTTCACGTGTAAAAACTATACCTTTACGTAAAACTCCCCCCACCCCCCCCCCGATTTTGACAACGTGCAAATTGGTCACGTGAAACATCCGCTTTAGTGATTAGAGATTAAACAAAACACGATACATTATAATATATGTGAAATGTTTTTGATAGTTGTAAACATTTTATATTTTTATTCATATGTTCACATTGCATTGTTAGTATTATTTCAAATTCTTATAGACTCACCACGACCTAGCGACCTACTTTTTCCTCCTACATGAATTTGGTGCAAATCATTCTGATACTACTGATAAAATACAGCTAATGTACAAGATGACAGGTTGACAGTTAAGGCCCTCCCTGAATTGATGTATTTTCACAACTTTATCTGCAAACTTATTCAGTCATTCTCTTTTCAGCATAGTTTTATGAATATAGAATAACTATCTTACACTGTAGAAACAAAGTGTGGTCTAATAAACTCACCTTAATACATCAAGTACTGTGCATACAGTAACTACATTTAATTAACAATATATTTAGACATTAAACACATTGTCTTGGCCTTACATATCTCACTGTCAATTTGTAACTAGATACTTGTTATTTCTCATTTTCTTCATGCAAAGCATGTATAATTACCATCATGGAAATACAAAAGAATACAGTTATTTTGTGATGCGTCTTTAAATTCATTGTATTGGCTGCAACTACAAGCAGGCTTTAATATACAGTTCGATATATAACAACAGCAGTGAAAAAACTGATCGTGAAACAAGTATTGATTTTTGTACCAATTGAATTAATTGCTGCGGCTAAAATGAACCATGTTCATGATATATATTTAACAATTGGGAAAATAGACAGAAATTTTGATTTTGAAAGACATAATGATAACAAAGTAAAAGAATATGGTTAATTTTAAGGCATCTACAATATATATTTATCAAACTAAGGGATTAAGCGATTTAAATCATCGAAGGTCCATATAGATTTTGATTATAATTTATTTAAACCAATTCATATTATTACATTTAAAATTAATTCTTTTTATTCCTATGAAGACAAATAATATAAGGTTGAACTAAACAACGTTTACAAAATAGTATTTCTAGGTATAATGATAATAACCGTTATGCATTTGCAAATTTTCAAAAAACTTTAGATGCGTTATTTTAGTTTTAATTGTAATTAGTATTCCGCAAGCTCAAAGATCAATTGAGTAATTGTCCATCTTCTAAATTGGAGACATGTACCAAAACGTACAAGTGTGTGAAAATGATAACCAAATGCGCAAAAAAGTGCAGTATCATTGATCAGGACTGCCCATGATTAAAGAACAGACCAACATTGAATTTAGTCAAGGCAGGGACTATTTTAATTTTGCTACTATTCTAATCTCGGGCAAAAGTAAATTTAATATTTTCTCGACAAAAAAAGAGTTAAAAAAAAATAGATAAATCATTTTTTGAACGACAATTGCTCTCTTCAAGAAAATTGAAAGCAAGACATTATTCAATGAAATGAACCTATGTACAAGCAATCATATGAAATATAACAACTTTGAAAAGTAAGTAAGAAGGTTCCCTCTTGAACTAAAAAATTCAGTACAAGTGATAGGAATTGATTCTTTCAAAAGAATATATATTAGGGTCTTGTTTTGATTACCATAGTATGAATAAACTACATTTTTCCATGTGTATTATATAGTACGCCTTAAACTAAAATGCATAATCAAAAATACAGGTAATTTGAGTTCGTTAGTGGACGTACTAAAATATTAAAATAATTACAATTTGCTAACTAGAAGTAACTGTCCTACAGACCGATAAACCTGTTTTTCAACTAGGGAAAAAACTTGTTAAAAATCCCCTTGACGAATAGTACTCATATATTTCTAAAAAGATTAAAATATTTATTTTTAAACCATATCATATGTCTTACATTAAATTAAAATATTTAAAATACTTTTAAACGCAGACATCATGCACGACCCAAACAACTTAGGTATGTTTAAAATCATATGGAACCTAAAATGAGTTAATGTTTAAAAATGGTAATTATCAATATAATATATCATTTAATAATTGACGGTCTTTTTTGCATTTAATTTAGACAAATTTAAACATCTTTTGAGTGTTCGTTTTTTTTTTTAAATATAAATTTTGTGCATTTTGGATTTCCGTAAGACCAATAACGACAAATTGCAAATAATGCCACAGTCTTAAAACCTTGCGAATTCATGTACCACAGAATATAAAATAGTAAAACTAATAATCATAAAAGCAAAATAAAAAGTCAATGGCCATTGTCTAGGGTGCCGTCAATTTAACGTCTATCCTTATGAGACAGGAACGCCAACATAGAATCAATATATAGTGATTCAGTTGATTTTAATTTTGTTGTGATTCAAAAATTAAGCGGCTGCAGAATAAATCTCGTATCTAAATTTCTTCACATATGCATTAAAGAGTAAACTTATAAGGCAAATAGAGACCTTTTACCGCATGTAACTCAGTTTTTTTGTAAAGATGTCTAACTCTGCTTTCTTCTGTTTCAGAGGTAAATACATTTTGAACAGCAAGAAATTGCTTATCAAATGAAAAAAATCCACTTTTGTACAACAAATCAATAACGAAATAGTAAAAACTTACTAGGAAAAAAGGAAAATAAGGAAAACAATTTTTGGTCTCAGTGGGGCTTGAACCTACGCCCCCGGAAAAATTTCAGTCAAAGTAGGTCTATTGTAGGAATTGAATACTCTTCAAAAAGGAGGTATTATGGGTCTAATACCTTAAGTATACCAGAGTAGAATAATACAGCATTTTGTCCACAATAACGGCCGTATTACGTATTAGACGTCACTTCAGAATTCAAGATGCAATATCTCAAAAATATAGATGCTATATTTGATGCTTTCAATTGTCATTCCGTTACTCATGTTCATTATCAATTTTTTTTGCCTACCTAGCAGGACAAGTATACATTTGTCCGGGCACGCACCAGGGATAGATATTCCTGTCTTTCCCTAGGGAAAACCTTGTCTAAAACAGCGTGCACTTAGGTGACGTCACATAGTACTGGCACTATTGTGACGTCATAAACTATATAAATAATGTCAGGAAATACCTAATAATCTTTAGTACTTACGCATATGCAGTCATGCTCTTCAACATGAGTAAAATTGAAAATATCGCCATAAAATAACTTTTAAACGCAACGACATACGTGAAACCGACATTATAAATAACATCAAGCACACGATATGAAATTTGAAAGTCATTATGGAAATAAACTGACGTTTAATGTTTCATTTTAATTAACCATGAGTATAATGAGTATGCAAATATAATAATAATAATGTAATAATGCCTGACGAGAATATTGCGCTTAATTGCACTGTGACATTTAAATTATAGACAAGATAGGTGTAAACATGCGTGTGTATATGTCTGGAGATGTATCATTGTCGTTTTTGTTTTTTTAAAACGTTTTCTAGTGCAAATTCTGTCAGGCATATCTCGTAAGTAAAAACAGTAACGTCAAAACTGTTTCTAAAATATATCACAGTCTTTAACAACATTTCGAATACACTGTACTCACATGAGATATAAAATAGTATAGAATTATTTGACTGATGCATAGGAAAGTTCTAAAATACAAAAAGAGGCTCAACTGGACCTTAGTCGCTCACCCGAGGAAGACCGTGAACTTTTAACCTTACTTCCTTCGAACCAGATCTGGTGAGATGATCCCGGGTACTCCAATCGGGCCCCCCCCAACCCCCCCCGCAAAACACTGTACAAGCGAATATATGACCAATCTTTTGGGTTTCTTTTTGAGTTACCAAAACGTCTCCAAACAAACAAAGGGTTAATGTGAAATAAAATGTAAATGAAAAAACATCAATGACGGTATTACCATTTTAAAAGGCAACGCATGTAGGGCATTATCCAAAAAAAAAAAAAAAAAAAAACAAAAAAAAAAAAAAAAACTCTAATATAAATCTAAGCATAAAACACAACTCAAAATTTTTTTTGTAAAAGGACATAAGACATTATGGGGGTTTTTTCCCCAAATTTTCAATGCCATTTAAACTTTAGTATTGAGAATTTTTATAATGGCTTCAAAAACTCATAAAAAGTTGTGTACCTTTTAAAAATGTCACAAAAATAAGTTTATTTCATTTCGTTGCCCTGAAATTCAAACATTTTGTGATGATTGTCAAATTTTTGAAAAATGTAAATGTGATGTTTAGTAAAATAAGAAAATTATGCATTTAAGGTAAGCCTATTAAAAATGTTTAAAAACAATAAAAAAATTCTTACTATGCATAATAAGTTTTTTAACATTTTAAAAATAACTTAAATGCAAAAACAAAAAGTGGGACGAAATTTTGGTGCCGCTGTATTTAGTTCTTTCCCCCTGAGCCCCCATGATAAAGATGATTGTCATCCCTATTTTTTTGTTTTCTAACATTTTACTATACAAACAAATGTACTGTATTGATGCTGAGTTCCATGAACAAAAGTGCCGGTCATTTAACGAGGATTATACATTAAATCATGCATGGGGTAGCTTGCTCAAATGTTTTCATAATTTGGGTAGCTGGCCTTTTCTGTTGTAGCGGAATTGTCTAGGCAACTGTAGGGTTAGGGGTGCCTGCGTTTTCCCATTTTTGAACATTTGGGCACGTTCTAAATTCATTGTTTGCTCTTTTCAGGTCCCTTTTATTTTAAATTTTTGGGTGTGTTTGGTTCTTCATTTTTTCAAATTATGTGTAACCAGTCCTGCTGTGCTTAAATAATAGTGCTACGCCTAGAGTATTCACTTTAATATTAGCAAACATTTAAATGTATTTCTGTTAACCCCCAATGCAAAAAAATAAAACAACATAAAGATAAAATTTTTTGTGAAAAAAATTCCCGCTGGTCCAAATTGAACAAAATTTAAATTTAGCTAGTATCGATATCTTATAGTATTTTTGGGGGTCGTGTTAGTTCCTTAAAGGTCGTAAATAGATTTCGGGTGGTTTAAATAATTTTCGTTTGTAGATGAATTTGGGTTAATCCGGGGTGTGTCAGTTTTAAAGTCTTGGGGGCGTTGTTTTAGGCAGGAGTGTCGGTTTTAGCTCTGAAGGCAGCAGGGTAGCCCGGGTTGGTGTTAGTGTAGTTTGTTTGGGTTAAAAATGTTGGAAAAGTAGTTTTTTGGTTTTGAATTAAAGAAAAATGTTGTTCTTAAATAGATTCTAGGTGTGCCGTAATGGTTTTAAAAAGGGTAAAAATTGCTTTGACCATAGTGGCACTATTCTATAGAAGGGGTCTTTCTCTTTTGACATGTTTAGGTTGAAGACCTAATGTGTTGAATTGTCTAAGAAAACTTTTTTGGGTCAAGGACTTGCGCAGACCAGTTGTTCTTTTCCTGATGGCACTAAATCGACGGATTTAGGTTGTCAAAAGACGCAGACCAGACAAAGATTGAAAAAATCAAAAGATATTTATTGAATCAGTCTGCTTTAAAGCAGGGATTTCTTGCCATTATCTTTTTTTTATAGTGTTTTCTATGTTTAAAAATATATAAAAAAAACGAAAAATTGTAGATTGAATCAAAGCAATAGTGTAAAATTGTATATGCAAAATGTTTTGTAAATTTCCTGTTTGAGTTTTTCCCCCAATTGTTATAAAATTTCATCCCCCGCCCCCCTTGGGTAAAGTACTTTTTGGAACATACATATAAAATAACTATTTACAAAGGTAGTGAAAAATTTTTTTTTTGCGTCCTAAGTGTGTGTGTGTGTGGGGGGGGGGGGGGGGGGGGGGAATGAGCATGGGAATTTAAAAAGTTATCTTTTTTGTTTAAAATTTTTTTAAAATTTGGAAGTATGCTATTTCAAAGTCAAGCCTTGGCCGTTTTTACTTAATTGGAAGGCAATTGATAGAAAAATGTCCGGGCCTTTTCAAACTAGGACCGGGACGAAAACTCGGTTAATCGGATCCGATTCGATTACTATGTGAAAACCGATTTCTATTTTGAAAAACCGGAAATCGTTCTCAAACAATAAACATCCCCAGTCGTACTTATATTTTACATTTCTTTGACCAGCAATAGTCCAATATTTTTCCCGCTGAAACAAATGAAAATTTTGAAATCGCCCCCAGCTCTATTTAAAAACTAATTGCAGGGATTTTTTAAAAAAACTAGTTAAACAATTGTGATTTTATTCACAAAAATACATTTTAAAAACAGTTTGAATGCCACGGAAACAAATCACCATTCTTTCTTTCGCAAATTGGGGGTTTTTAAAAATCTCTTTTAAAGCCGCAGCAACTTACGGAAAAACCGAATTTTGGGAAGCGTTTTGCCTTTGTGATTTTGGAATTATCATAGCATTTGTATTATCGGAAAAAAAAGGAGTTTAGGTCGGTTTTCCTTTTGGGAAAAAATCGTGACATTTTTTTTATTAAAAAACCCGATGCACGATGGTCGAGACGAAAATGCGTGGCGCGATGCAGTGATGAAAAAAACGTGGCCGATGGAAAAAAAGCGATGGCCCCGATGATAAATGTGATGGTGCGATGGCCGATGGTAAACTGTCGATGTAATATCGTGTTTTCATTACCTACATCGATTTTCCCTCGCCAATCGTGCTTCGCTTTTTCTGCTTTTACCATCTTTTCCCATCCGTTTTCCCTCGTACTATGCTTTTTCCCCATGGGCCCATGCGTTATCATCATCGTACATGGTTTTCCCTCGTACCATCCCCTTTGGGTTTAAAAAATGCGTAGTCCGTCACTTGTTTTTTTGTCAACGTTAGATGAAGTATCTCAATGTGAAAAGAAATTTACCTTTTAGATTCTGCTATTTTTGAAAAAATGTTTTACAAAATGATCAAAACTGTAAAAATCTTAAAGGCCCCGCCCCTAATAATTTTATGTTGTATGAATGTAAATAAAAATTTGGGTGTAATATTCACTGGAATAATTCAAACTAAGCTTATTCTTGTTAGGATTGTGAATGTATAGAATGCAATTAAAAAATGAGATTGTTTAAACCCTGATTTTACTGAATTTTTAACTTACCACTGCTCGTGACCGCAGGAATGCGATGGTACATGGTAAAAAATGTGAGGTTGATGTCGATAACGCGATGGTACGATGGTGAAAATGCATGGTACGTGATGAAAACGCGATGACACGAGGCAAAACCGGTGTTGAAAATAAAAAACGCGATGGTACGATACTGAAAACGCGATGGTACAATGATGAAACGCGATTTACTCGACATTTCCCATTGCTTTTTTCCCATTGTCCTGTTTTTTCATATTGCCATCGCGTGCGTTTTCGTTATCGTAATCTGCATCGCGTTTCAGTTTTAAAATTAAAGGTCAGCCCTTTAAAAGGGAACACCGTAATTAGGTTAATGAGCCTTTTTTACGGTTACAAACTTAACTTTTAAATTAAATTAGCAGTTTTTCCGTGAAAAGCTTTTTTTTTTTTTGCGAATACTTTTTGTTTTTAGTGAAAAATCGATACATTTCCTCGAAAAAGTACCCGGTTTTTTGTATGAAGAAATTGCCACCATAATCCCAAAAGATGAAAAACCTATTTTTCGATCCCACATAAATCAGTATTTTGTATTTATGTTTTTAAAAGTAATAGCCAAAAAATTTTTTTTTCGTGATTTCATATATTAGCGATCTCTGTATGTTTATTAAGCAGTTGTGCAGATATGTTAGAATGATCTATACAATGATAGATTTGTTATCCTGGGTGGGCTAAATGGGGGAAGACTGAGGATTATGTGTACTTGATTAAGATTTTTTTTGCATTAATATTTTGATAGGGTATCCGAAAAACCCTTGAACTAATTAACTAATTAAATTTTGGGTGAAAAAAATTTTTTCAAAAGTAGTATAAAAAGCTACATCCCCTTTTCAAGAAAATAAAAAACGTTATATCTAAACAAAAACAATTACCCATTTAACTTAAAATATTGAGGTGTATATTTAATAAAAATTGGAAAATAGAACCCTCGGAAGCCAGTGAAAATTAAGTTGTTCATGGGGAAATTTGAAGAATGCAACATGCCCACCCCCCTAGCACCAGCTTAATTTAATCTTAAAACCAAATAAAAATGAAACCAAAGTATTGTTAAGATCCCTAGACAATGTACTACCAAATATTGAGGGCTAGGCCCTTTAACTTAAAAACAAAAAAGATTTGTATGTTTCCCTATTAATTTATGTTAAATTTGGGGCCCCCCGCTGGGTTTTATTTATTCCAGGGGCATAATTTTAACAATTTTGGGAGAAAACCACAAGACAAAGCAAATACCAAATATCAAAAGCCCAGGCCCTTTCCCCTTTCAGGCGAGAAGTTTTTTAAATTTTCTTTAAAAAGTCTATGTAAAAATTTAGACCCCCGGGGGGACTGTAAATTTCCCAAAGAAATATGTTTAAGGATTTTTTTTTTTTTTGGGGGGGGGGGGGGTGGGGGGGGGGGGGGTGGGGGGTGGGGTTTAAAGCCCTTTTTCAACGTAAAGGCGGGCGGTTAACCCAACCGTATTCCTGGATTCTGTACCGTACAAAAAATGTTTCCCCAAGTATGCCAACTTTCCCCCCAAGAATCAGAGGTGTAAGACTAAGTTTTAGACCTGTCGTTTTCAAATAGTCCGGAGAACAAGAATTTTTATGGGTTTTGATTAGCCTTGTTTAACTTTTTCTAGTAACATTAAAGTCCCCTTTAAAAAAGTTTTTTTTTAGATATTTTTATTTTTTTGGAAATTCAGATGTTTATATTTTTTACTAAAAAATGTTTTTTTAAACGAGGCAAGACTTTATGAAAAAATAAAAAAAGTATTTTTTTCAAAAAAAGGATAAAAATTAGTGCTAAATTTGCAACTTTCCTTTTTGTCTCATAAAAAAATTTAAACCTATTTACGGTTTGTAGTTTCACAATGAAAAATAACGATAGTTTTATTTATTTACAAAATCAAAAAATTTTTTTTTAATACACAGTTTTTGATAATGGCATAATCATTGTAGTTAGACATTTTTGCAATTTAAAATCAAAAAATTATTAGAGAGAAAAAAAAGATTTTGTTCAGTTTAAACATCCAAAAAATTTTTTCGAATTTTAAAATGTATTTGAGAAAATAATAGTAAAGGTGATATTACGAATTTAACATAAACAGAACATGTCTAATTTCTTTTAATTTTAATAACAATAAAATATATTCACCTTTTTTATTTATCTGTATTAAAAGTCTTATTGTAAGCCCTTCTTTTCACTTGTAAAAGGGGTCATTAAAATTCTTTTTATCCATGGCACGGAGCAACTAGGTTTTATGTTTTCATAAGGAAAAAAATTTGCAACGATTCTAAGGATGGTGATTTTTGCGGGGTGGAAACGACCCGATCAGATCACATCTGTCGAGTCGCCAGTGGCGAGATGGAGAAATGATTTTATTAATTTTGAAAATTGAATGGCCCAAATATTTTTTTTTTAAAAACAGAACGCTGATACCCGTCTGAAAGACCCGGTGCCCAGACAATTTTGTTAGGTTATTTTTATTCATCGACTCTAATTTAAAGAACATAAATGTTTGTTTAAAAACAATTTTTATGTTTTAGTAATCGAAAGAGGGGTTTTAAAAAAAATTAAAAAGAAATTTTTGCGTTAAATATTGTAGTCACGATAATAAAATATTACGGGAACAGAACATCATTTTTTATTTCGAATTTGGGAATTATTTGACCTTTTAAAGTGAAAAGCCTGTTGATTCCGTCTTTTTTATATTGTATGTCATTGTTTTAATTTATTTGTCAGAATCTTTTGGTTGGGGTATCGTTATTTCTTTTCGCCCCCAATTTTTTTTTGCGGGCGGGGGAGTGGGGGGTGGCGGAAACTTGGTTTATTGGGGGTTTCTTAAAAGGCAAGCGTTTTATGTGAGCTTCGGAAACTTCAGTATTAATTTTTGCGTATTAAAATGTAACTGCTCGGAGTGTTTCATTGTTTTTTACAAGAGCCCGAATGTGGTCTTTCTTCACTGAAAAGACGGATGAGTAAATCTCTTTTTTTTGAACCTATTTTTTTCCCTTCATTAATCCCCCTTAACATGTGCATACATTCTTGTCACTAAAATAAATGAAATAAAAATAAGTCGAAATTCAACGAAAACCGGTTTTTAAATTTCATCATGCCCAAAAGGGTCTTTAACAAAAGGGCTTATTCATTAAACAATAATATTTTTTTTTAACTATGCCATATTGTTCTATTTTAGTTACCCCTGTCATTAAAAGGACCTTTTTGTCACCCCAAAAAAAAAAAGAAGAAAAAATTGATCTCATTGAGATTTTTACCCACACTCTTCCCTTTAAAAGCACAAAATCTATTTTTTCTTCAAATACAAGGTGAAGAATGTCACAAAAATTTCGCCCCTCACAGGAGATTTCTATAAACTAGAACTAGATTTTAGATTTTAGTTTTGTGGTTGTTTAGTAAATTTTTTGTATTATTTTGTTTTCTTGTCCCCAAAAACTCCTTACCCGGTACAGATACCCTTTAAATTTAACTAAAATTTTGAAAAATAACATCTATTTGTCCCCCAGAAAAGTGGGCTTGGTTTTTTTTCTCGGTCGTTACAAAAAAAAATTATTGATATAACAACTAAAGGAAGTTAAACTTAAAACAAAAGGGTGATTCCATAGGATGAACATGCCCCGATGGCATTTGAAAGAATGTTATGGCGATGTTGAGTTTTGGACCTTTGACCTACGGACCTGGGTCTTGCGCGCGGCACGCGTCTTACTTGGTAACCCTTCATGCCCAGTAATTTTAAAATCCTGCATGAATGACAAAATATGGCCGGACAGCCCATCAAAGCACTATCATGAAAAATTTCCTTAAGTCTAATGTGACCTTTACCTTTGAGTACGGACCCCCGGGTCTTGCGCATGACACGTCGTTTCGTGGTACAAATTTATGCCCCTTTTTTGAAATCCATCCCTGGATGACAAAGATATGGACCGGACACGAATACACTATCATGAAAAAAGACCTTTAACTTAAATTGCCTTGACTTCGAGCTACGGACCGGGTCTTTTCCGCGACACCGTTTTTTTTTTTTTTTTTTTTTTTTTTTTTTTTTTTGGGACACATTATGCAATGTTTTTTGAAAAACCATCCATGGGTGACAAAGAAGGACGGACCCCGAATGCACTATCATGAAAAAAGCCTTTATGTTAAGGTGACCTTGACCTTTGAGTACGGCCTGGGGTTTTCACGCGACAGTGTCTTACTGTGGTACACATTTATGCAAGTTATTTTAAAAACCCCCCCCCCCCCGAGACAAAGATAGGACCGGACCGAAAATTGCGGACGATGAAGACCCACAGACGACCGAAAAGATGACAACCGACAGACGGTTCAAAAACTATATGCCCCCCTTCGGGGGCATAAAAATCCAAAACAAATTTTAAGTCCAAAAAAAAATCCCTTTCCCTGTAGGATAAATTGGGTTTTCATGCATGTTGTTACAAAAAAAAAAGTGGTATCGTTTTTTTCCCTTTTACTACTAATGAAAAAGTTACAACTAAACTATTTTTTGTGACACAAGGGGAAATAATTTTAAAGAAGGGACTGTGTGGGCACCCCTCTTGATGGGGTACAATTTTTGTTCAAATTTCATTAAATCTTGATACATTATAAGTATTTCTGAGGTTGCTAAAGCTTTGGAAAGGGCTAAATGAAATAAAACTGCTGATGTAGACCAAATTCCATCAGAGGTTTTGAAGAATGATGCATCTGTACTTGTTTTTCATAGTTTATTTAATGTTTGCTTTGAAAAGTACCTACTATTTGGTCTAAGAGTAATATAAATCCTATACCAAAATCTGTCAATAAGGGAACAAAAGGGATCCTATGCCATATCGTGGTATAGCATTAGCCTCACCAAGTATAAAATATAGTAGTGTTCTTAATGAGAGAATTGTAAAATGGACAGATGAAAATGATCTCATCGTTTCATAGCAAAATGGTTTCCGCAAGAAGCGCAGCACTGTTGATCATATAATCCAGTCTTACAAATGTCATTGAAACGAGAAAGAAAAGTAAAAAATCAACCTTCTGTACTTTCATAGATTTTCGAAAAGCTTCTTTGGCATACGCTTTCCGATATTGGCATGTCAACGAAAATGCTAACAGCAGTGAAATCATTATACTCAGACATATCATGTTGTGTACGTGTAAATGGATTTTTAACAGACTGGTTGTTTAATGTTAACACCAGCTTGCGTCAGGGTTGTTCTATATCGACTGTTTTATTCAACAATTTTATAAATGATCTTGCTAGTTTAGTGAAAGGTCTGCACAAAGGTTTTAAAATTGGTGACGAACACGTTTGTATACGTTTGTATGCAGACGATATTGTTCTGATTGCTGAAAATAAATATGATTTACAAGCAATGTTGGCATTGTTAAATGACTGGTGTACATCCAATGGCATATCTGTGAATATTGTTTACTTTCTACCAGAACCTGTACAAAGATCAGAATATGTCTTTTACTGTGGACAATCCGTATTAGAATATGCTAATAGTTGTTTGTAACTTGGTATCACTTTATCTGAACACCTTGACTATGGTATTACAGCAAAAGTAGTTGCTCAGAGTGCTGGCCGTGTCCTGGACTTCTAATTGCAAAGTTTAAAAGTTACGGTGTGTGTGTGTGTTGGGGGGGGGGGGGGGGGGGGGCTACAACGCATATGTTGTTCCTGGAATATCGTATGGTGCGGCTGTGTAGGGAGTGAAATCCTACTCGTGTATCAATGCGGTTCACCATAGAGCAATGAGATTTTACCTGGGCACGGGCAAGTACACCCCAAATGTACAGGGTGCAATGGGCTAGGTGTTTGAATTATGATAGTTCAAGAATGAATAAGATTTTTTTTTAAATTGGACATTAGGCTAGATGTAAGAATTGATTATTTATTGTAACAGAAACACTAAAATCGATTGGTTTATGTACATTTACCCTTTTCTTGCAAACAGTTTTTTAAAGATGTATCTGATATGTTGATGCAAAATCATATTCAAGATTGGAAGACTGATTAAGAAAGAGTGACACCTGCAAATGGTGAAGTTGGAAATAAGCTTAGAACGTATAAACTCTTTAAGTCTACATATACAGTTGAACCATATTGTAAATTACACGTGCCATTTGGGTGTAGATTTGCCTTTGCTAAATTCCTATGTGGTGTGGCACCACTTCGGATAGAAACTGGGAGCTATGAAAATTTGCCTTTAATTGAAAGAAAATGCCCATTTTGTGCGGACAAGGTTGAAACGGAAATGCATGTTTTACTTGAACGTTCAATGTATGTGTTAGACAATTGCTATTTGAAAAAGCTAACTCTGTCAGTGCTAGTTTTCATACTTTATGTGATACTGATAAGTTACAGTTTATATTCATCCACTCAGACATGATAAGGATTTTAGCAAAGACCTGTTTCAATATTTTAAGACTTAGTAAAATTTAACTATATAGTAAAAACAATAATTGATTTTATAGTTATTTAATACTTGCAACATTTTTTTTAAGTGAAGAATTCTTTTACACAGTATCACTGATGATTGTCGTGTTGCGACGCGGGCGAGGACTTTTAGGTGGTTTGGTGCATGCTCTTGTATTGGTCGGTGTGTGGATGTAGCATTAACTTGTTGTATCCCCTACTTGACTATTAGATGATTTTGCGTTGTAATTATCTATATGTACACATGTAAAATATCTTTGCTAATCCAACTACAGATGAATTGATCACAATGTAGATTCGTTATTTTAGCTTCATTTCTTATTTGGAAGTACATTAGTACCATAATACAATTTTCAGTATCTTAATATCTTATATTCTTATGGCAGATATTAAACTATGATTAGCAAAGATGTTTTACCTTTTAAGGGTTGTGATAGCGTATGTGTGTTTTTTTTGTTTTGTTTTTTTTTTGGTAAAGTGATAATGAAATGAGATAAGTTAAAAATTCTGTGATATTTTTCTTGTAGTTCTATATTAGAACGACATTTGCAAGTATTGTTTGTCAATTTTATGTAACATTTTATGTAATGTATGTAAATGGATGAGGCAGTAACAAACAAATATATATACAGATCGAGTCCATTTTGAATGTAAACGAAATCATTTAATAATCAAGTTTCAGTCTGTTCAAACTTTAATGAAAGCAATTAAATCAATCTGGTATTTTTAACCATACATTACAAGTTTGATGAAATTTAGAGAATATTCAGATTACAAATCATTAATGTACACAATCATCCATTTTCTAAAAGCATGATAGTATAACTTTACTTGGCTATTGTTTTCTGAGCATTTGATATGAAGATACAAAAAAAATCAACACATTATTCCTAAGCACAACAGTATAAAGTACTCTGCACTCTCAAAATACATTGTCAATCATACAAATAAAACTTGAAAATACGCTGAACATGAAACTTACAAAATAATTTTACTTAAAAGAGTCTCTACAAATTAAACTTGATAACACGCGCTGTTCATGAAACTTACAAAATAGGATATATAATACTGTGACAAAAAACTTGATAAAACACTGTGCATGAAACTTACAAAATAGATTGTACATATAATATTTATACAACTAAAACTTCACACTTTGTTGTACGCCTACTTTGGAATTGCGTGGGTCTGAGGCTGTGTTTGTGGTGATCTGTGCTTCCGAGAAAACTACCCTTACCTATTATCTTTTTATAACACGCTGTTCGTGAAACTTACAAACTTCGATATATAATACAAAAACAACTTGATAACACACTGTTTACGAAACTTACTTTAAGCGTTTTGTACATTACAAACATGTCATATATTTGCAAAGTAAGCAAACTCAGTTATTTCAACAGTTAATATTTCCGTCTCATGATCAATATTTTCCTGTTAACCTTCAACATTTAGAGCATGAGAATCTAAAGCCACGCTTTGTGTAACGCTCATATCACTGACAGGAAAATACTTTAGCTGCGTACGAGCTTTATAGTAAACAATCCGTTGACATGCAAAGTTGTTACTTTATCACTGAAAAGCTTGACATAACTACTTAACATCTAAGGGATTACTTGTTTTTCTAAACCGGTTTTAAACATGAAAATGCAATGAATTTCATACCGACAAAAACAAGGTATTTAAAAACAAAAATAATAAGAAATTTTGAATTCTGGAATACGTAGTTAAGGTTCTATTACTTATTTAAGGTATTAGGCCTCCTTTTTGAAGAGTTTTCAATTCCTAGGTAACCATAATCCTACTTTGAATGCAATTCTCAAACTGAAACTGAAAACTGAAACTGAAACTGTTTTATTTGATTAAACGCCTATTTTTACGCAAAACATATTCAATGGCGTTTTACAAATACATAAAAATACGACAAAAAAATTAAGATATTTAATGACATATAACATAAATGAGCATAAATATCATTGTGAATAAACTATTTAGTTTTAATTCTCAGGGTGACGTAGGTTCAAGCCCCACTGGGACCACATTATTTTTTCTTTATTTTCCTTTTTTTCTAGCTAGTTTTTACTTCTTTCAAGACATGTTATTGATTTATTGTACAAAAGTGGAAAAAAAAATCATTTGATAAGCGATTTCTTGCTGTTCAAAGTAAATTTACCTCTGAAACAAAAGAGGTAGAGTTAGACATCTTTAAAAATACCGAGTTACATGCGGTAAAAGTTCTCTATTTTGCCTTCATTCTTTAGATTACATATTGTGGAAGAAATTTAGGTAGGTTTTACTTCTGCCCCAAGGTTATTTTTGAATGAAGTGAGCAAAATTCAAAACAGACCCGCAGGATTCGACCTTAATTTTACGGTGTTGGGAGTTAGAATTCTGTCTCATTAAATCCGTTAACTTGAGGCAACCTAGAAAAAATGATATTGACAGTTTTATTTTGTTTTATAATTGTTTACCAATAGTTTGATGTTTCTTTCATAAAAAAATAATGGTATAATGAATTCTCTGCAAACGCTTTAGATAAAGGCCATCATTTTGAAATTTGTCTCTACTTGAGCTTGAGGAAATACCATAAATTACACAAAATTTATAAAAAAAAAAACAAAAAACGGCACGGTCAAAGTTTTTAAAAATTTGCAACACATTGCGAATCACGGTCAACTGTAAGAATATACAAAGCAAATGCCATTTTTTAAACATTAGTATTAGGGGCCTAATACCTTAAGTTTAAAAGCTATTGCAATGTATACGTGACTGTCCACATAATTTATAAATAACGTTCCATTTCAGGTATAGCCTTAGCGCAAGGAATAGAATATATGTTATTTTTCATCATGTCAACTCGACCAGTAAAATCTGTTAAAATCTGTTACAGAAGCGTGGTTTAATCATGAGACATCCGCTAAAAGAGCTGTGGCTGTATTTCGTTTTTCACATTTCTAATGTAAAATAGTCTTGATTATGACAAAATAAAATTAAATCAAAATCAATAAACTTTAAGTTGTTACTTACTTTTAGCTCATTCCTACACTTGCGTGCAATGAAACACAGGTAAAAAACATAACATACCTTATCACAAACTTGTCAAATATAGTTATCTGATTTTTACAGGTAAAATTGTTTTTCTCACCTTCTACACATTTCTTGTATTTCTATTGGTCAATAGATATCACGTTGAGACAGGATATATTCCATATCCTGCTAGTATTTTTTTTCCCGATATAAATTTTGATTATAAATAAAACAAATAAATTTTGATTAAAACAAAATGCTGCAACATCGTTGGCGTAATTGTTTCTAGTCAGATTTTAAGCTCCAGCTATATAGATATCGTTTCCGGGAGTACATATAATAGTGTTTTCTTGCCGTTTTCACTTTCCTACGTGAAGTTATCCGTGGGAAGCGGAAATAGAAGAACGATAACTTGGAGAGACGCGGCCTTTAAAATCTTCTTTTAAGTTAAGTCATCATAAGCAAACGAATAAACATATTTGTTACTCAGCAGTTTGTTGTAGGACGATTTAATCTACGTGCAAGATAAAGGAATTAACAGGAAACGGGATGAAAACCGAAATTTCAAGACATTTCTGACATCGTGAAATCTGATGATTTTCGAAAGGATGGAACAGAAAGTTTTTTCTGTTACTGATTAAAACCAGTTCATAACCTGTGTGCTTTGTGATTCAGTCAAAATACCGT
Organism: Mercenaria mercenaria; assembly: GCF_021730395.1. Lineage (NCBI taxonomy): Eukaryota > Metazoa > Mollusca > Bivalvia > Venerida > Veneridae > Mercenaria > Mercenaria mercenaria. Next base: position 48,660,141 of record NC_069363.1, on the reverse strand, counting down.
TCATTGTGCATTTTATGGCTTGTGTTAATCCACTATAAACAAAGCATGATGACCAAACAAACGATTGCAGGGTTCCAGTCTGCACTGTAAATAGCTTTGTTAGTTTATAAAATGTGTCGATTATAGCATGAACGTAAAGGGTAGTTGGCAAGATAATAGTTACATAGCTTGTTGGTGACAGGATACGGGATATACACTGTCACAAAAATCCATATCAGACACGAACGTGACAGCGTATATCCCGTATTCTGTCACCAACAAGCAGTGTAACTAATACTCTTCTGAAAGTTGGGCATTCAAACTATTATATTACAACGTACTGGTCATTGTCTGAGTAAATTGTAATGTCATTTTTCTTCTATAAACTGTTAAAATGACCGATGTAAATATGTGAATGTAAGCAAACGATCATCGTCTTTGAAGAGACATAATATAGCCGTATGAAAGTATTTACGAATAGCAATGATAAACAATAGGTATTCACAAATTATAAACAAAATAAAAACTAAAGATAAAGTGCAGGCTGATCATGATCTGTACTGTTCGCTATCCGGTTTGTAAATTTTCAGTGAACACCCATTTTAATAATAAATAGTACTGCTCAAGTTCAATGATAGACCAGCCCATTATAGAAATTTAGCAGGGTAAAGGTTAAACTCCCCAAAAAAGATATTTACTGGGAAAGATAAGTAAGTAGACAGTTTGGGTTTGATGCTTCCTATTTTCTCTTTAATTCTAGTTGATAATTCGTACATTAGAAACAAGGCTGAGTTTAAAGGTAATGGACCCGTATTGAATTAAATAATTGGTTACTTCCGTATTCTCCGTATTTGGGTTCGGCATTCTCCGTCTGGTTGCTATAACAAACTAACAGAACCCGAAATATGCTGAAGTAGTATCGGGATATTACGTAATGTAACGTAAGTTGTCGGTTGTCATCACAGGTCCATTACTTTAGCATGGTAACTAAAAACCCCTTTAAGCACTGAACTGGTAAACACAATCTGCTTCTTTGTTGCTTATTTCTGAGCTAAAGTATAAGATTTGTGGCCAATAACAATATCAGTTTTCAGTAAACAGTTATCAGTAAACAAATGTATCCGGTTAAACAATTTAAACTCAAAAGAACGCAAGCAAACAAAAGTGATTTGCTTCATAAGAATTTCAAGTACGGATTCATATGCATCATCAAGTTAGGATAGATAATATTGCAATTATACAGCCATTGATTCAGAATATACATTGAGACCTACACAATCATAATATGTTAAAACTTGATTGTCCTTTGCCATTGTTGGACAAGTAGAGTGGACACAGTGGTCTAGTGGTAAGGCTGATTGTCTATGAAACTAGGGGTCGTTAGGCAGAGTTAAAAACTAAACTGATTAACAGTGGGATAATCATAAGCAAATTATATGGACGTTTTAGAACGCAAATTAAAAGCTAAACACTTTAAATGGAAGGTTTGACAAACAGGACTAGACGGCATGGCAGCTTTCGATTTGAACATAAGCGCATGGAACTCCTTATCAAATTAAAAACAAAAACATAAGAAAACGCTGATACACGTAACAGGGGACAGACTTAAGACAAGAAACTGTTTAACTGTTAATGAGTATTTTTCTTAGCAAATTATTAACAACAACGCAAAGAAACACTTTCAACATGGCAGATATTGTAAGTTAACATAGTTACATCATCCATTGACGGATGAGAAAATTATTGCTCATTGCATCAGATGAGAAAATTATTGGTCAGATATCCAAGCTAAGCAACTCAGATGTCTAATTTCAAACATCTACATTAAATGTTCGCAAACCAGAATTATACAAAACAGCACAGTCGAAAGGAAAATGAAACTAACTTTAATTGTTTAGAACGACTTGCTTTCTAGACAGAGGTTTGAAATGCACATTTGAGCCCACGGGCACTTATTTTATATGCGGGAAATATAGACCAATGCATCGCAAGCGGAATTATTAACATTGCTTCAAGCTGTTAAACAAATTAGCCGATGTCTTCTAAGAAGAAAGCAATATTGCAAAAACAGTAAACTCAGTATTCTTTTTTATGATTGTGTCTTACATGTAATAAAAAGCCATACCAGATTTTTCTTTAATTAGGCACCAGATAACGAATATATGTAAGCAGCCTTCATTTTTGTAAAACGCAAATTATTTTTTTGATAGTTTTATTTTCTGCACGACCTTTCTTTGTTTACTAAGGGGAGAGCTATTCGTGATGAATGATAATAACAGTAGTCGTAGTAGACGTAGTGATAATAGTAATAATTATAATAACAAAATCTTTGTTTAGTGAAGGTAACATATTCAGTGTATATAACAAACACAAAATACACGTGTAAACTTATTTTCACTATAGCCATCATTCAAAAACAGGAAAATACAAAATGTAAGAAAGAAAATCGAAATGGCAAAACACGAAACTAAATAGCACATACTTCATAAGTATTGTTGTTCATCATGCCGAGCAAAAAGTATCCTTGAAAAATGCCTTTGATACGCGTCATCTACTGATCACAGGCAATCATCCTATGAAGTCTGATGCTAGTAGGCTTCTTAAGAAATTAAACGGAAACCATTTTCAGCCCCAATGACATTATGTCCTTGTAGTCCTTTGATCTACCGACTCATAATACTACAGGGGTTATCTACGAACCACAATCATCCTATGAAACTTGACGACACTATGCCAAATCGTTATTTAGTTATTAAGCAAACATCGATTTCAGAATCAAGATCAGTGTAATGTTGGGCTTTGAATGTGGGAGTTAAATAAGTAGGTTCGCTTTTCAATATATCCCCGTTTCTTGCAGTATGTTTATTTTTAGTCATGTGGGCTTATACATGGGTAATTCAGTGGTAAAACAGAAATTCATTCAAATTTTGTTATATGGTTTAGGATTGGCAATAATTGACTTGGTGGAATATATTTATGTATTAAATTAAGGGAGCACTTGCAGATGCTGACCCGTCAGAAATAGTGTGTTAAAACCGTGTTTTATATTCACAGTTTCTACCTTACCAGTAACAGTGTCTTAAAACCATGTTTTACCTTCACAGTTCCCCCTATCCTGTAATAGGGTTTTAAAAACATGTTTTACTTCCACAGTTGTTGCCTTAATAGTAATAATATGTTTAAACCATGTTTTATCTGCACAGCTCATGCCTCAGTAGTACTTATGCGAAAAAAAACAAAATTTTATCTTAACATTTCCTGCCACACCAGGGGCCGTATTCACAAAGCATCTTAAGTATAAGTTTTGACTTAAGTTGAAGATTTTACTTAAGTTTGTGGTGATTTCAGCTTAAGTCTAAGAAACTTAAGTCCTATTCAAAAAACAGCTTAAACTTAAGATACGTAAGAAATGACTTAAGTAAGAAAACAAAATGACGTCGTGAGTACGATTAAAGTGTTGTTTTTCAGATAAAAGCATTTAAAACATAATTGTGCATGTTGTATCTGTCTGAAATTAATGTTTTTTCTTAATGTTTTCGTTCACAATAAAAGCAAAGAATTACTCATTAAATTGTTTAATGAATAACAAATATACTTTAGTAAAATAAATTTCTTACCTAAGTAATACTTAAGTAAATAATCAATTTCTTATATAAAAGATGCTTTAAGAATACGACCCCAGTACAAGTGTTTTAAATCAATGTTGTTTCTCCACAGTTTCTGCCTCACCAGTTAAAGCGTGTTAAAACTTTGGTTTATTTTCACAGTTACTGTCTCACCAGTAAAATTGTGTTTAAACCATATCTTATCTTCATTGTTTGTTTTTCAAATAATTTGAATAACTGAATCATGATCAAAATTATATTGCATGCGTTTAGGTATCTTGCTTTGAAGGAGATTACAAACACCCCGGCATGCTGTAAACTTCAATTGAACAAGTAAAAATGCCCAGTTATCAAAACCAATCTGTCCCAGAACTGATTTGTTCTCCGACACTTATTGATAAATTTCCAACATACGTAAATAAGGTATGGTGAACTTTAACCTTCAGACGTAATAACCTCAAAATCTTCATGGAAAACAATCTCCTCGTCTGGATATCGAACTCGATCCCAAGACCTGTCAGTCAGTCAGCTTTTGCTCCTAGCTACCCACGTTCATTCATTCATATCCAGATAAATCTAATTTCAATTATTTTCACAACATGATTATTATATAATTTTAACTATTTATAACGATTAATAGGTAACATTGTAGAAAAATTACGTTTTTTTTTTCAAAAATATCTTAGTAATTATTTAGATTATTGTGCAATTACGCAATTAAAAGTCTGTATCTTTCTGTAAGTCTGTTAGTTAGTTTACAGCTGAAAAATGTCGGGCCTGCATATACGAGCTCTTGGTGCTCAGACAAGTTTTGGCGTACATTGGTGTAAATTTTACATTACCCTATTTATATGTTTTTACCATCTGGTATTTTGTTACTTATATTAGAGCCTTTATCAACGGAGATTTATCTTATTAATACACTGTCTTGCCTTACTTATTGAGAATAGGGCAAGTATGAGCTTGGCATGCCCCAAATGCGTTTAAACCCTCTGTTCCCTTATATATAGGATACTGATCGCACCAGTGCGGTTCCCCTATTTTCAACATGTTTATTTTATCCGTCTCGTAATTTATGTAACATTTATTGTCTTGTTTGCTGTTGGTGTTTCGTACTTCTTTCCTCTTTCCCCTCATCGCCCCATTGTATTTACGCTTTTTCTCCTTTTACTATATGTGAGGCTAGGTGCCAACCATATATCTGGCCACGGGCAATCCCTGGACGGTGCCCAACTGTGCTGTTTTCTCATGCTTGTCTGTGTACGTGCGTACGTGTATGTGCGTGTGTATGTGTATGTGTGTGCGCGCGCTGCTGTGGTTTGCTATGAAGATAGTATGAATTTCCCTGTTGTATACGCATCCTTTCTTTTTTCACTTTTCCCCAACACCTTCTTTCTTTCATCTACCCCTTACCCATGTTTGTATTTTTCATATATTTATTTAATTAAAATATACTTGTTAGAAATTTGCAGCAGCCCTGTCGCTATATTTTTTCCGCTACATTTTCTTTTTGTTGCGGGCCTAATATATATATATCTTTAATCAATTTAAAGCTTTTCTTTCTATCACGTGACAATACAATGGAAACCAGTATTGGACTGTGTGATTGAAATGTAATCACAGTTTCTTAAATATAGCAATATACGAACTCTACAGTAAAAAACAAATTGGATTTGAGTCCAAACAATATAATAGAATAGAAAAAGTGGAAAGTCCATAGGTCGCTCAACACAACAAAAACGAAAATGTTGCAGGCTCGGTTTGATTGAGCCTGTTCATGGACGGTAGTGGAAATGCTTGCAATCATATTTTGTATACTGCACTGGACAAGTCTTCCGATTCCTTATAAAGAGTTATTTGGAATTACTTATATAGCGTTTCGCTCGCAGGCAGCAGTAACATTTGAAAGAAAACCGCGACAACTGATACTTTACGAAGCATAAAAGTAAGAGCACTCAATTTCTTAGAATATTTGAATATTTCCTAGCCGATGATCCTGGTTTCAATTCAAAATTTGATGAAAATTGTTTTCAATTTTGTTTTCACTGGGAGTAAATATTGAAAAATAATGGCTGATGCAGGTTTACATATTTTCACGTAACTATTCATGCGTTTGTAAACTCTGCACCTCAATCAACACACGTATTATCAGAACAGAACATGAACATAATAATACATTCATGTTTGTGGTTGTTTCCAATTGTCATTTAAATAGATGCGTGATTTTTTTGTTTCTTTTACTATATTTTCATTAACACTATGGTATGAAATAAAGAGGTAATTAAACAGTGCTGGATACAATTCTCCTCGTCCAAGTAGAAACCTAGGACGATCAATACTGCAATCTCAGCATAATTCAATTATACTATGTGCGGTAGAAAAAATTTACTTATAATACCTATAATGGTGGATCTAGCTTATTATGCCACAACTTTGCGGCGGGGGATGTAGATTTTGCCTATAAGTCAGACCTTAATACCATTACATGCATGTTTTTCCTATCGAACGAAAATATAATGAAATTATGTTCAGATGCACACCTTGAACAAACGATCATTCCAGATCTTCACTCCCCACTTCGTCTTAATTTGCAAATGTCTAATATGAATTATTACTGCAGTGCACTCGTCCAATAGAATTTGTTACAAACTGACATACGGGCCTCATTGTATCTGTAGTTTAAATGCAGGTATTGCGTCATCTTTTTGTAAATTTTTGGGTTATTGAGGTAAATGTCTGATTTTACGCATATAATACCCCTCATGCCTTTCTGTATTTCATAACTTAAATTTCCATGTAAATTTTATTAAATTCGGTTCAGTAATAAGAAAGTTGATATTTTATAAACTTCAGTTATTTATGTTTTATCCCCAAACCACTATAACGGGCCTTAAATTGTCAAACTCAAATCCGCGCCAAAGTAGACAGATTTCCCGACTATATCGTGATTCCCGTGGAAATAGTCAGAATACACGCATATGTCGTGAGTCCCATGAAATTTAGTATTTGACGGGACATTACCCTACAAATAGACTGGACTAGATATGCCTAGTGCACACCACTTTCGACATTAGACTAATTTACATCATATTGATTTTTCTTGGTAGAAAATTTATGCTCGATCGAGGTAAGAAGTTTATTTGTTAGATTTTTGTATATTTTTTGAAATATGATGTTTATTCAGTAAATTTTTTTTCATTCTACAGGATTTTGCAATATTTACTTTTCGGCATGTGTTTTTAGCTAGTTTCGGCATGTCATGCTAATTTATTAAATTTTTCATGCTTTTGTAAATTGTTTCGAAAGAGGAATCTAAAATGTTTCGTTGATATAAGCTGTAAGATTTGTACTGAAATTTGTGTAACATGATAATTGTAAAGTACTCTTTGTCATAAACATATGTCAAACATTTCGTTGTTAATTATGGAACGCCGATACTGCATTGCATTGTAATGTTAAATCTATGTGGCAAGTCTAGTACCATGTATGTAATATGTTATTGTAATTTGAAATTATTGTGTGCCAGTCTAAAGCATATCTAAACAGCGTCCGTTTTGTTGAATGGAAATTGATATTATATTCATGCTAGCTTTTGTATAACGTTGAAATTGCATTGCATTTCGTTAATGTTTTGTTGTAAATGATAGCTGCAGTTTATCATTTCCTTATCTTTAATTTTTCAGCATACACTTTTCATATCTTTTTCATACTTTAACCTTAGACCTGTAAGTAATTAATTTTATAAATAATGGAAGTAATAAGTGGCGTATTTTAATCATGTGACGTATTAACTTAGTAGCACTCATATTTTGTATAAGTAGCACGTATTATTTATGGGAGCCTACGGAGGTATGTTGTACCCAAAGGAGCAGTTTTATGCCCTTACTTATTTGTTTTGCTATGGTGCTTACCATATGTTATATATTTTAGCTTCTTCACCAGACGACTTTTACCTGGTGATGATGTCACGACCCGGAAGTACAATACCCGAGGTTCACTTGTCTTCGCTCGCCTGGATGTGATTTTCCCAGCGCAGAGCTTTCGTCCCATGGTTGTGCCGTAAACCGCAAAGGCGATGATGTTTGTGATCCACTGAAGTCAGCTCAGGGATGCAATCACCTACCATCATAGGGAGCCAAAACGGAGTCAACGTTTTCACGGTTTAGAGGGAAATGACTTGAAGATATGTTGTTTAGTTTGTGTGCTACTTTAAGTTCAAAGTTAACGGAAACATCTGTGTTACGGAACTAGCAGTGTTAGGACTTTATACTTGTTAAAAAGAGATAACTGAGCTCAGATTGTTTTTCTTTCTTTCTTACAATAGGTTTTTGTTTACTTTTCATTTATTCATGGTAAACAATCATTTCTGTAAATGAATTTGTAAATGCTAGACTTTTGTGTTATTTTTTACTCATTACTCATTTACATCTCGCCTAAAAAATGAAAACAACTTTTCATCAAATTTTGAATTGAAACCATGCTCATCGGATATGTTTCGTTCAGAAATAAGTAAGTTAACGCGCCTTTTTCATTTTCCTAGCGTCTACAGACGAAAAGCTATATACAGAGAAATAATCCCGAGTGATTTTCTGCAGTAAAGAATCGGAAGAGTTGTCCCGTCCTGTTCGAAAAATATGAAGGTTTTAAAGTCTAGTCCAGTAGACCTAAATTACAGTTATTTTTTACTATATATTCTGTAAAGACACTGTACACTATTGCAATTTTGCCTGCATTGCAAACCCCACAAAAAATACGTTCACTCAAAAGAACTATTCAAGAGAAAAAAATCCGGCCATAGTAAACGTTGGATTGACCGGCTCTTTTTTCTAGCAACTTGAACAATATCACACGCGTATGAAGTATACTCTCTAAATGGTCACAAACACGCAAGACTGGTCCCATCAAAATGTCACGTTATGCATATTCTGACATTCACATTCTGTCAAATTGTACAAGTACCTACTATTTCATATTTCTTCTATTAAAGGTCCACTACTAAGACCCGAACGAGTATTATATGAAAACCAGAGTTTGTAGCTGAGACTTCCAATTTACTAAAAATATGACCCACTGCATCGGATCTAACCAAATACTCATGAATATGTTCAAGAATAACCAACAAATAACCAAAAAAATTGCCTATTTCAAACCGAAAGTATGTTTTCCGACTGCTTACGAACCCATCGCGCATCTTCGGATTTTTTCCGGAAGAATCCTCCGAAACGAGGCTATAATTTCTAAATAGATGCAAAATATATTATATGCCCAAACGATGACGTAATTTTTACAAACTTAGCATAGGGAATTCATTTTGTAACTCCTAAAAACTTTCATGAAAATCATTCTTATAATACAGGTAATATACAGCTATACTACAAGTTTTCGGGATGACAATTTAGGCCCTTAACGAATAAGTGTTCTCACAACTTCTTCTGCAAAGTTTTCAGTTAATCCCTTTTCAGCATAGTTGTAAGAATATAAATGAATAACTATCATACACTGTAGAAACAAAATGTCATTGAACTTTACCTAAATACACTGTTTTATGTACATATGATTTTATCAAATGTTAACAATTTTTACCAAATTTTACACAATTTTAACAAATTTTAAACAGTATAGAATCAAATATAATAGAACTATTAATAATGGCCTCAAACGAACTTTTGAAATACAATATTTGATATCAAACAATCTTAACAATAAAAGTTAGGCCAGCATTTTATATATGTGTTAGGGACCTATGGTGGCATACAGCGCACGATCCGGGTAAACAGGTATATGAAAGAGGCCACCATAGGAAAATACAGTAGTGATGATGTTTAGTACATTACAACACGACGACAGGAAAATGGTGAACAACCAGTAAATAAACAGGTAATCTTTTAGTTAAACGAAATTTCGCGAAATAAACGTGTGTGGAGCATTTATTATTTAATATTATCGCTTTAAACTTTCAGCATCGCTAAAGAGTAAGCATAGCTTGTGTTCTATTGCATTTTCAATAAGATAATGACATAATGTTAAGCCAAATTATATAAAAACGGCCATTTATATAAAATTACCTGTAAAATTTCATACAGCGCGATCGTAAATAGTTATTTTGCTTTTACCGTAAATACATGTACACCGCTGCGACCACAAAATTCAGACTTTCGACCAGAAAATACAAAAAAAAACATAATAGAAAAATATTGAATAATGAAAAAATGGTAGCAAATTAAAAACCAGAGTAAAACGGTATTCTCAAACATACTTAGAACGGTTAAGTACATAATGCACCGAGTCCAATCCTTGAAAAACTCGATCAGTAACGCATGATCTCGGATCAAATTGAGCGGTTTTGGTAAGAAAATTGTTTTTTCAGTTATTTAGAAATTATTGATGTAACATGATATGCTTAGGTAGCATTTCTACAGAGGTAGCCTCCCTTCAGATAAAGCAGAACTTGAGACCATATTAGGCATGGTGAATTATTTGTCCCGATTTGCTCCCAACCTTTCTCAGGTCACCGCAAAGTGACGCATTCAAAACTATGAAACAAATAATCACTACACCTGGTCTGGTACGTGCATACTATGATCCCAGTAAGACCCTTACCCTCCAAGTTGATGCGAGCAAATTTGGACTAGGAGCAGCACTTATACAAGAGGATACGCCGGTGGCATATGCATCTAAGTCATTAACCCCACAGGAGGTTAACTTTGCACAAATTGAAAAAGAAATGTCTGCGATACTGTTTGGGGCCACGAGATTTCATCAGTTTGTTTATGGCCGAAAGGTTCTTGTGCAGTCAGACCACCTCCCATTAATATCCATATTAAGGAAGCCCATCAGTGCCATTCCTGCAAGACTCCAAAGAATGGCTCTTCAGTTACAAAGGTATGACCTTGACATTAAACATTACCCTTCAAAACAGGTCCCAGTCGCAGACACTCTCAGTAGGAAATTCCTGATTGATACATTTCCTGACCTTTCTGCAGGAATGGACATGCAAGTGCATTTGGTTATTCCAAGTCTACCCATATCTGACAGGAAAATGCAGGAAATCCAATCCCTTACTGATCAAGATGAAAATGTAATGTTGTGACCCAACATATCAGGCAGTATCAAAGACATGGTCACAAATTGTGAAATCTTTTTAAATCACAGATACTCCAACCAAAAAGAACCCTTAGTCCCCACAGAGATTCCTGATTATCCATGGCAAATTATAGGCACTGATTTATTCACCTGGGAAAAAAATAATTACTTCATGGCAGCTGATTACTACAGCAAGTATTTTCAGTTCAAACAAATCAACAGCATGAACAGTACAGCAGTCATTAACGAGATAAAAGGGATAATGGCCAGATGGGGAATAAGGGAAAAGGTCATTTCAGACAACGGGCCTTGTTACAGGTCCCAAGAATCTGCTGAGTTTGCCAAAAACTGGGATTTCAAACATGAAACCATTAGTCCTTACCACAGCCAGTCCAATGGCCTTGCAGAGAAATATGTCGCAGTTTGCAAGAGAATACTTACTAAGTCCAAAGACAGCAAAAGTGATCCATTAATTGGGATTCTTGAATATCGAAATTCCCCCTTAGAGTCAGGTTACTGCAGTCGACACTAATACCCCCTAACTTGGTCAAGGAAAACATAAGGCTGTGCAAAGAAAAAAACAAATCATATTATGACAGACAGTCAAAACTATTAGAGCCCTTAGAAATAGGTCAGAGAGCTAGAATACAGCAGCCTGATAATTCTTGGGAACCAGTCACAGTCATTGAAAAACTCAATGAAAGGTCATATACAGTCCAATCCCCTGATAACACATGTACACAAGAAACCGCCGTGACCTCTTAGGTACAAAGGAAACCACCCAAAGTGATTGTATCTCAGATCCTTAATTGCCTCCATTTTCAAGTAATTGTGAAGACCTCTTTGATTCAGAGATCAAACAGACAGTTCCACTCTCACAAAGTGCAAATACCACCCAAGATTCTAATGGCTACATGTATGTGACAAGGCCAGGCAGGGCTGTGAACCCGAAATTAATTACATCCATGTAATTCTTAAAGGAAGTGTTAATCCGCGTAATACTAAATTTAATGTGAGAACATGTGGTGAACTGTGGAAATCTTACATCAGATGCCAGAAATAATATGTGAATGGAACTTGTGAACTCTTTGAACTGCAGGAAATATTTCAAGTCCAGTAAAAACTACAACAATGGGGAAGACAGATATTAATGACACTGTGATTTGAAGGAATGACCTAAACATAAGGTCAAATTACTCCAAGTTATTGTTCACAGTATATTGACTTACATCATGATCTTGTATATGATATCTTTAAATACTTATCATTTGTGCATGTTTAAAAGAAGGGAGATGTAACATGATATGCTTAGGTAGCATTTCTACAGAGGTAGCCTCCCTTATCTTGTATATAATACCCAGGCACTGGCTCGATGCAGCTCAGTCAGTAGGCATCAGTCATAGTAAATAAAGTAGTTAGAATACAAGTGTTGTCATTCTATATTAAGTCCTACATCATATTATTACAATTGTCAGAGACGGCATACAGAACAAGATGTGCTCTGAACATTATGGAATACTCGTTGCTATTTGTTTTCCAGCAAATCTAAGCACTTTTCTCAATTACTTCAGAAAGCCATGCCAAAATAGCAGGTAAACAATACCATGACTCAGAAAAAAACGTTATTTCCAGTACGTTCTCTGATAAACATACAATATTGCCAATTTCGTGTTGTCCCTGAAACATTCATGAAACACGTTGGTGCTACAAAAGATTAATTAAATGTTTTGAAAGGCCAATATAAGGCGATTCATGACTGAACTGATCAGTTACGATGGAGCCAAAGGGTCAGCAACTGCAAAATGCAGTAACGCAGGAGCTTCGGATTTTACTTCTGTGTTCGTTTCCATCAATTTCTAAAAAAAACGGACCATTATTCATTTAATTTATCTTTCAGAAACAGCGATAAGTATTTTCTTCTGATACTGTTCTAGTCTAAACAGCACTTTATTGTTTTTATATAGCTGATCATTCTTCTGAAACCCCGTGAAATACTATTTCTTTAAGGGCAATAATTCGGTTGCACTGTGGTCAAAATGTTTAGACAAAAAAATCATGCATGTACTAAGTCCTGTTGTCTATATTTTCTACATCAAGTTAACAAAAATATGTACAAATAGCTAGCTCCGTTTCAAATTATAAGCACGATGGCGAAAAAGCCATTTTCGATAGATTTTTCCCGAGATCAGTATTAAAGTGCTGTTACCTTGAACTACGTTTCATTCTACAATGTAATTTTATTTCTCACCTTAGCACATCTATCAATTCAATGCGTTTCTACCAAAATGTCAAAAACATTCGCATTGAACACGCACGTATACCTTTATGAATTCCCCGAGTAAGTACGTGACTATTCTTAGATGGTTCTTACCCTTGACATTTTACCTCATTTAGACTAGTATGTAAATTTTCCTTTTTCAGACTAAAAGTAAGGCAAAAGCTTTTGGGTCCTTGACTTTTCGCTACGAACTTTATTCAGTAGTAGAATCGACAATATCTAAACTGAAGAATTATTGGATTAGCAATTATTTAGCAGAAATAATTCAATTTGTCTAAAAATATAAATTATCATACCACTGCTTTGCAAGTTATTATCTCAAAAATCACGGCCTGTAAACACTAGCTCCTCCTATTTTTTTGGAGGTGAATTGAAAAAGAGTTAATGATACCTCCGTGGCAGGGTTATAATTACCGGAAGTATAGGAGTTCTGAATGTAAGCAAAGAAATAGGGTGAGTCGTTGCATTATCCTTTCATTATTATTGCTTCATGCTACATATACTATCAAACATGCTCAACAAAATCAAACCTGAAGGGACATATGAAATGACACAAAGACAAAATTCTCAAGTGTAAGAGCTGATGTAAACCTTCATGGAACACGGAACCCAATGGTATGTCCACAGCGCGGAACGCTTTTTTATTACTACAAGTATAATTGTATACCTTAAAAATCAATACTGATTTCAAGTTCTTAGATAAAATGGAGCATCCTGTTTGTTCATCTATTCAATTTCCATGTACTTCAATTTAGTAGCAACATATGGTGACATGACTCTTATCAGAGTGGAGCATTAAACATCTTTTTGATCGTGTTAGTCTTTGAGTTGCCACTACTTATCAGTGTTTTGATAGATAAATATAATGAAAAAGGTTTGTTTCCCTTGTAAACGGATGAAAACGAACACAGAAGAAAACTCCGGAGCTTCTATGTTACTGTATTTTGCAGTCGCTGATTCTGTTTTTCCTGAGTTACTGACCAGCACGGTCAAGAATCGCCTTATACTGGTCTTCCAAGAAATATAATTCATCATTTATGATAAAACACATTACAGGAATGTGTCAGTGATATCGTGGAAGTGGTAATTTAGTGTTTTTGCCGAATAATGCTTCTTCTGAGTCGTGGCATTGTTTACCTGCTATTTTCGCATGGTTTTCCAAAGTATTTGGAAAAAAATGCTTAGATTTGCTGAAAAATGAATAGCAACTCGAAGCACATCTTGCGCTATATGCCGTCCATGACAATGATTTTCAAATAACAGAAAAATATAATTTTCTTACCTAAAATCACCAAAACCGCTCCATTTGATCCGAGATCATGCGTTACTGATCCGGTTTTTGAAGTTAACGATTGGACTCGGTGATAATGCAGCATCGACAAAGCATATTCAATAAGGCATGTAGTTTATAAATAAACCAGATATGTACTAATAAGCTTTGATTATGTGGCATTTGAGTCCAATAAGTCCAGAGGTGTTCAAAGATAATCCGTCACAGATCTATTGTAAAGCAATCGTTGGATTTACCTGTATTGGAAAATAAACAGTGTCGATTGTATTGAGGTCAACTGCCACATTATCAAAGTTTATTAGTACGTGGCAAATATCGGTCGTAAATAATCTGGTTTATAATACTGCGTTTTTAAAGTTTAAATGATTTAATGCTTTTAACATTATTATGATAAAAAGTAGAGTATAGACAGTTCATGGTCTTGTGGCAATTGTCCCCTTGGATGTTTTGTGTGCAAGTCAGGAAGGGAACCGCGGGTCTCTTTATAGATGATTTTGTTAATTAACAACTAAAATAACAACATCAAACATTTTGTATTATTTATTGTTCTTTCTCTTGAGAAGGAATATTTTATTTCGGTAAGTCACACTTGACTGAGCTACTGATATCGAAAGCTGTTGTAATTACAAGCTGGCCAATTAAACTCCGTGCCCCTAGAAATAACCTCTGACGTTAAACTATTCTTTCCTAATTGAGGCGACTCTCTGACTGAACGCGTTCCATGCATTACATATTACTAAACCCGAGGATGATTGATTCTTTTATTTCCTCCATTCTTGAAGAACATAACATATGTACATTCAGTCGACCAGATACACATATATCAGCAAATTTAAATGTAGACAACTAAATATTATCGTTACTAATAAACTTTGATAATGTGGCAGTTGACCTCAATACAATCGACACAGTTTATTTTCCAATACAGGTATATCCAATAATTGCTTTACAAAAGATCTGTGACGGATTATCTTTGAACACCCTTGGACTTATTTGACCCAACTGCCACATTATCAAAGCTTATTAGTACATTCAAATACATGGTTCATATGTGAAAACAAACTCCATTGCGACCCACTAATTATGCGCAACAAATTCACGCATCGAATCGTAATGGATTGACCGGGTCAATGTTTTATTGCCGTATTTACTCTACTGAAAGTGGTAACATATTTAATTTGTTGTTGGATTTAACAATTTATGTTAAATAACTAGCGTAAATACTTACCTGACATTTTTTGGCAGTATAAAACAGACATTGCAACCAAAATTTTACAAGATGATCATTTTATATTAATATAAATGTGCCCTAGAAGGAACTTTTGCTATGCTTTAACTTGTTTTATTTAACTTTTGGAACTTTTTGACAAATTTAATAGGAAAATAATAGATAAAACATTACAAAAACAAAATAATAATACCTCCACCAATACCAAGACATGTTCTAAAATTAACATCCCTTTAACATATAATACATTATCTACAATTTGGAACACATCAAGGCATCGACCTGTATTTTATATCAGGTCTCAAATTTCAAATTTCGCTGGGCCTACGATTGATTAGTTTGGCCGTAAACAGCCAAAACTACGCAGCGTAATCAAATAAAAATGAATAAAACAAAACAAAACATGATCACTTGTCTGTTTTAATCAATTAGTGACCGTATTTATTTTGAAATTTACTGTGAAGATTGACCTCCTACTGTGCGAATTAAGTCAGGATTTTTATTAGTACACTAGATCTGCTTAATAAAGTTTAATGAGTCAACTTAATTGTGTGTGCGCCTAAAAACATACGCAGTTTCAAAAATAGATTATTTAAATTGGATTCCCTTTTACCAAATAGACAATGCATTATTTAAAAAAAAGTCTGCATACAAATTACTAATTAATTGAATAAGTTTCAAAGTTAGAAGTTACAAGAAAGAACGGAGAACCAGTCATAATTATTGTGAATTGTTTAGCTGAAATATTTCTTTGAAATTCATCGTTACTCTTTGAAAAATACTGCTGTACATATCTTTTGAAAACGATGCATTTTAAAATAATTTTGAAAAAGGTAAATGTCTCATATACCCAAATATTTACCGTCAACACCAAACTATTTTAAGCAGCTTCTTTCCGATTTCCATGAAATGTATTAACTCTAGAGACAAAATGGTGAAGAGATCACAATGCTCAAACGACTGTGTTTGTATTTACACATCATGTCGTATGCACCGTTATTGTTTACACAATCGCTAAATTACTTCAGATTATATCATTCATACGGGCTCCGTACGACTTCCTTGGTGATTCAATGTGGTATACCGTACGAATGCCGTGCGAGCGCCGCAAGAACCCACGAGCACCGTACGATGTACGGCCGGGCTTCTTGCGAGCTCCGCATGACTTGTCAGCGATGTCCGTACGGATATCCCACGATTGCATCATCTAAAGATCGTACAAGGCCCGAAGGTGCTGTGACCAGACGCTACGATTGTACAGAGATCGTAAGGATTCTAAAATTGGTGGACTCGTACGGTTTTTTAAGACCGCGCGGACATCGTACGGTTTTGTGACCGAGGCATTAAACGTATACATAGGTACATATACATTGTATATCGTTTAAAGCCATGTGAGGGGAAAAGAAAACAGAACTGGTATGATTTTAAGTATTTTCCGTTCATGCATGATGTATAAGGCTTTGTTTAAAGAAAGTTGAAAGGCCGGAAAGGTGAAATGGCTCACGCTCTTGTACTTTGTACCGAGTGCAAATATATTTCTGAAATATCAGAAACAAACTCGCTTTTCATTTCTTCAAAGAATATCATTTGCAATATCGATAGGTCATGTTTATGTAGAGATTCTAACAGGAAACATATGAATGATTCAGCAACAACCTATATAAGTTTTGTATAATTTAAAAGAAAAATAAAAAAAAAACTCGTTGAATGTTTTAGTGTTTGAGTGGTAAGCCTTTCTTGCACATGAAGGAACAAATAATGCGTAATAAATGTATTTAAAAAAAGGACATAGTTTAGGACATTAAGAATCCCAAATTGACTATTAAAGTGACTAAATGATTTGCATAACTTTTAAGTAATATGATAACTCAAAATGCTTCGATTGTATTCAAAAATAGGTACACTGAAAACCCTTGGTGATTTAAGTATTAAATTTTGTATCTGTATACTAAACATTGATTTCAAAATACTATATACAATATCTAAGTGATTGACTGTAATTAGTACACGCATGCGTAACCGAATTGGAACAATATCGTATTGTGTATGGTATTGTATTATAAAGGGAATACCATGATGAGCTCGTAAGCCCAAAATACCAGCACTTAAGCACGTTTCAAAGTACTTGTTTTTGACCTGTTACCTGTTTTCGTCTTTCCTTTTCCATCCGTCAGTTTGTGTTTTCTGTCTGGCATTCACAATCCTCAAACTAGGACACAGTGTATATAACTGTTAGGTTTGGTCAAGACCAATTATCAAACATCGGATTTAACAAGAAAGTAATATATTTTGATGTTAATAACAAAAAATGCTTCATCAGCATTTTAATCAAAAACTTTATCACCCTTTAAGCGTTACCATTACCGATATAACCATATACGTACCATATTTCCATGTGGAGTTCCGTACATCGTTCTTTAATTGTGGCTTTTCCTGTTAGACTTTTGTTCTTGTTTGGTATGCGAATTCATTTCAGAATTAAGAACATGATTTTCGGAAATAATACCGTCATAACCATATATATACATTAGAAGTCAGTAACGTTTTTCATTATTTTTTTATTTTGACGGTAGATTCTACGTCCAGAAAAAGGGCACAGGAATGGGTACGAAGGTCGCTCCAACTTATGCAACATTAGTACTTGGATACTTAGAAGAAACACTTTACAACAATATAAAACATAGATACAGTTCTGAATTTTCCAGTTACTTACGCCTTAACTGGAAGCGATTTCTGGGTGATTGTTTCCTAATTCTGAACAAGAAAATTAACGCATTAGAGTTCTTACAAGAACTTAATAAGTTACATCCAAGTATACAGTTCACATGCAGTGAGGATGATGTTATTATGCCGTTTTTAGATATTCTTGTTAAAAAATCTGACAATAGTATAACGACGGACTTGTACTGTAAATCTACTGACACACATAACTACTTAAACTTTAATTCCTGCCACCCAAAACATACTAATGTAAATATACCGTTTAACTTAGCTTCAAGATTAAAACACGCCCTCTAGCCCCGGGCTGAGCAGAACTGAACATTTACGCAAGTTATAAGTACAAGAATGTAATTTAGAGACATCCGCAGATGTGCTCAAACGGCGGTGCACATGGAACCTTCATTGATGCACAGAGTGCTATTCCATGAAAAGCGGATACAATAATGGCTGGGCCCTAATCGAGAAAACAATAGGCAGAAATAACAAACTGGAGTCCAATAGCTCTACCTATTCTTTGAATAGTCGAGATAAAAACATAATTTTCCTTTTATTTCAAATGCTGCAGACCTATCTTTCTCATGTTCCCGTAAACTTGGTTAACTTTTTGCCAGAACTGACATTTGTTGCAGTCCTACCCTGAAATGTGCACTTTCACCTTTCTCCTACAAAGACAAAAACAGTTTTACTGCATGTTTCGGTATTTCGGTATTACCGTAAAATTTGGCCATAATGATCTTAATTTAACAATACAATTTTTTTTTGCAATAACGATGTTATTTATTGTAATTACGAAATATTTTCTCGTAAAAATGAGATACGAGTCATAACAAGTAAATATCTCATGTAATACGTATACTTTTCTTCTATCAAAATTGATAGAATATCTCATAATTACGAGATAAAAACGATTGTTTTGTAATAATGATATAAAATACATACATACATTTTAGAATGTCTACACCTGGACCCGTCCTTTACATAAAACTGCAAACTTAGCACGAACAAAGCATGGACAACTATTGAAACATACATCATACGTCCAAGTTAAATGTTACTTTTTGTAAAGGTACTTCAAATCATTCATAAATATGACAAAACGAGATATGTTCGAAACTTTCTTAAGAATCAAGACAAAATATCATTAGTGTTTAAAAAACTTTTAATTGCAATAAATATTTATATGCAATCTAAGTAAAACTCCATTTGACATGGTATTTTTACTTAGCACAGATACACAAATCAATGAATTGTCTTTGCCTCAAAGAGGACAATATTAAAGACATTATATAATATCACGACAATCTTGAATTTTTCGTGAGGACCGTGTTTTAAGTCAGAGAAAAGCCTCAAACTATCCATTATGTGAATGAATGGACAATCTCGGCGCGTTGCGCCTCGATTTGTCCATTCTTTTACATAATGGACTGTTTTCGGCTTTTCTCCTTTACATAGTCACTATAGTGAAAGATAAACAGTTACAAGAAAGACGACTTTCAGAATCAAAGTTACAGTTATTGAAACAAAACCATCCGGAAGAAATTATTAAGCACGAAATATCAAAGGCGAAATAAAAAGGACCTATAGCAACGGATGATTGCGAAAATCAAACATCGGACAATAATGTCATTCCATTTGTAACAATTTTTAACCCACGTAATAAGAACATGTCACCAGCAATACAAACATCAAACATGCAAAGCAATGCTACAGAACAGTGACAGGATGAAAAGTGTTTTGCAACAGAAAAGAATAATAAATAGGAAAAGGCAACCTAAAATCTTAAAACGCATTCTATCGAAATCGAAATTTGATATGGTGGAAAATATCGTGACTGTAACAAAGTGCAACAGAAGCAGGTGTAAGACGTGCCCAGATTTGCTAGAAGGAGACTTAATTAAATTTTCAAATGGTAAAACATTTACTGTTAAACAGAATATGAATTGTATTTCAAAAAATGTTTTCTATTCTATCATCTGTGCGGTCAAACAAACAATGAACTGTGCCAACGAATGACACTACATAGACAAAAAACTAATAACGATGAACTACGTATTCTGAAAGTAAATAAACATATCAATGAATGCTCTGGTGGGAAGTTTAAAATATTCCCTCTTTACAAAAATCTGACTAACAGTGACAGTTTCAGAGATGAGAAGGAACTACATTTTATAAATATCTTGAAACCGGAACTTAATAGCATCTGTCAATAGTTATGCAGACCCGCACGCATGGCGAGCTCCTAAAAGTTTAATGTATATTTGCTGTGTAACTTGAATCTCCTATTTATATATGCTTGCTCATTTACCTTAACACTGAGATTAATACTGGTCATAATTGTTTAAATGTTTTAATATTATCAACTGTGTACACTTAACGTACTACCAACTGCTTTGTTCTTTAATTTTTTTATCTCTTTTCCTTCCTGTAATACAATTGTATCTTTAAATTTTATTACCTCCCTTTAATTTTGATGCTATTTCTATATTTGGCTATATACCACTTTTGTCATAAAGAACAAGTGGGTAATTTGAGTAATTCTTTCTTTTTACAGTATCCATAATTGATTTTAAAGCTATTATTACTTTTAAAGTAATCATCTTAATGTTATTTATTTACTTATATATCAATAATAAATATGTTTTAACAACAGTTATTAACTCCCTTTTTAAATGGTACAATATCTGTTTCTGCCAAGTTTTGTGTGTATGTACACAGGGTATTCTTGAGTGTATTATACATTTTTTCTTGAAGTTTGCCGCAACGTCTGTTTACGACGTTTCCCGTAATTTTTGTTATGTCGTAACGTCATTGTATTATTTCAAAATGTAAACTGCCTGAAGATATGTGTACAGTTGAAAGCGCTGGCAGTGAAGAATTAAAATAATTGAAAAAAAGCAGAAGTCTACTGCTGTTATTTCCTTGCGGCTGCTTTCTTTAAATGTGGCTTTTTCTGTTCCTTTTGAGTATGCAAATTCATGTCTGTATGAGTTTGATTCCATTAAGCTTATAACCTTGAACTTCTCACTAAAAGCAAATGTACTGAGGTAATCGTAGACAGGCATCAGTCGTCAGAGTCCTTTAAAATAAATATTTCTACCACAAAACTCTCTTTTAATAGCACTTTCTGGAAAAAAAATACAGTCTCTTTTATCTCTGACTAACGCCTGGACAAATGCGATCTGAACTCGGCAGACTTCTGCCAGGCTAACAATCATAATGAATAGGAAGTCATTGCAAATGTGTTCGTTTTACATACCCCTTGGTTGACTCCCAGAATCCATTATGGGCTTCACAATCTGAATAATGAAGTTCTTGTCAATTTGTACTTTTTATTACAAAACGAATAGGAGAGGTCTTAATAAACTTTACATTTATAAATTCAAAATTGTATAAAAATATCTTTAAAATGTAAATAACGTAGATATGAGTAATCTTAAGCATGTAAAGGTGTAATTTTTAAAAATGAATATGTTTAAGAAATAATTTATAGCAAAACAGTGCTTTATCACTATTTATACACGATGGGCGGTTATACGTCGGGCGTAATAATTTAACGAGGGCGCCCGAGTGTATAAATAGTGATAAAGCACTGTTTTGTTATAAATTATTTCGATTCTAATATGTTCTTTATTGTAGAATTTATATCAAATATGATGGAACTGTTTCTTCGCGCAAGCATGGCGCCAATAGTAGGTATTTGTTAAAACACGCCAGGGCCGGAAACGGTAATACGTCTTGCGGCAGAATTCAGTTCGAGCGAAAATTATTGCAAATTATTCAGCAAAGCGAATAACTAATTCAGTATGTGTATAAAGTAATCAAAACATTTGTGCAATGTGACATTTCGTTTAAAACATGTAATTAAGTAAAATATTTCATGAAATCTGAAAGCGCTATTTCTTGATGTGTACATGGCGCTAAATATCACGTTGACGTGACGTCAACATAACATCGTTGTGATGATTAAAGCATTGTTAGCCATATTAGAATAAAAGTTAATTAATTTTATATGTTAAAGCCAATGCTTAAGATACAGTTAAAGCACAGAAATTTCCTGTAAAGTAGTTAATATTTTTTTCATGTGGTGAAACAGAATGATGATTACACCAACAAAATATTGCTTGTTAATGTGGGAAAGTCTATTAATGAAATTAAACAATCGGTCAGAACAAAACCAGTGGTTCAGCTCTTATGGACAGTATTTAGTAATCTTTCATGAAATGCTTTAATCTTAGAGCACAATTATCTTTTTAATGGTCAATGTACTTTCAGACGAATGGTTAAGGTCGCTGACTTTGCATCACATGCCTCTCATCATGTTTGGTTCGAAACAGACCTTTTTTGATGCGAGTGGCTTGTGTTAGATAGATAGTTCTACCCTGGTGCCTGCTATTACCAGTTCAAGCTGTATAAGCCGCCATATGAGTGTGAGACATTGAAAGAAGTAAAGATGTTTAATTATTTACCAATATATAGTTTATTAGATTATTATGAAATTAATATGATTTTTAAAATCTTTTGACTATACTGGTTCTGGTTCAATTTAAAATACTTGTATCTTTATCAAATACATTTTAAATGTTCATAATGCCTTTGTTTATGTGACTGCCACACCTTTTGTAATTAACATGTGATATATTTAAGAAATAATATATCTCATCCAAGTGATTGGTCGTTGAATAAATCATTGTTTGGAGTTCCGATGCGCAGGAATTATATCACGAGGGCGCAGCCCGAGTGATATGATAATACGCATCTGAACGACAAAACAATGATTTATTCATTATTTATTTATATTAAGAGCAAATCACTAAATGAGATATATTATTTCGATTCTAACACGTTACAAAGGATTTTTAAGTACATCTTTGATGACATGCATTAATTATTAGCCCGTTTTCAATCGGTTTCTTTTCCAGTGCGCCGCTATGCCGTTTGACGCCATGACGTAATAATTGTGACGTCAGAACAGTGATTTGTTAATAGTTCACTGTTTTCTGCCTTCTTTGTTTAATAGGAAAATGAATCGGATCGTGTTAGAATGTGTTTTTTGTAATGAAGCCTTATGGAACTTTAAAGTGTCCAAAACTATTGTATGATAATTGACTGCAAAAGTGGTGATGTTATAACATTTATTTGTTGTTGTTTTTTCCACAGAACGACTGGCTACATAGACTGTACCACTACCAATTATAAGAAAATTAATTGATTTTATAAAAAAAAAGTAAATAATAAGTACTATAGTGTGCAGCTATAAATCATGAACAATTCAAATGAGATTTTACTAACTGGTAAAGGCAGAACTTGTTTTACGGTGATCTTGATGCTATGCCTCGGTTTCTATCTTGTTCCCAAGAAAGTACTTTTCATTTTGTCTCCCACCACCAATGGTGTGGAAGACATACTGATTTACTCCTGTCTGTGTGTCTGTGTGTCTGTCACAAAGCTTGTCCGCACTTAGACTAGCCACTAGACTGATAATAACTATATTTCAATGTTTTTCCCTTTTTTGACAAATTCAATTTCATAGAGACAAAAGCCAGTCTATTTTAGAGATTTTCACACAGGACTGATGTTGAAATTATCAGGATATTAGACATAGGATATAGACTGGCTCAGTTCGCTACATTCAATCGTAAAAATGTAAAAAGATATATCATGGTCTAGGAGCTAGTCTAGTCCGCACTCTAAGTCGAACATTTCTCATCCGATCTTCACCAAACTTGAACAAAATGTGCTCAGCCAAGTTCGATAACTAGCCAAATCGGCATAGGCTCTTCGGTATTATGGCCCTTGACCATAATTACTGAACCATTCATCCTAATCACCTAGACTCATAAAAATGCTGAACCATTCATTCTAAACCTTGCTCCAAAAACCATCCATCCTAATCATCTAGTCTCATAAAAAATACTGAACCATTCATTCTAAAACTTACTCCAAAAATTACTGAACCATTCATCCTAGTCAACCTATAATCACTAAACACTGAACCATTTATCCTGAAACTTACTCCTGAAGTGTACTTTTTTATTATTCAGATGTTTAGGCAGTTGTGGGAGACATGCGCTTTTCTCAAAAGCACCTCTAGTTGATAATGATTTCATAAAGTTAACATAGTGGCTTTAAGAACGGTTCTAATGGTAAAATAAATGCAAGAAACTCATATCATATTGTCCTTAATAATGAAAATAACTACACCATTTTGAAGTATGTTAAAGTTTAAAAAGTTTAACATCAGCTATTCAACAAACGTACTTCAGTTAAGGTGGTAAAGGCTTTTCTAAGAAAAAAATCAAACATTTGATTGGGAGTGATTTGAAACAGCTCTTGCTCAATTAATCTTGTTGCCGGTCAGTTTAGGGTGATTACTGACAGATAGTACTAATCGCTCTTTAAGACATTATGTATCCTCAGAATCGCATTTTAAAATTCTGTATAGATGAGCTTAGAGAGACAAGGCTTTTCTGAAAAATATTAGCCTCATTATGACAATTTGCAGATTACTTGATCTCAACAGACTTTGCAAGTCTCGGGTGATCGATGTTGGACCATTGTTCCCTCTTATTTCAACATATTGATTACGTGTTTGAAAGGTTTTAGTGTCAAAATACTATATATTATAATATTCAAGTCATTGATTGCAACAGATTCGTGCATGTCTAACCGAATTAGAAAAATATCTTATTGTGGTATTCCACTTTGGTGTAGACGTTTAGGATTTGTGATCTTATTTAAGATAGATTATGAGTCGCATGGGATCAGACGGTTAAGCGTTATATGCTCTTGATCTATCACCATGATTGTACATTACTTTGTAAACACTCTCACACAATGTGAATTTCTAAATGATCGTATTCAGGTTTTATTTGTTTATTTGTTTGTTTGTTTTTGGATAAACGCCGTTTTTCAACAGTATTTTAGTTATGTAACGTCGGGCTTTCTATGAATGTGGCTTTTCCTGTCGGACTTTTGTCCTTGATTGGTTTGCATATTCATGTTTTGAACTTTGAGTGTGATTCAATTAAGCTTACGTCCTTGAACTTTTTATTAAAAGCAATTGTACTCAGGTGATCGATGTAGGGTTATTGTGCCCTCTAATTTCAAGATAATGATTGCTGCATATGTGCATGCTTAACTGCATTAGAAAAAACACCTTATTGAGGTATTCCATTTAAGCGTAAACATGTATGATATGTGACAACAGATGACAAGGGAATACCATGATTAGTTCATAATACCCTCCCCCCCCCCCCCCCCCCCCCCCCCCCCCACCCACACACACACACTTTGTCTTTCCTTGTTTTTGTTTTCCGTCCGTCCGTGAGATTGCTTTCTGTCTATCATTCACATTCTTCAAACTAGGACACAGTGCATATGACTATTAGATTTGGTCAAGTTTGATTACGGGCTGAACCGGAAGATTTGGATAAATGTCTTTGATTTCTGAAATACTTTGAATTAAAAACTAAGCAAACTGTAGCGGGTTCATGTTTATACTATTTATATAACATGACATCAGAGTGTGCATGATAGTAGAATGTCGGTCAAGTTGATTACAAGCCAGATCTCTAAAAAGAAGTTTAAGTGTTATGTGTTCTTGATTAATCAGAACATACCGTATTTCATTATTTATCTATTTATCTTGATTGCTAACAATCTTAATATATTTGCATACTAGTATAAATATAACTTTTCGATTAATTTCGATTACGAGTCAGGCAGGAATATTAAGACCAGAATTTTATGTCCTTGATCTACAAAAAACAAATCACTAGGATTTCACTGTAGGATCATTTCTTCACTAATGCCAATAATATTTACTTAAGATGTGGATAACTATAGGATAGTACTGTAGTTTGAGACCTTAAGGTCTAGAGTTATGTTCCCTTGATTTATCAAACTGATGACAAGTTTAATCATGTTAACACTCTAGCCTAAAGGGCGTTTATTGACCCACCAATCTTAACTATATTTGAATATTATGTTAATACTTTGTACATGTAAGATCTTATTCAAGGTAGATTATAAGTCGCTTCGCTTTGTAAACACACTCATACAATGTGACTTTCTATATGATCGTTTTCAGATTTTAGGACATAATTTTCGGAAATAATACCCTTATAACTAAATTCATGTGAAGTACCTAATATGTGGTTGCTTTCTTTGAATGTGGCTTTTCCTGTTAGACTTTTGTCCTTTTTTGTTATGCGAATTCATGTCTGGATGTCTGCGTGTGATTTAGCTTCTGTCTCAGAAAATTTGAATTTAAACTTGTCATTTAAAGCAGTTTTATTCAGGTGATCGATGTAGGGGCCACTGTGTCCTCTTATTGTAACAAACTTATTGAGTGCTTGAAAGATTTCAGTGTCACTTGCCATGATTGTTAATTACCATGTCTGTCCATAAAATCTAACTAGCTACTATGATTTTTAAGCTAGACGTTTTTGGAATTTATTCACATGTTTGGTATAACAGGATAACAGGAAGAATTTTTACCACCAATGCTATTTACTCCTGCTACGCAGCACAATTTCTACAATGGTATTTTCCGAACAATTTTCTGGTAGTTGAACACATTTAAGATAAACTCAAATCAAATAAACGATCTGCATTTTAATTTACAATGTGTTCACAACATTACTTATGATATGAAATAAAACACTGCCTCAATCGGGAATCGATCCGACTTCAACTCAGCCCATAACATTTGAAGAAGAACTGTCTAATGATGGCACGGACCGAAGGACACAATTTTCAAGTCGATAGTAAATATCTCATTCGGTATATCGCATGTTACAGTAGAGGGATCGATCCCGATTTTCGTTGCTTCGCGCAGGATCGATTCCCTATCAATTTAAAGGTAGGCTTTGGAGTAAAAACAACACTGCTCATATTTGTACTGATGTGCAAGACGTTGCGGTTCGGACAAGTTATGTGAACGCTTATAAGGCACAAGGAAAAAGCGTATTCTTCCAAAAAATCCGAAGTCAGACGCTCTGGGCACGTGCCGGAAGTACACACATTTTTTAATTCATTAGTATACATCTCTGTCGGTATATCGAATGATACCGTAGAGCCCGATTTTCGTCGATTCCCTGTTACTTCATTATAGAAGTCTATTAACCGTTTATATACAATATACAGTTTGTATGTGCTTTTAGACTTTTAAATAAATAGCCATTTGTGATACGCTTTTTGCATGTTTTAGGAATAATCATAACAGAAATCTTTAATCGAGAATATTCGTAAATGTTTATATTTAACGCTTTTATAATTCATGGAATCCTTCGAAACAAATAATTCTATTTGAAAGAATTGTATTTTAAGAAGGAAAATGTCGTGTTGATAAAAATAACACGCGGTATTCCAAGTTATGGACCAGTATATAATACCCCGGGCGAGCTCCGTACGAGTAAGTTTTCAGTCGAATCTTGGCAAACTCGTACGGCTGGATCGCAACATTATTCGCAAAAGAAGGTCCAATGGAACAGACGCGCGTCGTTTTGAGTATTCTGGCGTTAGTGTCAAATCTATTGTCCGTTCAAAGTAATGGTATGTTCTTTTAACTATATCTTTTTTTTCTTTAAAAGGCAGAGAAGTGATCCTCTCATATTTATTGTATTATAAATTAAATTGATTTTGATATACGCAAATAGTTAAGCATTTTCAATACCTACACATATTTTATCGGTCATGAATAGGTCCTTTATTGTGGAGTGCTTTTAATTGAAGCAATAGCTAAAATGGCTTTATTCATTCGTCATTAATCGGAGCCCAATTGCAATTTGATATATTATACACTTATATTTCAATCTGATAAATTCTAAAACGCGTGCAATGATAGTTTATTCTACCGACATTGACATAGACGTGAACAATTCATAAAAATGCTTCGCTTAAGAAAACAATTGCAGTTAATGATACATTAACGGTCTGTAATTACAAAGTATGTAATTGATATAAAGATCAAATTAGTACTTGATTGAATAAAGTCGTTAAGATTTTATTGCAAATGATCTATAACTTGATATTATCCATAACAAAACATTCGCTCAGTCTGAACGTATACGATATACTGAATGTGCGAACTACAAAATTTATTAATGGGATATTCATTTGACAAAATAAACCCAGTTTAATTGGAAGTAAAATACTTTATCATTAAAACCGAAAAACGATAATTATACGGGAAACGGTTTCAGACATTTTGCAATAATTATGTTGCAAGTAAAGATCTTTAAGGGCGAATAAAATCTATGCTATGTACCTCTTAAATATGTTTTAATGTGTCATTAACTATAATTTAATATCAATTAAAATTGTGTGTATATGTGTGTTAGGCTGGATCAACGTTCAACGGAATATAAATAATGTATCGGACATTTATAGCTAGAATTTCAGATTCAGTTTTTGTGAGGAGAGACGAAGAAAACTCGATAATTAAGTAACGTTTGTGGTGTAAGATTTATTAAGCTGAAATGAAATGAGGTAGAGGAGAATACTACAGGATCGACATACCGACACTTGATAAAGATTGTTATACCTTTTCTCCCTTTTTAGGTTGGGGATAGACGTAAGAGTATTGCTTTGTAGATCTCATATATATTAATCATGTTATTAGAATTGCAGGGTTTAGTGCATGGCAATTCCACAGGCATAGTATCATGCAAACCATGTTTATTTTCCAACTTTAGATTGCGATAATGTATTTCCTGGCGTACCAACCTTCGGACTAAACTGTCAGCATAGATGTCATTGTTATAATGATGACAAATGCAGCGAATCAAGAGGTTGTACAAACGGAAGATGCAATCTCGGATGGATGGGACCACTTTGTCAATATCGTAAGTTTTTTTCTCAGAGTTTTGTTGTGTCAATGTCTGAAAATCTACAATTATTTTAATTGTGAATTGCTTTTAATTATCTATCAATACATAAAATTTGTAATAACAATTCACCTTTAATTTGGTGGGAAACTTCATCAGAGACAGACTTTTTATGAAAATGCGCAACATGTTTTACTTTGGTCTATATGACAAATCAGTTTGTAACGTTAAACGTTAATATCTAGATAAACGAATATTTATGCAAGCATACAACGTTAGAGACTAAAAAAAGCAAAAAAGCTGACTTTGACCTTTGCGCTAGGGTCCGTGAATTGAGGAAGACATATTGTCTTTATATTTTGTCCCAAGTTATTTAACCTGCAAATGTGACCTTTAGCTTTAAGCTTTGTGTTTGGATTTTGTGATTGGCAAACTAACCCATTTGTTTTGGCTCATTTGTGCCAAGATATACAAAAATCTTTGATGGATGGTAGAGTTATGAGACAGAAAGGAAACAAATCCTGTTGTATACCGTAGGTAATATTGCAAAAGAGTTCAAGGAGACAGCACAAGAAGGAGAAAATTTTATTCAACATTCAGACCTTGCAGTTGATGGCAATCTACAAACCTGCAGTGAAACAAACCTGGCCCAATCTGATGGTCAACAAGCTTGGAGAGTTCAGTTAAACAGGCCATATCGTGTTGTGGGAGTGAAAATTCATATATTGATCAACGATCTGGGTATTGATTACTTTTTGTTCAAATGTTTTATTATATTTCATTGATTATAACTTACAAACGTGTAACTTGTAGTAGATTTTTATGTGCTGAAGGTAAGATTTAAGAATACGTTTTGACCAAACACATTCCAGTACATGCAGTGTTATTGTAAATATGGATAATTCAAAAGTACACGGCAATGAAACCAGCTTGACATAAAAATGGTTTCTGGCAACGATGAGTATAAAGTGACTGGTTACATTGGCAGACGATATAATAACAGACATTATCCTGTTCCTATACCACCTTCGTATTAATTAAAAGAAAAAATACGGCAAATATCATCGATGCTGACTTAGGGTATAAAGAACCTATTTGAGAGCTAATCATTAGACTGTATTTGATTCATAATATCGTAATAGATATATAATTAAATCAATTTGTTTCAGAAAATTTCGCAAACTTCCGGATAGAGACAGGGCCTACAAGTTTGAGTTTTCCAAATTTATGTTATGAACAGCAAAATAAACCAGCCACCTCCGAGATCGAAATAATTTGTTTAGAGCCGGTTGAAACACAGAACATCAGAATTACCCAGTTGTTAGAAAATGTTCCGTTGCGAATCTGCGAATTTGAGATATATGGAGGTAAAGTGCCAGTTTAAATAGTTATTTGTGTTATATACTTATCAGGCAAAGTGTGCTTGACATTATTACATTTGTGAAGTAACTATTGTTAAATCGATAATCATCATAAAACGTATAGCCGTATTGTTTCAAATACTAAAATGACTTTTTTGTGTATATTAACATATATCATAACAGTATTTTTTTTCAATTCTGTGAGCTAAATAATAACATGTGATTGATTGCAAATTGGTACACTTTTCCCAAAGGAAATCCATGTCATTTTACAAACATGTATAGTCATACATACTCAGATATCAGTTGCATTGCATACCGCACAAACTCATAATGTATATAGACTTCTGAGTAAACATTTCAAATAAGAGTTTTAACGTTACCAGGAAGAGAGATTGCATTTAACATGCCGACAAACCAATCGACAGATTACGGAAATTGGTTGTCTTCCCGAGCCGTCGATGGTAGATATCCTGATGAAGGTGAAGAACTGATTATTGAAGCGAACACATGTTCGAGAACAGACGGACTAGAAAACAATCCGTGGCTGTACATTGACCTGCAACAAGACTTTAAGATACAAGATATGAGCTTCTATGGTCGACATACAACATTAGGTATATATATCTCAACTTTAAATACTGGTATAATGTAATCTGGATTAATGAAACCGCCATTATTGAAATGATAAGATAATGCACATTCGATGACACGTTATTTGATACTCGTATTAAGGTATTGGACCCGTAATAGAGTATCTTCTTTTTGAAGAGTATTCAGTTCCTACCATAACCCTACTTTGACTGCAATTTTCAGGGGACGCAGGTTCAAACCCCACTGGGACCAAATTTTTTTTCCCCATGTTTTCCTTTTTTTCTAGTAAGATTTTACTTTTTTCAAGACTAATTATGGATGAATTGTACAAAAGTGGAAAATTTTCATTTTATAAGCGATTTTTTGCTGTTCAATGTGAATTTACCTCTTAATCAGGAGGGGCAGAGTTAGACATCTTTAAAAATATTGAGTTACGTGCGGTAAAAGTTCTTTATTTTGCCTTCATTCTTTAGATTACATATTGTGGAAGAAATGCAGGAAGGTTTTACTATTGCCCCAAGGTTATTTTTGAATGAAGTGAGCAAAACTCAAAACAGACCCACCGGATTCGACCTTAATTTTTCAATGTTGGAGTTAGAATTCTGTCTCTGAGTTATTAAATCTGTTTACTTGAGGCACCCTAGACAAAAATAATTTTTAAAGTTTTATTTTGTGTTTTATAATTGTTTAACAATAGTTTGATGTTTCTTTTATCAAAATTAATGTTGTAATGAATTCTCTGCGAACGTTTTAGATAGTGGCCATCATATTGAATTTTGTCTCTTCCTGAGCGTGAGGAAATACCATAAATTATACAAAATTTACAAAAAACGGCACGGTAAAAGTTGTTTAAAATTTGCAACACAGTGTGAAACATGGTCAACTTTAAGAATATACCAAGCAAATGCCATTTATAAAACATTTCTATTAGGGGTCCAATACCTTAAGTATAACATTTACATCCTGTGAGATGTAATTGAAGATGTGTGTATATATTAACTGAATAATGCATATGGTATAATTTCTGTGTCCAACACATATGTAGCCGGTTCGTGAAAACTACATTTATATGTCCTACTTGGATCAATATCTTATATATAAAATAACATTCCAGAAAACTTGTTCACTTATTATTGATATTTTATATCAGAACAATCTAAGGGTTTCTACATATCAGTTGGTGAGGTTGCACATAGCGGAATAACTATTTTCCAAGATACTGTTGACGGTACGACCAATCCTGCCCACTATAGTCCCCGTACCACAGAGCTAACTACTGAATATGTAGCAAAGGTCGTACAAATTGGTATACAACCATACAGTGGAACAGCTACATTGTCAGTATGTGAAATGCATATATTTGCAGGTAAGATATATCATATATTTGACACATAAGAGCATAAAACAAATTAAAGTTTTCGCTCAGCCTTAAAACAGCATTGCAACTGGTACATTCTATACCTTTGATTGCACTTTTCATAAATACATTTTAACGCAACACGTATTTTATTTAAGCAAGGTTTTACATAGTGCCTAAGAGTTTATAATCTTTGCTATCCTAGCATTTAGCATTGGTGCATTCTGTTTGGCTGAACCATAACAAAAGCGTCGAATGTCACAGGGTGAGAAAATTGTGCAGTCAGTCCGGGACTCGAACCCGGGACCCTTCGCTTACAGTGCGAGTGCTCTACTGACTGAGCTAACTGGCTGCCTGACACATATTCTCCCCTTACTTGACCAAGTCCGTACCGTGACATATGATACCTCTCAAATCACGAGGACGCAGTCATGATGTGGTCGTCATCAGAATTGTAAACATGAAAAACCCAGGCTAAATATAGATTTTTTAAACTTCTACTTTCACTTTCAAAATGTTGAAAGCAAGGCTCTGATTGGCTAGCGGAATGGTCGTCAGAACAAGTCTATCAATAGCACGTCTTCAGATCCAAAGCGTAGCGTTAATTGGAGATGTACATTATTCAGATTGCATTCTGTCTTACCAAATGACCTTTTTGAAGATATTGTTAAATACCATCAACATACCTCGTTCCACATCAGTCGAATTTTCCAGCAAACACTTGAATGATTACTTAATGGATTAGAAGAATAGCTTAAATATGCAGACTGTTTAGTGTAAAGTTTATAATAATGCTTCGTGGGGATTTGTCTTAATCTTTATCCTTTGTTTTAAACTTAAACTAAAACTAAAAAAATGATGAAATAAACGTGGTATTCTTTAGATTGTGTTGTGAATAAATGTGGGTGGAATTGTGAAAAGAATTGTTACTGTGATGGAGAAGTAACAGGGAAAATGAAAATAGACGGTATTTGTCCATATGGGTGTTCTGGAAGATGGACGGGACAAAATGGTGCATGCGATATTGGTAAGGTTGAGTTTGATTAGTTAGAAATTGTCATAAAAAGAAAATACTATTAAACAGAGGATAATGCATGCGTGTCTTTTCATATCTAAATACCGAGCATTTTATCAATTTCATTTAAGGTTTAGGAGAATATCATCAAAACACAGAAATATTTGATAAAAGAACAACACCTTTACCAACAATCTACCTTACCATTACATGTTCTGCTGTACTGTGTCCCATATGATAGATACTTAAAATATTCTGAAAAAGTTATACCCCTCCCCACCCCCGCCACCCCACCCCCTTTAAAAATGAATGTCATTTGTAAAGAAATAAAAATAAACAATTGATAAAATGTACGTTCCACCTAGTTATGTGAAATTTCAGCACTGGGACATTATTGCAAATTTATCAAAACGAAGACATGTAACAATTCTTTGAAAATGGTGAGTTTTTAAATGCCTTGAACTGTCCGAAAGCATGACCCCTTTATGCAATCCTTTTCCGTAAGTCAATGTATATATCAGTATAATGACAATTGTTTTGTAGAGTAATATATATGTTTTATATGCTGTTCAATTTTCATGTGAAACAACCCATTCTTTCTATGATCTGGTGTTGTTTGATTTTTTTGTCTCAACATGTGAGCTTGTCCTGCTGAAACATAAAAAATTCTTCTTTCTTTACTGTTATAGCCTGGTCATTTCGACCAAAGCCAAATATGCGATAAAGTTTGTTATCCTTACACTTCAGTGTGCATCTCCAGTCACCTATTGACTGGTCTTTCGGATCGAGTAGTCCAAAGTTTCTGAATAATACAATTCCGCTAAAGCCGGTGCTAGGACGTGAGGATTGCTGCACATTATATTACTTTACTTTTCATGAACAGACTTATCAAACCTAGTCTGCTATTAGTTTGCTTGGTCATGTTTTATGTTAAAAAAGATTTCATTGGATAAAATCCCTTGCTTTATATAGAGTAATGCGATACTACTATGGTGATTTTTACAAACCATACACCTTGATTTTAAATAAATATATATTAACATTATATAATTTTCTCAGAGCAGATTTACACAATGTTCACTTTGTTACAATAACAGAATGTGGTGAAACCGAATGGGGTGAAATGTGCAAACGCAAATGCGGAAACTGCTTGAAATTTCCTTGTGATCTGAAAACTGGACAGTGTGGCGGTGGTTGCAGTGGACCCTGGCTTCCACCGCTCTGCACACAGGGTAAGCAATAACGCTCTTTCTGCAATACGTTTTAATTCCTTTTTTAAGTAATTCGGAATACAGTTATGAAATTAATAATGAATTCTGTCTAGAGTTGATTATTAGATAATATCAAAACGATATAACTTGCATTCCAAACATGAAGTTCTGGATTTCAAGTATGAATGTTAAATCCCCTAACCTTCGATTTTTTTGGACTATTGTAAGTTTGTCCAATGACTTTTTATTGATTACAATAACATTGTTTATCAAAACACTCATACTTCTCCTTTCCATTTGGATCGTTACCGTATAAATTTACCTACCGATTGGATACACATCTATTCCACATATAAGAATACGCAGTAGAGCTTGCCTTTAAAGCAAGGATAAATGCCGACTTCAAAGACCATAGCCACCGCTAACAGTAACCATTTAACAGTATACCGGTATAATAAGATCGCATTGAAATAAAATGTAGGAGTTATTTTAAACCTCTTTAAGTCTTGCTTACCGTCTTACCTTCGTCTTTTCTTTATACTGAAGTAAGTATTGTAGTGTGTCTAGTTTGTAAAACAGCTTAAGTTGTGATTATGCATCCAAGTAGATGTAATTGTGGTATTTATAGCGTGTGAAGCGGGCACGTATGGCACAAACTGTTAGAAAAGATGTGGTCATTGCAATCATGGAAATACCTGTGACATTGGGACTGGCTTTTGTCTTCAAGGTTGTGACCCAGGATGGCAGGGTGATCGTTGTGACAAAGGTTTGTCAAGCAATATATATTGTTATTGTAATAGTAATTCAATGTATTTTATATTCAATAGTAAATGTAACACGTTCCAAACAAGTCTAAAAGTTAATAGTCAACAGTTAAAAAGGTTATGAATAAAATAAGTTTTCCTATTGGTCGAAGTAAACATATTGGTATGAGATGATTACCTTGGGTGACATTATCTTTTAAAATTAACAGTTACGCACATTGCATAGCAATAATTAGCGACTGCATAGACCTACTTTCTGTATCTCGTTAAAGCCTTTGCCACAAATCTGAAGGAATGACCTTTTGATAGTCAACAAACATATACATTTATCAATTTATTTAATAGTTTTCTTTTCAATTATTGTGGTTTTAAAACTATAGAATGTCCGTCACAACGTTTCGGAGCAGACTGTAAACAACGATGTTACTGCTATGACGGTGTAGATTGTAGTAAGGATTTAGGAAAATGCCCAGGTGACTGTGCCCCAGGATATAATGGCATTCATTGTGATAATGGTAACTAGTTGTTCTTATTGCCATTTGTTTTTAGCAGTCATAGTTTCCCTACTAATTCTTATTAGCTTTTGATACTTTTTTCAAAACATAATGCATATCATTGGATTTGATGAAGTAAATACGGTCCATTTGTTTTGAGCACGTCAATACATTTTATACGACTAAGTAATTCTTATTAACATCTAAGAACTTTTATTTTTAAGCATAATGTAGATCATTTATTTAAATGAAGTAAATAATATAATGGTGTTGTTGTTAATGGAAATACATAATATGGTTTTGCATATTTTCTTTTCGATAGTATGTCCGTATGGTCGCTATGGACTTACGTGTGCGCACGCGTGTGGGAAATGCCGCAATGACCAGACATGTGACCACATAAATGGGAGATGTAAGGATGGATGCAAACCAGGATATGAAGGGGCACTCTGCAAACATGGTTTGAACAACAAAAATATATAGATATATGTAGAAAAATATATGATTAACTGAATATACAATCAAATAAATATAAACGTGGAAGTGATATGATTTACTACAGATACAATCAAATCTTCACATATGATAGACTTTGTCGTATGTTTTGTAATAGCTCGATATCTGTTTCATTATTTTTCAACGAAAACACAAAACAGTTGTTTACTTTATATGCATGTCACCTTTGATTTTTAAAATGTCTTTTCTCTTTTGCAAAAGGCAACATTTGAATGGCTCACAAAACCTGACATATTCTTTATTTTAGAATACAATCTGGTTGAACGTATAAAGGAAAATGTAGTTACCAGAATGTCATCAGTTGCAACTGGTTGGGACGGAAAGAGAGCAATTGACGGCGATATTGGCCCGGACCCTAATACGTGTCAATGCTGCAGTTCTACAGAAAACGAAGCTGTATCTTGGTGGAATATCGACTTAGGAAAACAGTATCCAATGAAATCAGTTGAAGTTTACGCAAGAAACAATGGTTTGTGTTGTATGAAATTTTGATTTTAAAGATTAATATATATGTCTGTGTCGTTGTCGGGTTATTCCCTTACTTTTGATCTGTTAGACTATCAAAGATTCTGTGCAATGCTGGTGTAACTCGAATAAAATAAACAAAAAATGGAGACACGACTAATTAAACTTACGACAAGTGGTCAGTTTCATTTTGTACATAACATATTTCAAAGCAGTCTTTTTTTCTATTCATATTTCCTTTCCTTTAGTAAGTAAAGCTTCTATATTGTTTAAATTATTTCAATATAACCTTTGACAAAGTTAAGATATCACGACTCTTACATTTCAGAGAGGGTTTTTCAACAAACGCAAGGCTTCAACCTGACGTTGAAAAATTCAACGCGCGAACCTGGAATCGTAGTACATGCCAATAGACAGATTGCAGACACTGAACCCGTGATTATTGATATACCGAACGTTCCAGCGCAAATTATTGAAATACGAAGAATTGGAAAACTCACAATTTGCGAAATAATGGCAAATAATAAATATTTAAAGAACCACTTACTTAACTTGCGAATCCCAGGCACTAGTTAAAATTACCTGAAAGAAACACTTTAGTTTGCTACAAAATCTTGTTTGTATCAATTTCTATTTATAGCAAGACAAATAACAAATACTGAATAATAGTTCAATATTAAAATTGATTCTTCTACAATGCAGACATCTCTAAAATAACAGCAAACTATGATAATTTCGGGATTGTTTTCTTCTGCTGAACCCGGGGCTACGGGGCGTAGGTGGTAGCTTGCATTTCCATTACCGTCTATGAACAGGCTCATTCAAACCGAACCAGCAATAATTTCGTTTATGTCATGTTGAGCGACCTGTGGTGATTCACTTTTTGTATTTCACTAACACAACAGCTTTGTTTGTGCCGTGTGGCGGCTGTAAAACCTCTCCCCGTACCTTCAATCAGAGCTGTTATATTTCAATCTCTTCAGAACGTTCAGCTTTTAGCTTTAACATTTCGACTTGGGTGTTTCCAATACTCCCGTTTAAACAGCCCTTTGGGTGCTTTTTAATTTTGTCTTTGTGTGCAGTTTCTGTGATATGCATGCTCCATTACCTCAGATCCCTTCTCTAAATTCTAGTTTGTTTTGATCATTTTTTCCTCGTTTAGGGCAAAGTCATTATTTTAACTGGGGACCACACGCCGCTTTTCATGGAATTGCACTCTGTATATCATTGAAGGTTCCATGCGTACCGCCGTATGAATACATCTGCGGATATCGTTAAATCATATTATGGTACATAT
This sequence comes from Mercenaria mercenaria, assembly GCF_021730395.1. Taxonomy (NCBI): domain Eukaryota; kingdom Metazoa; phylum Mollusca; class Bivalvia; order Venerida; family Veneridae; genus Mercenaria; species Mercenaria mercenaria. The sequence continues at coordinate 48,622,053 of NC_069363.1, read as the reverse complement.
AACATGTGTAAATGTTGGGTTCTGCTCAACCTATGGCTAGAGGATGTGGACAGTTGCTTGCATTTCCACCACCGTCCATGAACAGGTTCAATCAAAACGATCCCACAAAATTTTCGTTTATTTCATGTTGGGCAATCTGTGGGGATCCACTTTTTCTATTCTATGTTCTATAACTTTACTAGAGGAACTAGGTCATTTCCTCGATAGAAAAAATGAAAACAACAATGCTGCTAATTCATTTAACAATAGTGAAATAACTTACGTCTTGTTATGAGTACAGACTGCTCAACTGGTCGTTACGGTGAGGAATGTGAGTTGTTCTGCCATTGTGCTGACGGAAAACCTTGCGACAGGAGTACCGGAATATGTGCTACACCAGTGTGTGATGTTGGTTGGACGGGTAAAGCCTGCAACACAGGTAAGTCTTTTATTCAATATAGAGCTTACCTTCAGTCATTATTTGATTTATTGTTTTATAATCATGATTCAGCTAGTTGCGCTAAAGTATATGGGCAAATATATTCAATTAAGAACATTTTCCTCCGTTGTGTTACCTATATAGAAAAGTGATAGCAACATTCTTTGGTCCCTGTTTTAGTTAAAAGACTTTTTCCCCAGAGAAATAAGATAAAGTCACACTTTTAATTTCCCCTAAATTTTCATTTATTTCATTTGTATGTATTTTACAGCGAAAACACAAAACTAAAAAAATATACACAATGAACTTTATTAGCGTAATACTGAAATTACATTTTTGTACATTAAGGTAGTTCTGCACGTTTGATATACCGGAAGTGATGGCGTAAGGTCATTTTTCCGGAAAACGTAGAATAAAGACTGGATTCGGAGTAGGGGAACGAAAATCATTTTATGAATTAATCGCAACCTGTGAATAAATTTATTCTATGGCACTGTTGCTTTATTTCTAAAGTCAAAATATGATATTTAAACTTATCACACGTTAAATAATTCAAAATACTGCCTTAACATTAGCGTGAAATGTCCAGTTTACTTTTATCATGGTCAAATATCTCAAAAATAAGCGCACGGACCTATACATGTTATTTAATCATATTATAGGCCATGCCTTTATTTACAACTGTGAAAAGTTTCATCAAAATCTACATTGTACGCGAAAATGATTTGAACGTTCTGATAATAATGTCCTAAAATTAGCTGAATTATTAGGTTCACTTTAATCATGGTCAAATACCTGAAAAATAAGCACACGGACCTATACATTTCGTTGTTTCATAACATTATAGGCGATATGTTTATTTACAACTGTAGAAAGTTCCATCAAAATCTACATTGTACGCTAAAATGTTTTGAAAGTTATGATTTTCCCATAGACTCCCATTATGAAATAATGCGCGATGTCCCTATTTTTCAAATCAGTCTAGCAAAAAATCAAGCGCACGACCCTTTTATTTTTTTGCTGAATTTTCTAGGTATATTCTTAAGTTTTGAAAAATCAGAGTTTAATCAAATTCTATATTGTAGAAATAATTTCGATACAAACGTTCAGACCTACCTTAAATAGTTATCTATTAGGTTTTGTTCATTTCAGAATGTCCCGAAGGACATTACGGTCAACACTGTGCTCTGAGATGCGGCAGTTGTAAACTCAATACATGTCACCCTGAAACGGGAGTGTGTGAAGAGGGATGCTCTGAAGGTTTTACTGGGTGTTTCTGTTCACAGGGTGGGCATCTTTTGACGGAATCTCTGATTGTCCAGTTTACTTGTTTATGACAGTATTGTACTGATGAATATGTTGACTGTACCATTAAGTAACTTTTCTATAGAAAACAAAACCATCGAATAAGGCTTATTTGACTCTTGTGAGGTCAAAGTTTCTAATTTGCTAAAGACGAATTCAAAATTGTAAACACAAGTGAAAATATGAAGAAAAGATTTGCTTTTAATAAATTAAAAGTTAAATTATGATAATTGAAAAAACACTTCCACTTTAATGATGATAATTGTTTGTATATCTGTATCAGAATGTCGAGCCGGCTACTTTGGAATAGATTGTTCTAGTAAATGCGGAAACTGCAAACAGGGTGAACTATGTGACAGAATCACCGGAGTTTGCTACAATGGTTGTGAAACTGGCTATACTGAACCCAGATGTAAAGATCAAAGTAAGTCAAATATTTCATTTTTAAAACAATAAACTTAAGTCAGACTTTAAAAAAGTAAGTGAAAAATATTCTAGTGGCCGCAATGTTTACATAAAGTCACAATTTTAAATCATAAAAGGCGATATTGATATCGTAAAAAAAATGCAAAAACGCACGCTATACTGATACTGCGTTTCTGCGCCATGCCTTAGCAACGTATTATCGCGCAATCCAATCTTATATCCCGTCATTATTAAGTTATCTATATATCTCATTCTTTTCGCAATATATTCTAATCGGAACTTGTGGAGCCACCTCGATAACTTTGGCAATATCTTCTTATTTCTAATAGTACAGTTATGAAATTTCTCGTGCATTTTGCAAAGTTTTGTTTGTTTAAGAAAATGTGTAAATTGTAACAAAATCGAATAGTGCTGAGATACAGTTTATTCATTTTACCATTTCTATCCGCTTTAAAAAGTCACACAAATGTTTAAACCAAATTTAAATTGATTTCCAAGATATGACGGGATAAATAAGTAACTTTCTTTTGTCATGATTTTCCTGCCTTACAACGTACCTTGTTAGTTTGTAATATCTAGACATGTATGCCTATTTTTGTGACTTTTTAGAATCGGAATATATATAAATTATTAATAGGATTTCATTTTATTACTCAATCTAATAAAATGTTAATGACTTATAAAATTTAATTATAATTAGTATATTTCAAAACACTTTTGTCTCTACATGCCTTCCTTATTTACTCTTATTTACTACACTTAAAAATTAAGGGCTGGGGTAAACAAAAAGGTGAAGACAAAAGATCATAAAAATATCTTTTAATGGTACTCCTCTCTTCAAAACAGTCAAGAAGTTTCACCAAAAAAAATTGTAAATAGAGTTTAGGGATAAGGATCATGTTTACCCTCCAATTATGTAGAAAAACACATTGTTTTTACAGGCACAAGCAGCTCCGCAGTAACGGTCTTCTCTGTGTCTAGCCTGATTTGGTCGCTTTTACTTTTTCTATGACACTGAAGACATTGTTCACGTTAAAGTGAGTATCCTGCACATTGTAATGCTTTAGGATAATTACTTTATTTTGACATAATAATAATAAAATACATATGATATACATGTAAGGTTTGAATCTATTCTCAATAAATGATATACTTACCTTTGCAAAAAAGTTCATACTACGACATATTGTACAAAATATTTCTAAAAACACTACCTTGAATAAAACTGCTACGTGTTGCAAAATATACAACTAATGATTTTATATTAATGTCTTTCAATGAACACTTTGTTGTGCCTGTATTTTTCAGTAAAGTCAAGTCCTCTTAAATTTCAGACTTCTTCATAAAAGTATTGACAAAGACCACTCTATCAAATTGCTTTGAAAATACTTCAGTGATTTGTTCAAGACTTGATATCTTGCCAACTAGAAACAAAGAGTTGAAATACAAATGGTAAATGTTTACCATGCTATGTGTGGAAACTTGTATAGTACACATACATAAATATGCATTACTGTTTTATTAAAAATGTATTTTGTAAAAACTGTGACATCTAATTACATTTGTAACCTTTACGTCCAAGATCTTATGTAATAATGATACTTCACATTCCCCGTTGAACATATTTTCATATCGTATATGACCGCGATGTGACTTCATGGAGTGTACATTTTATTATATGTGTAGCTTAAAATCCGAATGTTGAATGATGGGTTTACATAATATTGCTGCTACATGTTTTAAGTATATATAGATTATGTTCATTTTTATTTCTGCTAGATGGGAATTGTAGAATGTTATTTATATGTACTTGTGTCCCTTATTTTGTTTTTTGATATAAGGCATGTGTATTTATCACAGTGTTACAATATTAAACCTTGTAATGTGCGTTACTTACCACTTTTGTATGTAAATAATGTTTATTTTATATCCTATAAAACATAAATGCAACAAGCAAATTCAGTGGCTTTATATCCCCCGCCGAATAAGTCACTTTGTTAATGAGGGAGTATATTTTGAAAGGTATTTCATTCCCTAATATACACAAGGTATGTACGAAGGGATGGTGCAGAGGTTTGTTGGTTCCTGTTTTTCATAAAATCAAGGGGAAAAACTTTGCTGTATAGTACCCTTTATTTTTCATGAAGATCGATTAATTGATAACTTTGTTTTGTGGAAATTTATTAATTTCAACACAATTAAAGGGCAATAACTGTGCCGTTAGTGAAAAGATTCATGGATTGTAAAAAAATGAACGGGAAATCATTCTGGTTAAATAAGTGAGCCTGGTGAAAATCCATGTGCATCACTGTCCTATAGTGATCTTTATTTGCATTAAGTTTTATGAAAATCCCTTAATAGGTTACTTAGATACAATCAGAAATCCCTATTATTGACCAAATGAAGGAGAAAAGTTCTGCTTTTACTGGGTAAAGGGAAATAGTACTATATATGTAAGCAAACGCCATGAGCTAATTCATACTTATGCGGTGATTTTATCTGAAACACTTTCTGAATTATAGGCATCTTTAGTTTTGAGTTTTTTTATAAATAAATTAAGGGAATAACGCTGTATTTAAGGCGGATGATACTATGTATGAGCAAAAGGCATGTGCAAATTAATAAATGTGTGAGATTTGATGATTCTAGTATTTTCAAGTTCGGACGGACAACGCCAAAACAATACAGCGGGGGATAACAAACTATCTTTAAACTAAATAAATTCCATTAATTTACCTTGAAGTTATATTTCACCAATGGCTATTGTTCAGCACCCATCAAAGCCCAGTTGAAATGATCATTACAAGTTCAGGTGAAATTCCCATTTATTTATATATAAAGCTGAATTGTATACCCAAGAAATAGGGGGGAGATGGATTAAATGAGTTTGCATTTCAGGTATCTGTTGAAGTACTTACATTTTCTAATTTCAATTCTATCTTTACAACATTTTACTTCTTTATCACATTGAGGTACTACCCAGTCTAGCAAGTCAAATGCAGCTTTAAACTAAGAAAGGTTCTTCCCATTTACCAAGAACAAAAACAAGATCCCAATCTGGCATGTCATACAGCTTTTGATTGACATTCAGATGCAAATATATTTGATTTCTTGTAAATTATCAGTCTATTTGTTTTCTTTCAAACACATGTTTATATAAATGATGTACGTGTTAAGACTATGCGGAAACTATTATAGGTATTCGTATGGTTGGATGGTAAGTCATTCAGGATAATTATGTATATTTATGTATATTTGGTGCATGCAATGAAACTTTCTGTCGCCAAAATAAGGTTTAACTCATAAAAATACTAGAAATCATCCTTCATTATTAATTTGTAATACAGATTTGAAATCGTAAACATCATAATATAGCTCTTTCTTTGCCCATATTTAAGGTCATGACTTTCAACTGTTCTGGATTCTAGATAAATTTCAACTCCAAACCATGCAAAGGGGATAGTTGTTGGTCTACTTGCAATGCGCTAGGGTATTGCAACTGGATCACTATCATCCGTTTCTCCAACTTATTTGCATTAGTCAGAAATGTTAAATATACACATACAAGAAAGGGGAGTTAAGCAGTATAAAAAGGTGGATGGGTGGCTTGATGAACAAATAGATGGATGGATAGCTAGGTAGGTATAGGTATGGCACAGAATTAAGGCCTTTTTAAATGTAAACAAACGAAACAATAACATAAAGTTAAGTCAGTACACTACGTTTACGACGCAATCGGTAATTTCTCGTCGGCCGAACGGTAACGGTAATCGGTTTTTAATTTTTTCGACGGGAATATGATTCCCAGACTAGTAAAAATTATTTTTAAAACTGTATATATATTTGTTTCAATATGATCCAACGAAGACAACACGAGTAAGTTAATTTTGTTCTAACTTGTTCATTAACTTATATATGTCACTATAAACACGTAATTATGTTTAAATACACTTCACCTTTAATATGATCTAATGTTTTTACGCTTTCCTGTGATATTTTTAAAGCTCAACGTTTTTTTTTTATATAAATTGAATAAAAGTCTTACACTTCAGTTTAAATAGCATTGTTCGGTCATAATTTCAGTATCGACTGATATAAAGATACTACCGATTTAATACGAAAATAAGAAACATTAATTAATTAATCACTTGATCATTACAATCTTCAAGTTATGATAGGAAGAGCATGAAAATACTGAGGTAGAAAATAATGCCAAAACTTATTCATAATGGACGAATGGATAAATACATATTCCAAGAGCAGTTTATTCTCACACGGAACGAAAAACGTTTCTCTATTTGCGTAAGAATTTAACATTGAATTAAATAGACGGCGTATTAAAATGATGTTTCTAAAAATATTACACCTAATAGTGATGTTGAGAAATAAGGTTTGATATAGTGCAAAAGGTCATAGAAGCATAAAACCTGCAGCAAATCTTCAACAGACCGAGGGAACCTCAAAAAAGAAGTGAGTTCAAAAATATCTCCTCCATTCAAGATAGCCATTTTCAAAAAGCCGCCTAAAATAAATCCAAATTAATATATACAGATGGGATAAATGGGTTAGATATGTATGAAAATGAGTTAGATATATCAAATTATTAATAGAATAAAGAAGTTGTTCATTTAAGATATATTGAAAAAACATCAAGAAAGCCACCATTTTCAAAATTGCTGCCAGAAATAGAACCTTGATTATGCAAAAGAATATGCTATATTCTACCAAATATCCATTGATGCACGTAAAATCGTCTATATTTGAACTAACATGTTGTATCTTGAACAGAATACTAGTAAACAGTTCGGTTCTGCAGCTCTTTCTTATCAAAATGGCAGCCATGTTTAGCTAGACTATACGAAGAACGTGGAGAGCTATCATACTCGCCGCAGCGCCCGCGTCCATATCCATACCTTGGTTCAAGTTTTGATGCACTTTCTCATCATTACACACATCACATGACACATGGGCCTCAACTTTCACGCCAATATTTTATAAATTATCCCTCCTTTTTACTGGTAAGTTTTGGAGCACTTTTACTCTATCTCTATATTACTAAATGTATTTGATTCAAAATTAAAATAGTTGTTCCACATCACCATCCAAATAATATGACTCAAAGTCCATACCTATGGTACCAGTATTGTATGAATAATGACCCGGTTTTAGTTAGAATTTCAGGTCAAATTTTTGATGTACAAATGTACCTTTGCTCTATCTCCGTTATTGTTATAATCACTGAATGGATTTGATTCAAACTAAATAGCTTTTCTACATTATAAGTCACATGATATGACACCTGGTGCATTACTTTTGCAAATATATTCCATGAATTTTGTCCCTTTTGATACTTAGTTAATGTGTTGATATACTTTCACTCTATTTCCATTATTACTAAATACATTTGAGTCAGACTAGAGCTATGGTCCAAAATCGTCATCTACATTGCAGTCATTTAACACTCCAGAAATAGCTCCTGTCCTGTTTCACTAGCAAGCACTGAAATAGTCAAGCGCGCTATCTCCTGTGACAGCTCTTGTTAAAATGGCCGCCCTAATTCTAGACCAGAAATAAACATATAAATTTATGGATGCCTATCACGTATATCTTTTGAAATTTCGAAAAAAAGTCATTTGTTTTGGACGTTAAATTTCAATAGGATGAATAATTTCACATACTATATAATAATCTTATGAGATGTAGCCGTGTCTAAATGTGACTGTTTGTCATAACATCTGATAATGATGCTTTAAATAATTACTTTTAAACAGAATAAACTTTTTTTTTGTAACAATCAATACTAATCATTCATTCACCTATATCAAAATGACCGCCTGAAATGTGACTACAAATACACAAGGTGTACTTCAAATTGGGAGTTTTCAAATAGACGCATAAATGGTACACCATTTCTAAATGGCCGTTTACACTTATTTAAAGTGCACTTTTGCCATCTACTACCCCTATATTATTCAGAACTTTTAACATTAAAGCCATTAATCAATGGCAAATATAAACAAGAAATATCTTTAAAAATGATGGTCGGCGAATTGTAACAAGGAAAGAAGTTTATGAATTTTTCATCTAACATTCATCTTTCATCTAACATTTTTCAAATTGCAAAACTAAACACCGCACTTTAACAATTTAAATGGTTCTCTTTTAATTTTTCGCAAAGGTTTCTTAGGGTTGCAATTTTGTTTCGTTTATCCTTAGACGAATAATTACAGCAGTAGTTTGATGAAGATTCATGAAGCGGTTCATGAGAAGAGGTCATTAAACGTGTTTATATTTTTAGCTAAATTGGTCGCTATCCCCATTTGTAACAAAATAGCAGGAGACCTGACGATATTGTTACACATCGAGTTTGATAAAAATCTATTACATTTTAGTGGTTAATGCGAAAAAGGCATATCTACTTTTAGCTATAGTGGTCCCTAATAGGGTCCAAGTTCCTATATAAATAAATTTGGAAGAGGACCTTATAATGATGCTCCAGACCAAGTATGACAAAGATCCACCAAGCTGTTCATGAGACGCTGTATAAAGGCATTTCTAGTTTTAGTTCTAGCAGCCCCTAAAAGGGGTTAAATGTCCCAGCTGAACAAAGTTGGCTGCGGGCCTAATAAAGATGCTACAAATCAAGTTTGATTAAAATACATGAGAAAAAATCAATTAAAGGATTTTTTTATTTATTATTTTTATTTATTTCTAAAATAGGCCAGCTGATCCCGCTTTTACAAATGCATGTTCGCTATTCATGAATCTTTGGACAATGACGTCACACCTATAAAAAAAGTGAAGGTCAAGCAAAACATACAATTGTAATTATTTCAATATTTCTGTTTCATAAGCAAAGTTTGACCGTAGTCATATCACATAGATAAACTGTATGCAGCGTACCTTCATTTCAGTGTAATGAGATTCAGTCATTATATAGCATATATAAAATAGAACAGATTTCAACTGAGTTCAATATTTGCATACCATACTAAAGAAAAATATTCATATATAATAAATCAGTTAAATAATTTATAACAAATATATCAAAGCATACAAGTACTCATTTTAATATGCAATCTGAATAAGTCACAAAAGCTAGAAACCTTTTCATATACAGACGACAATTGTAACAAGAAAAATCTTTTAAAAAGCACTTCTCAACATAAAAGACTCTTATAACACCCTTATTCATGTGATACGCAGAAGGTATTCGGCTCTTTCTTTAATTTGATATATGTTGGTATTTGAACAGGTTTTTATCATATTTATTAAACTTACTTATCATTTTGAGATATATCAATATTCTTGCTAAATATATTGAGCCAAAGTTAGCTTTAAAACTGTGAACAGCGTCGTTTAGGATAAACGCTTTGTCTACATTTCACTCAGCGTAGCACAATCAACAGAGTGAAAGAAATTGACACTCTCGTCCAATCAGGCAGAGTGTTGCATAAATCTTCCATTTTGATAAATTATCTATAATGCGTTATCAAGTAGTTTGATTTGCAAACTGAAGTCACGTGGCATAGGTAATGAAAACGAATTTAGACGGCGTCGTCGAAAAATGCATATAGGATTTGTACTTCATTATCATGGGGTCTACTTCTGTGTAGATGTCACTGAATGTGGAAGTGAAGTCTAAATGCGATCTTCTTTTGGAGAAGCTACAACTTACTCATGTTCTATGTGGTTCTATTTCAGCGGTCATTTTAAAATTGTGGCCATGCTGTTCAGAAAAAAAAGCACTATATAATATAGCAGCAATCCTGCCATGAAAAACATTATTGCTTAAAAACACTTCTTTAAATGCAGTTTAAGATTTAATTTTATATGTTTATGTTTAAATAGAAGTGTTTTCAACATTTAAATGATTTCATTTTATTATCATTTAGGTCGGCCGTTTTAAAACGACTGCCATTTGCGTAAATAATGATCTCTTTAAAGATATCATTTTTATTTCTGTTTACAATAGTTTAATTTTAACCAGTCACTTTTAATGGTTTAACGTCACACTGACACGGTTATAGGTCATATGGCAACTTAACAGCTTCTCATTGTGGAGGAAGACACCAGGTGTCCTTCCGTACATTATTTCATAACAGGTGGGTACATCTATAAGAACCACCGAGCCAACTGGATGGCTTGTTCACATGAAGAATTCTACGTCCAAAGTGAGGCTTGAACCCACATCGGTGAGGGGCAAGTAATTTGAGGTCGACATTAACCACTCGGCCGCGCAGGTCCCCTGCACCACTAATGTGAATATATTGTGCTTTGTGTGAAGCAATGGATTCATGTGTACATGTGTCTTATTTTAGACGGCCATTTTGTAAAATGGCGCAATATTTATCATAAATTCCTTAATTTACTATGTGATTCATTTCTTTATAAATAAAATACGTTTTAGAGTCCTGTATGACGTGTACTTCTACAATACCATTACAGCAATAAAAACTTGTAGCAGGGCTGCCTTAACTTATCTGGGGCCGTAATGTGACTAAAGGTGTTATACTTTCTACCCCTGTAGCGTCGATATCCGACTATACGCGCGTTATCAGGACTCTCCTGGACGGCGATTGACGAATATAGTCGCGGCACCGAGATCACGCTGATTGCGTCACGTACTTGTTAATTTTTGATTATCCTGACAAAATTAATTTGCTTACTGGCTAATATTTCTTAGATGTTATAATTATTAATTGTTTTAATAATTAGTTCCCTTGTTAAAATAAATGTTAAAACTTTGTAATTATGTGTTCATGTAAAGGAAATAAAAAGACGAACTCTGCTGTGTTTCGTTCATACTGTATTTGACTTTTCAAAAGAGTACCATAATGTCGTCTGCCAGTGATCTTTCTGAAAATGAAGAAAATAATCATCATCATTCTGATTCTGACATATCAGTTCCGTCGGAAAATGATTCCGACGATGAAATTCCGTTGATTCAGTTAGCTTAACATCAAAGAAATGAATGAACATTCAAAATGTTAAGGTTTGGAAGGTTGAAATATTCGTACACGTACATCGCCTACTATACAAATGGATGAAATTAACATTTCATAAAATACAAAAAAAACATATGTACCTAAAAGCAAGTTTGTAAATTTAATATTTCTTCAATATTAGAAGTTCACTACATTGCACACGCTCTCAACGCATGTCACACAATGTTCGTGTATATGTTTACAAATAGATTAATCATCGATAGTCATACAAAAACGGATGTAAATTTCAAGTAAGTTGATGTAAGAAAATCAGAAATGTTCAAATATTTATTAAACGTAATAGGTGTGTTAAAATTGTGAATATTTCGAAGGGAAAATACTATTCTGTTTGGATATAAGTTACGGACGAAATTGGATATAAAAATATTTGTTCAAACTTCGAAGATTTTGTAAGTTTATTTTAATTTACACCAAGTTATTAACGTTTCCCTGCATTGTTTCAATTGACTGCATGCGAGTGTGGTTATGATACGATCAGATAATGTTCTTCGACGCCAGGTGGTAATTCTTATCTCGCCGCAGCAGGAATGTTACGATATCGACCTCAGGGAGTTAATAAAGTCCTATTTTAGATGGCCATTTTGAGATGTTGGGCATATTTTGTTTTAGATAGAACTGCATATCAACCAAATACTCCTTTCTGTTTTAAAATCGATCTTATAACAACTGATATTTAAAACAATACCTCTCCCATATATGGATGTATATCCATTGGCTGTCATTAAGACAGGTTATATATAAAATAATTCACATATAAGTTGTCTAAACTTTGGCAGTCATATTTAAAACAGTGACCGTCTTGAAAAGAAGAATTCTGTTATTTTATAAATACTTTGACTTCTGTTGTTATAATTATCTAATTTATACTCGTACTAGTTGATTTTAAAAGCAAGGCAATACATATTCGGATAGCTCAATTTCATCTATATATCTACCATGTTTCTAGTTTCATTGCAAAATGGTGGCAATCTTGAATGGAGAGAGATATTTTAGGCTTACTTCACTGTTTAAATTTCCAAGGTCTGATTAAGTTTTATGTTTGTATCACCATTTGCACTATTTTCCTAATTTCCGCACCACTATAAGTTCAAACTTTGGCCTTGAGTACGTTTCGTGAATCAAGTCCCTAAACGTAAAGCCGATCAAACGAATTTAAGGCTTCACTTGTTATCTTATCATATGTTTATCTTTTTATGATAGCGTGGCATACAAGAAAAAATAACTTTCATACTCGTGTCAATCGGTGACGATAACGATAAACTGCCTCAGACGTTATCTGTTTATGTATAATCACATTGTAGGTGCATGATACGGTATTTGTTTACAAATGCAGAAGTATGTTTTACAAAGATTCGAGAATAGTTGACTTGAAATAAGGTAAGTGCAGTGCTAATGATATAAAAAATAATTTTGTAATCGACTTTCATTTTCAGTTTTGCATTGTATTTTATACACCTAGTAAATATAAGATTCATAAAGGGGATTTCCCTATAAAAATGTAACCTTCTTATATAGAATAGTTTCATTTCTGCTATGTTGAGTCATAAATTTCTTTTCCATGATTGTTAAACGTTTATATTGTTATTAAATTATACTGCGGCTTGTTATGTGTACAGTCAATCTTACTGAAATACATGATGTTGCTACATATGCGTAGCATGTTTAAGAAATCTTTACGTCAATATGTGTTGTTGAATAACTTATTTTAAGAATATTTGCCTCACCGCAAAACATTATTAGTTTATACAAACGTACCCAACATCCCCTCCCCGTTATATTTTCTTTGCCAGTCATTATTACTATAGTTTCTGCACTACCTGTTGCATTTAAAAAAAAAAAGAAATCATACATTTATCTCAGTTTACAACCGACTTGTAAAACTTCCTTGTTGTTAATTGATCAAGGGGAAATAAATATGTCATGTTCTTTTACTAACTGTTCAGTTGTTTCCCATGTTTTTCAAGACACTGAATGCATAAAGGGAAGTAATTCCATTAATATGCAAATTTGTAAACCTGTCAATTGTCATTAAAGTGAAAAGACAGTATATAGGCGCAATAAATCACCTTTGGTGATGAGCTAGCTTTTCACCGACGGGATTTGTCTGGCACTAAAACGTTACACTTGTTATTTAACTGAAATCGATGAACTATATTTATTAGTAATACAGCCATGAAAAAATTCGTTTGTTGGTGCTCCGAAAATATACAAAAAACGCTTCCATCATTTCAATATTTATAACTGTGATCCTTTTAAGCACTTCATATATATACATCTTTGTTTCATTTATCCCACAAAATACAAACAATAGGCCATTAGAAGGAACATATATGCATTACAAAACATTAATGTTGTATCAAATCAAAGTAAAAAATATGTTATACTTTTCAAAACGGTTGCAGCAACTTTTGCTTTTATCAAGTGCCATTTTAGAGTATTATCTATGTAGACTAGCATGTCAGGATCTTGAACTGTTTGATTTATTATAAGGTTAACTTTTTATTTTGCCTTCTTCCAATTAAAATCTGTATTTTGCACCACCATAATTTAAAACAAAACCTCATTTTGATATCTATATCGTATAGAGCAGAATCTTCTGCATTTAAAAAAAATCAAAATTTATATTGTTGCTTGTGTAAGCATGTGAAAATAGGAAATAATTTCTTTTATTTGAAATTCCGATATATTTATTTGCCTTTTGTGAAATAGCCAGATCATTAATTTTTTAGCTCACCTGAGCAATACTCAGGTGAGTTTTTCTGATCACCCGATGTCCGGCGTCCGTCTGCCGTCTGTCTGTCGTCTGTCCGTCCGTCAACATTTAGCTTGTTTATGCGATAGAGGCTGAATTTTTCGACTGATCTTCATGAAATTTGGTCAGAATGATTTCCTTGATAAAATCTAGGCCGAGTTTGAAAATGGGTCATCTGGGATCAAAAACTAGGTCACTAGGTCAAATCAAAGGAAAACCTTGTGTATGCGATAGAGGCTGCATTTTTCAATTAATCTTCATGAATTTTAGTCAAAATGATAACCTTAATGAAATCTAGGAGGAGTTTGAAAATTGGTCATCTTGGGTTCAAAACTAGGTCACTAGATAAAATCAAAGAAAAAACCTTGTGTATGCGATAGAGGCTATATTGTTTAATAATCTTCATGAATTTTAATCAGAATGATTGCCTTGATGGAATCTAGGTTAAATTTGAATATGGGTCATCTGAGGTTAAAAAGTAGGTCATTAGTTCAAATCAAAGAAAAATCTTGTGTATGCGATAGAGGCTATATTTTTCAGTTGATCTTCATAAAATTAAGTCAGAATGATTGCCTTGATGAAATCTAGGTCAAGTTTGAATATGGGTCATCTGTGGTCAAAAAGTAGGTCACTATGTCAAATCAAAGAAAAACCTTGTGTATGCGATAGAGGCTGCATTTTTCAATTAATCTTCATGAATTTTAGTCAAAATGATAACCTTAATGAAATCTAGGAGGATTTTGAAAATTGGTCATCTTGGGTTAAAAACTAGGTCACTAGGTAAAATCAAAGACAAAACCTTGTGTATGCGATAGAGGCTGTATTTTTCAATTAATTTTCATGAATTTTAATCAGAATGATTGCCTTGATGAAATCTAGGTCAAATTTGAATATTGGTCATCTGAGGTTAAAAAGTAGGTCATTAGTTCAAATCAAACAAAAACCTTGTGCATGCGATAGGGGCTATATTTTTCAGTTGATCTTCATTAATTTAAGTCAGAATGATTGCCTTGATGAAATCTAGGTCAAGTTTGAATATGGATCATCTGGGGTCAAAAAGTAGGTCTCTAGGTCAAATCAAAGAAAAACCTTGTGTATGCGATAGAGGCTGCATTTTTCAATTAATCTTCATGAATATTAGTCAAAATGATAACCTTAATGAAATCTAGGAGGAGTTTGAAAATTAGTCATCTTGGGTTAAAAACTAGGTCACTAGGTAAAATCAAAGAAAAAACCTTGTGTATGCGATAGAGGCTGTATTTTTCAATTAATCTTCATGAATTTTAATCAGAATGATTGCCTTGATGAAATCTAGGTCAAGTTTAAATATGGGTCATCTGAGGTTAAAAAGTAGGTCATTAGTTCAAATCAAAGAAAAACCTTGTGCATGCGATAGAGGCTATATTTTTCAGTTGATTTTCATGAAATTAAGTCAGAATGATTGCCTTGATGAAATCTAGGTCAAGTTTGAATATGGGTCATCTGGGGTCAAAAAGTAGGTCACTAGGTCAAATCAAAGAAAAACCTTGTGTATGCGATAGAGGCTGTATTTTTCAATTGATCTTTATGAAATTTGGTCACTAGGTCAAATCAAAGAAAAAACCTGTGTATGCGATAGAGCTGTATTTTTCAATTGATCTTTATGAAATTTGGTCAGAATGATTGTCTTGAAAAAGTCTAGGTTGAATTTGATTATTGGTCATCTGGGCTCAAAAAGTAGGTCACTAGGTCAAATCAAACAAAAACCTTGTGTATGCAATAGAGGCTGTATTTTTAAATTGATCTTAATGAAATTTGGTCAGAATGATTGCCTTCATGAAATCTAGGTCAAGTTGGATATGGGTCATCTGGGGTCAAAAAGTAGGCCACTAGGTCAAATTAAAAAACCTTGTGTATGCGATAGAGGCTGTTTTTTTCAATTGATCTTCCTGAAAGTAAGTCAGAATGATTGCCTTGATGAAATCTAGGTAGAATTTGAATATGGGTCATCTGTAGTCAAAAAGAAGGGCACTAGGTTAAATCAAAGAAAAACCTCGTGTATGTGATAGAGGCTGTCTTTTTCAACTGATCGTCATGAAATTTTGTCAGAATGATAGCCTTGATGAAATCTAGGTCAAGTTCGAATATGGGTCATCTGGGTTCAAAAACCTTGTGTATGCGATAGAGGCTGCATTTTTCAATTGATCTTTATGAAATTTGGTCAGAATGATCGTCTTGAAAAAGTCTAGGTTGAATTTGATTATTGGTCATCTGGGGTCAAAAACTAGGTCACTAGGTCATATCAAAGAAAATACTTGCTTTTGCTCCAATTTTAATGATAATTGGTCAGAATATTTTTTTCCATGAAATCACTAGGTCAAACATGTTTACACTGTTGTGGTTTATTATGGTGTGTTTCTCAGGTAAGCGACCTAGGGCCATCTTGACCCTCTTGTTTAACATTCCTTTGTTTGACTGTTCAAAAACCTTTGAAAATCATGCCTGCTTACTCAAAAACATACTCATAGACTTAAGAAAAAAGTGCACAGTGTATAGTGAAATAGCAGTGATTCAGTCAAAAAATGCTTCCGTGCTGTAGTCCTTAATAAATAGATCCTATTTTTCCATTTCAGCACATTTGCGCGTAAACTAGGGGAAAAGGGGGCATTATTTCACTTGTGGATTGTATTTTACATGCTGAAATGACACACTTTTCACGCTTATATCAGCATGTTATTGAATTGTTTACTTAAAAACGGAAGTAGTGTGTTATGTTCGCCGACCGCTTTCTGAATGTGGTAATACGTGGATAACTTTAATTGTCTTGCATTTCATTGCATAATATCTAATACCCCATTTTCTTTCCGTTTTCTAAAAGCAAATGTAAGAATGTTTTTTGGAAAATAAGTCTATGACGGAGTGAAACTCTAGAAGCTAATCGACCTGAAGTGACTGAACTTAAATGAAACAAAGAACAATTTCTTTTATTGGTAAATAATCTATAAAACAGACGGCGATTCGTCTGAATGTTTAATTCTGAATATATAGGTAATATGAAATGTACAAAAAAACATACATAATTTCAAGTTTTCTAAATCTACATAAAATGGATCAATGTAAACAAGTACACATTTTAAATTTGTTAAAACTGGCCTTAAAATTTGAATGTGTGCGCAACGTTTCTCAATTAAGACACTTTTTTCCGCCAGAACATATCATGAAGCATACTTTAGGTTAGATTGATCTAACACATTTTTGAGTTGTTTTAAATATAGGTATTTTCATAATCTTTCGGGCAGCCTAAAAAGGTATATAAAATATGATGCATATAAGATCCAATTCACTGCACTACCTCCTCTGCCTTCTTTGTCACCACCATCTATTCTTACACCTTCTCATCGAACCTCCTGTTCCACCTACTACTCCTCCACCAAGTTATCAATATCCCCCACCAACTACTCCAACACCTTCGCCTCAACAACATCCTCCGCTCTTCCTCCGCCTCTACTCCATCTCTTTTACTTCTCTATGTTACACGTCCTCTCTGCCGTCATTTTTCAATTTAACAGTTTGACAGGTGTACCTGAAGCCTCACAACAGTTAGTGTTATTACATTTTTTCTATATTCCTGCATAACATCCTGCAAATGTGTTATAGAGATACCTGCTTGATGGACCAAGCGGGGCTGATATATTAGAATAAGCTCCAAACACTAAACATTAACATCCAACGGAGAATGGAGAAACTTAAAACATTTCACAATTATTAAGTTAAATCACTATCGGGTGCAAGTAGAATTATAATGCGGGGCTTGGCTACGACTCCTCTAACCGCATACATTGATTTATTTAGGCCTAGATTGTTCCTCGGGAAGACGAAAAAGTTTTGTATACCTGAAATGTTATAACTTCTATGATTTTTAAAAGGGGAGCTTATCAAAGCCTATTTAATATCCATCGAAATCTGTTTAGTTAATACTTCTTTTAGGATATATATTAGCTTCGAAGATAAGCTTAAACAATATATGTTTCAATTCTCGTGTTTCCATGGTAACGCATTTTCTTTTAGAATAAGTGACAACGATTTTCCGACGGTTTCATAGCAATTTTCTCTTTGACCTTATATTGTTAATTTATTAACAAAATACTAAACGCAACTTTGTACCCTTTCTTATCTCAAAATTTATGCAACCGTAGCAACAGGCATATTTAAAATACCTTATGTTAGGTATTTTTCAAGCTGTCTTTATGAATTCTATATTGACTTTATTGTTCCTATTTCATGCAGCTTCAAAACATTTTAATATGTTCAAACAAGGAGATTCTCCCGAGCGCGCGCTGCTGGTGAACCTTTTGGATATGCTTTTCCGAATCAAATGTAAACAGTTAATGGACCCTGAATCAGTTTTGGCCGAAGGCGAGAGTTCCGAGACTTATGAAATCTTTTCATCTGCCTTTTCATTAAAATCTCATTATTCAACCTAACTGTACTTTAATTTGCAATTAGTGCATTTTCTCTGATACGCGACTGTATTGACGTTCAATACTATACATAGCAATGTTGTCTATACTACCGACTTTACTGTAACATTCCGATAGTTAGAGATAGTGAGGAAGGGACTAATCAAATTGGTTCTCGAACAAGCACATTTAATTGATACATACATTAATACTTTTTATTAAGGGTAGAATATTTTTGCTGCAAATAAAAATGGTAGCGTTATTTTTATGCTCGGAGCTGTAACCATTGCATTCCATCGTCATTATAAATGTTGCCATATTTATCATATTTCGTTTTCATGACTGCGAAATAGAGTTTCGGGTAAGTGCGATACTTGATTATCTCACTCAATAAAGAGAAATTTCGTTATCCTTCCTCCATTTCTAATCATGTCTTATAAATCTTTAAATGTGAATTTATGCACATTATTCATTTGTATTATAACATTATCATTTTGAAACACGCATTTTAAATATTATTCTATTTTTTAAAAGGTCAAAATCAGATCTTCAGGCAAGTTGAACATTTTTATAGTTGTTTTATGTTTTATTTTGTAGATGGCGGCGAGAAAAATTTCTAGCTTGATACTGGAAAGCCAAGATGCACTTAAAGCTTTTAACAAACCAGAAGCTAAGCAGAAAGCTTTGCAGGCAATAGTAGATATCAATATAGAGAAAGAGAGATTACTTACAGGCAAGAAAACAGACATAAATGAACAACAGCTTGGAGACTGGTATGGTGGCTGTTCTTTCGTTATGAACAAGGTATGGATTTTACTTAATTAACGAAATTGAAATACAGTTTAAAACAATAAGTCTTCACAAATTTGAAAATGCCATTATAAATATACAAATTGTATTAGCAAAACTGACTGCGTGAGGGTAGAACAATTATCCTTTTAATGTTTTGGCAAAACCTAAAGACTGAGAGAGTATATATGTTACAGATCCATAGATTATTTGCGTACGTTTTCAGATTGGAGAAAACCTAAATGCCACAAAATGTTTCTACACAGGTAAGATAAAATTGTAATATTTTATGTTATTTCATACATTTTGCAATGAGTAAAGTGCCTGTGTATTTGATATGCAGACCTTTACTTATAAAATCAAGCATATAAGAAAATGAACTAGTTGTTTCATTGTTATTACAGAATACAATGCATACGCATTGGTTAGTTGTAACACTCATCAATGTCTTATGATAGTAATTTTATCACTAGAAATTTATATGTCTTATATTTCTTCAAATGACATGTACGAGTCAATCAATGAAAATAAAATGTAAGCGTGAATGAATATGTTTTCAGCTATTGTTTTCGACCCATCATGGGATGTAGTCAAGCATGAAAATGTGTCACGTGTTCTTTGGACCTCTCTTGTCTTTTCAAAGAAAATCGCTAAACTCTCCAAGGACATTAAGGTTTGTTTGCACAGCAAAATCTCTTAATCCCAATATATGAATCTAATTTTTCAAACAATAGCGAACTCTATTTGAAGATCTATTTGCTTGTATTTAAAGGTTAAGTAATGTCTGAAAATAAGTTAATTTCATATGAAAGCCATCCTCAAGCCTTTCATAACGCTGAAAGAGTTTTTAAAATCGGACCACTATTGAAAAAGAAATGGCATTTTGAAATTTAAGAAAATGGCTCATCATGGAAGCAGCCATTCATTTTATGTGTTTATGACGTCATTTACACACTGCCGAATTCTTTATTTAGCAAATAACCTTTTGCATAGGTTAATTTCATATCTTTTTTGAGTAAAAGATTGTGTTGCCATGGAAACAAAATGGCCGCCATTTTAATCAAATATTTAAATGTTCATAACATTCTCATTTTCAAGCCGATTTTGAAAATTCTTTCACTTTTAAGAAAAGTTCTTTAATAGTTGATAAATGTTATATATTTTTAGGGACTGAAGGACCTACTGTCAGAAATAGATGACTTGGCGAAACTTGCAGAGAGAAGGGGGAAATGGAATGTCTGTGTTGCAGTAGATGATGACATCAACACTATTTTCTCTTACTTTATACAGCAAGGTCTGGAAGAAAATGAATTAATCAAACAACTGGGACGAAAAGAATCTTTGTGGCGGTCTGCTAGATGCAAAATCAAAATGGTAAATAATATTTTGGCAAATTAAAGAAGTAGCTTGTATGGGCTAATTAATATCACTTTAGAGTTTATTGAATAAATATTCTTCCTTCCTTTTCTTGCCATTGTGAAATGTTATTATTAACCATTTGACTAATTGACTTTCATTCTGATGTTGATGCAGTTTTGCAGTAGGTCATTAATAGGCTGAATATATATTACAATCATACATGTATATTACTTTGATTAGAATCATTTTTATTTGACGTCGAGTTCACAGGTATAAATTTTCAATTTGCCATCGAAAATGAATTTCTTCAGGCCTCGCCTTTGTAGAAAACGTCCAGAAATAGTGAAACATTCATAACGTGTATGCAGGGCTAATATCAGGAATGTTTTTGTTGTTTAGAATGGGTGCGAATGGGTGCAGATGTACTTACCGGCATATCTACCCCCTCCCCACACCCCCCCCCCCCCCCCCCCATAATAGAAATAGTTTTACATAGCAATTATATGCAGTCAAGAACCTACAACACTTACGTGGAGCTATGCCAGTGACACTTGATTTTAACAAACCATACTGATTACTGCAATATCGTGATTGTTTGCACGCACAATTATCATAAACTACAAAGTTTGAAAATGTAAAACAGAAGCTATTAAGTTCGAATAAGTTGATTGGGATACTGGTTATAAAACAATTGTTTCAATCATTGTTTAGGAAGTATTCATTTCAATTTATACTATACATATTTATCAGGGAATGCAAGAAGATGCAAGGAATATGTGTAGTACAAGTAAGTATTTACAATAATATGCATGTTTACTTCAGGCAATGATAGCTGCTTTTCTAAACTGGTGAAACACGAAGATTATTTAAGCATTTACATGGAATCCTTATATGATAAAAATCTGTATGATAAGGATTTCATGTCAACCTCACCAAGTTAACGTAGCGGCAGTTATATACAATATCTACGTAAACTTAGAAATATACGCCGAAATGTTTCGAAATGAATAGCACAATAGGGCCATTTGTTAAGAACGATAACATCACAGCGAGAAATGCTGAATGTTTAAGACGAAAACATTTCGACTGTAGTGATACAATCCAACGGTATTTATCATCTATTTGCTCAAAGATATGTGTGTGTATGTGTTCGGGTTTAACGTCTTTTTCAACAATTTTTCAGTCATAGATAACGATATTATTAAGATTAATATGACATTGAAGTCAGCCAATTATGTTTGTTTAGATGACCTTAAATGACACGGTTATTTACGCTTACGCCCTCGGTGAAGTGAGCCAAGTTGTAAATTTATAATTACAAACAGTTTATGTCCATATTCTTTAAACTTCAACTAATTGAAACACAAATAGCGTTTGATCCTGTTACTTCTGACTGAAATTGCTTCACAAAGCTTGTAGATAGCGTCCGAATACAGAACATTGAATTGGCAGAATGTCCCAACACCTTCTAAAATGAAACTCAGTTTTACCGGGGAACTGACAATTAATAAGGAAGTCAATTCATATCAATCCACACTATTCTCACTGTATGAAACACTGAAATTTTAATACATTTATTAAGGTAGACGGATTATAAAATCTATGACTCTTGTTTGATAATTGCAACTACAGTCGAATATCATTTCTGTTTCTATACATTATATATTATTATAGAATCTTATGTCGTACATTTACAACCAGCTCATCCTGCTAAGTGGGTAAATCGTTTTATTTAAGGTAGTTGATAACAAACATTTCGACTAACCTTAATGCTGTTTTAAATTTAATATTATATACCCTTCTCAAATGCGCTCATTTGATTGGTCGAAAGGGGTGCACGCGCGGGTCCGCAAAAAGCGATATTGACCTGCAAAAGTGATAATGACTATGAAATATGGGCAAGTCAAATGAGTGCATCTGAGAAGGGCATATAATATAACAATTACAAACTTATGTTTCGGTCAATATGTGTTTTACGGACCTGTAAAAACACAAATTGACCTCAACATAAGTCAATAACTGTATGATATATTTAATTTATCACAAAGCGATAAAAAACATCTTCATACTAGCGGACATGTTCAGTGGACATTTCTTCTTGTAAATCACTTAATAATTTGACACCGAAATACATTATTAAATTGGTCACAAATGTTTCATATTCTAACAAAAAATCCTTCAGATCGGTCACAAATTAACATTTCAAAGTTCCTAGACCGAAAACAGCATTATATGATAGGTCATTCTCGGTTGGTGGTCCCAGGATGTGGAATGACTCTCCTACGAAATCAGAAATCTTGAATATCTTAGTCAATTTAAAAAAAAAACAACATTAAACTGTATCTTTTAAATGAAACTGTAAACAATCTTTTTTTTTTTTTGTCAATTAAATTAAACTTAATTTACATGTTATTTATACTTGCTGGTACAGGCTCCATGGGTATTGTAACCTCATGTGGTAGTGTGTAGTATTGTTTCTTTCTTTTTATATAAATTGTGATGGCACCATTAACCAGGGGGCTTGAACCTTTATATTCAACCCGTCTGAGTGTACCTTGTAAGACTTTAAGCACTGGTATCCGGCAATATGGGTAAGATAGCATCAGGGGGAATGGTGCTGTTATGGCCGTTCGTTTCCTAATTGCCTGATTTGTGCATTCTATTTCTCTTGATAACCACCATCCACAGTATCATTCGTAAGTGTATACTGTCCATTCTTCCCACTCATGAGTTCTCAGACATTGTAATTTCACGAAATATTATTCTTATATACATTATAAAACATATATTCTTTATTTTCTACTTAGTTTACTTAGTGGCATTGCTTTCGTTTTATTCTCTTCTTATGTAATTAGTTGTGTATTATTCATAGGACAATTCTGTCACCACATTTGTTTTCTATCTTATTTGTTTTCCTTTTTTTCTTTCTTATTTACATTTTCTCCCTTTATGTCTCCCTTTATGTCTTATCAAACAAATAAATCATAAGTATTGAAATCTGTGAACATGGTCCAAATATCAAAGCTGATGCTAAAATATTCAGAAAGTAGGTGCTATGTTGTCTTTGAATATGGAGAATATGGTTAAAATCGATTCATAAATGAAACCGCGTTAGTGCAAACAAGGCCAACATAGCACATTTCTGGCCCTTACAGGTGCAGTAACTCTAGAACCCATGACGGAATATGGCTCGTTCAAAAAAAGGAACCGAGATCTTATGGTGATACAAGTTGTTTGCAAGTTTGGTTAAAATCAAATCACAAATGAAACCACTATCGTGCAGACAAGACCAAAATAGTCATTTTTTGCCGTTTTCAGTGGCCATACCTCTAGAACCCATGGTAATATATGGCTGGTTTAAGAAAAGAATAAAATCAAATTATAAATAAAACCACTATCGTGCAGACAATACCAAAATAGCCATTTTTGCCCTTTCAGGGGCTGTAACTCTGGAACCCATGGTGGCATATGGCTGGTTCAAGTAAGGATCCAAGATCTTATGGTGATACAAGTTGTGTGCAAGTTTGGTACGATCAAATTATAAATGAAACCACTATCGTGCGCACAAAAAATTGTTGACAGAGGGACGACCGCACGACGGTCACAAAAGCTCACTTTGAGCCTTCGGAAAAGTCAAAAATTGTCACGTGCGAAAAAGATGTATTTGCAATGAAAATGCCATTTTGCACAAATTACATAGTTTTGAGTGTTTGTTAAAATAAAATGCAATAAATTAAGCTTTTTGGAATTCTTTTAAATCATATTCATGCTGCTGAATGGTGTGGTTTTTAAGATAGTTTTTGCATAAACGTCTTTTTGACACTGATTTTTTTTTTCAAATTATATACATCTATTTGCATATACGCTGTTTTTGAATTTTCGTTTTTTTATGTCTCCTGAAGAAAAATTGGCATTTTGCAGGTACGTCCTTTTAGACTGAGGCCGGCGATATTCTAATGAACTCGTTCACTAGTTTATTTAACTTGACGAATATTTTTTCTGTCAAACGGACCGCGCGACAGCGCGACAGTTTCTTTAATCTAATATACCTTTCTCTAGTTCTTCAGCATGCTTGTGACTATGATGACCCAGAAGCTTTCGAGATTTGGGCTGTTTCCCTGTATAATACAAAAGATTTCGATCTAGCTTTTGAAAAGTGCGAATTAGCTCTACATTATTGCAAGGTAGGTGTATTACATGTAACAGTTCAAATCAAGACTTTTTGCAACTGCTAAAAACCTCTTTCATGTATGTGTGTCGTCGTGTAACAATGAATCTTCTTGCATTATAACATTGTATAGAACGGCACTAGGAATATGCTAACAGTTTGTTTTTTTTCATACGTTTATGTATTTGCAAGTACTGGAGAAGGTTGCAAGTTTGTTAAGCAAGTATTTCATAGATCTCGAATCACTAAAATATGGTCCTGTGAAGTACAAGTAATTATTTAGTCGGGATTTAGTCGTGAATTCTTGAGGTCTCATTTTCCGAAAATATACATCACACTTTGAAATAATGATTTAATTTTAAAAGAATAGCTTAGTAGATTTGCAGGACATGTCAGTTTTTTATGGTGTCAAACACATGGGTTTGACGTTGCACTCCTTGCAGACATTTAAAATGTAAATAAATTAATTATACAGTTTTGTATTTCAATAAACTTTTTATTTTGCCAGTTGAACTTCTTGACTTCGCGTTTCGAATGTGAAGTTCATTTCTTAGAAGCAATTATCTTATGAATATAAGAACAACTACTTTTCTTTACTTTTTATTTCTATGCACATTTTGCGAGTGTCCTTCCTTCAAAATATGTCATATGTATGAACAGTACATGTGCGTTTCAATAATTTTGTATATAAGAAAATAGTGCAAAAGTCTCCATATTCCTTTGGACTAAGTTTTATAACCTTTGTTAATTATTTTTCAAATAACCGAATGTAAATCTCGTACACAAATCATGATGAAAAATACAAATCTACTGAGACGGGAACTCCAAATATGTTTGTGATTCATCTAACATATTATATCTGACAAGTAGTTAAAAAAGATCAATGTTTCTAAATATCTTAATCTTCTCTGATCAAATACCCTATGAAAAATGTCTAATAATTATGAAGCAACATCGATACATCATAAAACAAATACTATCTGAAATGCAGGTTTTGCAAATGAAACTCAGTTCGGGATATATAAACAAAGGTTAAGATGAATGCCTTTGGTTTCAACATTTCGTTACATACTCAAAGTATCAAAGGTTGACAGAAATCATCCAGTCATACTGTATTGAGTGGAAAAAAGTCTATTTTTACAGTGTGCATTAGGCCCTATTTTGATAACATTTTTTAAACAGCTCTTTTGATATATTTTAATCAAAATCCGTAAATAGGGAGGCAAATACTTTTGCAACGACCGCATATGAACAAAAATATAGAAATGAAATTTACCGACATGTATGCAGTAATTATTGGAAAGAAAACGGGTGTTTCTGAGAGAATCGAAATAAATCATTGAAACATATTTGTGTTTTTAATTCAATTCAAAATAATTTAAGTTAAGGTTTCTTTAGCTCTAGTGACTCTGATACAGATTCGAACAGTAGTAGCATTTCGGACAGTGATATCGAGGAAAATGGTATTGAAAATAATTGATATGTAGATAATTCTCATTTAATTTCAACAGATCTAAAAAGAAAAATATAAGCATGAACACACAAAAAAAAATACAATCTAGTAAAATATCTTTATTTTTGTAATTAAACCGTCTGATAAAGTTAAAAAAAAAACATCCGCATTCGCAGTTATGTTACGAGTTTCTAGTCGTCAGATTTCCTATAAAAAATTTGAATTTAATTTTATGTACAGCCGAGGAGCTTTGAATAAATAAATCTGTTAGTATTTGGATAATAATACTATATACTTCATAAACTGCTATAGATGGTTCAAAGCTGTCCGGACAGAGCTTTCATATTCTGGCTCCAGAACAGTATCCTTTATTTGTATTGAATTCAGTCATGCCAGCGACTTATCAAATACTTCTTGCAAAGTTGCATTCGTTTGTAAAAGATACAGGTCTAGAATTCAACCCTAATTCGACACATTCCTTTAGAAAAGGCTTCGCAACTCGAGCTGTTAGCTAGAAATAACTGCAGATCTCATTCGACTAATGTACATATTATTTATATTGTTACTTATAATTTTTTACTTTGTATCCCATCAGGATAACAGTTACAGACAACGTTTAGGAGAATTTCGATCGCAGATACAAACACAAATTCTAGCAAATACTCACCAGGAACAGCATGAAGAATTTCAGGATACAAATGTTAGTGTTTTCAAATGTCGTATAATACTCTCTATGATCTCTATGATCTGCATTTGCATAATTATCATGTTAGTTGAACTTAAAGTTTGCGTTTTAAGACTTGGGCCAAAGAAATTCAAATTATGTTACCCCCACTTCCACGGGGATGTTAATTTTACAAGTATCGCAAGATTCTTCTTGTAACATTATAACATGAATACCTACCAGAAAACTATATTTCTATTAAAGTTTATGTGTACGAGAAAAGGAAAAGTCTTGACTTACTTTTCCTTGATTGTTCTATTTATTCTCGAAAAAGTACTTGGTGATGCGTCCATAATTGGAACAAAATGTAAAATGCTAAAGTATCCGGATTCGAAAATAACATTAATTACATGCGGTAAGCAATAAAGTCAGTTCAAACGAGTCATATAATTTTTAATCTTACTGAGATGGGATCTTTCCAGCGCAATTCAACAACACTTCTAACTGTACACTTTTATTTCTTTTTCATGCTACAAGTACCAGGATGTTCAACGCTATCTTGAGCGATGGCTTCCGATTATTTCCATGGAAGCTGCAGCAGGAATAGTGCGCAATGCAGAGTCACTTTGCATCAATAATGTTCCGGTTAAATTTCTTGAAGGTAGGAAAGGAAAGTTTTCTCTTGGGCATCATGAGTGCGAACTCAGAAACATTGAATTTTCTGGGATGATATCAGACGACACTGATTATGTAAGCTGTGATGAAACAACAGCTTCCCATGACTGGTTATGTTTAAAAGCAACACTTCCGAAGTTAGAAAAATCCTCTCCAAAAGACGAAACGGCTTTATGGACTGGACATGCCTCAGTCATTAATGTGGTTAAACGGAAAAGTCAAAGGTATCCTGATGAAAAAATCCACGTAACGTTCCAACTGCACAACAAGGAGCCTAATCTTCCTTCGAACCTTCCGACCGACACGACATTCAGTGTTGAAATATTAAAGAAGTCTGAAGTGGACAGGTAAAATGAAAAAAAAATAAGATCTTATACGATAGTAATAAAAACAAACATATTTTTACACACATTTTACTTTATTTCTATGTTGTATTACACTTTTCCTGTTTCAAAATAATGGCCCAAGTAAATGTAGTTCTTTGTAACTAAATAGTTTATCAATAACCTATGGGAATTAAGAGACGAGGCGGAATGTGAATATATCACCAACGACAAAGATAGGACAGGTCTGTTTCAAAATAGAACTACATAGCGATTTGTCTCATATATATCCGCATATCTCTATTAGATTAAGGAGCGCACTATAATTAAACTTTGGACTAACTATTATTTCATATATGTCATTGTATAATTCTTATTCTGTTTTACAGTGAGCAGCTTTTACCATTTTTTATTTTCATTGTCTTTAACTTACTATTTAAATTTATAATTGTCAGTTTCCCTTATACGTCTTAACATTAACCTTTCTTCCAAGCACTGTCAGAATTCCTCGCAGCGTCAAATCTCGCTTTGATGTAATAGGACTGAGGTAGAAAGAAGGGTCTTACAAGATCATTCTGCAGTCATATTACTACAGGATATTGCAAACATAACTAGTTAAAACGTTTCAAACTGTAGAAAGTTAAAATATATTCCCTTTTGATAGCTTTTCAAGAAAAAAAATTATAACATTAAAGGATTTTAATCTACATAGGATGTTTTAATCAACATAGAAAACCTTATTAGTTACTGAATGCAAATACAATTTCTAACATCAACTGCTGACTTAGGACTTCTTTTCATGAGCTCATATCACACAAAATATTGATTTTGGATGCAGAACTACTTCAAACCAATTTTCGATTAACTGCTCCCTAAATGGTCAATATACCACGTTACAATAATATATATTTGAAAAAAGCATCTTTAGACATTTTTAAACAAAGTGTTGTTTCTCCTAATGAGAGATGTCTACGCATTCTGGTGTAATTATCGAAAAATGACTTAGGGGTATGCGAAAAAAATACGAGATCACAAATCACTGTCTAGGTAAATTTTGAAACGGGCCTCTACATTATATAAATGATTCAACAATGTTAGTGAAGATAATTAACACACACACACACACACGCACACACACGCACACACACACGTATTAACAAGCTATTTGTATTGCACTTTAATTAGTTAGTGCGTCATAATGATATGTCTCCGCTTAATCTAATTAAAAAGAGACTGTTACACATTAATGGCATATGTATATCGTCTGTTTGGCGCAAAAAGTCACCTAACTGACATTTTTATCAAAAAAGACTTTTTGGCAATTTTGACTAATAAATATCCCATTTCATTATTCTAAATAAGTTTTGCTGTAAATTTCATGTCTTAAAGTATTCTTTTTGAAAAATAAGAAAAGTCACTAACTACATATACCAATTTGGTAAGTGCAAAAACTGTACTAAGTACACGTAGTATAGTTTTTGCTTTTATTTCTTGCTGTAGTCATTGACAGTTGTTAATGCAATAAGTAGATTAAGTGCATTTAGCCTACTTTTTGCATTTAAATATTTATTCTTTTTTTTAAATAATTGGTGTAAAAAGTGTACTAAATGCACTTAATATAGTTTTTGCAATTATTTTATACAAACAATAACATAATTTTACAGTAAAATAAACACTCACTGAAATGTAATATCATTATAAACTGCAAAATAAATAATGTGCAAAGTAAAATAATTAAGTTAATTAATTTTTAATTAACTTAAGTTCTGTTATGACATCATTGATGACGTCATAAACCTAAGTGTGACATCATCACTTACTTAGAAAGACTTTTAGTGCCAACTGCAGATCCTGGCAACTGCAGATCCTGAACAACTGGAATTCTTATGCTGGACAAAGTAAGTGAAATAAATCTAAATTTTAGAAATTTGTATATGAAAGTTTTAAATCGATGATATTTTACATAATTAATGCTGTTCTGCTGTACACTTAAGTTGCAATATTTTATTATTTCTTGTCACATAAAATTTAGTATCAAACAATATTTCCTAAAGTGGATGCTTCTGCATAATTATACAAGCAGATCAGCGTCAACCTTGTTCATTTTTCAGCTTAAAAATGTCAATTTTTTTATTAAAAAACAAATACTTAATTAAAAAGGAAAAGAGTTATACATTTATGTTTGCATATCCTAAGCATATTTACATTTTTCCAGATGGCTCAGGCATCCAACCATCAAGGATCCCCCATTTATATGAGTAGAGGTCGACAATGCATGGCCAACTCCTTATGCAGCATTGCGCAATGTTTGTCAAGTAACCCATCCTGCTGGGATACCAATGTTCTAGACCAAGTACTAGTTGATGGGGACAATCTTTATCAAACTATTGCACAGGAAACCCCTTCTCTAGAGTATTTGATGACAACTGATTTACCACATGTGATCAATAACAGACCTTTGTGTATCTCAAATCCACTGGGTGGTACAGTTATCAGACAAAAATACAGAAATGCCATTTTATGATATACATACAGCTATAGAATCACTTTTCAAAGCAAGCCCAACAGGTTTGATAATGACAGTAGGAACAAACACTCTTTCCTATACATCAGCTATATTGCAAGACGGGGACAAGTACTATTTCTTTGATCCCCACTGCCGCAGTGAGTTCGGAATGCTTTCTGCTGATGTGAAAGCAACATTAACTGAACACAAAAAGTTAGATGCACTCTGCCTCTTCATTCAACACCTTACTGCATCTATTTTCAAAACATTGGACATAGCTTTTGAAATTTGTGGAGTTACTTTCTTAGATGAATTCCCTATTCAGTGTTCAACATGGGACTCTGATTTTGATACATCATCTGAATTTTCCGGATTTGATCCCTTAAGTGAAAATGAACTGTTACTTGCTCAGCAGAAACCTGAAATTGAAGTGTCAGATGTTTCAAGTATTGGTTCTGTTTCTGATGATTCAAGTATTAATTCTTATTTTGACAGTTTAATAGATGAAACTATTGACCAGCAAAATATGGATGATTCAACTGCCTGTTTGGAAAATGTAGAAAATATACTTGAAAATACATTTACAATAATTATTGAAGAACAAAGTGACAAAGAAAACAGTCCAACAAATTCATGTTCTTCCTCTAATCATAATGAACAAGACATAAATGATAAACCTAGAAAATCACGTAAGCGCAAACGTGATAAAAATTCATGGAAACGAAATGTCATTAAAAGTCGAAAAAACTCCGGTAAAAGTTATGTTACCGCAAGTGGGAAAATAAAACGAAGTAAATTTTGAAGAGGGGATGTGGAGCAGGTTGCAAACGCAAATGCCATACAAATTTTTCCCACACAGAAAGAGAAAACATTTTTCATAATTTTTGGGGAACGGGGAGTTATGAGAAACAAAAAGAATTCATTGCACACACTGTCAATGAAATCCCTAGAAAAAGAATTATCAATAAAAGTAATAGCAACTGAAAAAATTCAAGGCAGTATATTTTCTGTACAAAAGAAAATAAAGAAGTGCAAGTTTGCAAACAATTTTACTTGGATACACTTGACATTACATCAGCCGTAATATCCTCAGCATTAGGAAAAAATGTACTGGTGGAATTACTAGGACAGATTTACGTGGCAAGCATGCAAAACGGCCAAATAAAATTCCCCAAGTAATTTTAACGGATATTCAGGAGCATATAAACAGTTTTCCTAGGGTTGAGTCCCATTACTGTCGAAAAACATCAACAAAGGAATATCTTGAGGCTAATTTAAACCTCACAAAAATGTATGCTCTTTATACCAAAAAATGCCAGGATGAGAACCTTGTTCCCCAGTCTATCCACACATATAGGTATATCTTTATTACAAAATTTAATATTTCATTTCAAAAACCCCTTAAAGACCAATGTGATATTTGCTTTTCACAGAAAAATGTTGGGGATAATGACAAAGAGCAGTATGAACGTCTTTTAAAAAATAAAGTTTTAGCCAGAGAAAATAAAATTTGTGACAAATTGTTGTCAGAATCTAATGCTGAGCTGACTCTAATGCTGAGCATATTACAGGTTGCTTTGACCTACAACAGGTAGTTCCCCTTCCGAAATCATTCCAGTCACAGCTTTATTATGCAAGAAAATTAAACAAATTTGCCTCGTGCGTTTTTAAATTTCTTGAAAGAATGGCTGGAAATGGAGTTAGTACTGTTACCACATATTTAGACAATTGCACTGGCCAGAACCGAAATAGATTTTTTGTTGCTATGTTATGGTACAGTCTGAAACATCTTAGATTTCAAAAGCTTACTCATAAATTTCTAGAGCGTGGCCACACGCAGAATGAGAATGACTCTGTTCATTCAACAATTGAGTCTGCCTGCAAAAATATTTCTCTATACACTACTTCTCAATTTGCTACCACAGTTCAAATTGCTCGTAGAAGAAAAACATACAATGTGACTGAAATGACACTGAATGATTTCCTAGACTTTAAACACATTGCTTCCATAATTAAAAATCTTGATAAAGATACAAATGGGAAAAAATAAAATGGAAGCAAATACGATGGATAGAGCTAGATTTTGAAAAGCCAGACAGTGTTGTAATAAAATATGACTTTGATGGTGATGAACATGAGGTCAAGTTGTATCCAAGTACAAAAACTAAACTGCCTAAACCAAAGTACTTGTACAATGAAGCATGTCGCCCAAAGTTATTACCTGACAAGTATAAAGATTTGATGGGGCTCTGTAAGAGGAATATTATTCCACCGGCCTACCATGATTTCTACAAAACGTTACCTCACGAATAAACTGCACTGTGCTACATTTTCAAGATTCGCATTTGGTTGTTCTGTGGCCATGTTGGTTTCACACTGAAGTTGTTTGCGCTTATGTGACGCGGACTGGTGGTCTTGTATGATCAGATTTTTTTGGTGATGGGTAAATAAAAAGGAATATGAATTTGCTAACTTGTTTCACTAATTATGCTTCATAATTATTATTTAGAATTTAACAATTTGTTAAAATTGGTAATGAAATTATAAATCACAGTAAAGCGTTAACAGAATGAAACAATCATGTGTAAAAAGAACAGTCTAGCTAGCTATAATTATTGTGAGAGATGCCTGAACATTTTCCTTTTGTTTTAAGTTTTACTATTTCTGAAACCGCTAATAAATTAATATAAATTTGTTATTAAAACTGTTTATTCATATGTACAAAATATGATTTTGATTGCATATTAATTGCTGTTGTGTCGTAAATAAAATTTAATTAAATTATCACAATAGTATTGGTATTATATTACACATTCGAGCAAACATATTGCAAAAGAAATAAGTAAGGTTTTAAAATTAAATTAAATGCCATCAGGGAAACATTAAAAATTGTATTTCCAGAACTTAATACATGTACAGAATATTGCTCCTAAATCAAAAAATTTGAATGCAAAAACTTGGTTAAGTGCACTTAACTGAGTTTTTGCGTTTAAAAATTTCAGCGCATAGCTAGTGTAACTGCATAATGCTTTGATTTATTATTTATGCTCTTCAGTTATGATATTTCCTGAAAATGTTAAAAATACGAGCAGATTATACCCTTTTTGAATTTAATAGGTAGATATGTAAAAATCAGTTTTTTGCTTCTCCTGAATTTTTTTTAAAATGTCAGTTAGACTACTTTTTGCGCCAAGCAAACGATATATCATGAAGTTTCTTCTGTAGGAGAACTGAAAGTGTTATGAAAGAACTACTATCTCAAAGAGACTCACTGGCAGCTAAAATAGCCATGAACAAACCTATACCAGATTGTGGTAAGTACGAAAATGTTTGTTATTATGTTAAGATCATTGTGGAGGAAAATTCGCTAATACAGTATTCAACCGGAGTCAATACCAGCTCAAAATGTTTATATTCGGGAATAGCATACGGTCTTTCATAATTGTAATAACATGCAATTTATTTATATGCACATAAATCGTAACAAATACCTTTGCGGACAATAAGGTCCTATGACAAACAATTTCTCCTTTACATTAACATTTCAGATAGAAGTCGTGCTCATATAGCAAACCTTCCCCTTAACCAAGATTTATTGTTCGAAATAAAGCATGTGGATCAAAAACGAAGAAAGTGTCTTCCGCAAAACAATGCTAAGCAACAAGAGGCTATAAATAAGGCATTGACTTCACGTTTTTCTCTCATACAAGCGCCACCTGGTTTGTTCATATTTGAGTGTTCAGTTAAGAATTTTCCGGATTTAATAAAGTTAATATATTTAAGGGAGTGTGAAAACTTTTTATAAATCTAAAGCAGCTCTTTAATTGTTGAATCCAGTCCACTTTAGTTTAGTTTGAATAAATTCTAAACTTTCTACTCCATTTACAACATCAGGCATTATATCTGATTTAGTACAGAAACATTGACTTTTGTGCATAATCATGACCCATTTCCACTTATTCATAGGTACAGGAAAGACAAATGTATGCATCAAACTGATGTATCTTTTTGATAGAATCAACTATCAACTGAGTAAAGAAGGTCATCCAAGGAAACAAGTACTGTTCTGTGGACAATCAAATAAAGATATGGATTTAATAGCCGGTAATGCTTTGTTCCATTACACAGTATCTCTAGGTAATCAAAACAAAATTGTATTTGAAAAATAAATATTGACAAGAGCTCCGCCCAGCGGGGTAATATGCGCCGGAAGGGTTAGATCAGCGGAGGAGGAAGTAAAATGTAAAGAAACTTTATTTTATTTGGGTGTGGGTGCTGGGTTGGAGGATAATGTGGTGGGGTTAGGGGTTTTTGTGTGGCGGTAGTGACTGAGTGGTGCCTTTGCCACTGACCGTTTGTGTTGTCCTTGTGTGTTTACTTGGTGTGTGTGTGTGTGTGTGTGTGTGTGTGTGTGCGCGCGCGCGCGTTGGTCATGTGCGCGTCCGCGTGCTGGGATTGCGTTTGGGAAGGCTGCATTTTTAGAACGTGGCTGTCCCTGTTGGATTTTCAACATTGTTTTGATACTTAGGCACAAGAAACGTGATTGTAGGAAAGGTTTAGTATAATATTGGGATAGGTGAGTGAATGAGTGATTTGGATAGTTGCGCTCTGTACATCGTCTCAGAATCACCTACCTATATTCCAAGTTTCAAGTCAATACCTTGAATATTTTATGTTGTGATCCGGACACGAAATATGAAGGACCGATTTGGCATTTAATCTCTGTGATATTGACATTTCACCTACCGGACCCGTGCATGTGCTCTATAAATCGTTTCATCGCCTAATACCTGTATGCTAAGTTTGTAGTCAATACATTGAATGGTTATTAAGTTATGCTATGGACACGAAATGTAATTGCCAATTTGACCTTGTTGTGACCTTGACCTTTAACCTGCGGAAACGTTTGATACACTCTGCACATTGCTTCATTGCCATCTACATATATGCCAAGTTTAAAGTCAATACCTTGAATAGTTTTTAAGTTATGCTCCGGATACAAAATATGAGGAAATTTTTTTGGACCTGTTTGCTCCATTGCGACATTGGCCTTAAACCTACCGGCCTGGATTATGCGCTCTGCACACCTACTTATATCTTAAATTAAAAAAAGTCAATAATTATCTTGAATGGGTATTAAGTTATACTCCTGATATGAAATATGACGGACGGACCAACGGATGCACGCACGAGCTATCACATAATAGGTACGTTTTTCAAGAAAGGGCATATAAAATGTGGCAAAAGGACAACGATGATAATCTTTGTAGGGATTTGGGACAGCACCTGTTCAAATAACCGCATGGATCACGTTTTAATCTTATGTGGCACATTTAATTTTTTTCTGGCAAGACGCGCATGTTGAAATGGAATTACAGTGACATTTCGTAATGTAACATTCCGTTACATGTATGATTTGTATGACAGGGAAATGTAAAACTTGGCATTCTGCATAATATCATGAGATATAAAGTGGATTTTCCATTTTTTCTCTGGATCAAACCTCCTCTGTTTTTTCTTCTGTCCTGTTTATTTGATACCTGGTGACGTCCCTTGTTTCTCTGTCTTCTATAAGAGTCTCCGTGACCGAGTTGTAAAGGTCACTTCCTTTGAATCACTTGCCTGGCACCGCTATGAGTTCGAATCCTTGTTTGAGGTGTAGAAATGTTACATGTCTTAGCACACGGAAGGTTGCTGATTTTGCCTTGTTGCCTGCATGTGCCTAAAGTAATGCCCAGCGGGGCACTTTGGGTTTTCCGTCGCCACTAAAGGTGTGAAGGCGCCATAATTTTGATCTAAATTGGTGTCGGTGTAACTAAAGAACAAACATGCAAACTGTCTTTGTCAAAACATTGAGTACATGCGTAAGATGTTTTCTTTATATATTATGTATTTGCAATAGCAATTTTGTGTTTTATATTATCATACCTTTGTACAAGTTACGTGTGTTTAAGGGATTGGTTGGGATTAGTTTATTTATACTGTCATGTAACTTTTGAAGCATATTGGTGATGAAAAATAGAATTTGTTAACAATAATCAGAAACACCCTAGGCCTGTTGTCTTTTATTCCTGCAAACCGTTTTAATGCGTTTCATTAAATGTTTGCTATGACCAGGTTGACTATTGCTTCACTTTGTCTATGCTTTGGTTTAGATGTCGATGATGTGCACATACGCTGCTGTAGGGTTTCGTTTTTGGCTACGTTTTTGGAACGTGGCCTTTCCAATTGAGTTTTAAAACTGTTGATTAAAACCTCTAATAATGAAATATTTGATACTAGTATAAAGTTTATTCTAAAATTTGTCGATCGAGTTAAGTCGGACGATGTATTTCGTTTTCAGTGCATCGTAATATTGTTCTTATGATGTGAGCATTTTGCAAAACCAGTTAGCCTTAAGCGTTCCTGCTTGCACGAATTGCAGTTCTCAAAATAAGATAACGCTTTCAAAACGGGATGCAAAAACTAATTATATTTGGCTTTTAATGTTTTGGAAGTAATAAGTATGGTGTATTATTTCAGAATGGATGCTCGAAAGAATGGACCAGTACAAACCAAGTTTCGTCCGCGTGTATGAAAGATCAATAGAGGCAATCGATTTTCCTATTCCCGGTCAAACATTCTTGTACAAGAGAAGCTCAAGAAGTTTGCCTACCAACCAAAAGTTGAAATGTGTAGCCCTTCACCACTTGATTCGAGAGGAAGGGAAGAAGTACGCTGAAAAAATTAACGCTACCGACAAATTCTTTGAAGCCCATAATTGTGAACCAATGCCAGATTTGGTGAAAGACTACGTTCATACTGTCAGCGAAGCATCAGTTGATGAAATAAAGAAGTATAATATAATCTTATGTACAACAGAATCCTGGGCAAATCCAACGGTTTTAGAAGCTACAAATATTTATCAGGTAACACACTCGACTGCTTGTCATCAACATGTATAGATTTTGTCTCTTATTAAAATATATACCCTATAATTCCATAAACGGAGCGTACACAATTTACAGCTAACATTGTTTTAACGTTTTCAATCATATTTCTACAGGTTATCGTTGACGAAGCAGGTATGTGTTCTGAACCACAGTGCCTTATTCCTATAATTGTCACGAAAGCTGAACAAGTGGTACTTATTGGTGATCACAAGCAGCTCAGGCCAACCATCTTGTGCAAAGAAGCTGCGCTACTCGGATTAGAAAAATCGCTGTTTGAACGATATGCAACAACAGAATTGTCAACAAATGTTCAGTTTACAATGTTGGAACACCAGAACAGAATGGTAAATCCAAGATTTTATTATATCGAGTTGTCTGCGGATGTCACTAAGTTGTATTTTTATACTTGTCGCATGTTAAATACTTCTGCTCAACCTTGGGCTACAGGACATGCATTTCCGCTACCGTCAGTGAACAAGCACAATAGCATTTTCATTTATGTCTTGTTGGGCAATCTGTGGAGTTTCCACTTTTACTATTTGATAAGTAAAATTATTCCACTCTCTAAAAGCTGGAAATATGATGATGGATTTCGTATGCAACGACAATTGTCCGCATAATAGTCCTCACAATTTGTAGCCAAGCTTTTTACCAGTAATCATACTGTAAGTATATTGGAATGTTTTTAATAAGAATTAAAGTCATGCATGTGCCAATATCTGAAACGATAATCAAGAATAATTCACATAATATATTGGAAACAATGAGAACATTATTAGTCACCTATATGATTATAGTTGTTTTGAGACTGTTAATGTTATTACGTTTGTTGCCATATAAATAAAAGATAAAAATGTGTGTACTGTACGTGCAGGGGGCTGCATTTGTATACATCACTTGCTCTACGATCTACATACATTGTATGAAACATATACTTTTTATATTGTGTTTTAGTTTGATTGATTTTGTACATTCTGAAATTCAGAATCCAGAAATATGCAGATTCCCTTCAAAACAGTTCTATAAATCTGCTTTGAGAACAATGTGTGGTATATGGAGAGACGAAACACTGCGTATCTGGCCACAAGATGCGAAAGGTGTTTACCCTCATGTTTTAGTGCATGTCGAAGGAGAAGAGCAAATTCGCACTGTATCTACAGGAAATGGAAATGAGCAGTCTATGAGCAATGATGCCGAAATCGGTCACGTGGTAAAATAGAATGTTATTTTTGCTGATGATCACTACAATGTATATTCATTACTTAGAACGGTATGTGTTAATGAGTTGCGGATAGGCACATACACATTCGGATGCTCTAACTAGACCTTTTTCAAATTTGATTTTTTCAAATATGGTTAAAGTTATTGGTAAGAAGAATAGGTAGAGCTGTTTGGCTCGCCCATGTGTCAAGGCCGGCGGTTTGGTAAAGATTTTGTTTGTAAGCTATATTTCATTAACCAGTTGTGGGAATTAATTGAAACTTCACACACTTATTCACTGTGATGAACTGATTTACATCGCACAAATGTCATAACACTATTTTGCTCTTTTTGTTTACAAAATCATGACCCCTTTTCGACTTTTTTGTATTTAAGCTGGTATCTTAGTACCCACTAATTGCAATTGATTCAAAGTTTACATACTTGTTCACGGTGATGATGTTACATGTACTGCACAGGTTCCATAACTCTGCTTTGCATTTTTAAAAGATTATGTCCCTTTTTCGAATTAGAAAGTTTTGGTTAAGTTTCTGTTTGTAAGCTGGAATTGAAACTTCACACACTTATTCACTGCGATGATCTGACATGCATTGGACAAATTTCTTAACTCTGTTTTGCACATTCACAAGATTATGCCACTTTTCGACTTTTATTTTGTTAAGTTTTTGTCTCAGTACCCACTAAAGGGAATAGTTTGAAACTTCACACTTGTACACTATGGTTATTTGACTGGCACGGCACATCTTTCATAATTTTACTTTTAATTTTTGCAAAATTATTCCCCTTTCGTAGCAATTTTTTGTTAAGTGTTTGTATGTGGGCTGGTATTACAGTACTCAATAATGGCAATGGATTGAAACTTCACACACTTATTCACTTTGATGATTTGACATGTAAGGCACAGGTTCCATAATTTTACTTTGCATTTTTACAAAATTATGCCACTGTTTTACGTTGCAATGTTTGATTGTTTGTATATGTAAGCTGGTATCTCAGTACCCATTAATAGGCCAGTTATATTACTAGAAATAATGTTAGAACCTAATTCCAACATAAAGTTTTATTGATGATTTATTATCTTAAGTTACTTTTAAAATACAGAAAAAAGTCCTCAAAAGAAATCCAAGCCGAACTCCGAAAATTAGGTGATATTTAAGGGCAGCTTCCTAGATTTTAATCAAACAACTTTAGTATCGCAAATGTATCTAAAAAAATCAGTTAAACAAAATATCAGTATCATTTCTTTATTAACATGCATGAATTACATAATAAGGCAGTTCAAAAAGCATTTTATAAATAGTTGCCAAAACTGTTTGTGAATTTCGAGCAAATATTGATGATAGCAAGTAACCCACCCATTTGCAGTAGCATTATGAATACATTTTTATTTTACGAATCCCCTATCAATGTCTTTTTTTTTTGGTCACGTTTCTGACTTGTTTGGTGTTCAACCCCTCTTAACTTTAATGCCAACAAGTTTATTTTAGAAATACGTATGTATTAATTTGGTTAGAAATTTTATGTTCTGAATCTTGCCACCTATGTTCTGAATGTTAACATCACGCCTCTTTTTTACAAAGATGCTAAAACACTAAACGTAGCCAACCAGTACATGCTAGAAATCTTAGAAATATCTTTTTTTTCTGATATTCAAAGCAACAATTCATGCTATAGTATACCAGTAGTAGAGCAATGCAGCATAATGTCCACAGTAACGGCCACAATATGTATTAGAGTTACTTCAGAATTCCAGATCCAATATCTCAAAAATGTGCCATGATATTTTTGAGGACTTTTTTCCTGTGTTTCATTTCCTTACATACTACTTATTCTACACCAAAACGTTTATGTTTGAATTAGTTTGACCACCCCAAAAGTGAAAAGACCAGCCTATAATGGGACTGGATTGAAACTTAATACACTTGTTCACAGTCATGAGCTCACATGCATCTTACACGTTCCATCACACTGTTTTGCATTTTTACAAAATTATGATCCTTTTTCAATTTTTTTTCATTCATTTGACAAGGCTGTTGAATTATCGAGCGTTGTTGTCCTCCGACAGCTTTTGTT
This sequence comes from Mercenaria mercenaria, assembly GCF_021730395.1. NCBI lineage: Eukaryota > Metazoa > Mollusca > Bivalvia > Venerida > Veneridae > Mercenaria > Mercenaria mercenaria. The sequence continues at coordinate 48,581,542 of NC_069363.1, read as the reverse complement.
GTAATTAGGTTTTAGTGAAAATAACAAATTCAGCCAGCCGTGGCAACCGCTCACTGGTGCACATGCTAGAGGCAAGGTTTTGTAACTTTGTGACGAGTTTTAGCTGAGCGAAAAAGATCTCTTTCATAAATATATCGAAGAAACAGATATTTTATACTATTTCTATTATAACGTGTATGAGAAATGATGAACACACTCATCATGTTGGCATGTTACAGATATCCTATTCACGCAGACGGATATACAATTTATTTATATAAAATTATTCATAATTATTTAAATATTGCAAGTAAAATCAATTGATTTAATTCAGGAATACTTGCTTGATATTTTAGTTGAGAAAACTATTTCGTCAACTTATAGTCTAACAATTTTTAGCCGTAACAAATCAGAGAGCATCGGCTAAGCATTTTATGACAAAAAAGCCCAACTGCCTGTGGCGGGATTCGAACCCGGGCCGCTTGGGTGCTAGTCAAATGCTCTAATCACTGAGCCAGAGTCGACTCCCCGGCTCAGTTGTCAGAGATTCGCTTTAAACTTTCAGGCTATGCATAAGCGATCGTAACACTTCCTCGCTTCAAGGAAGGCATTATTGATGATGACTTGTAAGCCATTTTGGCATAGAAAGTGCCATTTTTTGCACGAGATAAAGTCCGTATCCCGGACGAGCTCCAATCTTACGACTTTTGTGCGTAACAGAAATTAAAAACATAGCATTTGACGGAAAATCCCGACTGCCCACGGCGGGATTCAAACCCTAGTCGCTCAGGCGCTGATCCAATGCTCTAACCACTGAGCAAAAGAGTCGACTCCCTGATGCAGTTGTAAGAGTATTGGCTTTAAGGTATTGGACCCCTAATAGTAATGTTTAAAAATGGCATTTGCTTGGTATTTTTTTAAAGTTGACCATGTTTCGCACTGTGTAGCAAATTTTAAACAACTTTTATAGTGCCGTTTCTTGTAAATTTTGTATTATTATGGTATTTCCTCAAGCTCAAGTAGAGACAAATTTCAATGTGATGGCCACTATCTTAAACGTTTGCAGAGAATTCATTATAGTATTCATTTTGATAAAAGAAACATCAAACTATTGTTAAACAATTATAAAACACAAAAAATAAAACTGTAAATATCACTTTTTCTAGGGTGCCTCAAGTAAACAGATTTAATGAGACAGAATTCTAACTCCAACATTAAAAAATTAAGGTCGAATCCTGTGGGTCTGTTTTGAATTTTGCTCACTTCATTCAGAAGTAAAACCTACCTGCATTTCTTCCACAATATGTAATCTAAAGAATGAAGGTATAATAGAGAACTTTTACCGCATGTAACTCAGTTTTTTTAAGATGTCTAACTCTACCCCTCCTAATTCAAAGGTAAATTCACTTTGAACGGCAAGAAATCGCTTATAAAATGAAAATTTTCCACTTTTCTACAATACATCCATAATAAGTCTTGAAAGAAGTAAAAATTTACTAGAAAAAAAAGGAAAATATGGAAAAAATTTTTTGGCTTGAACCTACGCCCCCCCCCCCCCCCCCCCCCCCTGAAAATTGCAGTCAAAGTAGATTTATGATAGGAATTGAATACTCTTCAAAAAGGAGGTACTCTATTACGTGTCCAATACCTTAAACGTACATGCTATGCGTAAGCGATCGTAACAATAGCTTGCTCGAACCTACGGTAGTAACCATGTCTTTAACTATCACCGACCTTTTGCAAATGTTAATGCGCACTGGCCGAGTTGCTTCCAAGCTCAGGCAACCTCGAATAAAGTGACAAACCAGAGTTTTATTAAACCATCTCCAGAGCTGCTTCAAGGCCGCCATATCGAGTGCAAGACAATCTACTTGAACATCACGTCATGCCAATTAGTCGGAGAGCAGTTTTCAAACGTCTTCGTGACTAAGTACATAGATCGTCTACTACAGCCAGTCACGTTATGCATTTACGATAAGGCGTTAATGGCTGAGTGTAGGAATATTGGCCTGTGTTACATTCGAAACTTTATCTTGTTTATGAGACAGATGTGTGTAAATGTCGTTAGGGCCATGGGAGACCACACACAATATTAATTCCGTTTTATTTGTAACGTTTTTCAATTGTTGGTTTGAAATTTTATTGTTGGTGAGTTAAATTGCAAAGAAATACGAATCATAAATCACATATATACATGTATATGGTAAAGATAAAGTGTCTTATTAGAACATCCCGTAAGTGTACGACAGTCGCCAACATTACGAGAATAAATGTCCAAATAAAATAAAAAGAATTATTTGCAAAGCCTCTTTTCAAACATGTCACCTTTAGGTGTTATTTACGTGCCATCGATTACTATGACTTGTAATTTCTGTTTCTGTGTACTATTGATAAGATAATGAATTCTTGATCACAGCAGTCTATGAACTGAATTAGAATACCATACTTGAACCCTACTATCTACTGTGAATATGTATATGTTTTCATAAAATGAACATTCAGATTCAAACCCTTAATTCCTATATTTAAAGTTTTCTTCGTTGCAGGTCATGACATACAACTATTTGACAAGTCAAGAACCAAATGCGTCAATTCAAATCCTTTCCCAGTATAATGCGCAGTGCTCTGACATTAAGAAAAGACTTGAAAATGAAGGCATCGAAGGGGTCGACGAAATAGTCAGTACAGTTGTATCAAGCCATGGTATGTTCATTGAAGTATATTGCATATATTTTTCTACAGTGAAACAAATGCTAATCAACCTTTTGCTATTTTGCCAGTATCTTAAACAATTACTCGATGTACATTTTTGAAATTAAGCGTACATGTAGACATATGTGTTTTAATAACATTTCACAATTTCAAAAATATTTATATGATTTTATTCATTTTACTTCCACACCCCATTTTCAAAGTCACAAACTACACATATATTTTGTTTTGGTTGTTTGTTTGTTTCGGGTTTGACGCCGTTTTTCAACAGTATTTCAGTTATGTAACGGCGGGCAGTTAACCTAACCAGTGTTCCTGGATTCAGTACCAGTACAAACCTGTTCTACGCAAATAACTGCCAACTTCGCCACATGAATCAGAGGTGGAGGACGAATGATTTCAGACACAATGTATTTTATCAAATCGTCACGGAGAACATACGCCTCGCCCAAGGCTCGAACTCACGACCGCATGATATGTAGATCGGCGCTCAACTACACATATAATTTGTGTTTTTAGAAACCGAGTGAATACCATTTATAACTATACAGAGTTGCAAATTTTGATTTGTAATAAACAATTATTAACAAAGTATAGTTTTAAATTGATAATATGGGCTCCAAAGGGAATCAACTACCTCATAGATTCATAGATGACACGAAGAGCATTATAATGCAACGTACATCAGAGTTCACCACATTTCCATAAAATTATTTACTTCCGGCTAAACATCATCCCTTCACACGACTAATGATTCAAGAATCACATTGGAGGTAACTTCATGCTGTTATTAGTGATAAGTTCAAGATATCGACGATACGCCAGACTGTACAGTACTTACTCCGTATGTTATATGCTGCAATGTCAAAGGGAAACAGAAACACAGCACTTGACACACCGCCGTTGCCAAATAGCATAGTAGAAGATGCGCCGCCGTTCACCATGGCTGGGGTTGATATCACATAGGCATGTAGGGTACCACAGCGGAAGTAAAGCGAAAGCTTATATTTGTCTTTTTACTTGTCCTTCGACTAGAGTTGTCCACCTTGAAATAGAATCAAACCTATTATAGAAGAATACTTCATGGAAGCATTCAGACGCTTCACCAGCCGGAAGTCTCTACCATTTATCACAATCTCATACAACACCAAGACTTTCAACGCAGCTGAACGCCATATTAGTAGAGACCTGATGCAATCCAGAGCTGCTAAAGAAACTCCTTCAACAATGCAGTAATTGATACCCGAAATGAGCCCTCATGATGTGTTGGTTGTTGGGAACTGTTAATTGGAATCATAAACCGCCGTAAAGAAACTACTAGGCCGTTCATTTGTTACCTAAAAGTTGGTTACAGAAATTGAAACTACTATGAACGACATACCACACACATGCCTCAACGGATTGTACAGACCTAAACACATCTCCTAGAATACAGACGAAAAGTTAGTTCCCTTCCATACCAAAATATTTCAGAAAACATTAAGACTGGCATCAATTTTGCAACTACTCGGAAATCGAGAAGCGCGAAAAAGTATAGACGAAGCTCATTTGTCATTTTCGGGATAGATGGCGCCGCGCATACCTCATCGGTCTGGGAGAACATCATAAGATGACATGCAGCAACAGTCAGATGATCAAAGTTCTTGAGTCGTCCAAAATCACTATGACGCTCCGAGGAACCAGTGGAAGCTTAATGTTATCTTGAACTTAGTCACCAAAAATGATAGCCTTTCACGGGCGGCGATGTAACGCACTTGGAACGGTCAAGTATTCACCAGAATTTTACATTGGAGCTAATTAGATACGATAAACTTTAAGAGTATTACGAGGGCAATTGATGCATTGTACAATTTAAATTTTTCATGGCCCGGAGAAGGTTAGAAATTATAGATATTCATTTTGCGCTTCCCTGTAGCAAAAAAAAAAAACAAACTTACCAGCGCGTACGTTACGTTTCTGGTTTTACATGGAATCATTTCCGCTAATAAGATATTTGAAAACACAATACATTATTCTGCACTCCTTTATATACTCTTTTACGTATTTTTAAAGAATATTTGTGGCCGAGATATTTTTATGTCAATTATTTTGCTTGTTTCCAAAACATAAATGAGACCTAGTCATTTGAACCTCAATTTTTTAAGTATCTTGTATTTGGGCTTACTATGTTTCATATTTTATATTATATAATATTTATCAAGTATTAATTGTCGGACAGATTAAACTATTGGCAGAAGGTACATTATATCGCATCATACTAATTTAGATAAAAACATCTCATAATATCCAAACATTTCTGTAGCACAAATCTGATAGTGATAAATTGCTTTTTAGGCAGACCTGAACACCAAATACACTTCTCAGATCAAGCTACCTTTGTAATGATACTTTTATTATTATAACACTATATGCTTAAAGGTATTTTATCAAAACAAAACAAAGAAACGCTGCATATGCTATTTTTAATTGAAACCCTTTCGTCTTTTACGTCTTTGATTCGTCATTCCGTCATTTCCGTCTTTAGACGCTTGATTCCAGTGCTGCGTTTACAAGTAAAGTTTCCTGAGGGAAAAGCGGTAATAAAATGTTTTAAATGACAAAAAAAGAATGTCAAAATTATTATCATGTGTTTTAAATATCTATAGGAACCGGATCACGAATATTAATTAAAGTCCGGACACAAACAGGATCATACACATTTGTAATTTTCCACTTCTGTAATACAGATTTTTGCTTACGTCATTTTGTACTTGTTTTAAAAGTACAAGCCGTATTTGCCATAAATAATAGGTATAATAATAACATCAATTTCTTTTAAGTTTTCATTGTAAAGTAAGTTGCAGAAAATACAAACTTTATTAACGGCTGTTTTTTATTACAACCACTCGTTAACATGTTCGCCAGTGATATTATATAACATATATTGCTACATTCTTACTTTTTTGAAATAGTATTATTTATTATATTTTCAGGAAGGGAATGGGACTATGTAATATTTAGCACCGTGCGGTCTCTGACGGAGGACAAGATTGAAAAGAATCCTACCCTTGGCTGGTGTAAACATAATTTGGGTTTTATCACCGACAGAAATCAGATGAACGTTGCCCTGACCAGAGCTCGAAAAGGACTCGTGATCATAGGTAACTATGATTTTAGTAAATTTTCTAAATTAGTGAATGTCACACTGCGTTTTGGTATAATTTAAGTGATGTCACGTACAGATCAACGGAAACGCATTTGACTACTTTTCATTTTTACGATATAGGTAAGAAAGGCAAGAACCTAAAAATACCAACTATTTATCAACGTACAGCATTGCTGGATTACGTATAATATTTCATTATTCGTTACGAGATTTTCCCAGTTCTCAATTATATAAAAAGGAGTAATATTTGATATTACTATTTTTGTAAGAGTAAAAAATCTGATCTGTGGGGTATTCTTTCTCCAGGTAACAAATATGTGCTTGCCTGTGACTATGTTTGGAAAAGATTAATACAACACTACAAACAACGAGGGTGTATGAAAACTCCCGAGGAATTCCCGCCGAAAAATATTAGAAAAAGTCGACGACAAATTATGGAAGAAGCGCGGGAACGAAGTCGTCATAGGTATGGAAAATAGAAAGCATCTTGGAATGACGGTTCATTTGACAATGAGTAAATTAAACATGATGTGCGAAATCCTAGATTTAAGATACAATCGGGTTTTTCGACTTCGTTATTGGCTTCTACTATTTAACGAAAATGTAAACTTAAACATATTGTAACTTTATAATCCTTCATATTTATTGACGTTTATAACTGTTCTCAAAAATTCTTTGCCGAAAACCTTGAGATCAAGAGCTTATATTGGTTTTAGATTTTCTCTTATTTTGTCTAAAAATTATTTTTCGGATAATAAGTTAATAAACAAGAGGACCATGATGGTCCTGAATCGCTCACCTATCCCCACATGACCCAGTGTTGAACTGAGTATGACGTCGTTATTTCTATCATTTGACAAAGTGACCTAGTTTTTGAGCACAGGTGACCTAGATATCATCAAGATAAAAAATTCTGACCAATTTTCATGAAGATCCATTGAAAAATATGACCTCTAGAGAGGTCACAAGGTTTTTCTATTATTTGACCTAATGACCTAGTTTTTGAAGGCACGTGACCCACTTTTGAACTTGACCTTGATATCATCAAGGTGAACATTCTCACCAATTTTCATGAAGAGTCATTGAGAAATATGGCCTCTAGAGAGGTCACAAGGTTTTCTATTTTTAGACCTACTGACCTAGTTTTTGATCGCACGTGACCCAGTTTCGAACTTGACCTAGATATCATCAAGATGAACATTCTGATCAATTTTCATAAAGATCTCTTGAAATATATGGCCTCTAGAGAGGTCACAAGATTTTTCTATTTTTAAATCTACTGACCTAGTTATTGACCGCACGTGACCCAGTTTCGAATTTGACCTAGATATCATCAAGATGAACACTCTGACTAATTTTTATAAAGATCCCATGATAAATATGGCCTCTAGAGAGGTCAAAAAGTTTTTCTATTTTTAGATCTACTGACCTAGTTTTTGACCGCACGTAACCCAGTTTCGAACCTGATCTAGATATCATCAAGATAAATAATCTGATCAATTTTCATCTCTTGAAAAATATGGCCTCTAGAGAGGTCACAAGGTTTTTCTATTTTCAGATCTACTGACCTAGTTATTGACCGCACGTGATGCAGTTTCAAATTTTACCTAGATATCATCAAGGTGAACATTCCGACTAATTTTTATAAAGATCCCATGAAAAATATGGCCTCTAGAGAGGTCACAATATTTTTCTACTTTCAGACCTACTGACCTAGTTTTTGACTCCACGTGACCCAGTTTCAAACTTGACTTAGATATCATCAAGATAAACATTCTGACCAATTTTCATGAAGATCCATTGAGAAATATGACATCTAGTGAGGTCACAAAGTTTTTCTATTTTTAGACCTACTGACCTAGTTTTTAACCGGACATAACCCAGTTTCAAACTTGACCTAGATATCATTAAGGCAAACATTCTGACCAATTTTCATGAAGATCCATTGAGAAGTATGGCCTCTAGAGAGGTCACAAGGTTTTCCTATTTTTAGATCTACTGACCAAGTTTTTGATCCCACGTGACCCAGTTTCAAACTTGACCTGGATATCATTAAGATAAACATTTTGACCAATTTTCATGAAGATCTCATGAAAAATGTGGCCTCTAGAGCGGTCACAAGGTTTTTCTATTTTTAGACCTACTGACCTAGTTTTTGACCCCAATTGACCCAGTTTCAAACTTGATCTAGATATCATCAAGATGAACATTCTGACCAACTTTCATAAAGATCCCATGAAAAATGTGACCTCTAGAGTGGTCACAAGCAAAAGTTAACGCACGCACGGACGGACGCACGGACGGACGGACGACGGACGCCACGCGCAGGGATTCTTTATAAAAGTACGCAATGTCAGCCTGAATTATTCAACAGTTCAATCAATAATTACCTGCTGTATTAAGTTAAATCGATGTTTTCATGTAATGTCCATTGTTGACTTTGTAAAGCTTCATAAAAGTTTATGTCAGTTAAAATTTTGACAGTTGTCAACCATCTTGGATTTTTGTACGTATGCACCGGGTGACTAAATCTCTGTCAGACGGACCGAAATCGCTTCATTTTCTGCAGAAATAATTAGCTTTTTATTGTCAAGTATTTGATATTTAATACTTGGCATGTAGTGATGATTCGCAGTGTTCGATGTTGTTTCATTTTTATATTTTGTCCGACTTTAACTGTTTTGTTTTGTTTAGAGGTTAAGCTCCGCCCTAATTGCATAATTATGTAGAAATGTTCGTATTCCGAATGACGTCATGGTCGGCCGAAGTAAGTTCGTAGCCTCAACTCGGTTACGGATCTTTCCGGGTATTTCCGACCTTGGCCTTATTTAGATTTGGTACTACATCCTCATTTGTATACCATGCATACCAAAATAGTTAATTATTGGAACGCAAGAATCATCACTTTGCCTCCGTCTCTCGTACATACAGGCTGTAATTTCGGTCGCTCTCAGATCTTTTAATTCTTTTACTTCAAAACTTGTACCAGAATTGTTCAAACTTTGAAACATCAAGGTATTTATTACTATTAAATTATACAGTTATATTTATTAGCTGTATTTGGCTGTTTTTCTCTTAGAAAAACTCTAGAGTTTCAGTTTCGGTCCGTCTGCTTCGCGACTTTTGCCGATAGTTCATAACCGATTTTTATTTTAGTCTTAATTAATAATTATTGTTAAGGCTCCTCAGAAAATAAAAAGTTGTTTGAAGCCGAAAGGAACATTGTCAGTAGTTTATTTAACAGTTTATTTAACTTTGAAATAATTTTTGAACTCGGGCCCTACCAGCCTTTATATTTGGGCGCTACCAGCTTTGCCTTAGGCGCTACCAGCCTACAGGGTCGCGATCAGACCCTAGTTTATTCAACTTATTGATTATCCCAAATAAATAAAACAAGTAAACCCAGATTTGGAGGACTTAGTCCCCCGACTGTAGGCCCTTTGCCCTTGGTCTGTTTATTTACATTTTACCCCACCCAAGTACTGCACCGTGGGGGCCCTACAGAATTTGGTGGCAGCTTAGCAGGATACAGAACCACACATCAACATTACCAGTGACCTTATTAACTACCAGTATCAATCCATAAGCGAGTGTGACATTTGTAAACATTTGTAAACTTGACCTAGATATTTAATATACAGTGAAGAGTGTATTGATTGTTAAACCACCCTAGTATACTGAGAAGTCTAGGACTTTATTTACAAAAGCCAGTGCTGATTTATTTGTGGAGACTGCAGCCTTATTTTCTTTATATAAAATATTGTACATGTTTAATCTAAAATAAAAATTTAGATTTCAGTCCAGGTTTAATGTTACAGTAATAGATAGCAACTTAAGGCTGTTTCCAAGCCTGGGTGAGTAAGAAAGTCAGTAGACAGGAGAAATTTAGACTTTGTTAAAAATTTAGTACAAAGCTAGTATAACCACCAGTGACTTGTTTTGTTGTGAAAGTCACCTCCAGACTTTATAAAGGTCATTACCAGACCTTGCCTTTGGTAAAGTCGCTACCAGACTTTGGTAAGAATTTTTTTTGTGTTGTTTTGTTGGCGCGTTGAGCTTGGTGTACTTTGTTCTTGGTATATTTTATAGAGCCGTGCCCTGCCGCTTATTAAATATCTAGACATCCATTCTATTGAATATTGTAGCCGTCTCCAGGCTAGTGTTGTGACCGGTACCAGGTCAGGGTATAGCGCTAAAGCCATTCCTAGCTTAGGTAACAAATTTTTTTCATTAATACTAGTAACTGTACCATCCTAACCTAAGTGTGAAACAGCTTTTTCCAGGCCGTTAAGAAAACCAGTCATTAGAGCTAGTTAAATTGTGGACTGCTACCAAGCTTTAAAGAACATTGTTAAACTTGATTAATACAAATACATTTGTACATATATATATTTGTGATATAATAAAGTGCTAAAACCTGCAATACTTAAACATTTAAATGTAAATATTCTATATTCACTGTTCTAGTAAAAAATAAGAGGAAACATATTTGTGTGTGTGTGTGTGTGTGTTGTTAAATAAAACAAACTTAGTTACAGTCCATGATGGAAACCACTAGGGAACTTACCATGGACCCAGCTGATATACCATCCACTGAAGCACAGCATGTCATAGACCATGATTACCTACCCAGTACCCAGGTTCAAAACCTAACCAGATATACCTTATCTACCCAGACTTCTACCACCGACAGTACTCTATCGAACGCCCGGGAGACGGAGGCAACGTCAAGGTCAAGGTTACGGTCGATAGACTGCGGTGATATGTATGAAGACAACTTGGTACCAGCCGGCAGACAGTCGGTGGTATTTGGCACGCCTTCCGGTGAGGTGACCTGGCGCAGGCGCACAGGGGAGGACAGAGTTTCAGAAGACCAGGGTTTTATCCATCCTGGCAAGTCCTGCATCATATCCAGTGGAGAAGCCAGGGCCCCGGGGGTCAGGAACAAAGCCTTGCAAGGTGGAACTGATGGTATTGGGGGGATGGGGGGAAACAGGGATTTTTGTACTAATGCTAATTGCCCGCCCGCTTAGCACAATATGTATGAGCGTTAGTCTACGGATCTCGGGGTCGCGAGTTCGATCCTCGGGCGGGGCGTATGTTCTCCGTGACTATTTGATAAACGACATTGTGTCTGATATCATTAGTCCTCCACTACTGATTCATGTGGGGAAGTTGGCAGTTACTTGCGGAAAACAGGTTTGTACTGGTACAGAATCCAGGAACACAGGACCTTGGCCGATGGTATTATAGACCAGTGTCAGGTACCTGGGAAATATACTGGTAGGAGATGGGAACAAAGGGAAAAATTTCACTCTGATGAGCAGTCAGAGGCTGGCCCGCTGGATGAACCTTTGACGAGCCATCAGCGTGTGAGGAGTCGAGTTGCTGTAGGGGCCAGTACAGAACGGCTCCTTGGTCCACGTGATACTCGTGTTGATGCAGACTTCAATGCTTTTTTACCTAGGAATATGGATGTTGGAAGGCCATTGTCTTCAGACATGCCACCCGAACCTTTACAGTACCCAGTACAAACCCCGATTATCACAAGTATGACTATCAAGCAACATTAAACCACCCACTTACGACGGTACTTCTGACCTTAGTTCTTATTTGACATAGTTTGAAATGACAAGTGACCTAAATAATTGGACCAGTGATAAGAAGGCCCTCCAGTTAGCTGTAAGTCTACGGGACAATGCCACTGAAATATTAAATGATATCCCCTTGCACAGAAGGAGAGACTATGACCATATAGTAGCACATCTAGTAGAACGGTTCCAGCCACAAAATCAGAGAAAATTACATGTAGCTAAATTAAGGGCACGCATTCGAAAACGCAATGAGTCTTTAGATGACCTAGCCAATGACATAAAGAAACTAGCTAGACTAGCATACCCAGATCTAGACATGAAATGTAGGGAATAGATGGCCCTTGAAGCTTTTGCAGAGGCCCTAAATGACGACCAATTACGCAGAGACCTGATAGTAGGAGGCCCCAAAACAATGTTCGAGGCCCTTAGATTAGCAGTAGAATCTGAATTAAATTACACAAGACGAAGTTCTTATTTACAAATGGTCCAAAATGAACCATTAGATGGCATATTGCGGAGAGTAGACGAGTTGGAGAGACGTTCAGAAACTCAAATGTATCAGAGAATACCTCAAATCGAAAATGAACAGGGTAAGAATGAAGCCAGAAATAACAGGTCAGATAAACCAGTTAGCAGAATACAACCACGGAAACCCAAATCCGGGGTATGTCATCGTTGCGGACTACCAGGTCACTACAGAAGCGATTGCCCTCAGTTAAAGGATCCCAGGAATTTTCCTTATAACAGATTCCACAATCCACAATATAGAGGTACCCAAGAGTACAGAAATCAATACTAGAACAAAAGTAGTCAAGATACTAGGCTTCAGAACCAGGGAAACGGTTATTAGCTGAGGGAGAGATCCGGCCTTCAGCTATATTAAATTTTACACAAGGATCAATTGATAAACCAAGGGAGACAATTCCGTTGACCTTAAACCATACAAATACTATGAGTGGACTAAGGGAGGCAAATCCTATAAACTTAAACCCTTCAATTCAAAGTAGACAGTTAGGTACATATTTCATGCCCTTGAAAATTAAAGATTTATCATTATATGCACTTTTAGACACTGGGAGTTCAGTGAGCATATTAACTCAATAATACCTGCAGCCATATCGCCGCTTAATTACTGGTATCAATTTTCCGATACATTCCTGAGCCACTTATCAAATCATCTGCTTTGTATGCCTGTGGATTTTCACTGATAATCAATAATCGATAAAATATAGGCATCCTTTGATCATATTAGGGACAAACATCTGTTTATAACAGATAAATAAAACTGAAATTGTCACAACTGATACTATAATTTATGATTTATTCAATAATTTAAAATTTACTATTATTTTAATTTGCAAAATTGTTTTACAGGCCAACGGAAGTAACATGAATATGGAAAACTGCAATATTCAAGAAAGATTGGACATAGAAAAACAGCCATTATTTGATAATACTATATTTATTCAAATATCAGCTATTGCTAAATTTTAAAGCAAATGACATAAAAGAACAAAATTATACTTTATTTAATAAAAAAAGACTCTGTAGCATAAAACAGACAATACCTAGAAATATCTTTCTAATTCCGATATTTAGTGATGAGTATATCGAAATTACATGCTTAATTAATACATATTTTGATTGTTTCCATCGCTTACGGGTTTTATAAATCTTTAGAGTAAAATATTTTCATTGGTTGACTTTGACAGCAGTGCAATCATCAGTACTCTTACAAACGTAAAATCACGCCACGCGGCATACAGTACTATCAGGCAGATAGCGCATTTATGCGATCCTCGGCATACACTGCTGTTATCTTTTGACGGATAAATACGACATGCGGTACTCTATAAGAGTTAAAATGGACGCATAAATGCAATCTGCGTCCTTAATGAGTTAAGACTTGAGAATTGGAAATTGATACCACCAGATAAGAGACCACCTCTCCTTACAACAACTTCTGTTTTCAGAGGTGCAGATGGATATGAAAATATCCAGTTATGGCTTTGCCACATTTCCAAACAGGGTTAACTGACAATTATGAAGAGAGACTACTCCAGGAAGGTGTTATAGTAGCCAAAGCCTTTGTAGATACAGGGAGTGGAAATGTACCTCTGCGGCTGATAAATTTAAATGAAAAACCAGTCACTATATTGAAATCAATGAATATTGCTACTTGTTCACCTGTATTACCTGTAGATCACCCTGGAGAAACTGGGAGAATAAACAGAGTCAATGTTGGTGCCACAGAGAACATGATTTTACCAGAGCACATAAAAACTGTAATGGAGGAATGTAGATCAAACCTTAACCCTAGGGAGCAAAAGCGTGTTGAGGAATTATTGGTCAAATATCAACACATATTTAGCAAATCTAAATCAGATTTGGGAAATACAGACCTAGTTAAACACAAGATAAATACGGGTCTGGCACCACCAACCAAGCTGCAGCCAAGACGACTACTACAAAAGGTACAGGAGGAAGTTAATAGTGAGGTAGACAGATTACTCGAAGCCGGTCTAATTGAAGACAGTAATGGCCCATGGTCTGCACCCATTGTACCGGTTCGAAAGTTAGATAACTCAATTCGCCTGGCCATTGACTATAGGAGATTGAACTCTGTGACCCTTAAGAACAGTTACCCACTGCCAAGAATACAGGATTGTTTAGACTGCTTTAAAAGTGCAAAATATTATAGTTCTTTAGACTGTTCTAACTTCCGGTTTCCATCAAGTACAGATGGATACCGATGACATGGATAAAACCAGTTTCGTGTGCCAGAAAGGCCAATACCATTTCAAAGTTTTAAGTTTCGGCCTTACCAATGCTGTAGCTACTTTTCAGCGATTAATGGAATGCATAATGTCAGGCCTTCAGTATCAGATAATACTCATATATGTTGACGATATTTTGGTTTTCACAACTGACTTTGAGACACATATTACTGAATTAGAGGAAGTATTCAGAAGACTTGAAAAGGCCAAGTTAAAAGTAATGCCTAAGAAGGTTCACCTATTTCAGATAAAATTACATTTTCTTGGCCATATAGTGGATCAAAAAAGAATATCTCCTAATGATGAAAAGGTCAAGGCCGTTCAAGATTGGCCTGTACCAAAGAGTGCTAAACAGGTTTCCTCATTTTTAGGGCTTGTTTCGTACTACCGTAGACTAATAAAGGGTTTTGCAAATATTGCCCAGCCTTTACACCAGTTAACCGGTAAAGACAGAAAATTCATTTGGACTGATGACTGTCAGCAGGCTTTTGACAAATTGAAGAGAGCACTGACAGAGGCACCAGTACTAGGTTACCCTAACCCCAATGACCCATATATACTAGATACAGATTGCAGTTCATATTGTTTAGGTTGTGTACTACAACAGAAGCAAGGCGATTCTATTCGTGTCATTGCATATTACAGTCGTAACTTAAATCGCGCAGAGCGTCAATATTGTGTGACCCGCAGAGAACTTTTAACCATTGTTGACTCAGTTAACCATAATTACTTGTACGGTGTACATTTTTTGATAGGTACAGATCATTCGGCCCTGTCATGGGCCTTGAAATTCAGAACACCTATGGGAAAGATGAGTAGTTCAATAAACACTTTATGATTTTGAAGTGGAACATAGAAGTGGAATTCGTCATGGAAACGCAGATGCATTGTCCCGGAGACCATGTGGAACTTGCAAACACTGTGAAAAACAAGAACACCTGGATGAAGAAACAGAGCAAGATTCAAATCAATGTATCGGATCTTGTGTTGCTGGGATTGCCAGTCAACCTTACCTTGAATGTATTCAGTCTGCATGAGAGAAAACGGAATGGTTTAACAGGAAAGAATCAGAGTGAAGTTACGGATGACCAACCAAGGGCCCTGGAAGGTGATCTGTTGATAAATGTTACCGAGACGCAAATTGAAGGTTTCAATAAGAATTCTGACCCCCTGAGGAATACTACAAGACCGCTTGAGGATACACAACAGGTGGATTGGTCGACAATCCAACAGGAAGATCCCAACATAGGTCTTCTAAAGTCATTTCTAGCTAAACAAGAAAGGCCAACTAGTGAAGAAATTTCTCATTTAAGTAGTGAATTTAAAACATATAACTCACAGTGGCCCAGTTTACAGTTACACAACAATGTTGTGTATAGGTAACACACCAATAAATTAGGAGAGGAACAGTCACAGATAATAGTTCCATATTGTGCCAGAGAAACTGTATTGAGATACATGCATGATCACAAAACATCAGGCCACATGGGCGAAAAACGATCTTACCAGAGATTAAAACGTAATTTTTACTGGGTAAACTGTAAAGATGATGTAGTTCATCACTGTAGATCATGTGTACAGTGCCAAGGCAGAAAAATGCCTTCTAGAGCTGCCAAGGCACCACTGAAATCAACAGTAACTGGCGTGCCCTTAGAAAAAGACGGGATAAATATTATAGATCTTTTGCCAATTTCCATAAAAAAGGGAATAAATACATACTGTCTGTACAGTGCTACTTAACTAAATGGGTAGAAATGTACCCATTGCCGGATATGACTGTTGGGACTATTGCAACAGTTTTAGTTAAGAATTCATTTCAAGATATGGTCTAATGACTAAAATAGTGACTGACCTAGGCCGCCAGTTCGAATCAAAGTTATTCCAAGAATTATGTAAACAACTGGACATTGTTAAACTTAGATCCTCAGCTTTTCACCCAGAGACCTGTGGTCTCATAGAGAGAATGAACCGCAGTATTGAAGACATGTTAAGTAAATATATATCAGTAAACCAGAAAGACTGGGATGAATGGATACCAATATTACTTTTAGCATACAGATCATTAGTTCATGCCAGTACTGGTAAGATGCCTTACTAAATGATGTTCGGACATGATCCGAAATTACCTATTGATATATTATATGGCCATGGTTTGAAAGGGAGCGATGAGTACTCCTCTGATGAATATGTAAGACACCTCCAAGAGTATTTAAGAAAATGCCATGACCAAGCTCGCCATAGCATGCTATTAGCAGCAAAACAACAAAAAATATACATATGATACTAGACTGAATTTGATTCCATACAAACAAGATGACCTTGTTTGGGCAAAAGTGTTTACAAAACACAAAGGCCGGTCCCCAAAACTGAGCTTCCGTTGGACAGGTCCTTTCAAAGTGATGAAAGTCATTTCCACCTTAGGTATACAAATAAAAACTGTAAAAAAAATCAATGTCTCGCTTCCACAGACAATGTGTTAGATAAACCAGTATTATCATAGTAATGTCTCGCTACCAGAGGCATAAACCACAGACCAAGTTGATGTAGACCAAACTGTATCATTATACAAATTACCACATTTGAGGTGACACATAACATTTGCCATTTTATTTTTTTCTACAGGGCTCCAAGAAAAAAAATCCACAACTACCGCATATACTGAATATTTCCACAAGATTATTGATTAACCGGCTTAGTTAAAGGATAACCATACCGTACTGATGTATTATGCAGATATATCGTACCATACCACGTTGCTGTACCGTGCTATACCATACCGATTTACCGTGCCGTACCTACACAGCCAAATACAGCTTTATTTATACCTTTTGTATTGATATATACATTAATGGTTGAGCTGTAGAATTTTTGTAAAATACAGAGACTAACCAGCAGAATATTGTATAAATAAACAGTAATTATTCCTAAAAAAAATTAATGATAAAAATAATGGAAGAGTATAATTATGTCGGAAACTCGTAACAGTCGATATAGTAAATACTATATTTATGATTTTTAATAAATAATTTTATGTGCTTAGTTTAAAATTGCATGCACTTAATGGGAATGCCCATTTTTACCTTTATTTCCAGAATGTCTAAAAGGTCAGCATGTGGATCGGTCCTTCGTTGTAAACAGTGCTGAATTACTTATGACACCATGGACCAGCTTGTTAGACATAAGGACGACAGACATGGACCACAAGTGGTTTGCACGGTTACCGTGTGTGACTTCGTTATTCCCAAAAAGAGGACCGACGTCCAGAGGAGGCACCTCGTGACAAAACACCAGTATGAACAGGAAGTCCCTTTGGAGGTGGTACGGAAGTCTTCCAACAATACTTCGAGGAGGCCGAGACGCCTATACCGACTGTCTCTGTAAGGTCTACCATATACTGGCCAACACCCTTGGAAGACCTACAGCAGGCAGGCTTCAGGGTGCCACCTACAGAGCATTCGGTAGCTACAGCAAGCATTACTGTCAACCCGGACCATCCAATTACCTTACCAGGAAAACCGACGACCGACCGGACCAGGCCCAAGGCCCAGTTTGACACCTTGGAAGACCAGACAACGATACCAGAAGACATTGAAGAATTCCTGTCAGGAATGGACCGACCAGAGACGCCAGCACCACTTAGGACGACACCAACAGAACTACATGACACTCTACCTAGCCTGGAGTTGGAATGGACCTTTCGAAACCCAAGACTGTCCAGGCCGGTTAGGTATGAGGACGCTACTACGACACCAAAGGACGACGATCAGGAGGACCAGCCGACGACACCAGACGTTCCCGCTGCAGCAGGTTTTAGTTTAGTTAGTAACTCTTGTGTTAAGAATATACCACTTGACCCTCGACATGACGGACAGACGTCGGAGTTTCAGACATTCCCTAGACCGAGACCTGACGAAACTACTGTCATAGACGGAATGGATTCACGACAGAGGCCAGAGTTTCCGCCTAAGAAGGTGAGGGTGCATGTTAGGTCCGCGCTTGACCCTAGACTTCTGTTAAGGGATGCACCCTCAGACTTCTTAACGGGAGCTATGGCCAGACTTGCGGCACAGCACAGACTTGACGGACTTAGACGTGCTGGGCCAGACGATTTGGACGTGTCCTTTGAGGCACAGGACTTGACTGTCACCAGACTGGAAAAGGTCACACTACCAGACGGACGCACACTGACTTTACGTACGACATGTACTTTGTCAGATGAGCTTCGGGTTAGTAGGACAGCACAGACGCAGACGACCGAACAGTCTGAGACTGAGGCACAGACGGAGGACATAGACTTAGACAGTACTGTACCGACATTACAGGACTTGGAGGGTCTGTTAGTCAATTTTTAAGTGTACTTTATTTTGTGGCTCTGGGATTTTTTTTTCTCAGACATTTTTTTTGTAGGACTTAACTCTTTAAATAGTATACTAGTGTTTTCAAGAAATGCTATTCTTACCACATTTTTTTTTTAGTAAATTTTTTTTGGTATCAGTATTCAGTACGGTAACAATTGGTTAATGGTAGAATTTTTTGGTAAATGTTTACCTTTGAGATAATAAAGTAATAAGTTTAACTCCTATATTTTAACTTTTATAACTTGAAAGTTGATTTTTTTTACTTTGTCACTTCATTTAGCACTTAGTATGGTCAGCCAGTGGTTAAGTAATCATTTGATAATTTTTTTTATATTCCATTTAAAAAATAAACATTTGGTACATTTCAAGTTCAACTGTTGAGTATCTCGGAGCCCTGGAATAATTAAGTACTATCACAATTGTTGTTTATTGTTAAGAAGGCTGTTATTATTGTTATACATTTTATTGGTCAAAGGACAAATTGCTCAATTGTTGCTCAGGCAAACTCTCATGTACTTGTCGGAAATGTTGCTTATTATTAAGTATAGTACTGCCTAAAATATGTGATGCAATGTTGGTTATAGGTTCGAATTTAGGTGTCTATATAAATTATTTTAGTACTTATGACTGTTGTTAATGGTACATATGAATTTTTTTTAAATGCATAGCATAAATGTAGCATCTATGAAATTTTATCAAATTGATTATATATTTGAGAATTAATTAATTGGAAATCTGTAAATGCAACTTGTACATGTGTGTTCTACCATGTTAAAGCAATTATAGTGCAAATGTATTAAAGTTATTGAAACCAGTACTTTGTAATATTGTTTAATGTAAATGATTATATTGCTGTATCTATAGGTTACCGGTGCATACTTGTTAATTGTATTTACTGTATGTAAAGTAATTATTATTGTTGTACTTCATGTCACAGGCTGTATTTTTTCAATTTCGAGGACGAAATTTTGTCAGTAGGGAGGGTATTGTGAGGCATGATGCCTCACGACCACGTTTCATGCAATGGCTTTGCACTGCTTTTACGGCCTATCTGTAGTTTTAAAAAATTGTTAGGCTATCTGTCAACTACACTTTATCACAGTTCATTGTTCTGTAACCTTTCTAGGCATTGACAGATAACCAGATGCATTATTAAATTGTTGTTTACTAAACTACCTTCCAAGATATTAAGTCACGTGTTTGTTTCAGTTAGTGGAACTTTTAACTGTATAGCCTTTTGACTTTGTAAAGCTTCATAAAAGTTTATGTCAGTTAAAATTTTGACAGTTGTCAACCATCTTGGATTTTTGTACGTATACACCGGGTGACTAAATCTGTTCAGACGGACCGAAATCGCTTCATTTTCTGCAGAAATAATTAGCTTTTTATTGTCAAGTAATTGATATTTAATACTTGGCATGTAGTGATGATTCGCAGCGTTCTATGTTGTTTCATTTTTATATTTTGTCCGACTTTAGCTGTTTTGTTTTGTTTAGAGGTTAAGCTCCGCCCTATTTGCATATATAGAAATGTTCGTATTCCGAATGACGTCATGGTCGGCCGAAGTAAGTTCGTAGCCTCAACTCGGTTACGGATCTTTCCGGGTATTTCCGACCTTGGCCTTATTTAGATTTGGTACTACATCCTCATTTGCATACCATGCATACCAAAATAGTTAATTATTGGAACGCAAGAATCACCACTTTGCCTCCGTCTGTCGTAATTACAGGCTGTAATTTCGGTCGCCTCAGATCTTTTAATTCTTTTACTTCAAAACTTGTACCAAAATTGTTCAAACTTTGAAACATCAAGGTACTTATTACTATTAAATTATACAAATATATTTATAAGCTGTATTTTTCTCTTAGAAAAACTCTGTAAATTCTAGAGTTTCAGTTTCGGTCCGTCTGCTTCGCGACTTTTGCCGATAGTTCATAACCGTTTTTTATTTTATATTAATTAATAATTATTGTTAAGGCTCCTCAGAAAATAAAAAGTTGTTTGAAGCCGTAAGGAACATTGTCAGTAGTTTATTAACAGTTTATTTAACTTTGAAATAATTTTTGAACTCGGGCCCTACCAGCCTTTATATTTGGGCGCTACCAGCCTTGCCTTAGGCGCTACCAGCCTACAGGGTCGCGACCAGACCCTAGTTTATTCAACTTGTTGAGTACCCCAAATAAATAAAACAAGTAAACCCATATAGTTTTGAATTTGGAGGACTTAGTCCCCTGACTGTAGGCCCTTTGCCCTTGGTCTGTTTATTTAATTTTACCCCACCCAAGTACAGCACCGTGGAGGCCCTACAATATTTATCATTTTAACATAACAAAATATCCAGAAAGAGCATGTCATCAGCCCTGACCAATCTCCAATTAACGCTACGCACATAGGATCTGAAGACGTGCTATTGATAGCCTCGTTCTGACGACCCTTCCGCTAGCAAATCAGAGCCTTACTTACAACATTTTGTAAGTGAAAGTAGAAGTTTAAAAAATCTATACTTAGCCTGAGTTTTCATATTTACAATTCTTATGACGACCACATCGCGACTACTCCCTCGTGTTTTGAGAGAAATCGTATGTCATGGTACGGACTTGGTCACGTAAGGTGTCAGACAGCCAGTTAGCTCAGTCGGTAGGGCACTCGCCTGGTAAGCGAGGGGTCCCGGGTTCAAGTCCCGGACCGACTGCACATTTTTCTCACCCTTTGACATTCGACGCTATTTTGATGGTTGAACAAGTCGTCTGATTGGTTCAAATTAAAATAGATTTGCGAAAATAAATATAGCAATATCGGAAATCCAAAATATACAGAAGACGAATGTGAATGGGTCATTCTCAGATCTTCGTTTAGAAGATCAAGTACTTTAGTCAGATTGCAGCACTGACTTACTGTCCTTATTTAGGTCATTTCTTACCAAATTAAAATTTTAAATTCATTTCTCGATTTTTGCCATAAATCTTAAAACAATTTTAAATTGTGTATGAAATATTCTTTAAATGTAGTCCGATATTTTTTTCATATTTTGTACAAATGTATATTGTTGTGTATATGTTAGAGTTCTTTTAAATGTGGTGAAAACCGGTTCAAATTTGGCCCCCAAGGCAATATCTTTGACCTTTCGGTAAACATTTGATTAAAATGTTATTTGTTATTTTTCAAAATACAAATTCGTTATTCATCTCTTCAATATTTCTCCTATAATGTGCGTGTGTGAATGTTAGGCATTTACCTAAAATTGCCATTTATATTCAGTTAGAGATTTTGAAATTTTAATTACATTGATAATATACAAAGAATAACTTTTTTTCATTATATGCTGCCATGTTTACCCTTTCTGTGTTATGGACTGGTTTAGTCTTGGATAACACTGAACGTCACATTTTTAAAGCAATTAAGCTTCTTTTTGTTATTGAATACCCGTATTCATTACCTCTCTTGAACAGACTCTATCAAACCGAGTCTGCTATTATTCTGCTCGGTTGCATTCTATGCTTCCAAAGGATCCTTTTTACAGATTTTATTGGATATATATATAGAGAGAGAGACAGAGAGAGACAGAGAGGAAATTCTTTACTGCAAATGGTAGCAGACACAAGATGTGCCCTGCCTTAAAGTTAAATCAAAGTATTTATATTTTCTTCACACTTTTTCTTGTTAGATTTTACTTTTTTCATTATAACATCTTATATGTATGTACTGCTAATGTAATTTTGTACGTGTTTTTGCCTTAAACTTTAAACATGTTTTGTTGTTAACATTTTCGTTACTTTTAAATATGTTCAACAGTAAGAATTTATACTTTAAATATGTTTTGAATATCGTCAAGACATCCTATTGAATCGGAAATAATTATGTTATTGGGCTTTTTAAATATGTTTTTGCTCTCCCATCCGGCCATTTATGTTCTTCAAAATTTTAGTTTAAAGATCATTAGTGTCATTTTAAACTTTGTTACAACTGACCAATTGATTTGTATAAATGCTTAAAATAAACACATGATGTCGGGAAATTAGTAAGATAAAGAATGCACGTGCGTAATTAATTATTTTCACGTAATCTCGCAATTGGCAAACTTATTCGTGTTTTAGTGCGCGGATGTGCGAGCTTAAAATTAAAAAAAAAAACACAGTTCCGCTTCAAAAGCAAGTGCGTGCAGTTATGATGACTCAAGCCACAATACTGCACAGAAGAATTTTTTATTTGAGTTCAAATAAAAATTGTTTTGTGCCTTTCATGATTATAAAAAGGCTTTTGGCTCTGTTAAACGAGCGCATCTTTGGCAAAAATTGTTAAGGCATAATTCCGATGGTAAATGTTTGAAAATAACCTATAATATGTATAGCAAAGCTAAATCTTGTGTTTAGGTTAATAATGACTTGTCTAACTTTTTTCAGTAATGACACTGTCAATGCGAAAATTTGTCACCCGTTTTTATTCTTCAATATTTTTGGATGATTTAACTCAGATTATGTCTGCAAAATATGAAGGTTTAGTCAACATGATTGTCTAAAGCAACTTTTGAAAGTCTCAGTGATGACACTGTCGATGTATATTTAAGACTATGTTTGTTACTTTACGCAGATGACACTATGTTACTGGCGGAAAGTCAGACAGACTTGCAGAAAGCTTTGGATGCTATGTTTGAATATTGTGAGTTATGGTATTTACATGTTAATGAGGCTTAAACTAAAATAGTTTTATTTGGTAAAGCTAAACGTAACAAAAGAGCATTTAGGTTTATGTATCATGGTAAAAAAATAGATATTGTTGATGACTTTTCATATTTGGGCATTCTTTATAATTACAATGGTAAATTGATAAAACTAACAAAAAGGTAGTCGATCAGGCAAGAAGAGCAATGTTTTCGGTTATTCAGAAAAGCCGTAAACTCAGCTTGTCAGTTTCAGTTCAGTTGCATTTATTTAATGCTGTAGTTGTTTTTCCGATACTGTAATGTAGTGAGGTTTTGGGTACAGAGCAGATAGGTATAATAGAGCAATTACAACTTCGGTTTTGTGAAATGATTTTAAATTTGAAAGCTACAAACCCAAACTGTATGATTTATGGACAGCTGAGTGTACAGCCGTTAGAATTACAAGTTAAGGCTCGAGTATTATGTTGTTGATGTAAGGTAATTAATTCAGGAAACGAAAAGATGTGTAACTTGTACGATACAATTTTTTTCTTTACATATGAATGGTACACATATTTCTTCTTGGAATTTTTTGTACAAAATACACTTGCTGAACTTGGAATGTGTCAGAATAGTTTTGTGCTAAGTATATAGACATTAATTGTTTTAAAACAATTGTGAAAAGTAGGTTAAAAAATCAGTTTTTGCAAAACTGGCATGATAGTGTTGTCACTTCACCTAAATGTCTAGTCTATTGTAGTTATAAAAAAGAATTTCGTTTTGAGGAGTATCTTGACATATTACCTCCTAATTTGAGTAAGCTGTTATGTAAATTAGAACTATGAATCATTTGTTGCCAATTAAAAAAGGTAAGCACTTGCATATAGAGCTCAGTCAATGGGTCTGCCACCTTTGCACGAAGCTTTTGCTACGTGATGAATTTCATTATCTTTTGGAATGCAGTTACTTTAAATCCATTAGAAAGAAGTTTATTTCCATTAATTTTACTACTTGTTCTAATATTTATCAATTTCATAACCTCATGAATAGTAAAGATTAGCCTTTACTTGTTTGCCTTGTTTTGTAAAAATTTAATGTCACAATTTAAATAGCTCATTCTCCAGATTCGATATTTCTTAGTATTAATGATTCTAAAAAACTAATTTATTTGTAAACATGTATAAAAAGTATTAACATGCTTCAATTTTGGGAATAAAGTTAAAGATTATGACTATGTAGAAGTTAATTGTAACACATCATTGTTTTTGGTTTTAGTGTAACATGTAAATGTTTTGGACCCTCTATTATTGAATTGGATCATTCATGGTATAAGGGAGAATACTACGCGATTCCATTTGTACTTCTAAGCCATTGGATTATCTCCCAATAACAGTTAGTATTATGGGGAATATACTTTGTCATTATTTTTGTATCTGTAGTTTTTGGGTTGTCTCCCTTTCATCTTTGAGTCAGTTTTCTGTGGGAAGTCTAATTCATTTTAGTCAGACATGTTTATTTTGTACCACATATTGTACGAGTATTCTGTTATTTGTTTTAACCTGTTATATCCACATACATTTCATACGCCTTGGATTGAAAATAAAACTGAAACTGAATTATTTAGAATGTCTAGTCTTTACATGATGCATACACGAGATAATTACATTGTTTTTAAAAAAAGATTATCACGAATGTCTGAACCAAATCACCACCTTCCCGTTATCTTTAAAATTGACCGTGTCATTAGAATGGAATAAAGTATCAGCAGAAATTATATGAATTTCATTGGCCCACGGATTGCTTAATATTAGAGTTTCGTGGTTTAATATCGGACACCTACAGCGGAGAACTTACTTCTGACTTAATTCAGGGGCGTTTTCAAAATTAAAGAATTAGTTCAAAATTATACTTTAAAGGGGAACTGAATGGAATAGAAACAATAATCACACAGACAAAATCATTTCAATAATAGTCCTCAAACCTATTTCCTTCCGTCTACAAACAAGTCCGGTTTATATACTTACAGTTTTACTCAACAATGACCTTGAATGTCTCAACACTGAGTGTGTGAGTCTCAACACTAAGTGTGTGAGTTATGAAATGTCATGCTCCACAGTCACTCCCTACGACTTCAGATACCGGTTATAGTTTCTTGATTTACTCTCGGTCTTGCTTTTGTGCAAGCTTGGTAATTGTAAAACCAGCATTGATTGGATATTTGTTCAGGGATATCTTATATCCTAGTACTAGCAAAGCGTTTGGACGTTTTAAGTTTGTAAAATGTCATAGGACTGTAGATAATTGTGAGTGAAACATTCATTTAAATTCTCTAAAATGAATTGCTTTACACATAATTCGTCCACTAACTTTACCAATAACCAGCGTCCAATGTCGTCGTATAGCCCACGTGTGTATATGATGACTGGGGATTACATAAAGTAGTGTTGTCCGGTTTTTAAAAGTACGGAAGCAAAATCGTGACATCTCTGTTATTGTGAACACTTACTTCATTTGTTTTGCGATTGAATATAAAACTTAAAATACTACAACTTAAAAAATAATAACGGAGATACATATTAATAAGCTATATCGTAACTTATATAGAAATACAATATGTACATAGTGTGTTTTTTTTTCGGTACTAACTATAAAAGTCACAATGCACATTCAGTGGCAACTATTTCAATAGGTTAATTTAGTATTTCAATTACGGCATATACCTGGAAATGTATAATTTGGAAAAGCGTTAAAGTACAGTTTGACATTCGAAATGAAAGACTTATAGTTATTTGATTGTGTATACCATTATGAAATGACACGAGTGTGCAGTCAGAGTGGTATAATCATACGCATCCGAACAAACCGGCGAGAAGTTAGCAGTAGCAGAAGTAGTAACAGCAGTAATATTAGGGTTACTGCTATTACTGATAGCACGTAATAGCAGTAATAGAAGTATTACTGCTACTACTGCTGGAAGGTATAGCAGTAACAGCAGTATTATATAATGTTGTAAAGTTTAACAGTAACGACAGAATTACTGCTGTTATTGTTGCCCGTTTAACAGTAACAACAGTAATACTGCTGCTATTGTTCGAAGTTATAGCAATATGAACAGTAGCTGGAAGTTGTATGAGATACAATATGAAATCACTTTTAGTAATCAATGCATAATTTGCTTTCAAAAAAATTTCAAATCTGTTTTAAATAGTATTTTTGCCTTTATTATGTCTCAGGAAATGAGCTCGAAACCCTCTTACTGCTGTAATTCACAAAGTTCGGGAGAGCTTGAGGATGCATTGAACGATTTCGATATATTGTTGGTATGCTTGTCCAAATTAGAGTAGATATTAATATTGCCGACGGATTTTCAGGATTCCAACGACATACGTCCAAAGAAGGCCGCATTACGGAATTGGAACATGTTTTGGTGCCTAGATACTGCTGTATTCTGCGCAGAAACGATGGACTTGAGCTAAGATTTTGTCAACTTAGATAATCGTTGAAAAATTTTTGAGATATAAAATCAAATTAGTTTTAGCAATGTATTATTCTGTGCCGAAGAATAACGGTGAAATGTGATAAAAAATCGTATTTTTGTGAGTTCTCAGGTGTCCGAAAGTGGGCTCGAATCCTTGTTACTGCTATAATTCACATCGTATAGGAGGACTTGAGGATGAATTAAACCCTGTGGAGATGCTGCTGGTATATATGTTCAAATAACAGTAAATATTAACATTGCCGACGGATTTTCAATATACTGACGGCATATGCACAAAGAAGGCCCTATCACGAAATTGGGACATGTTTTGGTGTTTAGATACTGCCCTATTCTGCGCCGAAACGATGTACTTAGAACTCGAGTTTTCATATTCCACAAAGAAATTAGAAGTATTTATATAAACGTCATCGCACGGTTTTAGTTATTTATCGGAAAAGATCGATTGAAATAATTTATTATGACCTAGCAAAACAATAGCAGAAATGGTTTGTTTTAGTCTGTTTTTGAAATTAAATGAAATGTGCTACATTCCTCACACCCCTAACACCATTCGAAGAGAAGAAATACTGTAACATTAATTTACAGTTGTGTTTAATAGCAATATTAACTACACTGAGTGCAACAAACACATTTGATGTACTGATTTTAAGTTAAATGTATTTTCCTCTATTTCAAGCAGCAAAACCTCATGAAAATTATGCACACGTATATTCTCAATCTGTAGGACATTTAATGTAAGCCTGACACAGATTTTAGATTTATCACATCTATTACCATAAAAATGCCTTTATAATCTCCTCTCTATTTTATGTTTAGTTTGTTGTATTTGAAGTCACATATGCCAATACGCAGCATTTTTGTTAGTCTCAGTTTGTGTCACTACATATGATTTCAAATAAGGATGGGCACCTGCAAAGAACCATCAACTTTCTTAAACTGGCTGGATAGCTACACGCATTAAATAAATAAGCATTTCAATCAAACAGCGGTGTTCGGCAAGTCAGTTTTAGTCTGCATTCTATAAACCGCTTGCCCTCATGGTCGCCACCATTTTCCCCAACGAATTCCCATGCTCGATAAATCTAAACCGGTTATTGTTAACAGGGCTGTTATATTTCGATCTTCTCAGATCGTTCAGAACGACTTTTGTGTCGTGTTATCCAGTTCCATTGTTTTCTCGTTTAGGACAAACCCATTATTTTAACTGGGGAATAAACGCCGATTTTTATGGAATTACACGCTAGTGTATCATTGAAGGTTCCATGTGCACCGCCGTATGAACACATCTGCGGATGTCTCTTAATTGTTTTTTGTACTTGTAGCATGTGTAAATGTTGAGTTCTGCTCAAACCGGGGCTAGAGGGCGTGGACGGTAGTATGCATTTCCACTACCATCCATAAATAGGCTCACTCAAACTGAGCCTGCAACATTTTCGTTTTTGTCCTGTTGAGCGACCAGTTTCCACTTTTTCTATTTGTATGGACAAAATCACACGGTTAAATCAGCCAGAAAGACGCAACAAAGAAGAATGTATCATAAATAAACAAATCAGTTATAACACCACAATACATTTTATTTACAGACAGCATGATAAGAAATTGTCTCAAACATTTAAAGAAATTTCTATCAATTTCTTGAAAGATTCGTACCATACAAACATGTATAAACTTTCTTCTTTCAATCTATAATAAATATTGATCTTATCTACATCATTCTACTGTTTGTGTTTCACCTTCTTCCAAGTATATGTACATGTATACCTTTCAACTTTACAAGTGTGTTGGAATGACACTTAAGAAACGCAAGAAATATTTTATAACGTATTTCAAAAGCAACAAAAACACTGCCAGATTAAGTGTCAGTTAAGCCAGATATTGACAAAACTCCGAGTCCTAGACCTGTTTATGAAATATGCAAATGTTAGGTATTGATCGCTTCTCATGCTTGATTCATATCATTTCGTTTGAAATTTTCTTTATATGATAATCAGCGTTTGTTGCTAAAATTGTAATGAACGATTGATCATAAATTTTTTGGAGTTCACAGTTTTCATGCAATATTTACTGCAAGATTTTGTTTGACTTATTTCTATTTACTTTGTTAAACTATGTCAGATGATATACTCTTTCATCGTTCAAAATATATATTAATCAGAAATAGCAATCATAATAGTATGAGTTTGTTTGCACCTGTCTCTGACATGCAAAATTGTATCAAACACACTTTTGTTGCTTAAATGAACGTATATTGTTTTCTTATTTATCTGGCTTACTTAGGTCTTGTTTAGAAATGAGATAATAAAACATGAGATTCCTAAAGTATGAAATACTATCCTTTCGAGTTTGATTCTCCTCGTTTGTTACAAAATATGAATAATAGAATTCGTGGTAAAGTTCTGACAGAACAATTTAAGGCATATTCTGGAGTTCACAAGACTTTGTTTGACTATTTCCGTTTCATTGATATAATTAAGTAAGATGGTACAAATAAAAAAAGAATGGTCCGATGTCATAGAAAAATGTCAATCTTACATTTCAAACTCAAAATTAATCGATAAAGCATACAATTAGTGATAGTAAACAAGAAATGAAATTGAAATGTGAACAAAGTAGTATCAATTTAATAGTATTTGTGAAAAGGTCAGGGCATTTTCTACAGAAAACAAATGAGATTATTGTTTTGTTACAAGAGAAAAACTGAAATCGACATGAAAAAGAAAATTGATGAAAATTATATAAATACTAAACATGTTTGTTTACATATTGCATTCGCAGGCAAATTTCCAATGGTAGCTTGAATGCCAAACATTTGTATTTTGCATGTCTCCGGCTTGTTGTTTTTTAGACGATGCATCTATTTGTTTTTATTTAAATTTACATTTGTAACAAAACGATATCTACGGCAAGTTTTTTCAGTTTCCTTCACTTATCGTAGTACAATGCCACACATGTATATAACATGGTTTTTTTCGTAGAATTTATAGAAAAATGCATGTGTCTCTCTGAAAATCAAGTGTTATAAAACATACAATATATAATAAACAGCATGTAGAATTAACATGTAAACAAAGTAATTAGTATTTCAAAATAGTCAGTGGACATTTGTAATAAAACATGACAATATGGCGTTGTTAAAAATAAAACAAAAAAATGACCTTGTTATATAGTTTTGATGAACTATAGTGGAATAAATTCTGCAAGTAAAACAAGTAGTTTTTTCTACAAATTACATCTTTTTTTGCAAATTTAATTATATAATAAACAAGTACATTACTAATTTGTCGCTAATTGAAATTGATATACAATATCCGTGGTTCCTGCTTATCTGAACTACGTACGTCATGTTAAAAATAACTTGTAGGTGACGAACTCAAAGAAAAGGTAATATATGAACGATAGAGGCATGCACATTTTAAACTATAATCGTTTTTTACATTTTTGGAAAGGCAAAATTAAGGACGATACAATTTTTGCTGTTGCTTAAATGGCATGCGTTTGAAATGTTCATGGTTCTTGTTAATTTTATCTATTTATATCCAATAAGAAAATAACCAAAATGTTTTAAAGTGTAAAATACATTTTTTTTGTGTGTTTATCTCTCATAATTTCTACATGTTTTCAGAGTGTCGTGGTCAATCATTTTGTAGATGACTAAGTAAATAGGATGAACAACAGTGGCGTAAGCACTGTTACTATACATCTGGGTTTTTTTTCTCTCACTATATTGCCAGGTAATACTGAGAGACATACATTGACATGCGTTTCCAATGTTCACATTTCATGTTAATTTGATCTTCATATGCCATCATGACAAGTTTAGACATAGTCTTCAATTTATATAATATATAAAAAGATCTATTTTATTCTTAAGTTTCCTCCTTGTTTACTGAAAATGAAAGTTAGTCTTGCGGTCAAACCTTAATGGAACGTATTGTCACAAATGTTCTTAAATTTACAATTTCACTCTAAAGTCTTGTAAGAGTACGATGTTTACTGCAAGCTTTTGTTTAACTTCTTTCTATTACTGTTTATGAAATATCTATCTGAATTAATTTGATTTTTCCATATGTGTGGCTGAAATATGAGTATCAGTATTTGATGAATCTCACATATTTTCTCAGATTGTCATCTGTCAGATATTACTGCCCTCTTTCTATCTCCTCTATGCAAGAATGATGATACAAACATAAATAAAATGGATCTTATTCAAAAATCTCTTTTGAAACACAAACTCAATTAATCATACAATACAAATTGTAAACAACAAGAAGTTTTAAAATGTTAAGAAAGTAAAGGGTGTAAGGAAAGTTCGTTCCAAACAGGATATCATATCTAAAACATGGAAAGTAGACACATATAGTTTTCAGTCAAATTAAATGCTGATATGTTGACGTAATGCTGCTATAGAAACATGGTTAATTTCATATCTTCTTATTGTATAATAAATTATAAAACATTTTGTTCTAAATATTAAATTAAGAAATTTTTAACTCTTGAAAATGAACAAGCGTTTCTACTTTTATTGATTCTAACGCAAACATTTTATGTCGGATCTAATTTATTATTTGTACAATACAAATTCAAGTACTATGATGTAAAACAAAACAAATAACTTCTAAATATATTTGCGAAATATGTGTATTGTTAAGTATGGAAGTGGCCTTCCCCCATAAGTTTTAGTGAAAAATGCTTTCAGTGAATGGTATAAACCTTTTCAGTTTTCTTTTACATTTCTGAAAAATAATATGGCCATCTGGTTTACCGGAACGAACTTTCTTTTCACCCTTTAATTACAATTTCGTAATGGAAATGGAATTATGTACATAAACATGAATCTATCACTGCGGCGTTACAAGAAACTACCACAGAAGACTACAGAAAAGGATACTACCTGTGTCTTATATAAACCGAAATGTGTCTAGGGAAACTTATCAACTGGTCATAGTCGGTCAAAAAAAAAAAAACCTTCAGTCATTAAAAAAAATCTTTCTTGTACCTCTACATGGCTTTCTCCCTACATATTTGATTCCAAAATTTGCATGGACTAAATCTCGTTCGTTTACAGTTGATTATTATTATCTTTTAGTGAAAAATGAAAACATTTGATATCTTTCCCTATTTATATAATGTAAGATAGATTTAAATCTAAATCTGTACCCCCCCCCCCCCCTCCCACACCCACCCTCCAATAAAAAATGATAGCATTTGTCTGTTTTTACTGAACAACTCTTATATGTTTTAACGTTCACAGGTGCCTCTAGATTTAGGTCTAAAATGTTGTTTTAAAATAGGGAAGCTTCCACGAAATGTCATTCATACATAACTTCTTCGAAAATACAATGATAATTTAATGAGCATAGGTATACGTTCATCTTTTATTGTACATGTATACATTTTCAGATATCTCCTAGACCTCAGTAATATCAAGAATATAGGTATTTATTTTCATCCCTGGTAGGGTTATATGGCTATCTTTAACAATTTTAGACATCCTTTGTCTATGAATTTCAAATAACTATACTTTAATTAGTTTAGTTTCTTTAATGGAATCGACTCTAATGTTGATGTGTATAAATTGTACTACAGTAGATGTATTTTATACACTGTCAGTAAAATATAAAGTTTGGAACTACTTAAAGCTGACTAAATAAAGTTTAGTATTTGATAGACTGCATGAATATTTCTGCGTCTAAAACAAAAACAAGCGTATTGTTCTTATGTGACAGTCACAAAAGAAACAATGATTTTATCATAAGGACGGCGCCGTAGTGGATTGATTATATAAAATTCACTTTAGACAATAATAGGCTGATGCATTCGTCATGTAAAAATCAAGTGACATAACTAGCGTAACTGTTGAATGATTTATGTCATTCCCATGAATTAATGTTTCGGACTTTTCTTTACTAGTATATTTAATTGCATAAAATACATATTACGAGAACTAAAATATTCTTGGTTTCTTACTAAAAATTGGAACTCAGTACTTGATCACGTTTAGTTATTTTACTTTTATTAGTTTAACTGGCATTGAAAACGACATTTTAAATGTATTAAGTTCTAAGTAAGTTAATACTTGCTAATCATTTTTCTAGTAAAATTATCAGTTAGCAGTTCAATAAGTAGCACATGCACATTTGATGCAAAATGACTACCACGTTTTTCAGATAATTTGATAAATGATTCATAATCTGGAAATAGGACATGAAAGAATTAGAACTAGCAATTTATTTATGAAAAAATCATTGTTGGAGTTCATGTCCAAATTGCGCCTCAGTAAACTCAAAACGGCGGATTGATACAAGAGCCTTGTTGCGAACCGATTCTGTGTGTTTAATAATCACCTGTCTGAGATAGTCGGGACGGACGATTTCCAATTTTTTCTCTACTACTACGTCGCCATTAATTAGAATCTGAAATAGATGCAAACAAAGAATATATCACAATTTTCCCACTTTATGTTCTACAAGGTACAACGTAGGTCGACATTGCTATTCTTTTCAAAGTATTTTCCGGGAATATTTGTGTGATAGATTTGTTGAATACAACAATGTTACGGGTCTAGTTGTAAACGTCCAAAAGTGTAGAAAGTCTGAACAATATACATGTACCTAAGTCATAGACAACTTAAATACTACTTAAATTCTATCACTAAATTTTGTCAGGACTTGATAATATCTGAAAAATGTGAAATTTGACACGAACATATAGGTTTCAATATCTTCTTACCTGTAAGGAATTTTTCTGTGCTACAAACGTAACCGAAATCCGCAGGCAAAGAGACACTTTCATCGCGTTCGTAGTAAGTAATTCCTCCATCGCCACCAATGCTACGTTGGATAAAAAGGATTTAAAAACATTCTTGCATAAAAAACTACTTTTTTCACTGGATCCGCCCATGTATTAACGGGAGAAAAATCGTGTGCAAACAAGGCAATTCACGTGCTGTTAATACCCGATTTTTATTTTTGAAATGCTTTCCCAGGGACGTATATATATTTCTGCGCAGATTGACATCTGGTATCTGCGTCTCCTTTCTTTCATAAAAACCTCTTCTTGAAGCATAAAAGATACAATCTAAACCATAGAATGTTTTGCTGTATCAGTAACTAACGCCAAATGCGCTGCCCCCAACAATGTTCGTACTCGTTTCTTCCCTTGTTTACTCCCCTTTTTAGAACTCTGCGTCGATTCAGATTTTGTAGACAACCGTGAATATTATAGAATCGCGTGTAACCTGTGAAATTCTTTGTTTTTAGGAATCATATTTATGATTTTGGTAAGTATCAGTCCATATGTTTTTATCTAATTTCTCGAAGAATTTATATAAACAGCTTGGAAGCTTGACACTACGTTCGTACTCATCCGTACTCCAAACTGTGTCCGTACTCAATATAACTCGAATGTAAAGTTATTATTCTTGAAATTGTGCTCGAGTGCACCAAATTGTGAATTGATATGAAAATAATTGATAATTTTATGTTTGTAATAATGAGAGATAAAAAAATCGTTTAAAAAAAAATTTAGGATGCGCTTTGGATAGTGTTGTTTATATCTGGGCCCTGGATAAGGATATTTAAAACATGTTTACCGTTCCCAAGAACAACAAGAATGGTAAATAAAAAATGTACCGGAATCGTCAAGTCATCACATATGAAAACAATACATAAAGTCGTCGTGTATTGTTTTTATCCAAGAACAGCGACAATACACGTTTTTTTGTGTATTAACGTCTGCAGAAGCCCGCGGGGTTGTTTGTGACCGAGACCGATTCTTACTTCTTTATTGGCCATAATATACGCTTGTCTTTATTTTACGTGTTCTATGCGCATGTAACGTTACGGTGAAAATGTGCTGTTAAATTCATATATCAATTGTTTTGGTTCATAGCTTAGTAATATGTATTAGTATATTCTTGCATAAGACTACTTACTTAACTGGATAATTATGTGCATTTATTCATGAGAGAAAACGCTTTTATCAAAAAGGCGATTCATGAGCAGTTTATGACAAAATTTAAATGTTTTACATGCCTTGCGCGGCCGAAATATATATATACTCTCGAAAGATGGTGCTTCTCCCTCCAGCCCCCTGCTCTTACATGTACAGTATAGGTTACTGCTCATATATCAAAGTTATAAGTATAACATACTGCAGTCAAAACTACAACAAACAGCTTTAATAATTTAAATTTTGCACTTTTCTTCAGCAGTGTTAAATATATATAAACCACGATAGAAATGCTGTTCTTCTTTAATAATGAAGAAAGATAATGATAAAAGTATCAAATTAAAACTCTGACTTTGAACTAGACTTATTGCAGTGATTTGGGATACGGATTGTTTTCCCAATGTTTTGACGCCTGCAAATTCTTCATAAAAATTCAATGCCCTTTCCTGGCCGGCCCCTTATCATCCGAAAGAAGTTCGATATTTTCCCGACAAGTGAGCCATGATCGATATCTGGTATTCGAGAACTACAGAACGACGCATTATAAGAAAATTACAAGACGAAGACTAGCACGTATTACATCATTCAAGGGGCTCTTCTCAACATTATGTAAATGACTAGAAAAAATATGTCTTTATCGGTGATAAGGTTGGGCTATTCATGCCTCAAATATAAATTTGCCTTCTCCAAAAGTATTTGATCTGGCGTTATGAAACGTCATACGAATATTATTCAGCATTAGGAATTGTGCACCTGATTTTTAGCTCAATCGAGCCTAAATTCTGTATCTTTATAGACCTTTTTTCATATCGTAATGAAACTTGCTCGGAATAAATTAAACGAGTTTGAAAGTACTGGTTATCTTTGCTCAAAAACTAGGTCATTTGGCAATTCATGAAACATTCTTGTGGTATAAAACATTGTTGACACTCTAGTCATTATATTTTTATCAAACATTGTCAGACTGTTTGTCTCTCTGAAATATAGGTTAAGCTCAAAATTCAACAAATGACTCAGTTTTTTTACCTTTACCCACTTTTAAATTTTATTTAGATTTCATAAAGAGAAATATACGTACCAAGTTTCATACACATCAGAAGAAAACATGGTTTAAAGAATGTTAAGATTATCTACTTTTGAACTCACATAACTGAGATTCAAACTTGGCTAAGATTTTATAGAAAATTCCGACCAAACGTTAGATTTGGTATATAAAATTTTGCCTATAGAGTGTTCACAAGATAATACCATAACCTTGTTGATCCATTTACAAATTTCACATAGATTCCATGAAGACAACCACTTGTGCAGGTGTAATTAGAGCAAGTGCAAAATGTAGCCTCTATAGAGTGTGTGCTAAAAAGGGTTTTCACAATTTAACCTACTTTCTACCCTAAATAATTCAGTTCACAGTTTTAGATTTAATAATGTCACACACTTTAAGCAAGGTTCATACTGATCAGGTAAAAAATGTTGCCTCTAGAGTGTTAACGAAATATTTGTATGATTTGGCACAGAGACCTGCTGTTTAAACGGTTTAAAAACGACTTAGATTCCTTATCAATAAATATTCTGATCAAGTCTCATGTAAAACTGTTTGATAATATGGCCTCTGGAGTGTTATGAACTAATGTTTGAACTAATATAACCGTGTTTTGTGACTTGACTAAAATATTTAGAGAATAAAATCTTTATGAAGAGCATATAAAATGTTGTCTCTGTAGTGTTAACATGATTTTGTTAGGGTTTGGTTTGACCCAATGACCTTGTTTTTAATCCAAGATTAACATGGATTTCATAAAGATATTTAACCAGGCTTTTTATAGCGGTAATAAGGTATCTCGTATGATTTGACCTAGTTTTTTATCCTAAATTTTCAACTTTCAAATATGACCTTGATTTCATTACGCCAAACATTCCGACCATTTTAACAGATACAATATATGTCTTTTAGAGTGTTTATATATTTTTTATAATTTGACCTAGTATTTGAGTTTGACCAAGACAAATCAATTTTCAACTTGATCTATATTTCATAAACACTAGGAAGAAAATGTGTCCAAAAGAGTGTTAAAATATTGTTTTTACCATTATATGATGTTATGCTCTTGTTTTTGATTTCAGATAATTAAGTATTAAATTTGAACAGGATTTGATAAAGGCACATATTCTAACTTAAGTTCATCTATAATGAGTAGAAAATGTTGCCTCTAGAGTGTTAACAAATGTTATATCATTTGACCTAGTAGCCTTTTTTAACCAGATTTAAAAAATTACGTAGATTTTGTACAGATTAATACTCTGTCCAGGTTTCGTGTAGATCTAGAAAATATAGCATCTATAGATTTTGGCCCCAGATTTTGTAAAGGCATACATTTTACCAAGTAGCAAATATGGTCTCTATGGTGTTACCAATTATAATTTTATCTAGTGACCTAGATTGGTTGGGCAGTATTAGCAAGTTTCAATCCGTTCCCATATTTTCTGAGACAAACATTCTTAATCTTGAACCTAGAGAGTAAACAGTAAAATTATTAACGATAGGCAACTACAGACGACAGTCAGAGGGCAATCACGTTGAACATTTTTTGTTCAGGTAACCTAATACAATACCTCAGTGCACAACTTCTTATGTTGAATAACATTCTTTTAACGTTTAACTGTAAATCAAATTTTCTTGGACCACACATTTTCTCTGACAGATGAACGGACGGAGTCAAAGTTAAAATCTATATATCCTCAATCCTAACCCATTCATACAAAGCAGTTTCCTTCCGCATAATTATTATATAATGAAATTATGTTAAAAAGCGCCCTTTGAAATATTTGCCGTTTTAGCAGTTCACATACGTCTTCGTTTAAATTCGCAAATGTCTATTAGAAATAAGTGGTAAACATGAAATACTATAACCTAGTCGGCATTTACATGCCATGCATGCTATACCTAGTTCTAGTACTGTAGGCTAATTTAAGCTTTAAAGAGAGTAAAATAATTATTTAAAAAATTGATAGAATATCTAAACCTCAGTAACACTAGCCCCTACAAGTAAGTAAACATATTTTACTTTGCTATAAACGTCACATGACCATCAGTTTCCGAATACTCCTCTTCCGTCAACGATTCGGTTAAGTGGAATCCACAACTACAAAAGATAAACATTTAGGACGAGTACATAAGGGTTGGAAACAAATAACGATGGTTAAAGAGTCAGACTCGAACACCGGAGATCGTTGGTTCGAATCACAGATTTTTACTTATAGGTCGGTAGCCAGTAAGGCATACTATGCAACCCCCACCCTAGACAATTTTTCATAGGTACCATATTGGAAGGGCCATGGGTGTGAAAATAAAAAAAAACATCCATTGTAAAAACTCTTTTTGACGGTAAATGGTTTATCTGTTTCCGTGACATTTGCTACGGTACCTATGAAAGATGTCTATTGAGGATGCATGGTACCCAACCTAATAGAACTCTAAGCGCTGATTTAATATCCGGTTAACAGCCGTTCAGAGTACTTCACGTAACTTATAAGAAATTTTCCTACCATAAATGTAAACTATTTATTTTATTTAGAACAAAGCAGTATATAATTATATAAAATGTAAATCATTTGTTTAGAAAAAGCAGTATATAATTATATAAAAGTATTAGTTTTAGTTATTTAAGTACCAAACAAACGTGTTAGGTTATAGGGAAAATACTAGTACGTCAAATATTACTCATCAAAGGATTATCCGAATCAAGAATTGATTTTATTGACATTTAGTATTTACCGATGCCAGATTTATAATTAACGATATACATACAATAAATGAACAAGTTTATAAGAGGTTTATTTCGTTAAAAGACTTACAGATCCCACTCGATTTTAGGCCATCTGACATGTATATCAACTTTTGCTCCAGGGTTCAACACTCCAGGAATCGACCACGCCTTATATGCTACTTCAATCTGAAATTAAAAGTGTGCAGACGAAAACAGGTAAGATATATTCTGAGTATTCGGCATTTCTTAAAGCGGGGTTTATTTGAGATTAAAAATACTTGGAAGTTTGCATTAAATTTTATAGTGTTAAGTATTTCATGTGCAAAGAGAAAATACGACTGTTGGGTCATTTTTTAAAACATTCTGAACGTATACCTCTGGTTCAAAGTTTTCCTGCACGTATATATTTTACACGTATCCATATCCAGGTTCTGTTGTTGGGTTCCTACCCCAAGAATGTGACAAGACTTCACAGACATCTGTCAGGTCAGATATACGTCCACCAACAGACTCATTCTGCCAATACAAGTATATTCTTTATTTCGTTTCTGGTTTCTATACTCATGGATATAATGTACTTTGATGTGATTAAACGTAAGAACGAGATTGTTTTTTGGTTTGGACTTAAGAAAGTAATCCGAATCCGAAAAACATAAGGAATATATTAAGCCTTTCAATCAATAATCCATTACTGCATCACTATAATGACTTTATTTTATGTCCACCTTTGGTTCTCTAAGAAAGTGTTTTATCATGATATGGGCATAATACAAAAAGCATAGGTACACACTGTTGGTTCACCCAGACAGAATTTTCATGATATTTGGATAATAAGATAATAAATGGTACACAGTGCACTGTCGGTTTACTAAGAAAGCACTTCCTTTGTAGTGGGATAATAAAACAGTCATAGATACACAGTGATGGTTAGCTAAAAAGTATTTTCAAGATATGGGGATAATAAAACTATCGTAGATACACATCGTTGGTTCAGTGAAAAAGTATTTTCATGATATGAGGATAATATAAACCATCAAAGACACACATCGTTGATTCAGTAAAAAAAGTAAAAAAGTATTTTCATGCTATGGCGATAATAAAACAATAAATGATATACATTGTTGGTTTACTAATACTAAAAACTTGAAGAAAATACTTTCGCGATATCAGGCTAATCAAACAATTATAGAAACACAGTGTAGGTTCACTAAGAAAATGTTTTCATAATATGGGGATAATACAGCAATCAAAATTAATGTACAAACTGATGGTTTACTAATAAAGTACTTTCATGATATGAGGATAATAAAACAATCAATGGCAAAAACACTGCTGGTTCACTAAGAAAGTACATTCATGATAAGGGGATCATAAAACAGTCAAAGATACATAACGTTATTGAACAGAAGGAGCATTTGCTAGCTAGTAGCATCAGTTCGCTTACTATCATTAATGCAATTTTTTTCTCTGTTATCTACCATACCAAATAACGGTTAACATCGGGTGATTTATTTAATTTTGCTTTTATTATTAGGTCAACGACAAAATGTTAATTTTCAGGGACTTCATTTTTATTACTTTGTTTTTCAAAACCACTTTGTCTTGCTTTTGGAAACCTTTAGCAGTTCATAAATTGGGTTCCAAAATTCGTGTAATAAACACAAATCATCATTCAGCTAAAACTCCCATATTACGTGTATAAATACCTCCTGACTATAGTAATATTTTGTGCTTCTCTAAAAACTGTCATTAGAGGCAGTATCTATTGTATCTATGTATTACTCTGATGAAATGTAACGAAACTTTTTTGAGTACATTTATTTCAGCCAATTAAAAAGGATGCATGTATTCATTTCTGTCAAGTCCGGTTGTTTTTTTTTTTGTTGTTGTTTTTTTGTGTGTGTGTTTTGGGTTGAAAAATTATAAATTTACAAATTTTATTGTTCTTTAAGTAGGTCAAAAGTTGACGTTAACAGCTACGCCGAAAAAGATGAAGGTCAGATTCTCTTTTACATACAAAAGGTATAATTTCAGTGTCTGTCACTGCTCGTTTCCACAGCTCTGCTGGTTAATTTGTAATCGTTTCTGATT
Organism: Mercenaria mercenaria; assembly: GCF_021730395.1. Classification (NCBI taxonomy): domain Eukaryota; kingdom Metazoa; phylum Mollusca; class Bivalvia; order Venerida; family Veneridae; genus Mercenaria; species Mercenaria mercenaria. Next base: position 48,541,031 of record NC_069363.1, on the reverse strand, counting down.
ATACGTTGGATATTTGATACACTAACATACCTACGTTGTTAAGTAATTAAACAATCTCAGTATTAAATGCATGTTCAAGATTTTGGTATTTGATTATATCTATGTAGTTTTTCTGACCATGCGCTGTAATCATTAATGGCCTAATTGTTATCATTATTTTTCTGGGTTAGGGACTGAGCTCTAAGACTTGTATTTAAATGTTTTTTTTCTGCAAAACGTTTCTACAAACATAAATAAATGTGTGAGAGTTTCTTGCTTGAGTCTTAAGTTAGTTTTACAGTTCGAAGTTAAATGTTACCTTTTTACGCCTTCCTTAAGTCTTCATTGCATTTGACGTATGATGTGTCATTAAAACATGTTCACTGCGTATACTAAAACAGGTTTTCTAGATGTTTTAGTTAAGTCACAAATAAGAGACGAACATCAATTTTTAGACGTATTTGAATTGTAAAATTCTTGCCAACAATTTCGTCACCTGACCAACACAAAAAGGTCGTATCAGTTACAGATCATTTAAAAATTTAATTGAAGTCCGTAACCCGTTTCGTATGTAAAACATTCATACGACCTCTCGATTACAGGGCTTGGAAAAATATGCATTGGTTTAAATTGCAGTCTTCAACAAATTCCGGAAACAAACTAAGACGCTGTTGAAATACACACATTTTAGGTGATGTCCACGTCCTCCTATTAGCTAGAATCGTGATTGTCACGTTTATATTACCAGAATGAATATCCGAACAGGGTATTAACGTGTTGTTAGCAAATTGTTAAAGCCACAATAACGGTCTGGAATAAGATTTATATTTCGAATCCCCAAAAACACGCCATTGTCGCCAAATATATATATATATGTAGAAAGTTATAATGATCACAATGAATTCAATCATTTTAATTGAGGATATTATAATGTCAATTTATTTAACCTGTTGTATACATAAAAAAGACGTATCCCACAAGGGTCCTTAACCTGTAAGTAGGTCACACTACACTAAATAGTATTCCCTATATATTCTATATAAAACTGACATTTTAAAGAGCTACCAAACATAGCTAGACCCATTATAAAGAACAAATCCTTACCTCATTTTAAAGAGTTATGATAAAACTGATATAAAATGAAGAGAAAAGTAGAGGTCATGTATCTTCTAAGAGATATTTCTCTTGTCACATTTGCTTACTGTAAAATCACATCAAAATCACACTGCTGTGACCTGGAAGTACTACTCATACTAAAATTGAGTTTCACTTCACCAAATACAACCTCCTCTCCCATTTTTTCTACCAAACTATCAAAAATACATCCTTAATGAAATTTAAACAGAAAACAGTTTTAATTAAGACCTCTGTGGAAATTAGAGTTCAAAAACGTGTCCGCCATTACGCGACTAGACCGGATGGCCCCCACGCTGGTTCCTTTACTATAATTAGGCCTAAGTAAGGAGTTTCTATTTTTTAAACTGATGTATGTGTGTGTTATTTCTTTATATATATCAATATAACCACTAAACCTGTAATCACATGCGTCTACAATAAATGTCCAATAAATATGTGTACAACCTCTGCCGAAAGGTTATGAAATTATGAATAAACACTGTTAGTTTTGCTGGTCGATAAAAACAAAAACTGAAAACTGTGTTGCCTAAGTATAAATATTCTGTTCATAGTTTGAGTGTAAATACCTGGGAATCGACGACGTCTTTTGGTCTAAATTGACTTTTGTATTTAATAAAACTAGTACCTGATCTTCTAAAAACTAACTGTATACACGATTATTGTGGCTTTAAATCATTTGGAAATTTGGAAAAACAGGCTACAAAGTTTTTATTTTGAATACTGGCTGTTTTGGTACTAAATTCCCGTGGTACGTAGGACTAGAGACAATCATAGCTGGAATATTCAACTCAAAATGTAATGCTAGTAGATCGATTGCATTGACTGTTGTCAGAACAATGCGTATCTTCGTTAAAGAAAGTAAAGTAAGTAACATGTAGCTGTATCACTTAAAGTCATAGTAAAATATTCAATGTATCAATGAAAAACAATATAACCAAACGAGTAGGAATAAATACAAAATAATATTTTGTCAAAATGTTACCTGTTGAAGTTCTTCTGCTGCACACTGTCTCAAACGTGGGTGCTGTTGCAGCACTTTAAAATGTCCGTATTTGTCGAATTCGGATTTCCCCAAAGCAACGTTCAACAAACAGATGGAGACGAATAACCAAACAAGTCTTAAATCCATGACTTAGCTAGATACACGTACGGGAAGAACCCTTTGCTGCTAAGACTTAACCGAAACTGCGTAGAAAACAAGAATAGAGAAACGTCAACTGGCATCTATATTTAATGTATTCAACAACTTAAAAGAAATGAAAAACTCTCACTTCTCTTTGATATTCAAAGAGTAGCTCCGAAGGTAGACATTTGTCAATAATGAACAGGCTGTTTTATCTTAAACGAATATTCCAAAGACACTAATGAAATATGATCGTGACAAGAGAAACAACTTCTGTGGTTTACATTTGCTACTATTTTGAAAGAAATACACTGTTATTCTTCATGATTGATTTAGGCTTGTGTAAAAACATGGAACTGATTGCGAAAAAAAATATATATAAGATATAAGGATGTAGGATCAATTATTTTCTACAGTTATACACTGTGAGCTTGAAGAAAATAGTATCTAAGATAAATAAGAGCAGTAAAAAGCACAGGTCTCCCCCCTTATGTTTATTTTATCAGGCATTTTCTTCCCAAAATATTCAAGCATTTCTTAAATCAATTAAAACTGAAAAATATAAAACATATAGTATCCCACTTAGTGTTTTAGGGATTTCACGTCTTATAGGTCACTATGAGTATATGGTGATATCAGTATCATATAAGCATGAGTGTCACTAACAAATCTCTTTCATTGTTACGAGATTACATAATTACATTTTTCAATGGATTAAACGTATTTTAAATCTACAAAAAAATCTGCTGTTACGATTTTAAAAATATTTTGCTGTTTAATGGCACACAAGGATGCTTACAAATGGGAAGAAAAATGTTGGGTCACTTTGCATCTAAGAAATATATTTAGAATAAAAAACCTTTAAAAACTGGTGACTTTTAATATTTTAGTTCTTTTTGTTTTAACTTATACTTCCTAGATAATATGAAGCGCTATGTTGAAAACTTATTTTTTACTTGTAGCTTATCATAATATATATCAATCAGAAAAATATCAGAATCAACCCTGTTCTACTTAAAAATATATTTGAAATTACCGACTTTTACCCCATTGTGCATCTTCCATCAGATTTTAAGGCAAATGCCAGCAAAAATAAGGGTGATTTTTGTTTACGCAACATGTAGAACCTGACTGGTTAAATGGTATATTGATAGCCATATTTTGATAATTTGGCATTTATTTTCGGCAAGAATTATTTTCAAAATGGCGGATATCCTGCAAATTAAAACGCTCGTACATCCTTAAGCTCAATAATAAAAACATAGAATGCTGAAGCAGGAGTATCGCTTGATAGAATAAAACAGAACGAAAAGTTTGCAATTTACTAGATTAATAACAAAAGAAACGTGTTGCTTTATTATATGACATAAAAGACGTGGAATGAAAGCCCTTGTAAGTCACTGTTCTGGTAATTTTTGGTCTTTGAAACTCTCTGCCCTTGTAATTTCCTGCCCTTGTTGCTCTATATCCTTGTACTTACTGTCCTTGTAACTCTCTGTCCGTGTAACTTATTGTCCTTGTAACTCACTGTCCCTGTAACTCTCCGTCATTGTAACTCATTGTTGTCGTAACTCTCTGTCCATTTAACTCCTTGTCCTTTTCACTTATTGTCCTTGTAACTCACTATCATTTAACTCTCTGTCATTGTAACTCCTTGCCCTTGTATCCTGTAATTTACTGTCTATGTAACTCACTCTCACTATAACTCTCTGTCCTTGTAACCCTCTGTCCTTGTGCCTTCCTTTCCTTGGAACTATTTATGCCGGTAAAACTCTGTCCATGTAACTCTCCGTCCTTGTAACTCACTCTCCTTGTAATTCTCTGTCTTTGCAACTCTTTGTCCTTGTTACTTACTCTCCGTGTAACTTTCTGTCCTTGTAACTTGTTTCCTCGTAAATCTTTGTACTTGTAACACGCTGTTCTATATCTCTCTGTACTTGTAACTCTCCGTTCATGTAACTCCTGTAACTCATTGCCCTTATTACACTCTGTTCTTGTCACTCACTGTCCTAGTAACTCTCTGTCCATTGTGGCATGCGGGAGTAAATCAGGTTTGAATATTATCTTTTGCAGTATTCAGTTTTGGTAAATAATAACACAATCATTTTCTGTGGATACATCTTTAATGGCACTCGAACATTGGGTCATTGGTTGTTTATGATATTTTCAATGTAATGCTAATATTAATATTTTCTGATAATGGTCTTTACCAATTGAAAACTATAAAAAAGAAAGAAAAAAAACATGTGGCTATCTAACCACAATTCGAATAAAGATATGGCGAGTTCGATACCAGGGCGCGGTATGTGTTCTAAGTAAATAGTTGTGTTTGGTCTCATTCATCCTCCACATGTCAGTCACGTGAAGATGTTTTCACTTACATGCGAAGGGCAAGTCAGTACTGGTGCAAAATCCTTTGAACATTTTAAGGTAACTGACCGACTAAGCAAAACCGTTCCAGTAGAAAAGTATGGCGTTAAACTAACAAATTGCTTGAAAAGTCGTCTTCCCTACAAACACTGTTTGCTGGAAATAATCAGGTTTGGCGTATCTTCAAAGAAAGATTATTTTGCTCGACTGGAGCACAAGACTATGTCGAATAGAAAGGTTGCGTGTTCGACCTAGTCATAGCCTCTATGCCGTCTAAACAGCTGATCGCATGTATTGACATGCTGCCGTTTGATATATCCCGACCGGCCTTAAAAGCTCCGATCAGTTAAGCTGACATGTGCCAAACATTGCAATTTGCTATGATTTTACATTAACATTTCAAAGAATATTTAATGTTTTCAAGTGCAATCCTTCGCCTTAAAAGAAACAGTTTCTTCCAATCGATACTTTTAATTTAAATTTTTTGGATGACGTTTTATGTCATTTGTGTTAGGGGCATGCCTTTGTACATATATTAATTTTTTAGATTTTTTTTTTTAAAAGTATGAGATAAATTGCTGTCAAATTTCTTCTATTTTGCATCCAACTGTTATCGCGTTATCATCGCAAGAGGGAGTTTCATTTTGTAAAGGTCTAATGGAATATTACTATAAACCCATCGAATATAATTCAGTTTTTTACTCAACACTTTCAAATACTTCATAACATTACCTGTTTAAATATCATTGATATGACAGAAAAAAAAGATATTCATACATTTTAAAGGACGATTGGAAACATTTCCATAAATATTTAAACAAACATTAGAAGTTCACATTCTTCTCTCATAATATGTACGTGTTTATTCTTGATTTTTGCGTTTTGCGTTTACTCTTAAAGCCAAAGCAAAAGTGAAAACAACTTTTCATCAAATTTTGAACTGAAACCGTGATCATCGGATAGAAACAGTTCTTACTAAGAAATTGAGTACTCGCACATGTTTCGCTGTTTCGTTTGGAAATAAGAAAATTATCGCAGATTTGTATGTTCCCGACGTCTGCAGACGAATCGCTATATACAGGAGAAGTAATGACTTTTACATGGCTTTGCTGAGTAATATGATATAATTGTCTAATGATTTGTTGGTTTGTTACTATTTAATATTTATTATGCATTGATTTGTCATTTGTTTTATCGCTATATTGACATGTCATGTACACTTGTGCCAAATAAAACTTACTTACTATTTTCATTAAAGAATCGGAAGAGGTGTCCCGTCCAGCGCAAAAGATATGGACGTTTTAAACTCTAGTCCATTACGAAAAAAATATTGTTTGGACTGTAAGTTTCGGATATAGCTAAAGGACCGCGGCTATATCTAAAATCAAGCAGTACAGTACTGGTTTGTATTGTATTCTCATATGATAGAGAGAAAAACTTTAAACGGGTTAAAATTTTAAAAGTATGAAATAAATACATATATGTGTGCGTGTGTGTACGTGCGTGAAATAAATCCATCAATTGTATTATCACCATGAGCAAAGGCAGCATGCTTTAGTTTAAAGACTGAATATTTGTATCTAGTAATTGGTATTGTTTGGAGAATATCAAAGCCGATAACCCTCGAACTTATATTGAGCATTATGCTGACAGTAATTATATGATTGTGTGTATTTTCGACGAACAGACAGATCTGCATATATAATTATATCATTATCAAAGACCATTTTGAATTTCAACCGATATAAGTGAAAATCATAAATATAACTTGGCAACTGTGATCATTGCAAAGCAAAACTAGAATAAAATCAGCATTTTCATAGCAACTAAATCATTGCTTTGGAATTAAGATCTAACCATACTGGTTGGCGACCCAGATTCGGACGACCCAGAAACCTGAACAGTCTCGTAAACGCTTATTTCGGCGTTATTTTTGATCATTTGTTGACAAGTACACAGACGCTTGCTTTATGTGCAACATCCACTGCAACAATTTGCAAATCGGTAAGTAAAAGTTACAAAATTTGAATATTTATATTTGTTCACGAAATGTTTTGACAGCTCTCGTTGGGGGAAGTTGCATGTGCTTTCAGTGCGCATGCGCATACTTGGTTTAAACTTAATTTCAGCAAGTTTGACATACATGGTATACAACAATAAATGCATGAAATTAATGGATCGGAAAACAAGTTATTTAAAACTTATATAAATTCCTCTCCATATGTGAAGTAACTACAAATCATCAAATACCACATTGTCAGGAATCATGGCTAGTGATAACTAATTTTATATGACAAATAAGGATTGTATAACATAGTTGTAATGCTATTTATTTCTACTGAATTTTGTAAAATAAAAAGGAGTGTTGCTTGAATCAAGTATATACTCACGGTACCGGGGTGCAAATCGACAGAGCAGGGCCCACCGAATTAGGTAGTAAACCTTTTTGTTGCGAGAATGTAACGCTGTACATCAACGATTAGAGATTTATTCTGCTCGAAAGAGAGCCAATCGTTGCCATTGAGAAGATTGTTTACTGACAATGGACATGGAGTATTTGAGAAAAACCTTTCACAAATTGTTTGATATTTACGACAACGAAGCAGGTAGTGATCGACAGTCTCAGTGTTTCCACAGGTGCAAAGAGCGGATTCAGTTAAAGATCTTCTTTGGATGTCATAATTCAGAGCACTGCACCCAAGACGCAGTCGAGTATGTAGAATTTGCCCCTGCGAGGGTCTCCCACTTCAAATCATGTAATAGCTTCTGGATATTGCATAATTTTGTTGCACCGGTTACTATACGAGCTGCTTCGTTGTGAACTGCCTCAATATCATTTTTCAGAGCTTCACTACAGTTGTCCCAGACAACATCTGAGTATTCAAGAAGAGGGCGAATGAATGAAAAATGCATTCGTTCAAGGCTAGAGCGGTTAAGCACAAATTTCAGCGACCTCATTATTCCAAACCTCTGCCATGCTTTTTTCAGTATGATGGAAATATGGGTTGACCACTTCAGGTCGTTTGAGAAAGTTAGTCCAAGATGTTTATGAGTAGATACCTCTTTGATTGCTGCATTGTTTATAGATAACATTGGATGATGTGGTTTGGAGTGTTTGCGTGAGAAGACCATTGATTCAGTCTTTGATAGATTGAAAGATACTAACCAGGACTCAGACCAAGAATGAATACTTTGGAGATCTGAATTTAAAGCAGTTGATGCGCATACTTGTTTTGAGGCCCCAACATTATTCAAGGAGAACTCATCTACAATCTGCTAAATGCAGACGAGAAAATTGCGTGTTTTAAAATGATCAAAATGGGTAGATAGTGCCAGGCTTAAATAAAATTTTCCAGAAGATAATGGCCATTATTTGTTTCTTAAGTTATCTTAAAAAATGGAAAAGATGAACTTAATAAGCAGGGTCACGTCAAAAAAATCAACAAAAGGGAGAAAACTCGCACAGTTTTAAGCCAAAAAACACTAAGGTAGCCTTCCATGTTGGTTGAAGGTTTACATAGAATTTGAATTGGAGTATAATTTACCAGTGTTTACAAAGTATTCGAAGCTTTATTGTACCCCACGACAACAAAGTTGTAAGGGGGGTATACTGGTTTCAGGTTGTCTGTCTGTCCGTCCGTCCGTCTGTCCGTAGACACAATCTTGTGCGCACCATCTCTCCTCATCCCCTTGACACAATTTAATGAAACTTCACACAAGTGATCAGTAACAATAGTAATTGTGCTTGGGGCATGTTAGGTTCTTTCAGAATTTTTTTTTGCAGAGTTATGGGACTTTGTTTTTTGTTACTATACTATATACATAGGCACAATCTTGTGCGCACCATCTCTCCTCATCCCCTTGACACAATTTAATGAAACTTCACACAAGTGATCAGTAACAACAGTAGTTGTGCATGGGGCATGTATGGTTCTTTCAGAATAAAAATTTGCAGAGTTACGGGATTTTGTTTTTTGTTACTATACTATATACATAGACACAATCTTGTTCGCACCATCTCTCCTCAACGCCTTGGCACAATTTAATGAAACTTCACACAAGTGATCAGTAATAACAGTAGTTGTGCATGGGGCATGTTAGGTTCTTCCAACAACAAAAATTGCAGAGTTATGAGACTTTGTTTCTTGTTAACATACTATGTACATACAGTCTGCATATGCAATTTTGTGCGCGCCAAATCTTCCGAACCCTTGCACACAATTTAACAAAACTTCACACAAGTGATCAGTACCAACCCTAGTTGTGCATTGTGCCTGTTACGTTCGTTTAGATAAATATTCTGCATAGTTATGGGACTTTGTTTTTTGTTACTATACTGTATACATACAGTCTATATACATACAGTCCACATAATTATGCAATCTTGTGTGCGTCAAATTGCAATGTACTGTGTCAGTGCATGCGGGGGGTACATTCATATCTTTAGTGATAGCTCTAGTTTTAAACTTGCCGTCTGGCAATTTACTTATTTTACAGTCATCCATGAATTCTTAACAATGCAATAATGACACTCTTATTCCTATTTAATGTAGTGGCAACTACAAACAATAACAAAATCCATTCTTTTGTTACTAGAACTATTATCAAAATCCATTCTTTTGTTATTAGAACTATGTACCGATCGTACAATTTGGAAAACCTTCAACGGGCAGTATCTGCTGTAAGAAGGAGACAGATGGGAGTGAGAAGTGCTGCAACGGAGTTTAAAGTACCAAACAGCACTCTACACGACCACGTAAAAGACAGGTAGTGCGCAAGATGTATTAAAAGATCGGACAAAATTTCTACTGTATAGTAATCTATTCCGTATTTATTCTGATATGTTTTAAACAACTTTTGTAATATTTACGCATTAAAGATTGTTGGTTTTTTTGTACTGGGTTCAATGTCTGTTTATCGCCGTATGGGCTGTATGCAAACTCGGCTTGATTTACAAACTTACCGCCCTGGCCAACTGACTGCTTTCCCAAATGAAATGATCAGTACTTGGAGACAAACAAAATTAGAAAATCTTTTTTTGACCAAAATGTCACAGAAGGTTATAGCCGGACCGAGGATCAAACCCGCGAAATCTCTGCTTCAGAGTCCAGTGCTAACCACTGTTCCAACAGTACTGTGTACCAGGACTTGGCGTATTAAAACTAAATTTTGGTTAACAAGTACATCATCATTATATTGATGCGAGTTTGTACCAAGCAAAAACAATATTAGACATTGATCAACATGTATACATTTAGCAAAGTATGATCCGGACAAAATGTTGATATCAGCCAAAGTTCTTTCACTTCTCTTCCATTTTTCTACGCTCTTTAGGAGTGTAAAGGTGTGAAACAGGAGAAAACAAAACTCCTAACGATAGAAGAAGAGAACACTCTGGTCCAGTTTATTCAACATCAGGCCAAACAGGGGTTTCCGATGACACGCAGTATGGTGAGGTATCACGTGCGAGAAATAGTGCGTAGATCTGGTACGTATCTCGCATAAGCATGATATTATTTGATTCAGTATTGGTCAGTATGTTATTTATGTAAAAATTTATCAGATAAAACTTTTTTACACGGAAAGTCTTTGCAAGCATTAACATGTCAACTGTGCAAGAATTTGTGAACAAACATATTTACGATATTCCGATAGGGCCATCGTACCGTCGTAATGTCGACCCCGGATTAGGTTAGGTCGATAATACGATAACACAATGCGACAGCACGACGGCACGATGTGACATCATGTTGCGACATCACAACATGATGCGATATCACGACAGTACGATGCGATTTTACGACAACACGATGCGACAGTGCGACGTTAATATCGTGTTGTCTCATCGTATTGTGTAATACTGGTAGCATCATGCTGCCGTGATATCGATATGGACAATGCGACATTAACATTGCGCAAAAGCACCATATTGACGTTCAGTAAGTGTCGACGTTTAGACAACACGGCAGTCCTGTAACATGCTAGCATCGACTCGTGATATCGTCTTCCTGTTAGACACGCGCAAAAAATGCTTTACATATAGTATATTTTGAAATTTTAGCGCACGTACAACTGAATTAAAAGTTAGGTTACAAAGTTTAATTTGTTTTCATAGGCAGAGAAACTGCTATGAATTTAGAGACAGGGCCATCAGACAAGTGGTTTCGTGCTTTGAAGAAACGGCACACAGATCTGTCAGAGAGAACACCCGACTGTCTAGACAGAGCCAGATGCCGTATGTCTAATCAGGAGACCATGAATGGGTGGTTCGAACTTTTGAGGAATGTGTTGGAAACCAATCAGTTAAAAGAATCACAGGTCACTTTCAAAATTTTCATACTGTAAGGTCCCTATCAGTTAATCTTGAGCTCACATGTCTGCCGGAAAATACATACTTTATTTTTGTATTTCTATCGCGCTATAACAACTTCTAAAACGATAAGATTGGTTGTTGAAACAAATGAAATAGGAATTAAGTAAAATACGCCGATCATTATGGTATTGCATTAGTTCCGGAGATTGAGTACCACTTAAGCCGGCACTAAGGTGCGTGATAAGTGTTGAATTTTCAAGTACTGCCCATGAACAGACTCAATCAAACTGCGTCGGCAATATACACTACTTGCGTTTAAATGGACACCGTTAATTCAAAGATTTGTTTATAGCAATTATTTCAAACCAAGAAATTTTGTTTCGTCTGCATACTCGTTAAACAGATTGTTTTTATCTACATAGTAATGTCATTTTGCAGATATATAACGTTGATAAAAGTGGTTGGTCTGGGAAGGAGAAGCTCAAAATCAAAGTGCTGGGACCCAAGCAGACGCATACTTTCTCAGCTAAAGACGTTACCAGTGGCCACGTGACAGCTAACATCTGCATTTGCGCATATGGCAAGATTCTGCCAGCAATGGTGTTTTTTAAGGTTAGATGGTGATTTGATTCGTTTATTTGGTTTTACGTTATATAATAAAGGAAAAAAGAAACGCAACAAATACTTTTAGCTCACCAAAAAGTATTTACATACATCTAGATTTAAATTTCTTAGTATTTTTGTATTCAGGGTTATTTGGGCTTAAGATATGTTTGTCATACGACAAGGGTAATTTAAATATCAAGCGTAAAAACTATCCCACTGATAAATAACAAGTAAACGTTTCGTCGAAAAGGAAAATAGCTTGTAAGACTCTGAATGCTTTGGTTGACGCTAGATCTCTACGTACTATCTATCCATTTTACAGGGCTCTTTTCCACACAGAAAGTTTGATGATGGCATACCAGACAGCTGGCTGTTTGCAACATCCGAGACCGATTACATGGATGGAGACCTGTTCCTTTTATGGTTCAGGAGGGTTTGCGTGCCAAATTGTGGAAAGGAACGTCCAGTTTTACTGGTTCTTGATAACCACGACTCCCATGCCACACTACCACCTGTGGAATGTGCCAGAAAAAAAACAACATTATTCTGCTAGGGATGCCAGAACATACGACGCTTGACGTAAAGGTGAGCATGTTGTTTAAGTTCGATTATTGCTGTTCCTTTAATATGGTTATTAATGCTTCTTAAGTGCAAGACATTTTTAGTGCGTGCGGGCAATGTCAAGAAAATAGCAAATCGGTTCTTTCTGTACAGTTTTTTTCATCCCCTGGACCAGCTCAGTCGGCAGAGCATTGGATTCTAAATCGGTGTCCGGTTCTATCCCGGGTGGTGACACAACTCTCTGTGTCTACCCTGCCCCCCCCCCCCCCCCCCTGCCCCCACCTCCACTCCCCCACGCCTCTCTATACGTCAGCAATGTAGAAACCCAAGAGTAACTGCCCGTCGATAATTATTCTGACTGTTAATACGGCGTAAAACCCGAAGTTCAAATCAAATTTCTTTTGTTTTCAGGTAAATGGTCCACTCAAGATCAGATTCAATTCTCTTGCCGTGAAGCTGGTATTTGTAAACCAAAGTTTTACTGTTCAGAATGCCCAATTTCCAATCGCTTTTCGACATGCTCTTGAGCAGACTACACCAGCATCCGTGAGAGAGGCATTTGCCGTAATTGGGATAGTACCCTTTAGTCCAAAAGCCATTGACACCAGTCAGCTCGTGCCACCAACGTTCAAAAGAGCAAATCCTCAAAGTAAGTGGTAAAGCGCTTTTCGGTTGAGTAATTTTGCCGTTGATTTATCTATTTGGATCTCTCACTGTCTGAAACCTGAATCTTCATGTGAAAAATTTCTCAGTTCCTTACAGCGGATAAGGGCCTAGTACTTGTTTTTACATGTTAAAGCGGAACTGAAATAATGCTAAATCAGGTGTTAAAAGCTAAAGGTAAACAAACTAAATAAACTAAAAAGTAAGTAATCTTAACAAATAAACGTCATATAAATTGTACTTTTCAGAACTATACAAACATTTAACGAACAATGTCTGATACGCAGATAAAAGATTCTATCTGTAACATAATCATATTTGAATAACTTAATCATTCTGTTATTTTCAGATGGAAGCAAAGAGAACACTAATGTTCGTTCATGCGAAACCTGTGGCTCATTCCTAGTAAACCCTCTTGTGGACCAAAGAATTATACCTGAGAGGATGGCCGATGATTTGATTCCGCCGCCAATGCCTCCAATGAAGTCAAGAAAGAAGGCATCCATGCGTGTTCCAGAGGGTAGGGTTATCAGCGGAGATGAAATGCTGAAGCTGTTGAAGGTAAGTTATTTTTGCGGAGCAAGCAGAAACTGTTTAAGAAGTTACGGTCCGAATTAGCTGGGCCTTGAGCTGATTTTTTCATCCTAAATTCAAAAGGGGTCATCTCCACACCAGTTAAGGTTGATGATTATATATTTAATGTATCACAAGTTGCGAGCAGAAGTTGACTTACGTGTGATACCCTATATTGAAAGTCCACTTTGCTTGACCTATGACATTAAGATCCAAGAATCAGTAGGGGACGTTATTTTAACGTAACACAAGACACTAACAGATATTGACCTCTATTATATAAATGTGTTTGCACTCTGGACTACCAAGGCCGATACCTCTGGTGCTGCTGAGGTTGTCCAATTGTAACTTGCCGGTCGCATTTCCCCGAGGTGGTGAATACTCCTGTGCATTTCACTGGAAAATTTCCAACAACTTCTGACTGATGGAAAGACGGATGCATTGAGGGATAGACGGACGGACGACGCCAAAACAATAAACATATGGAAGATGCAGCGAGGAGAGAGAAGGAAGAGAAGGAGGAGAGACAGAGGCAGAGAGAGGAGAGAAGGATACAGCGACAGAAAGAGGAGGAGGAGAGGCTTGTGAAAAGACAGAAGCGAGAGATGGAGAGGAGATCGAAGGCATTAAGCAAGGAAATGGTCAGGATGAAGAGAGCAGTAGGCGGGAGACTGGCGGCAAAGAAATTTACATGTGGTGTGTGTGGGGGAAGAGGAAGGATGAACGATGAAATTAATGGTGTCATGTGGTATGATTGTGATGAGAGTTTGTGTGAAAGGTGGTACCATGAGGACTGTTTGAGTGTGCGGGAGCGAGAGTATTTGTTGGAAAGCGTGAGTGAGAGGTGTGACTGGTTTTGTAGAAAATGTAAACCATGGTTGTATGTTGAAGAATAAAATGATTTTTATTTCATCCCATAGTTATTTGTCTAATTGTGTGTCCTTACAATGTAGACAGATCACGAATTTGATCAAATGGATGTGGCAAAAATGAACTGCCCACATCCGGTTGCAACACCCGTCACAGTCATGATTATTATCAAGGGCGGATCCAGTAAGGGAGGTGGGCTCGGGGATCGGACACTCTGGAATTTTCAGTGGGGGTCAGGAGGGTCCGGAATTTCTTTAAATCATTGAAAGTTACATATTTTTCAGTTCATTTAGATCTATGTTTGTTTTTCTGATTAAAATCAATTATAGCACAGATCATACTGCAAAATGCATTGAGACCCCCACCGCACCCCCAATGGATGTTTTTTTTTTTGTTTTTGGTTGTCCACTTACTTGGACCCCACCCTGGAATAAACATTGGATCCGCCCTTGATTATTGATAAAATCTGAGTTATATGCGTTTAAACCAATTGTTTTTTGACTCAAAAGTTTGTGTCGTATATACGGCCAGCTGATTTTTTTCAACTCTCGACAGCCTTATATCTTACATTAATAGTTTCCCAAACAAAAAAATCAAGTAACAAATGGTATCAAAATCGTGAATAAATGGTGAACAAATCGGGATTTGCCGATTTATTAACACCATTTGTTTACGATTCATTTAATGAATCGGAAGCAAATCGGGTTTTGCAGAGAAAGTCCCTCCCCCATTCATTGCGGATAACTGATTTGTTTACCATTCATTAGAAACAGATATTTTGTGCAGTACCATTTATTACCGATTCATTAAAAAGTAAAGTTGTGACTTTTTGGGCGGGAAACATGAGTACATGTCAGCCATCTTTAATGCATTTTGGCGGGATAACTGAAATACACATGTAGAGACACCACATCCTCTAAAATACTGGAATTTTAACTGTTATGGAGTAAGTGCAAATGTTTGATTGTCTAATATAGTTGTAAACGGACATGTTTAAGTGCATACATTAACTCTTTACACTATATTTGAAGCTGTTAAGTTTTTAGGAAATAATTACAAGATTGTCATATGTTTTCATGACAACTTTAATTTTTTTTTATAAATTAGATCTGATGTATATGTTCTAATATGTATCATATTTTGGAATTTTGTAATTGCTATATAGTGTAAATAGAATCTATATATTTCATGTTGTTCTTTCCTTACTAGAACATTTAGTTTGCCATTTTTATAGTTAATGCTACCCTTTCTAGAGAATTACAATTCGTCCTCAAACTTTTTGTACCCATGCTTTCGTCCCTTAAAAATAATGCTGAGTTATTAGTACGATTCATTACCGATTCATTAGCACGATTTATTACCGATTTATTAGTGCCACTGATTTCCAAATTCCTTTCATTTCAACTTCAGCATACCCGATTTGTTACCGAGTCACAACAGTTTATTAAAGAATGGTATCAGACCTGTAATATTCCACTGCAATCTAAACTAAATACTTCCTACAGAAAACTTTGTACTACATACTGATGCCTTTTACGCAATGCAACGCAATCTGGGTCTACCGCACTATAAGACCCGGACCTAGTGACCCAAAGCAACTTCGAGTCATGACATTTTATTAAAGAATGGCGTCAAATCTATGATATTCCACTGCACACTTAACTAAATACTTCCTACAGAAAACTTTGTACTGTTTACTGATGCCTTTTACGCAATGCAACGCAATCTAGGTCCTACCGTACTATAAGAGCCGGACCTAGTGACCCAAAGCAACTTCGAGTCATAACATTCTATTACAGAATGGCATCAAATCTATAATATTCCACTGCACTCTTAACTAAATACTTCCTACAGAAAACTTTGTACTATTTACTGATGCCTTTTACGCAATGCAACGCAATCTAGGTCCTACCGTACTATAAGAGCCGGACCTAGTGACCCAAAGCAACTTCGAGTCATAACACTTTATTATAGATTGGCATCAAACCCGTGACATTCCACTGCAATCTTAACTAAATATTTACTGCAGCAAACTTTGCACTATTTACTGATGTCTTATACGCAATGCAACGCAATCTAGGTCCTACCGTACTATAAGAGCCGGACCTAGTGACCCAAAGCAACTTCGAGTCATGACACTTTATTAAAATATGGCATCCAGCCTGTGAAATGTCACTGTTGTCTTAACTAAATATTTAGTGCAAAATCTTTATACAATTTACATATGCCTTTTTTGCAATGCAAAGCAATTTAGATCCTACTGTACTACGAGTGCCGGACCTAGTGACCCAAAGCAACTTCGAGTTATAACACTTAATTAGAGAATGACATCAAAACTGTGGTATTCTACTGCAATCATATAAATACTACATAAATAAATTTTCACTGAAAAAATCTTTATACTATTTACTGATGCCTTTTATACAACACAAAGCAGTCAATGTCCTACCGTACTATAAGAACCGGACTGAGTGATCCAAAGAAACTTCGAGTCATAACACTTTATTAGAAAACGGTATCAAAACTGTGGTATTTTACTGCAATCGTAGATAACTAAATATTTATTGCAAAGTGTTTACTATATACTGATGCCTTTCATGCAACGCCAGGCAATCTAGGTTCTAATGTACTATAAGACCCGGACTTAGTAACCCAAAGCAACTTCGTGTCATAACACCTAAAACATTATGCTATTATGTATTGTAGTCTTAAGCAAAGCAAACTACACAACAGCGATTAAACTCGTACAAGCAACGGTTTGCAAGAACGTATGTGGCAGTTGCGATGCAACAAGCTAACTACATTATTGAAGCTGTCATGTCCCCTCGGGTACGAATTGGAAACGACCGACGAGAAATGATAGCTGAATGTCTAACAAAGATGCTCTAGATTAGATATAATTATAAACGCTTACTAAATGCATTTAATATAGATATCACGCAGTCTCCCCCCTGCCAACTTGAATTCTCCAGTAACATATCATGATGACGTAGAGCGACAATTAAATTATTGTGTCGTAGGCTACCATAAAAGCATAAAATAAATAATTTTATCCCTTCAAAAGCAAGTTCCATAACAAGCTTTAAAACAATATATTTGTAATGAACGTTATCTGATTCGTTATCTGATTGAGAATCCAGAGTATACAAACACTTGGCATTTAAACGCACATAATTAAATAACACACATTAAAATTGATAACACATCTTATGTTACTGTTTATCTCCACACTTGCTGAATGGCATATTATCCGTGTTCCACATCTAATCATTATCTTCAGCAGTCCAATACTTCGAGCAAATATGTGTGAAATCGTCTTTGGAAACCTTTTGATTTATTTGTACACTCATCCTCGTCAAGTAACGATCTGAAATATATGACTAGAGCAGAAAATCTGTCTCAACTCTCCTACTGAAACAGCTCGAGATAGAGAGAGGATAATATAACAATGTTGGCAAAATGAACATATATGTAAATTATGTGGAACTGGTAAAGAAAATTAAATGCACTTCCTTTTGCTATGTCCTTGTTTACAGAAATTAAGAGCAAAGCATATTCCAGGAAATATTGTATCAATTTATGTCTACTCATTTATTATCCTTATAAGCAGTAGCAATAAAACTACAATAAAAATGTTGCCATGTACGCATACTATGATTTTATAGAACGTAAACGTTTGCTTTAAATATAATAATATGTACTATATACATGAAACTAAAGTATACAAGTTAATAGGTTTATATTATGAATAAGATTTGAATTTACGTCCCGTATTCCATAAATGTACTGCTGATTGTATATACATGCATATTTTGATTCTGGGCCGGTGGCCGCTACATCAAATAAACTTCGTCATTATCATTGTCATATTGAAACTGGACGGAAACGCATTTTATAAAACAGAACATTGCAAGCGGCGCCTTTGTAATCTCATTATGGGGTGTGGCGGGTGGGCAAAATTGTCAAATTAACATGTACTCGCTCAACCAACGTACAAAAACAGACAGAGAGCTGCACGAGAATTCTCAGCTTTTTATGCAAGTTTAACAGACTGTTTACCGATATCAAATTTAACTAGCTACAGGTTTGTATAAACTCGGGTACCAATTTATAACGATAAGCGCGAGAGCGTATCGGTTCCATAGCAACGGACGTGACATTTGATTTCTCTAAACAAAAATCAAATTATTTTAAAAGAAAAATAATTTTTATTATTTGAAATTACTCGAAATAAAAATAAACACACATTGCCTCCTCTATATGTTTAATAATTACCTTGCAAACAATTCTATCATAACAACAAATGTAACAAAATAAAGTGATCATAAGTTAAATAATTAATAACTTTTTTTGTCAAAAATAAGTAACCTCCTCAACGGGACCGGGTACGCCTGAGGCTCCTGCCCAGCTGATGAAGGTTAATGAACTTAACTGCCTTGCCAACAATTCTGAACATACTCAACAACAAAAATTAAATATGACAAAAATAAAGTTATCCGTTAAGTAATTAAAACCTAATTCAATCTTAAATACGCAGTAACATTTTCAACGAGACAGGGTAGGCACAGAAGTTCCTGTCAAGTTGGTTTGAAGGTTCAATTACATTTACATAATATTATAACAAGATTGGATAGTATTATAATAAGATGGATTGTAACGGCCGCTCTAATTAAACTTGATAGGGTAAGCGCGAGGGCTCCGACCAAGTTGATGAAAAATTCACTCGACGGGAAGGAGACCAAGCGTGACATGCCAGTCAGTCCGAATAATCAAAAATCATACCTTAACGGAAAATATGTAACTGCAACGCAATGCAACAACTTAAACAAACTAAGGTTAAATACCAATTGCGGTTCACGTTTGCGTCTATTATGACAATGCGCGAGCTAGATCAATCGGGCTTACAATAGTGTTAAGTCAAAAAACGTTTAAACTGATACCGGTTAACGAATCTAACGCCCGGTCACTTTCCAGTCGATAGAATTTTCTCGCCACAATAAATTTTCAGAAATTTATCCCCCAAAATTCTTATCGATTGGAAGCCATGTTCTTAGAAATATAATCTTTTAAACACAGTTGCCAAATGGTCCAGCCCTGCAGCAAAGATTGTATTTACCTTATGATGTCTTTTAGCAGACAGAATCTTTCTTTCTTTAATTTATTTTTATTCATTTATTTACTTATTAATTCATTTATTAATATATTTATTTTAATTATTTTTGTTTTGTTTTCTAATAATATAAGATGTTATTTTCTGTTCAAATGCTGTCTTCTAATGTTGTAGTTGTTTATTAGCAAAATTATCCACAAAGACCAGCGGTTCTCTTCATGACTTACAAAACATCTAAGTGGCAACTGTTGTGGCAATGAACTGTCAATACGCTACTTTTAGGATGATAACAGTAAATCTAATGTTTATTTTAAAACGACATATTTATTCTGTACGTACACGGCCGATATATAGGTCACGCACACACCTGTTTAATATAAGCTACACGCCTCGTTGAATATGCCATGTCGATAAAGTAGAATGCTTGACATGTAACCGTTTACTCTATGTTTTTAAATTGCTGCCACTTATTCATCATTAAATATTTTTCTATACTGTTTTTTTTGTGTTTTCCGGCCAAAAGTTTGAATTATGTGCATAAAGTGTTTTACATGTATTTACTATAAAAACTAAGTAGTTATTTATGATCGTGCCATATAAAATTTCACATGTAATCCTGTATAAAATCAGCTGTTTTTATGTAATTTTGTTGAACTTTCTGTCAATAATTTATCAAAAATGCTATAAAATTCCAGCTATATTTATTCTCTAGCGGTGCTAATTTTACACGCATGTTTTTTATGTACGTGACGCCTAAATTTCGCGTGAGCCGTTTAAATAACTAATTACTAGTTTCTTTACTGTTTATTTACTTATACATCTTCACTACAACATTTTTCTAATATTCACTGCTAAATTTTCCTATGATGACTACCTCTTTCATACCCAGTTGTCCCGGACCGTGCACCAACCAGTATGTACTTTTGCCGTCCGATACCCGTTCATCCTAGATTTTGAACTAACCTTACCATAAAACTAGGTCAATGTAATGATTCAGTTTCTACGGGACGATACTAATAGGCGATACAAATGGGCCCGCAACCCTTCTTGCTTCATCTTCCTTATTTCTTTCTGTACTATACAAGAATTCAGTGCAACCGAGCAAAGATTTTTTGAATTCGAAGCAATCGAGAATAGGAAACTCTTGGTTAAAACCACCCATCTACTTTACCGTTATCACGTGCATATCGTTTCAAAACGTTTATATTAGCTGGTGATTTGGCCGAGTTAATTATCCGAACTGAAAAACTCATCATAGTGACCGTGATGTTTGAAGGAATTTACTTGCAAACAGAGGATTTTTATACCATTATGCCGCCACACCCACTTTGAGAATTATTATTAGCACATGGAATATTGCTACTTATACAGTTATTAGAAAGAACTACATCAGAATTTGAAAGAATTTGTTCAAAGTCAATAACAATTGACCCATCAGAATAATCCTGTAGTAGTCTGTTTCCTCTATCGTCAATGTCACCAGTGTTGACTGTTCGACCTTCAGGTGCCACAAGTTCGCCAACAGGCCTGCTTTCAAGGTTACACTCGTCGGCTTTTCATTTACGACGGACCTCTCGTATTACGCCTGTTCTCTTCATTGTCGGTTGTTGTCAGACCAGCCCGTTTCTCTTATTACAACCTCTCGGCAAGCGTAGAGAATTAAATTCTTTATAAAATTGTCAACTCAAAATTGTCAACTTTACATGTACTCGCTCAGCCAACGTACAAAAACAGACAGAGAGCTGCACGAGAATTCTCAGCTTTTTATGCAAGTTTAACAGACTGTTTACCGATATCAAATTTAATTAGCTACAGGCATGTATAAACTCGGGTTCCAATTTATAACGATAAGCGCGAGAGCGTATCGGTTCCATAGCAACGGACGTGACATTTGATTTCTCTAAAAATAAATCAAATTATTTTAAAAGAAAAATAATTTTTATCATTATGACCTATGTATCTAGACACATATGCTGATAAAGACTTCTTGTACATGTTGGACTATTGTTTTGATACTTCTTTTAGGTAAGTAAAGTAACCACTATCACGTTAAGGGATGTCGATTACACGAAGAAATGGTTTTGAACGAGCCTTGTTGACGGGTTTGTGAGCTAATTGTCACGGCTTTTAGGACGTTTTCTGTGTTATTTACCGTCATTGAAAAAGTTAGTAAGAATTTCTCATATTGATATGTTTCTTCCATTTTTTGATTTTAATAAAATGTCCAAATTACCGATATTTATAAGTTATAAATTTGTCAAACTACAGACAGAAATCCGTGACATAGAAAATGAGTTGTCATAAAACCCATGACATTTAGAAAAACATGGCATTAGGTGTACTTTGCTATTCATATAATCTGTTCATGGTTGTCACTTATTTGAGGCCTGTTAACACTATATTGTCACAAATAAGTTCAATAGTGAACAGACGTATCAGTATGTGAAATTCTAACTTTTTGTCGTTTTCGATAGCGGCAAATAACAAAAATCGCCATGAAACCGTTGACACTTTGCTCACAAACCCGTTACCTAACCATTTTTTTCGTGTGACCGACATCCATAAGCGTGACTATACATGTATCATTAACAGCATTACTAGGTTATTTAACATTGTTCTGCACAATACGGAGATATATTTGGACGAGTACCCAGCTGAGAAAACCATACTGGACGAGCCGCTAGGCGAGTTCAATATGGTTTTCTCAGCTGGGTACGAGTCTTCAAATAATCTAGATAAAACTCCAACCCCACATCATTTAAGTGTACACCGTCATCCCTAAAAAAGTTAGTTTCCGTATCTATGTCAGGGCTTATGAAATCTCCCCTGCCAGAACGGCATGTTGCTATACGGCCCAACCTATTGATAGGCTTGCGCTTTGTCTCCAATGACTTTACGTTCGTGACCCCCCTCCAAACACGCCTGGGTAAAATGTCAACCCATATCAAAACGGTGTCAGGAAAAGCCTCACGGAGGTATTCGATTTCCCCTTTCATACTTCTTCTCATTTTGATCAAAGATAATGAGGCAAGATCGTTACCACCTAAATGTATGATGATAATCTTGGGTGGAGGCGATAGCAGCACCTGGGTCTCTATGGAGTTGCGGAAAGAGGTCCAGCCGAGTCCCCTCACTCCCCACCAAGCAATTGTTAAGTCAGGCAAGCGAATGTTGACCTTTCCTGTGTCCGTCGCTCGGATGCCGGCCCAGTAAGGGATTGAATCCCCTAAAACCCATACATCTACAAGTATCGAGAAACAGAATTGGTAGTCATAATTTGCCGCTAAAGCGAAAATGAAATAAGTACAGTGCAACCCCTATAAAGTAACACCGTTTGGGAAATACAAATATTGACTATTATGTAATAGTTGTTGCCCTGAGGAAGTAATTTTGACGGTATGTTACAGCATGAGGAAGTTTGAATGTTGTTCTAAAGAGGTTTTTGCTTAATAGCAGGATAGCTTTAAAGAGATTGTACTGTATATTTCGTAAGTACACAAAGGCCACGCAAATGCCGTACTTTGAAAACAAGTATATTTATTGAATCAAGAGTGATAAGAGTTGTGTGCCCTGACCTATTTCTGATAGCGGATATATAATTTATAACAGTTTGATGTCCATCTACCCATTTTCATAATAACTTCTGGTGGAAAACATTGAGACGCTAAATCAGTAGCCCGACCGATTCTAAAACTATGTGATCCCAAAGGAAATCTGGTACCGGGTGAGGACACTGGTCTGCGTCTGGAGCTAGCTTCCGAAACCTGTCCAGCTGAAAGCGAGACAAAGCATCACAAACGTTGTTAGAATGACCTGGGACGGGAACTGCCTTAATTACGATGTTAAAGTTAAAACATCTTAACGTTAAGATTCTTACAATGCACATGACTTTTTCCGACTTAGAAGATAATTTGTTCAAGATCTGAACTACTGCCATATTATCGCAGTTAAATTTGATCTTCATATTTTTTAGATCTTTTCCCCAAATAAATATAGCAACCAAAATGGGGAACAACTCTAAAACTGTTATATCGGACGTAAGACCACGTGCACGCCACGTGATTAGCCATTTCGCGTGACACCAGAGACCTTGAAAGTAAATCCCGAATCCTAATTCCGTGCCCACCGCGCTATCAGTGTACAATTGTGCGTCTTCATTTGTGACCCAATACTGATCATGAACAATGGAAATGCCGGTGAAATTCTGAAGCAGAGTTAACCACATTTTTAAGTCCAGTCTTATCTCTTCATTTACCCGGATATGATGATAAGGCTTTGTAAGAGTTTATTAGGCGGCGAATAAATGGCCTGCCCACAACTATTGCCCTGCAACAAAAATTCAGAGACTCTATGAGAGACTGCATTTTCTTAAGTGTTGTTTTTTTTCGTGAAAGTATTTCTTTAATTGTTTGAACAACCGTTTGAATTTTTGGCATTGGGATTCTCACCGTCATATTGATTGAATCCAGTTCTAGTCCTAAGAATATTAAAACTTCTGTCGGGCCTTCCGTTTTTTCGAGAGCTAGAGGTACACCAAGTTCTGACATTGTGTTTTTGAAAAATTCTAATGCTCGAGTGCATGATTCTAACGACTTGTCTCCCCCCAAAAAAATCATCAAGATTGTGAATTAAATTTCGTTTTTTAACTTAAGCTTTACACAAAACTTCAGAAACTAGAAAATCTTTCGAATGTAATACAACTAATCGACGCTCCAAAAGGAAGGGCCTTATCAAATTGAAAATAGCCATTATAGCAAAATCCTAGCAGTTCGAAATCTGACGGCCGGATTGGAATTAAGCGATATGCACTTTTTATATCAGACTTGAAAAGCTTGCAGTTTCGTCCTAGATTTTGAACCAGTTTAACCGCTTCATCAAAACTAGTGCACTGGACCGTGCATAAAGCCGGGTCAATATGATCATTGATTGAACCGCCAGAGGGGTATGACAAATGGTGAATCATGCGGAATTCCCCAGGAGCTTTTTTTGGAACAAGGCCAATCGATGACACGATTAGATTTTTAAGCGGGCGGTGAATGAATGGACCTGCAACGCTGCCTGCCTCTTTTTCTTTATTAATTTGATTTTTGAGTCGGCTAAAGGCTGAAAGCCTTTTGACGAGTCCTTGCTATCCAACGATTCTCTTAACGGACCAAATAACACAGTGAAGGGATGTAGTTCCATTAGATTTCTCAAACTTCAAACAGTTCACTGCATGAATGAAGTTAAGTTGTCTCAATTCTCTTTGCTATGACCAATATACGATGTAATATGTCATATTTATGACTTGTAATTGTGCAATTCTCGAATGTAACTCATTAAGCATAAATGTGCATTTTAAGAATTGCGCAGGCTTACAAAGCTTGGGTAACATCCAGCGAAAGACAAAAAATAGTTCCAGCAGGGCTCCAGATAAGATGCGTATTAGCGTAAATTACGTATAGAAATAATGCAAATACGCATGTCTAATAATTTCTAAGCGTATAAAAACGTATATAAAATTACAGAAAACGCACACAATGCTTTTTTAAAAACAAAATCTGAATCGTATGGATGCGTTAGGTAACATAGCCGATCAGCCTTAATTCTCCCACATTGAACGTAAACACGCATCGTATGATTTCTATAAACTTTGCATGGGTTGAATTTTGCAGTCAGTAAACGGATAAATTATCGGAAGAAGAAGCTCTTACTGGTTTGTTTAGTTACTACTGATATTAAAAATGATTTTAAATCTTATTTTTCGAGAAATAAACAAATCGGCGAAACATTAAATTGTATTTTCTTGTAGTTTTTGAAATCGAAAGTAGATCGTCTATGTTTGGCGAAACGAAACAACTTTTTATGAAAAGATTTAAATCAGAGGTAATTTAACCGTAAACTTCAATGTCAGATACTGCCAATTGCTGCTAAATGTCTTCGTATCATCACAATTTGTAAAATATATTGTTCAAACAAGAGAAAAGTGTAATCGTATCCGGATATAATATTTTGGGTAAATATCGAGCTGTGTTATGAAATTTTAAGAAAAAAAACTAAAAACAAACTGAAACTGGTAGACTATACTGTCAGTACATCAATCATTAGCCGACTCAGGCCATTCAGGCCTTTGATTTATGACATCTGGGTTTAATGACGTAGACCGTAGATTGTTTGCATCTCGTGCTAACCTGGGACCTGTATATTGGATTGGAAATCCTTGAGTAAAACCATTTATTAAAAACTTTGATTCGTTGGGGTCGTACAGACGAGAATAGCGCCTAATAGCCTCAATTTTGACAGGGGATTTTGCTAAATTTACAACATCCAAGTTATGCGGTTGATCTGATGCATTGATCAAGGGCGTAATGACCTTAGGCCTATTGATTTCTCGGGTTACCTCCTCTTGGTCTTCTAAATGGGTCGGCGGAAGCCTCTGCCACGAAAACTAGGCTGAGATTTTGAGTTTTGAGCTTGAACAAAGGATCTTGATTGAAAACAAGCAACCTCTGAGTGTCGTGCACGGCATTTTGAGCATACATGTGCGTATTTGCAGTTAGGCCAGTTGCAGTTACCCATACTGAAATCATTACAAGTGTACTTTCCAGGATTTAACCTAGTATTATTTGACGTGTGCTCATCCTCCTTAACTTGTATGCAGCGCCACCAGAGTTCATTATTCGTTTGGGACCAGGAGCCGGGTGTTAAGGCTTGGCGGATTCGAAACTGCTCATCGTAATCTCTCCACCCATTTCCCCCTGGCGAATATTGAACATGTAATGAAGTTTGTCACTGTGTGTTTGTAAATAAATGGATGCGTAAATGATAAAAGCGTTCGTCCATTTTTCTATGGTCATTATTTTGTCTTTGCACACTTGCTGTGACGCCTCAATATGACCGTCTGAGACAGTTTGAAAATGTTACCTATGCAATAGTCAGACAATTCAACAGCCGATTTTAAGAGTAAAGCGAGATTAATATATTCCCCTCGACAGATCTGTTGTTTAAGTGTAGAGGGTACGTGAGCCGACAGGTCGTCGTTTGCCAAACGGATGGACGGAAAACTTCGCCCCGAATCTGACACATGTAAAGTTGACTCATTAGGTTGACTAGGAGGCAGGGAAACAAAATTATTACGAGCGATGCCACACCCCGTACTCGCATTTTTACTCAAACCTAACGGACTACATGGGTTTCTGCTGTTATCTGAAGGGAGAACACCTGAATCAAGTAAAACACGTTCAAAATCAATAACTGATCCACCTTTTTCTCCTTGCAGGAGCTGGTTGTCCCCTTCATCAAACTCTTCGTCCCCTAACGCCTGTGCCGCCGGACCACGTTATGGGCTTCTATCCTCCTGACCAATGTCATCGGCCCTCCTCTTCTGTCCGCGTGTATTCGGGCGGTTCTCCGGCTGATTTGCCACTGGTACCGGGTTGGCGACGTTGTCTTGGGGTCTTGGCATACCCCTGCCATGCGCTCTACCTCGAGCCCTGCCTCCTCGTTGCCGCACTCTTCCACGTGGCATCTTACTACCCGTTAAATTACGTACTATTTACTCTAAAGAATTTATCGGTGTGACTTGTCAAAAGAAACAGCGTAAGTGAGACAGACTGCACGTGATTTTCGGTTTTATACTGTTATTTTAGACGACTGGCTCTCGGTTGAATGGTTTAGTGCTATAAATAAAGGACTACAAAATTGGGAACCAGATTGACAGCTGATTGGATACGTTTCTATGACAACAAACAAAACATTTCTCGAAATAAATAAATCAAATTATTTTAAATTAAAAATAATCTTCATACGTAATATACGTAATTCATTGAATGTTCTTTTTTCTGCGTATTATCATTTAAAAAAGTATATGGCGCAACCTCCCTACAACAACCATTTGGCGATTTGGGTGGTAATAATACTTGGCTGAGATATTATGCCCACAAACATTGTCAGCAAGTTTGGTGAAGATCGGATGAAAACTGTTCGACTTAAAAGAGCGGACAAGTCTAAATTCCCCGTTTTTCGAGAAATCCAAGGACTATAATTAAAGAATGCCTGGTACAATTCGGCTGGTTATGGAAATTGGCCGAGATGTAATACCCACAAACATTGTCAGCAAGTTTGGTGAAGATCCGACGAAAACTGAATTATAGAGCAGACATGTTTTGGATGCTGACCGCCCTCCGCTGCCATTCATAATCTTCTCCATTTTGTTTCTTAACCGTTAAATAAAAACTGCTGAGGTAGCTATTCAGTCAGTCAGGGCTGATACCAATTTCTAGGTTTCGTCCGGAACGGCTTCTTTTAGCGACTTTTCAAATATTCCAACATCTGATGATCCTTTTTAATTACTGTATTTTTAAGTTTTTGATTATTAACGAACGTTTTAATATCTAAATCAGATAGCATTGTTATCCCTTGAATCGTTTTTGTGTGTTGTAAACAAAAAAAAAATCTCAAATTAAATCCAGATTTCAAGACGCATAATCAAACTCTTTACATAAAGCGCCTACTTCATCCGATTTGCATTCGGAACATTTCCACGCGTTTCGGGCTTTATCGTATGTTTAACATGGGACTGTTGAACCGTCCAAATAAAGAAAATACAGGATTTTTTGTACGCGCGTGCGTCCAAATACAGAAAATACAGGATTTTTGTACGCACGTGCATCCAAATACCGTAATATATTGTACGGTCACGTGTTGCAAATGAACGTTCGCGATTGGATAGATAAAATAGGTACAGAATAATAAATAGCATTCCCCTTGCTACATGAAGAACGTCGTGTTTGTTTTATTTGGATATACAGATATACGCACGTTGCCAATGTATACAAGCGATTAAGAAGAGTCTTGATACGTTTTAGTTTTAGAATTAGAATGACCAGTGACTCAAGCCACAAAAAAATACGAATTTCCTTGTACATAATGAAACGCTTACGTTTTCGTGATCTTAGTAGCTTTAGTACATTTTGAGGATTGAAAACAGGGCTCGGTACACCATAGACCGATATAAATACACCGATAGCGTGTTCTTAGCTACTGATCGTTCCAAGGCGATGTCCAGTTGTGTTCCTTATCTTCTAAGTCTTTATGTTCTATCGTATCTATGTTTTCAGGATGTACATATCAATACATGTACCGCTATACGGTTTCTGTTTAAGGGGAGTCAGTCTTTGAACGTGACTGAATTAACATTGAGAAATTCATATTTCTTGCGTATATTAAAAGTTTGTAACAATTTTGATTTCAAAAGCGAACATTTTGAAATAAATACTATTAGCTTACAATCTTAACATTTAAATTTACAAGGACTGAGGCCAAATTGCTTTGTTTCCCTTTCTACTGAAGATGATTTATTCATAATTAAATATTTACTGTAAATGCCTGCGCTTTTCACATTTTCACACTCTAAAATGTCCATAAAATAATATACAAAACGTCAATAAATTAATATACAAAACGTATATGTGAATCTTTATCAGTAGATTAATTACATTCACAGAAGTTGTAATTAAAACGGTATACGATATCAACCCATCAAGCATTATATGTCGGGCCGATATATATATTGGACATGTCCGATTTTCAAAACTGACGTGTAATCGGTCGAAAATTGTATCTGACAGACAGCGTTTAGGTTTCCTATTTGCTGAATTTCGGACAATATCATGCACAGATACCAGTTTCCAAATGTTGGTCTAATATATATATATGACGATGAGAAGTTGTAACCAACATTTATCTTTCTACTTTAGAGCTTGTGTAATTTCGATAGGCTGCGTAGATGGCTAACACGCAGATATTATTATCATTCTTCACCGACATGCCGGTTATTACCATTTTAGTTAACGCCAAATAGAGTACATGTAATTAATTCCAGTAAAACTTTCATTCATGTTACATGTTCTGTAATATCGGGTCAAAGAATTATCATATCATAGCATATTATATCGCAATAAAGTATAACTGTGTTCTCCCAAATTCAAATTCTAGTGAATGGCTTCTCCTTCCAAGGTTAAACAGATTATTTATTGTAGAACAAACTAACTAAGCGTTCATGGGCGACTATCGTCACGCCTCCAGTCGCAGAGCATTTGTATAAAATATTGCGATTTCTAGAAACAAAGTATATACGATATATGCACAAGGGTTTTTTAATTAGAAATTTCTTCGAAATTATTTCCGTGTTGTTGTCCATACTTAGCAGTACCCCCACGGTTGTAACCATCTTTCCTGCAAATGTGATATATCAATATTTGGTCATTTTAATATTATAACTGAAATCAAATTCAATTTATGTTTGTATCAGTGTCAGTAGAATATGTTACATGACTACATATGATGCAATACTTTGAAAAGCAACAGGTACTTAAACATTGTTTTAAGCATTATAAAGATTTGAAAAAAAATCCGTTTCTATTGCACAATGGAGAGAAACGGTGCAATAGTTTTAATCTAGGGAAGCTGCTCATACGTAAATAAGCTTAAAATTACTTAAATGATTATGCCCGTCAACTTTTATTTCTATAGAACCTTGTCCCAGTTTCTACATTTATTAGCTTTACGTCAGAACGCAGAGACCGATCGTTCTGCGGGTTGACTGATTTTTCATTGATTATGTAAGAATGTCTGGATGTACATGAAAGAGATACAGAACTGCTAGTATTCTCTAACTCTGATCCACAAGCATGACAAGTCCGAACAATATATGATCACTTTTTATGCCCCCGAAGGGAGGCATATAGTTTTTGAACCGTCTGTCCGTCTGTCGGTCTGTCCGCAATTTTCGTGTCCGGTCCATATCTTTGTCATCCATGGATGGATTTTCAAATAACTTGGCATGAATGTGTACCACAGTAAGACGACTTGTCGCGCGCAAGACCCAGGTCGTAGCTTAAAGGTCAAGGTCACACTTAGACGTTAAAGGCCATTTTTCATGATAGTGTATTGATGGGCGTGTCCGGTCCATATCTTTGTCATTCATGCATGGATTTTAAAATTATTGGACATGAATGTGTACCACAGTAAGACGACGTGTCGCACGCAAGACCCAGGTCCGTAGCTCAAAAGTCAAGGTCACACTTTGATGGGCGTGTCCGGTCGATATCTTTGTCATCCATGGATGGATTTTCAAGTAACTTTTAAAATTATTGGGCATGAATGTGTACCACAGTAAGACGACGTGTCGCGCGCAAGACCCAGGTCCGTAGCTCAAAAGTCAAGGTCACACTTAGACGTTAAAGGTCATATTTCATGATAGTGCAATGATGGGCATGTTCGGTCCATATCTTTGTCATTCATGCATGGATCTTAAAATAACTACGCATGAATGTGTGGCACAGTAAGACGACGTGTCGCGCGCAAGACCCAGGTCCGTAGGTCAAAGGTCCTAAACTCTAACATCGGCCATAACTATTCATTCAAAGTGCCATCGGAGGCATGTGTCATCCTATGGAGACAGCTCTTGTTAAATAAAGTTATAGGTCTGTGGTGCAAATTGTCTGTTCGAAAAGATCAAAGACGAACAAACAAGATGTTTATATACAAAAATGATACCACTTTCTGACCAAACTTACATTAACTGCAGTTTAATTGAAAATCGCCATACACACATATTCATTTACAACTCCTAAGTTGCATTTACCTCCTATCCTTTACTAATTTCTTTTTGCAATGGTATGTGTACACGTGTTTTTGCTTTCTCTCACAGTTGTTGATACTCCACAATCTGTATTTGGACATTTAACACGTCTACTCTTGCATATTCTCTGTTCATGTTTTTTCGGACTTTTTCTAGGTACTTATTGTCTGCAAAATTTACACTTTTTAATGCCATGTTTGCAACGCTCTCTGTGACGTTGTGCCACTGTTATATTGTCGCAGTTGACGCGGACATTACATTTATCATTCGCACAATATATGATAAAAGGCTTCCAATCGGGACTCAGCGACTGTAAAAATAGAATATACGATAGAACGTTCTACAGTAAGGTTATCTTTGCTAATATATCTACTACAGCAGCCTTCATTCGTCGCTTTACTGTTATTTTGATCTTTGTCATATTTTCAATTTTTGATACATAAGCGTTCAAAGTTTTTGAAGCTTGGGATGTAACGCAACCGAATAGTCAATAGTGTCTGACAAGAAGGTGATAGGCGCATACTTAGTAACGGAAGCTACAAAATCATAACAAAAGGGTACAAAAAACACTGACTTGTGATGTAAATGTTTTATGTAAAACATTGTATCGTTCTGAATAAGTTTATTTTTTCAGTTTAGTGTTAAAATGAGAGTTTTAAGATATACCAATGATTAATTCTCTTCAGATTTATCAAAACAAACATCCTTATTTTTGAAAGAACCAAATTGTACATGCAATAATATAAAGAAAATTAAATCTAGCAAAAACATGATTCAAAGGTCTGGAAAAAAGCTACATTTATGTTATCTTTTACAAGACATTTCATGGCATTGAGAGGGGATACCCCTCACTGACTGTTAAAGACCGTACGACGCGCCTCTGTTTAAGATTTCATTTCTTATATCTTTCATCAGTAGGCAATACCAAGGCAAAAATTATGCCGAAAACATGTATAACAAAAGGTATGTGACTCTAGCATTTCTGAAACTTGTACCTCATTTTCCCCAGGTAACTGGGTTCCATCTCTTTTTGTACGCTGACCTGAAATTGTACTTTTTGAAAATGTAAATGTTCTGTTACGCACATCATTAGTGCATTTAACAGTATGGCTAGGCTGTTCATACAAAGTATTACATGTACAAAATACTTGATAAATGTGTCGTAAATCTTGTAGGCCACATATTTTATACACTGTGGCATATTAGGCAACTGCCTTGGTGTTTCATGAAAAAGTAAACAAAATATATATGGTTTAGTGATTTTCACTGGAGTTATGGCCTTAATTTTAAAAAAGCTGGGAGACATACGTTTATCTTTAAAAAAAACAATCTCTATTTAATTTTGAAAGCATTACTGATCTAAGGAAAATTTACTTGATATATAAAAATACTTCCGACTTGCATTATGCATACGTGCGTTTTGATGACTTATTCATAAACGACCGTCTGTCAAGGTTAACACTGTTCATAAAATAATTAAATTTCAAAAGATAAAAGGAAACAATGGATCCAAGTTATGTGTCACTGCGTAAATGTACTGTAAATAGTTTAAGGTATATCAACTTATGATCAATTAGAATTTAAAGATATGTAAAATTTAACATGCCAAGTTTTATTCTCAAATATTATGTCACTTACCAGTTAAGGCGGTAAGTATTTTCGAATTCCTCTGTTGAGGGCTGTCTTTCCAGACATACCAAATGTATATCTGTCGTAGAGACTTTGGTACCTTACATGACTGTATCATAATACAGACCAATGTATGCCCATTTTCGCTCTGCATTCTTCCAAGAGCGATACTAGTCTTTACTTTGCAGTCCTCACATTTCATATAATGGTGTGATAAAGATATTAGGCTAATTGTTGGTAGATAGCTGGGTCCATCTTTGATGCAATTACTTCTGTACCTGTAACACAGAGATCATCCGTTATTTTAAATTTTGGTTTGCAGTTTATTGTTTTAGAATAGAAAACATCTCTTTTGTTAATCTACCTGATTACGTGTAAGGGATGGGGCTAAACACTCTGAAAGACGTCTTTTGATTACTCTACTTCAATAATTCGTCATACTATATACCAAGAGACATATATGCATTCTTTTTTCACATTTTTGAAAGAAATTTTATGGATTTGAAAAGATACAAGATAAGCAGGATACATCATCGTAAATCATATGTTATAAATGTAATAGGTTTTTATTGTTAGTAACTTAAAGCTGTATGCAGCCGGAATTTTACTTATGTATCTCAAATCACTCATTTCACACCGGTCACGAACCTACATGCTTTACCCCGTTTGAGTGCATTAGTTACGCCTTAATGCTAAGTGTCATTAAATCTTTTCTATACAGTGTTAGATATCCGTGCAATATAGAAAAAAATAACATTTGCACTTGATGACGTTATTGTGGTAAAACGTCGCTGTTGCGATCTGGTAATGTTACAAATATTGCATATAATTAGTTTAATAAAATAGCTCAAACGGTAAGAAAATAAGTTTGCAGTTGAGTTTTGGTAATGAGGACATTATATTCTCGGTTTAAAAATGTCCAAACATTCGATATGTCCTCTTACTAACCTCAGTTCGGATTTTCTTAGTTACAACCCAAGGTCGTGATAAATTCCATATCAGCGTTTATTTATACAGGTCATGAACTTCGTATCCTTCTCCATGTCTTCTTGAAAGCAGGATGTACGCCTAACTTATCCTTAACTTCATTAAATCTACAGTGTTTGATATTCGTGATCTGTCGAGACTTGATAACGTTATTGTTTTTGTATATTTTGAATTCACTGTGTCGGTCTGGTTATGATCTCAATAATGACTATTAAGTTACATAAACAGTGAGGCAACGAATCAACCACAGCAGATAAGTTGGGTGGTTTAAAGAAATTCCAATCCCAGTTTAAGATTTGTTCAAAACCTCGGTAGAACCTCGTTTTTGAGCAAAGCTAAGGTTAAGCTTTTCTTATCCACAACTCCAGGATTTGGTATATTGCCTTTGTCTATAATTAAAACATAAACGACGAATTTGAATTGGATAGTTTCAATTTGAAAAAAAACACCATAATTTATGTAATTGTAGGTCAAACAACATGAACTTACATAAGGCTTGTGTAACACTACATTCAGATACAAAAAGAAGGTAGATGCACATTTACAGGATGTTCGATTTCCTTTTTTGGTGTGGGGGGTGGGGATTCGGAGGGGTAGGGGGGAAGTAATTTTTAGGGCTGCTTGACAAGAAACTGAATATGACAAATTGAGTGTTTTGATATGAAAGATGCTTTTGTCATGTTGTCTATTGTAGGAAACGTGCGAAAGGATTGCACGATTTGAAGAGATCAATGAAGAAATAACCACGTTTAGAATTTGTTCTAGTAGCCACAAATACATAATGCGATCATAATAATTGTTTGTGTATTTCTTCTTAGTTATAAGATTTTAAGTAACTAGATTTAAAATTCAGATTTGAAAGTAGTTTCAAATATTGACAATAATTTTCAAGCAATGTTTATTAGTTTATTTATAAGTAATTGTGCAGGTGAGCCTTGGTTTCTTCCAGAAATCATGTCTTATTAAATCAGCCTTGAAATCAGCATTTTAAACAGATAACCAAAAAGACAATATAATATACACTGTGCATAAAAAAATAATATAATATGTTTTAGACACTGTACCAAAACATAAATGTTTCAGGAAGTTTAAATCTGAAAGGCGGTGATTTACAATATGACCTAACTGGGTGGCGAGATTAAATGTAAAGACGACTAAGAAGAAACAGATTTTGTTTAGTTTCAAATGGTAAATGGATGTTCTAAAAATTCAGTGCTGGACAGTTTTCTTTTGAGATGCTGTAGTTACATGAACACACTGTTGACTAATTCATCGATGTTCGTTGGGAATTTAATATAATAAGATTATGAAGTGGCCTAGTCACCAAGACATAACATATTACCTATTTTTATTACATAGAATCAACTTACCTGCAGAGTCGATTTCATCTATGCAATGTACGACCATCTTTTGTTGTTTCAAAAAGGAAAGTATAGGCCTTTCAGCTTCATTATTGTTTGGACAGTACACGGGAAATATTTCTTGTAGTATTCTTTTTCTTTTCCTAGAAACTATTCAGATAAAACTATTTTAAACATTATTGCAGTATTTCAGTTCTTTTCAAATTTTCAAACATATGAATTACTGAACAGCAGTCTCGTACATTTGCTTAATACATTGTCTTTTATCACATGTTATGTTTCAATGCAACTCTAATACTAGTATAACAAAATTTAAATCTCATGTTTCCTATAACATTTAATATGTAAACTTTTTCTGTCTTACGAAAAGAAGGGTAACTATCTGCGACCCTATCTTGTTTTATAATTATGTTATTTGCATCCAAAACTTTCGTACGGAAATACATTAAACATTTTGAACCGGTAAACTTTTCAGATTGTACTTAAAAATTACCGATTTCTCTGTTATCTCCGTCATCCATACTAGCATTGCTCTGAAATAGTAACTGCTATTAAAGGGTTCAATCTTTCACTTAAATATTTTATGTTTAGATAATTACTTCAAAAGTAGAAACTCCTCATCAGATATATCTAACTTTAGTAAATATATAAATTGATTGTGCATGTAGGGTAACATCCATGATTAAATGTCATGCAGTAACAATCGATTGTTTAAAAACCTTCCAGCTTTTTAGTGGTAAAACATTTTATACGGTGTTCAGCAACATATACATACAACATGTACTATTTCTAAACTGATGCATTGTACTGTTAATACAGATGAACTTATAAAAATTTTATGTTTACATAACCTATATGTAGTATTTGTTCAAGAATTCAAATATGAAATTGGGGTCTAGTTTACCTTTAAACAAACTCTCTGCCCGTAATGGAGGATAATTGCCAAAATTATATTATGCTTTGTGCATTATTTAATGACAAGAAATATTATGCTGTCTTTGAAATAATAAAATGAGAATCACCGTTTCAGTCAACAAATTGCTTATTTATTTTGCTAACTGCTCTGTGTATTAAAATGACATCTTCTTGGAGCTCTGGAGCTCAGTATGGACCACTGAAAATAATCATAATGTTTAATTGTTCTTGGTAAATCGCTTTTGTTCAGTTATTAACCATCAATTAGCCACGTCTGCTTTATTACTTGCAATTACATCTGTCAACTGCATTGTGCGTCGGTTCTTTTGCTGTATATATTCATAGCAGCTTATTCGAAAAGGAGATATTTTCGAAACCGCACATTAGAATACAAGTTTACCACCTGTAAGCAACAAGAAAGCACAAAGAATCCATCATGATTTAAAGTTTCATTATTATCAAAATTGGCGCTTTCTGTCAGGTTTGCACGCCTCAGCTGCCTCTACATAGTGTTTTATTATTTCGTCAAGTACAAATCATACACTCTGTTATGTGCACTTATTGGTTTGCGATGTATATTGTTACTTTGTTACGTAGATACAACATTTTGTTCTGTGCATTTATGAGTTGGAGCCCCACACAACTAGCACCGCAAAACGACAAGCCCCTAGCCTCCACCAACCGGCTGTCTTCCACACATCCACTCAAAAACCAGCCGTATCCCTAAACGAACCAACCACCATTATCATATCTCAAGCTTCCTCTAGCCCTACACCTCACTAGCCTAAATAAACTGAAACCCACCACCGACCGCCCTTCCCCAATCAACCACGGCCCTTACCAAACCAGTCCAAAGACCCCCAATAACCAGCACTTAACCTCTTTCTCACCAACCCACTCAAACCAGTCCCCAGCAAATTACTCAGTCAGCCACACCCAAGTCAGTCTCTTTAAGGAAGCACCCATGTCAGCCTCTACCAGCCCCTAAAAGGCCAGCCTTAAACCTATATACTCTTACAAGGACATTTAGGTTATCATTGCAAGCCATCTAATAGATTATACATGTATCTAACAAATTCTACTGATTTCCGTTTGAACAGTAGTTCACTTATCTTATATTCCTGGTATAAGTTGTTTACAATTGTCAAACAATCGCTATGACAGTTATAGTAACATCATTGTATTTGATTCTGTAGATTGTGAAAGTATGTGATGTTCAATTATACATTGATTACTTCTCTGATAAGATAAAGTGTCATGTGGCTGTGACCATAAAAGCGCTTAATGATTAATAAAGAACTTTAAAGATATATTAAACAAAAATCATATTTAAAAATATTAACAATTACTTCATAGTATTTATTGTCGAGCCCGCTTGCGGTGAGCTCGACTTAGTTGTCACTTTTGGCTGGTCGGTGTATGTGCGTGCGCGCGTCCGTCCGTCCGTGCGTCCGGACCATAACATTGACATGCATGGACCAATCTTGTTTATATTTGGCATAAATGTTAACCTCAATGAGAAGGCGTGTCATGCGTAAACCCCATGTTCCTAGCTCAAAGGTCAAGGTCACAGTTGCAGGTCAAGGGTCGAATTAAAGTTTGTCCGGACCATAACTTTGACATGCACGGACAAAATTTGTTTATATTTGGCACCAATGTCTACCTCAATGATGAGTGTCATGCGCAAACCCCATATTCCTATCTCAATGGTCAATGTCACAGTTGGAGGTCAAAGGTCAAATTGAAGTTTGTCCGGTGCATTTCTTCTTAATGCATGGTGGGAGTTTGATGTAAGTTGGCATGAATGTTCACTTTTCTGAGACGGAGTGTCATGCGCAAGAACCAGGTCCCTAGGTCTAAGGTCAAGGTCACACTTAGAGGCTAAAGGTCAGATACAAGAATGGCATTGTCTGGAGCATGGCTTCTTCATGCGTAAGGGGATTTTGATGTAACTTGGCACATATGTTCAACACCATGAGGCAACCTTGTTTTTAGAATTACTTTTTTTTGTTGTTACAATAAATAGCTTATATTGTAACCTTTTTACTACTGGCCGTCTGAAAAAATTGAGACCACTTTTCTGTGGTAACTCATGCATGTTATATCCAATTTTTAGGTGTATTTTGACCTATCTCTACCTGGTAAGGAGTATTTTGTGGACTTAAATTATATAGATTTTTAACAATTGGTCAAAAAAAATCCATATGCAAATACAGATGTTATTGTAAATCAGTTCTTACACCGCCAAATAATATGATAAATGTTACTTGTTTAGACAGCTGGTGGGCTCGACATTCTACCCGTGGGCATGCAGAATGTATTTCTAGTGTTTAAAATAGCACGCACCTAATACACGTATACAACTGCGTTAACTTATAAATATACCTATGATTTATTCGAAATAAATATTTTCTAAGAGAATAACTTCAAAATGAGAAAAAGTAAATGCTAAATTTGACTATTTACTACAGTACCTGTGTGTGCACGAGAGGTCCCCTAAAATATTGTATAGAATAGTGTAAGTGGTTTTCTGAAGTGCTAGAAATTCGAGGGTGTTAGACTCAACCATTGTTGCCCTCCGAAAAATCCAAATATGGCCACTGAGATGGCCGCCACAATTTGCAGTTGCACATAGCGCCATATATTTGCCAATGCCTTACGCATTGTATTATTGAAATGAGCTTTTTATAGCTATAGCTTATTTTATCATATTTCTTAAACGTTTCATATTCCATTGCGATTTTTTTCCAGCAAATGTCGTTTTTAACAATGTCCGATTTATCACCATGGAAACGGTCATAAGTATTGAAATAAAAAAAAATATTATATTTTCATGCATGTTGCTCATCAAAATATTAGTTTTGAATAATATTGATTAAGTTTAGCGCAATCAACAAAATATTTATCAAATTAAGACCCAAACTAGATTTGCATGTAAAATTATGTGGGTGGGGTAATTTAACATGACAAAAAAGAAAGCCTTGTGTTGTAAATAATTACTTTTGCTGTTTATTTGTAAATACAATGAGGTCTTATGACAAGTAAGGAATAACAAATGACTCACCTAAAGTCCCGTGAAACAATAGAGAATGAGATGTGCACACTTTCAATATATAACTGAAATTGTATTAGGTTTGCCTCAAAAAGGCCTTGATAATGATAGAGCAGTATACATAGTAATGTTTTGCTGAATTAAAAGTTATCTGTACGTGAATGTGTTCTTGGGGATACATTAAATGAGTTCCATGCAGATGTTTAACAACATCAAGAAGTATACTCTGTCATGGAATCAAAATGCCACTACTTTTGGTCCCATCCCAGTCATATAACTCGGGTGTCATAATTAAAGTCTTCCCAAACATGGCCTGCTTAATATATCCCTGTATGGGCATGCTAGCAACCTAAACATCTTTTACGTGTGTGTGTTTTTTTTTACAGTCAGTCTATTTCCTTTAAAACTAGGTTTTTTTTCTGACTTCATTTACTGACAAATCATGAAGGTTTTTTTATGGAGCATAATAATGTAACATGTTGTCTGATATTCGATGAGGCAAGGCTATAAAAATGAACAAGCTTCTTCATGCAAATGCCTGCAAATGTGCATTATCGAAACCCGATAATTACTAATACACGAAACAACATAATGCCCACAAATACTTACACCCAGTTCGTATGCTGTTATAGGCTGTGCATTTGGCCATGATCAGTCTATAACTAGCTGTGTATATAAAGATATGTATTTGCGTTTTATGCTCTTTCATATATTATCCAGGTGTGACACTGTCTCTGCATATGCAGGCATGGGAAATCTTTATTTACGACTACAAGTACTTCCATCATACAACGAAAAATTAACTTGTGAGTCAGTAAAATTTATTGAAGGAAACTGATACAGAGAAAGCAAACGCCTAAGATATTTTCACTTACCTACTATGACCGTACGTAGAGCTTTGCACATTTTGGTATCAAGCAAGTTATTTTTTGGGACAGGCATATTTAATAGTCCTTGCGACTAATGACGAATCAAGAGTAATGACATTTGGTTTTCAATACACATCCCGAATATGAAAACATCTGAACGGAACTACAAGAATATATGTGCAAAGGCAGATATAAATAGCAATGTAAATTTACTATGCACTTCAAATCTAGAACATGACAGATAAAATTATAGGACATCCTGTCATAGTCATTTACCCCTATGTTGAATGAATTCCATTTATAACTTATAAGATACAGTGTACGGTACAACTTCTCACCCCTCTCTCTCATACTATGCTCTATAGCCTATGACATAAGCATTCAGGCCGGTCAAAAGACAATGTTTCATTAGTTGTACTAAGGGTATGAACCATCATCTATGGCAAACATAGCTTAGCGTACGCTGTATTTAGACTAAGGAGCCCTCTCTTAATCCAGCTTAGACAAGCCAATACATTTACTAGATTTTAAAGTATATTAAAAACTTTTTTAGAAGAATTTGTATGTATATTATATGTATTTAAAATTTAAATGTATTATATCTAAATCCGTTTGTGTTCCTTGCTTTTATCTGTGTTTTTATAGTCTTATATTTTAGCTGGTTGTATTATTGGATTGTCTGCAGTTAAACACTTCATTGTTTAATGTGATTAATTATATACATGATACTAGGCTAGGCGATAAACACAAAGGTCATGGGTTCAAGTCCCACTTGGGTCACGGCCGCAGAAGTTCTTTATTTAAGGAAATTGGCTCGAGATTGATTCAAATAAGCTGAAAGCTCACACCAGAATCAAGATTTAATTGATAAGTATGATTAAATGTGTGATAAAAGTAAGAATAACAACAATAAAAATACGTCAAGTACAGTTCCCATTTTCTGTTTCTAAAAATGACAGAGTTATGGACCGAACACAAAATTGTGGACGGACTGACGTTCTTACGGTAAAGTAATTATGTGGCTACTCCCTAGTTCGTTCTCTCAATTGTTCTTTTTAGCCACGTAAAAGAATTTTGACCACAAGTAAAAGAATCGGAAAAATAGAATATCTGTTGTCTATGGTTCTCCTAGCCAAATTAATATCCATATAAAATTCAGTATATGTGCGGAATTGTTTAAATGGTTTGAAGTGTTCTTACATGAAAATAAAGGAAAAACTTGCAGTAATATTTTGTGAAAAAATAATAAGGTTAGAAACTTATGAGCCAAACCAGTGACAATACAATGAATGTGTTCGTATTTCCTTATAGTTTGAGATTACAATTTTACAGCATCAATTAGGAAAAGAAACTTTAGCTTGAAATAAAATCAAATATTTATTCCATAGGATTTATCTGGAAGACATTAAATGATTATTTTGAGAACCATATTAGCATGCGGGCCAGAAATAGGAAGGTGCTCTCTGTAGTAGATCTAATATAAAACTTCAGAAATGAAGAAATTATGATTAAAAACATTAAACGTATGTCATGTCAATGTAATCGTAATTTTTAATGATATATGATACTTCCCATAAACAGATACATATACACAAAAAGGCCATGATGGCCCTCTGTCGCTCATCAGACTCAAATGGGTGTATGAGTTCTTGGTAGAATGTTATATGCCAAATGTATAAATTTTAGGCGTTGGGGTTTTATGAAGGAATATTTTTGATATTGTTTTTCCTATATAAAAGATAAAAGGTAAGGGTAGATTTCCCGGAATCACAGAGGCACCCCAAACGCAGCCATAGAGCCATGCATCGCAAAGTAGGCCCACATCAAAAAGATGCTGCAACAGAAAAATATTGTATACGGGTTGCCCCAAACATCCAACAAGTACATTTTAATTATACCTTCAAATTGGAAAGCGTAGCGACTAATTGTACAGGGGTCAATCACAAAACATGCACTGTAGGCTAGTAATCTTAACTTCTGCGGTTGAACTAATTCCAACATAAACGTTTTGTGTGGAGTATGTAGTTTGTAAGGAAATAAAACACAGAAAAATGTCCTCAAAATATCATTGCAAGTTTTTGAGATATTGAATCTTGAATTCTGAAGTAATGTCTACGTATCATGACCGTTACTGTGGACCATACGCTGTATTCTTCTACTACTGGTATACTATATAGCATAAATGTTTGCATTCAATATCAGAAAAAAAGAATATTTTAATATTCCTCGCACATACTAACATGTTTAATATCTTTGTTAAAAAGTATCAGGGTGTCAAAATGCAGAACATAGGTGTCAAAATTCAGAACAAAATTTCTAACCAAATTAATACATACATATTGCTAAAACAAACTCATCGGCAGTGGAGTTAGAAGGGATTGAAGGCCAAGTATGTGTATCTTTAAGTCAGAAGCAAGAGATCTAGAAAAACATTCAAAGGGGATTTAAAAAACAAAATATTTAATGTGTATTCACAATGTTACTACAGATGAGTGGGGTACTTGATAACATCAATATTTGCTCGAAATTCCTTAAACAGTCACAGTAATTATTCATTATATACTTCTTCTCGAACTGCTATATCATGTAATACATGCATGTGAATAAAAAATATGATACTAATAGTTCGTTCAGTTTATTTTAGTTAAGATGAATTTGATTTGTAATTTTAATCTAAGAAATGCTGCCATTAAATATCATTTCATTTTTGGAGTTTCGGTAGGATTTCTTTTAAGGTCTTTTTTCATGTATTGCCATAGTAACTAAAGATTATGAATGACGTATGAAACTTTATGTTAGAATTCGTTTAAGGCTGTGACATTGTTTCTAGTAATATAACCGGCCTACTATGCTTTCCTCTTTTAAACTTGCTTACGCATTTATACATACTTAATTAAAATAAGCATTATATTTAATTTTCCGAAGTTTAGAAACTACACTCCATAGTATGCTGGGTGTGTAAGACCAAGTATTAGAAGTGTTTTAGGGATGTGTTATATTTCTTTAAATGTTCGGTAAGCATAGAACGCAACCTAGCAACATTATACCAAACTCCGTTTAATTAAGTCTGTTCATGAGGAGTAATAAAATGTGCAATTTCAATCCGACTTAGCACCGGCTTAATAGGAATTCTGTTAATTTAAAAGTAAAATTGAATGTTCCCCATAAAAGGACCTATACGTATAACAACACTTTCAGAAAATAAGCAAAATGTCTAGAAAATATTATCCATTGCTATTTAGATAGCATCTAAGCTATATCCTGGCAATAGTATGCCACATTTCAGACTAAGATGAATCTTACTTAAAAGTTTGCATACGCCGTGTTTTAATGATACACCGCGTTATGTGTATCGGAACAGCTTATAAATACAACATCTTAACGCTTCGGTCAACAGACATGATCATTTTACCCCGAGACGGAAGTAGTTACGCCTGTAAATAAGAATGTAGGATCTATAGTTTTAATATACATTTCGGTAAGTAGCCTTTCATATTTTAGGTAATCATTTCGTAGCGATAAAGTTTTTATATTGGTCGTTTGGCAAAGATCTTCAACGTCAGTTAAAAACTAGGCAACGGTTGATTTATATTACGATGTTATACTATCCTTCAGGCAACTTTTAAGGGTGAATGTTGGTCTTAGCAATATATAAGAAACATTTAATGACGATTTAAAAACATTGGTACCTGACGAATGCAGTTTAGACTTAT
The DNA here is from genome assembly GCF_021730395.1 of Mercenaria mercenaria. Lineage (NCBI taxonomy): Eukaryota > Metazoa > Mollusca > Bivalvia > Venerida > Veneridae > Mercenaria > Mercenaria mercenaria. The sequence goes on along the minus strand of NC_069363.1, from coordinate 48,497,577 downwards.
ATTGGCATATCCTTGATGAGGATGCTGAAAACAACATTCATGTACAATTTTCTGTCATATATCTAATCTTTTATTGCTTGAGGTAATTAATATTTTGCAAAAAGCAAATATATTTGTCAATCGACTTAAACTATGGTTCGCGTTTCATTTCTAGGCGAGACTTATCTTTTACTTGTGGAGTAGAAATTCTGAAAGTAGTGCAAAAGCTGGGATTCATCATCAGTCCATGACAACATCAAAAGGGAAGCAAATTCAAAAGTCTTTATTCAAGATGACAGTAATGTTAAATTGGCTACCTGAAGTTTTCACGAAATTTTCAGAAAACCATTGTTGACTTAGTAATTAAATCGCCTAATGTAGGTGATTTAAAGTATCAACAGAATACTTAGTATGTTATTTGGCCTAACAAATTATCCAAGATAAGGTAGTTGTGCACGTTTGATAAACCGGAAATAAAAGCGTAGAAATAAGACTGGACTCGGCAGGAATTAATGGCAATCCGTGTTACGGTAGTAGACCTTTACCTTGGAAACTAGCACTTTACTGTTTTCTTATTTATTTTGTGTGTGGTTTTTTTTTTTTGTAGATTTTATATATTTTTCACTGTATGTACGATATATTCTAAAGCATGGTGACTTACTATTTACACCTTAATCAAACACACATCACAAACATTCTGTCCGCAAACATAACTAAATTTGCACCACTTTTCGTCGAGCTTTATCACATATACGCATATATATATGATGAACAAAATACCGCAAGTATTTCACTACTTATGCTCAGCCAGCACAAGCTTTAACCAAGAACCATTCAAAACCAAACAATTAATCTCCAAAACTCAGAGCAAAATATATATTCGAAACAATACACAACCAAACTGCAGAAAACCAATTTATACACCTCTAAAACTCAAAAGAGCCTATCAACAGACAAATTCAAACAAGCAATCAGATTCTGAAAATCAAATTCACAAAAGAACCAACAATTTCAACCGCCAACAAACAAAGTATTAACTTGAAAACAAACCACAATTAAACAACCAAACAACCAAAGTATTCGCTGAACAAATCAACAATTATGTACAATGAAATGTACGCCACCAATCTCCAAGAACCAAATCAAGAAACAAATCTTTACTTTAATAATCGAGACATCAAATGTATCAAACTAAATTCAAAAGTGCATGTACAACATGCGACTTCCTCTCGCTAAAGCGCGAGTAAGTAAAACTAATAAACATTCATAAATCCAGCGTATCTTTCAACAGCTCTGTTATTTGGCCCATTTAGCGCGGTAGGTTTAATAAACTTTAAAACTTTTGATCTTGGCAGTTGGCCAAGAGATTTCTGTCTTCAGTAGTACCGTGGGGGTATATTATCATACATTTAATCAATAAATATGAGATATATATTAACACCTTTTTAACACTTTTAATACCTTTGACACATTTTTAATGAAAAAAATGTTTGTTTGTGTTTTTTTTTGTTGTTGTTTTTTGTGCACAAATAAAGAATTAAAGAAATTATTGAGGAACTTCCTTAAAATTTTACAATTTTTTCAAAATAATATATGCTTTTAACTTTCCAATCTGTATAATCTTACATTTAGTCAATCATAATCACATGAACATTTGTTTGAGATCTTTTTCACCGCGATTTTACTTCAATTTATGTCCCATGTAAGAAATATTTGCCGGGTTTGGGAGCCATCGTCTGCACTGTTTCAACACACATTTCGGCGTCAATTCTCGTCGGTGCGATGTTGTGTTAGATTTTCTGGCTAATGTCTTTTTGGTAACGTAACGTGGATCTTGCCATGCACCGTGGTTAGTCTTTATAGCCCAAAGCCGTTTTCTTTCTGATGCATTATGGACAGATGGAGCAACGATGTGCCCTGGCCACCACAGTTGACGTCTATCCTCCGATACAATGCACGAAGAACAGAAACAGTGACTGCATTCTGAAGCATTTTCTTCGTGACGGGGCATCATAGCAGTCTGAAATGAAAGAAATAAATTAAGTTTTTTTTTCTCTCAATAATTATTTATAAAATATAATAAATCTCTTCAAAAAAAATGTCCTACAAAGACGAGTCAATCAAAATAATTACCATTCGATGATGTTGTAATATCTTCACTGGAAATATCTAACTGCCAGTTGTTCATTTGTCGAAATATCATGATAGCTGATTTTTGTTTATCAATCACTTCAATGGTAATCTTTTCAGTAGCCATAATAATTATGTCTCCCACACCACTGTGTGGTGGGAGAATATTGCTTTACTCCTGTCTGTCTGTCTGTCTGTGTGTCCGTCCGTCCGCCTGTCACAAATCTTGTCCGCACTCTAAGTCAAACATTTCACATCCGATCTTCACCAAACTTAAACAAAATGTGTTTGCCAATAAGTCCTCGGCCAAGTTCGATAACTAGCCAAATCGGCCAAGGCACCTTGAATTACCGATAGGCCGCTTACTCCAACACTTATCTGTCACAAATCTTGTCCGCATTCTTAGTTTTAAACATTTCTCATCCGATCTTCACCACACTTGAACAAGATGTGTTTGCCAGTACGTCCTCGGCCAAGTTCCATAACTAGCGAAATCAGCCCAGGAACTTCGGAATTGTGGCCCTTGAATTACCGATGGGCCGCTTACTCCAACACTTATCAGATAGGCAGCTTACTCCAACACTTACTCCAAAACTATCGAATGTATATTTTCTGTGAGTTAACAGTATATAAAGAGAGACTTACTATTCAGATGATTAGGCAGTTGTGGGAGGCATGTGCTTTTCTCAAAAGGAGCTCTAGTTAATGTTTCTATTTCAAGTAAAATGCAGAGGAATGGAGTTAGGCTAATGCAAAATGAGAAATCTGCTGTCAATTTGACATTACACACACTTTTACGGGTAATGTTGTTTTTGCAGATATTTACCCCTATTATTTTCACACTATTAAATGCTGACATTACACAAGTTATAATTGTGAAAAGTATATAAAACAGGTAATGTAAGAAATTGCTTTATTCTTGAAAAATTTACTAACAGTATGCGCTTGAAATCAATATTATAATGGAATCTCCACTATCCGACACACCACCTCTCAATATGGCACCCACTATCATGACACCGATAAGAAATCGGGTTGCTTCAGTATCAACGTCCAGGAGACGTCTAGATTCTTCGACTGTTCGCTGAAAAGAATAAGGGCTTCTTCAATCTCTACTCCTAGGATACACCTTGATACATCGGAATCAACACCAACTGAGTTTGTACTGGAATCTGACTATGAGAAATTACAAGAAACTCTCCAAAACATGAAGGCGGTTGGTGATCGAAAAAACAGCGTTACAAATGATTGATTCGGCGCTGTCGTTGTACTTGGAATCTCTAAACTCTAAATGTACAGATAAATACATTTCAATCATTCCTGTTCAATGCGGAGCTGTGATAAAAATCTCATTTTTACCAAACCGTCCGCTGTTCAAAATCTGGTAGAAACTATTACTCAACATAACAGAAAGTGTGACAAAACTGTGAAATTTGACTCAAACGAGAAAGACGGTTGCAGTGTATAGTCTACAAAATTTCATGTGACACTTATGGATACCGTTATATGTGGAAAACTTCTTTGGACTTACCCGATAATAAGGACTTGATAAATCTATGACTAACTCATGCTTTTCTCAGCAGTGGTATGTTACCCTCTCACCTAGAGCGTTTCTGTTCCAGACTTGGTCTCAACATGTTGTACAAACAAAAACAGAGTGATTTGATAAATGAATACATTAAGCAAGTTCATGCTGAAAGAATTTCATCATGTGAAACAGCACTTTCTGCTCAAATATCAGAAGATAATTCTTTGGATATTATAACAGATGCTCCTCATCCTACACGCAGAAATTCCAAATACACTGATGTTGTATGTATCGGCTATAAAACTCACAATAGATCACTTTGTCGTTAGGATGGAAGATGATCCTTGTTCACAGCGTCACGAACTTTATGGTACAAAACAAATATATGAAAATTTTGATAATAAAAGCGTTAATTTTAGGAGACATGGTAATGATAGGAACGCAGGTGTGAATGAGTTCATTCGTGAGAAAAGGAAGGAGACCATGAATCAAAATGATATCTGGCATGTCTCTGTGTCCATTGAAAAAGAACTAAAGAAAATATTAAATGGTGCAAAATGTCGCGAAAGTAAAACTTAGTCTGGACAATTAGCTGATAATGTTCAGCCAGTGAAAACGCATACCGGGTATTCAATGTGCCATGCGTAATTATGATGGTGATGGAATAAACTGCGTTCAAATATGGATAATATAGTGAAACATTATCAAAATGACCATAGTGATTGTGCAAAGGAAATTATGTGTAGGAAAGACTCAAACTATATACCTAGTAGAATATTACTGACTGACTCGGTTGATATAAGTCTGCTGTCAAACGCGCTTCGTCCACAGATGTGTACCGAAACCCGCAGAATTATGTGCATCACATGGACACGTTTTTGTGGTGTCATTTAATAATGTTTTGAACACTTTTCAAGACAAAACGAAATGGAACATTCGGGGATATTCGGGGACAATAAACTAAAAAGCAACTTTGCCATTTGTCAATGGAATGAAAAGGTGAAAAAACACCACCCACCTATACATATAGAAAAAATATCTGGTCATGACTTATGAGCAGTTTGTTCAGCACCACTCTCTGGAGGCCATATTAATACTTGAAATGTTGTTATAAAAAAAAAACAGAACAGAATATCGAATTTATTTTGACATGAACAAAATCCATGTAAAAAATATACATATGACAATCACAAAAGAAACTGCTTTCTGATTACATGTTCAAAAGATTTTTTTAGAATGAAAATCAATTTGTATATAAATGTTACAAAATAAAAAGAAAATGTTTAATTTTGCAACATCATTAAATTGAAAAAAAGATATCTGTGTTTATATTAATTATTATTATTTTTATCATTATACATTCACTGAAGAAAAATTAATATCTTTCAACTCCACTGCACACATCTTCATGGTCTAGTGGGGACCCCTGCTGTGCTAATTACATACATAATCCCAGATAAGCAGCAGATAAGACTAGAGTTGTTTATTGGATTGGGGTGGATCTAGGCCTTTAACGGCGTTTTGCAACAAGCAACAACGAATTATTCTGACATAGACATAGCTTCGGTTCAGATCATGCAACATTTTTGTCTACTGCAAGGTCCACAAACTTGACATCGTGACATTGTGTCTTGTATTATTTATTAATTGTAGAAATGGGGCTACCTTTGTGTTCTTAAAAAAATAAACTGCTACTTCCGGTTGATGTTGGATAGTCTCATAAAATATCGATCACCATGAGCATGTTGAAACAAAATAATTCTCTATTATATAAACCTTCTGAAGCTAAGTAATGCCATTTTAAAAATGATATTCACTATTTTAGTAAAAAGCACAAACCTGCTTGCTATACTTACGAGGCATACACGATATCTTTAAAAATAAAACATTTCATGATAACATATCCAGTTAATGTACATGTAAGTGTGGATAACTATTCTTTTAATTCAAGCGGCATCATTATTTAAATATTTACATTCACTCTATATTTCTTTTTTGGAAAGAAAACAGCGTTTATTTTCATATAAGCAGCATTGTATTGATATCAAGGATGACACTTTCCGCGAGATTGCAAGCTCAATCTGGCGTCATTTACAAATAAAACATGAACAAGATAGCGTCTTTCGGATCTTTTTTTTCAAAATGTGACGGCAGAATTTTAAAATAAAAAACTTATTTATAATGATCTGCTACATGTCTGACTTACTTAATATCCATTAGCAGTAAGACAATTTAATATTCACTTAGGTATGATCAGCTTAAAACACTCTCAAACTATTTTTGGAGGCGAGTTGAAAAAGAGACGACGATACTGGAACAGTCAAGCTGGCTGCCTACTGATTATTAAAATACTGGCTCTGGTTCTGAGCACCAGCACCGCGGATTTAGCTCCGACTCTTTGTACATCTTGCGCACAAACGACATTATTTGTTTTGTGTCAACGAAATCAATATTCAATTTGGCAAGTGTCGATTTTTGTTTATTATAGTTCGACCCTTTTCCACCACTTTTACTAGTCATAACGTAAAGTAATCAAAGCACTGAAGTACTGATGGGCGATTTTCTGGTCAGTCTGAGGGAAATTTTGGGTTCGAACGCCGCTACCAACCGGACTGTTAATGATTATGGTCTAGTCCCGTTCCTTCCCTTATACTATGGTTAGGAAAATTGACGGATCCGTAATAGGGAAGCGATCCTAACGATTTTCGTCGCTTCGGGGTCGATCCCTCTTAGTTTACATGCGAATGAGATATATACCATCGATTTAAAAAATGTGTACTTCCGGCACGTGCACAGAGCGTCTGACTTAGGATTTTTTTTGGAAGAATACGTTTCTTCCTTGTGCCTAATAAGCGTCCACATAACTTGTCCGAATCACAACGTCTTGCACATCAGTACAAATATGGGCTCCTTTTTGAAGAGTATTCACTTCCTACCATAAATCTACTTTGACTAATTTTTAGGAGGGCGTAGGTTCAAGTACACTAGGACCAAACCTTTTTATCTTTATATTTTTTTTCTAGCTGCTTATTACAAAACTTATTATTAATTTATTGTACAAAAGCGGAATCTTTTCATTTGATAAGCCATTTCTTGCTTTTTGAAGTGAAATTTACTTGTGATACAGAAGGGTGAAGACTTAGACATCTTTGAAAATATTGAGTTACGTGTGGTAAAAGTTCTTTATGTTGCATTTATTCTTTAGTTTATACATTGTGGAAGAAATGTAGGTAGGTTTTACCTCTGCCCTATGGTTATTTTTAACGCAGAGAGAAAGGTCATAATTTTTCAGTGTTGGAGCTTAATTTCTGTCCGATTCAATCCTTTTACTTGAGGCTCCACAGAAAAAAAATGTTATCGACAGTTTTATTTTATGTTTTATAATTGTTACGCAATACATTGAGGCTTCTTTTACCAAAATTATTGGTAAAATGAATTCTCTGCGATCGTTTTGTGCAGTGGTTATCACTTTGAAATTTGTCTCTGAGTTTGAAAAAATAACATAACTTATACAAAAGTTAAAAAGTAAACGACACAATAAAAGTTGTTTAAAAATTGCAACGCAGTGCGAAACGATGTTAGCTTTAAGACTGTATCAAGTTAATGCAGTTTTTAAACATTACAATTACGGGTCCACTACCTTAATATAACCTGAAATACTGTTGAAAACGGGTGTTTAAACAAAAATCGCTTACACTCTGAAGCATATTGGAGTCAAAGCACTTTTTTTACAATATTACTTTCAGCATTCGTCAGAATGTTTCTAAAACGTAGTTTCTATTGTAAGTGTAAACATTATTTCTGTAGCAAAATATAACATGTACGCTGTTTCGGTATACAATGCGTAGAATGTGGCCATTTGTTTCTTCTCACGTTACTGTGGTTAATTCCACGCAGCGCTTACCTCCCCTAGAACCTATAGCAACTGATCTTGAAGAATTGATTTTTAAAACTTATGCTTCCCTTTTATATTATACCTATTTTGTGCTCATTATTTATTGTATTATATGCAAAATCATACCTAGTAAAAGTAATTTACTTTTATTAAACATATAATTAACAATGCACAGCATAATTCATATCGAAGTTTGTTATGAATGATACTGTATTCGGAACCAGTGTTTGTTTGATGAGCTATTTATAGACCGAGGTCATAAGCTATAACAAAGTGGTTTCCTTTAAACAACATAAACAATATCTAAGTGTTTCGGTAAAAAATTAATTAGATATATTGTATATGTTTTTGTTAAATACGTTTTACATTTCGCATTATTTATTAGCTTTATCTCTGCATAGTACACAGTGTCTGTATTATGTCTTATCAAAGACGAAAAAGTTCCATTCATATGGATATTTCATTCATAGGTGGCGAATTAATTAACCTTCATTATCTAATATTTTCTAATGTTATCTGAAAGGATAACAGAGAGCTGTATGACATAACCATTTACAGAATCACGTAGAAATTGTAGTATTCTATGTATTTTGAACAGCTATACATATTTATATGCCATACATCTCATTACTGTTCTGTGGAAATGTTAGGACTATTTCGGGGGCGATTGTTTACTGGTTGCTTATAGGCAGATCGTATTAAGAGAATCTGAAACGTATTGTTCACTCTGGGGCTTATCGCCCCAAAAACGCTTCCTTTATAAATTGGCATACATACAGCTAAGATAAGAGTATGTTTTGAGTGGAACTACATTGCTAGTATATTCGACAGATCCTTAAAAGTTACGTTATATGATAAGTTTCGAAAATAATTGCCATCTTGGCTTAACCTCTACTCGTATAGTTCACATTCACTAGAAATATGTGTTGATGATTCCAAAACTTTCAGGGGCATTTAATGGATTTTTTTGTATAATTAAATGGACATTTTTCACGTTGGTAAAGATATATAAAACCTTTGTATTTTCAGCGGTTTAAGGAAAACAATTTTATGTAAACACTTCAGTATCGTTCGTCAATACGCTGAAACAAACAAATGTCATCTACTTTTTCTTGATACTTTCGAAGTGTTTATATAGTTTGTATTGTTCCTGTTTACTATACTTGGCACATTTTTTTTGTTTTATTCGTACATAATTACTCTGAAAGCCTTAATAACAAAAACTAACGCTCAACAATTATGAATATCAGTAATAATAGTTATAATTGTAGTAATAATGATGACAACGACGACGACGACGACGAAGATGATGATGATGATGATGATGATTATGTTGATTATTATGTTGATGATGATGATGATTAGTGCAACAGGAGAAACTATTGCGGTGTTGATGGTGACGATGATTTATATTATAATATGAACATAATCACGACAATCAGGGTTATATTAATGATAATGAAAATAAGAAAATGATAACATTAGAATACAAGTTGTTACATATTTTGCCACATGTTGTTAAATTTGACTATCGGTATTTTGCACCTAAACATTTGCAAGTTCTGTTACCTATGATGTCGGTCTGTTACAGTGGTTGCCGATCGCCATTTTTGTTGCCAGATTAGGCCTTTGATACAATGTAGCCACGATGCTGCATATATTATTCTATCATATTTTTGTAGGACATGAAACTATACGATGAAGCGTATCCAGTAGCAAGATTTCAAGGACAGAAATAGAAAACAAACTTGAAGAATGTCAACGGTAAAGTCATTTGTATGTTTACATGTTTTCATAATATGCACAAATATATATATTTTAGTTCAGACTTATCATGGTCGGTTAAAATTATTGAGAACACCGGTTAAGCCAATCTTTAGAATGACAAAAATATGAAGTTAATTTCATTGATAAAACCTTAAATATCCTAAACAAACTCAATTGTAGTAGGTAAATAAAGATTTTGCTTATTATTTGAAGCATTTGATCATAGTTAGAAAACAAGATACGCTTGATAAACAAGCTGTTGAATTTTTTTTTCGATACTTTATACAGTGCTTTGATGACATTACAAGGGGCCATGAACTTTATCTGAGACATCTGTTACTTTTGGGACAAGCTGCACCATTGGCTTTGAAGGCAGTTATAGAAAGAGAAGTCAGAAAACGCGGGGAATCTCTTGCTCAGCTTATTGGCAAGAAGAAGGATACTTTCAATGTTAATTATAGAAAACAGTTTCTTCAGCTGTTTCAAGACGATGAAGTCAAGACAAACACTGATTCGTGGGACACATCCTTGCTTTGTGTTGTAACATTTGTCCTATTCAAATCCTATTTGACCAGTACAGCGCTTCAAGCAGTAACATGCGTTAGTGACCAGAGGAAGGATCTGGATAATTATGCTCATTCTGCTTCACTGAATTTCAAAACTTTCGAGACAAAATGGGTTCCGTTGAATTCTGCAATGCTTGAGCTGATCAAAGATATTGATGACGAGGCAAAATTTGAGTGCAAACGAATGATTCATTCCTTTAAATCAGAATCTATCAAAGTTAACATAGAACTTATAAACAAAATGAAACAGATAAATGATGTCAATCTGCATGTTCAAATGGCAATACAAGACAAAGTCGCCCCAAATATTCATGGAGAGGCCGGCAATTGTGACCAAAACGAGCCAGTAGAACTGCAAAAAGGTTTGTTTCCGTTCAATTTTGTTGAATGCAACGCCGATATAGATTATATTATTATTATATTATTATACAATTATTTTAGTATCAGTGTATAATTTGAATAAGTTTTTTTAAACTGGTACAAAATTAATACGCTTCTAAAGTGTGATATGAAAATGTTTTCCATTTAAAATAATAAAGCTTACGTTTTATCTTGATAGTGTTACCAGGGCAGACAATATACTACTTAATTATATATTCGGGGTTTTCTCATGTTTTGTAACATTTTACAGGAAACATATAAAATCAAAATGACATTTAAATTATATATTTATTATCTAGTTTAGATTCATGAAATGCTTAACAGAATATCGACAAACCATCTGTAGTGATAAGAGGAAATTCTTGAAAGTTATAAACAAATTTGTACCAAAATACAATATTACTTCTTTACAATTTTAAAGAAGTTTCATAAAAAATGTCACTTACTTTAAATAATTTCCTCTACAACATTTATCTAAAAATCAATGAAATATTTAGACAATCATTTAGATAAAACAACAGTTTGTGCCCTTTTTGGAGTGAATTGAGCAAATAGATGTTGCACTGATATATTTCATTCATGTATATTATTATTTATTTTTTATTTAAGTTACAAAAATGATGGGAAATTATAGGTATTATTAATGTTACCAACCGCATCATTAAGATTGTTATTGGATCGTTATCTAAAAAATATAATTATGAAGTTGTAACACAAATCGAGCGAAACGATTAAAGATATTAAAGATTTACATATATCTATAAAAGAAGAAACTTATTTAGAATATATGAATTGTGTAATTAAGTCTTAGCTTTGTATCTACTTGTATTTAAAAATTGTTTAGCAAAACATCATATAGTACTTTCAAATAGGCTGTTTAACATTGTTCTTTACAAAACGGCGATATATTCGGATGAGCACGTATTGAAAACAAACATATTTTTCGACCCGATAGGCGTGCCCATTATGGTTCTCGTATGGGTACCAGTCCAGATATATCCTAAATAGTACCGGGCGATAATATTTAATTCGACACATATTTTTTCTCATTTAAAAGATAATCAATACAGATAGACAAGATTTCATCTATAAATGGAGATTCATACCAAAGTTAATGCATCGTAAAATATAGTAGCTTTTATAACGGAAATATATTGGATGGTCACGTGTTACAAATGCAAATCGCTGATGGGAAGAAAAACAGTTATAGAATAAGTTTTATATTTGATTAAATGCGATAAAATTAAGCTAGTACTTTACATACTTAAAACATTTAAATGCTAAATAAAGGCAATGCCAAATTGATTTCATAGAACGACTTCATCAGAAATTTCATTTTTGAGAATTAAATAAAATTAATCAGCTCGCATTTAAAGAAGTGTCTTGTCCACCAAATTGAAAATAGGGTAATATGAGATTGGTAGGTCCTAAACGCATTTACATCCCTCCATCCCAACCCCATGTTTTGTTTATGTAAGTTACTGACCGGTCTAAGGCGGTGCCCCTATTTTTGACTTTTACACATACTTTGAACATTTTGAACCTCGCAAGTCAAACGATCAATCATCTTGAGTTAATGCTGGCAAGTTTCAAATCTGTCCGTTCTTCCAAATCGACGGTCTGGCCCTCCAAAGTGACATCGGTATGGACACGTATGATAATCTTTATGGACGATACCTTTTTAAATGGTGTCCATCACGCTGTGGGGTCAAAATATAGGATATCGTTTGAAACAGAGGAAACTTTGCAGGAAAAATAACGAGTCTAGCTGTTAATACGGCTTTAAGACCTGGATGAACATAGAATTATTTGCATTATGCATTGTTTATATGTACGTGTAAGAAAGGACAATATTCAATGCCGAACGAATCTGAAACACGGTGATAATGTCTGTCAGTTACCCGCAAATAGAAACAGATGTCTTAAAGTTAGTATATTCCTAATATTTTAATATACTAGTAAGTCTGTTTGAAAATTATTGGTGGCCTCTAGCCGATACAAGATGTATGATAATGACTAATTTTATCGAAAGGTATCTCAGCTACTATGTGTAGCCATAAAACGATGGTGAAGTGTGCCGGAATGCATTTTAGGCCAAACACCGCGTGATATTCAGATTTATAAAAATGATTTAGCGTATTATACGAGGGTCCTGCAAAACGTTCTATCATTGGGTTCGGTTTTGTTAAGTGCTACGTTTTATCAAAATTATTTTTATTACAAACCTTCAAAGTATTCTCCTTTTACCTAAACACATTTTTGTAACCTTTTTACCGAATCCTGAAAAGCAGATAAATAGTCTTCTTTTTGTAACTGTTTGAGACACTGATAATGGGCGGTGCCAACTTCTGGACTGAATATTTCTTTCCAGAAAGCTTTAAGCCTTGGAAATAAAAACGTTTTAGGGACTCAAGTCAGGTGAATAAGGCGGATGGTTTACAACTTCGGAAGCCGAAAAGGACTCGCTCTTGTATTAGGAGGCAATGTCGTTTATTAGTGCATCCAGGTTTCGTCACCTGTTAGCAAGTTAGAAATAACCCGACTATCACAGCCTTTGTATGTTTTCAAAAGTTCCCGGGCACATATAAGGCGTTGTTTCTTTTGCTCCTCAGTGAGCAAATGAGGTACCCACCTAGCGCAAACCTTTCCGGTCCAAACGCTCGTTTGCACACTGCCTTCTGATATGCTAGTACAACAGGCTATATCTTCCACCGACCATCGCGCATCCTGTTCGACCACAGCTTTTACAGCAGCGGTGTTTGCCTTGGTAACAGAGGTTTTAGGCCTACCAGAACGGATATCATCTTCGACATTTCCCAGCCTTAAAAGCTTTAACCAACCTAAAACCTGTGCGCATAGAAATGAACTGAGGTCCATATATCCTTTCGACTGTCGCTATCATATACTTTCGCCATTCTCCATTATCGCTACTGTTTTGCTGAAGGGTTACTAGAGACGACTTTTTCGTACCAGAAAAAAGTTCCCTAGGTGAAAATCAGTTTATCTCGCAATTGAACATAGAACAAAATCCCTAAAATATACTACATTTTTACGCTGTAGTAACTGTTATATGAAACAGTCGATACAGTATGGTAGTCATCTATGTTAAAGACATAAATTTACAATGTTTATGCTTGTTGTTTTTTTTGTTGTTGTTTTTTTGTGTGTTTTTTTGTTAAATGCAACAGATAAATATGGTACTTATAAGCGAATTAACCGTAGTGCCGAAGTGTAAGTGATCGATGTATATTCTACAAAACTCATCAGTAGCAGATCTGCTGTTTTCAGAATCTAAGAATGCCGAAGCCGCATAATGCAGACATAGTAACATAGCGAAGATTGCCATAGCACAGAAATGAGTAATTAATTGATTATCTAAAAATGAGTTTGTGTTCTATCAAAACGAACAAGCGCTAAAACTAATTTATATTTCTGAGGAATGCTCATCCCTTATTTGCTTGAAATGCATCGTCTTATTTACAGTTAGCGACAACAATAATTTCAGTACATTAATGGACACAATGTGATTCATGTTCTTTTCAAAAGTATATGACACCTGTGATTATATTGCGCAATATAATTCAATATATCATGTAAATAATTCAAATGAATAAATAAGATCACTGTATACGAATATGGTAGCAATATTAGTGAAAGTTTACACTTCACAGTAAATTCTGTAAAAAAAGAAGAAAAACAAACAAAAACCTATAAATTCAAGAAAAATCTAAAAATTCCTGGTAGTCCAGCGCTGTACGATGTTGGTAATCAGGGCCCGCATTATCTTGATACGTTTTAGGCATCTGTGGTAGACCTACGGTATACAATAGAGGTAATAGCACCCCCACACCACACCCCCATTTTTATGGTACACATTAGGCTGCTATGGTTGCCGAAAGGATGTAACACAAAATTCATGAAATGTCTGCTTTGAGTCTATATCAAGCCTAATGCGGCATTTGATATAGATAAAATCAGTCTTTTCGTATATTTTACATTGTGACAAGTAAATTGGTCAGTGTTTATGACTGCATGTATTTCAGTTTGAAATAACTCATTTGCAAAGCAGTTTGCACGAAATAAACGGATATATAGACCGGTTAAAAGACTGAAATGTTACTGCTTTGTGTGACACGATAACAGAGATTTGATCATATATGCAAATTTGAACCAGTACGAATATGTAGTATAATAATAATTATTTTTATATAGATAATTATTATTTTTTTATTACAATGTATTATTATTGTTATATTACAGATAAAAATATAAAAATATATAGCAATAAAATAGAAAATACTAATGATAATAAAACTAGGTATAGTGAAAACTCAATGAGATCTTTGTGTTGACAAACAATGTTTTATAATATCATAATTGTGATGAAAAAGGTCATACCGATGAAGGTAATCTTTCCATTACATGTATATTTATATAGAAATCTTACAAAAAGAATGCGAAAATATTTTTTATATACAGGCAATCACCATTATTGGAATATATTACTGGATGAAACCAAATTATTGTGTTCTATATATACTGAATTTTTGAAGTGTGTTGTTGTAATTGGTGGATAATCAATGTAGCCAAATACGACTTACCAATAACTTATAATGGTTGATGTGGTTGATGACCAGTGGCAAACCGTCAGATTACTGATTTGTTGGACGTTGTATGTCTAACTGCCTGGAATGCTCCACTGGAAATCACCCCTTTCGGCTTCCGGTTGGGCTACCCTCACGTTGACCGGGCCAGACCGTACACAGGTACTACACTCCTCCCCGTCCAATAGGTAGAGGTAGTCATAGACCATGGGAGTTAACCATGGTCTCTTGCTCTCATAAATATGAGAGATTCCTGGGTAAAACCAGTACTAGTATTATGGCACTTCAGTCACAATACCACAGCTACCGGTGACCATGGATCTTCACACCCAAAGTGTACCTGGGCTAGCCCCTATGGCTTAAGCGGACTCATCACCGTACATTGAGACTGGAGGGAGCTTCTCAATGTACAGTCTTTGTGCATTAGCACTTGCCAACTTGAGGAGGTCATCTCAAAATTGGCCTCTGTACAGCCCATTTTTCAGCAGGTTCTGTTCGATCAATACTGATCTCCCCCAATCCTGCTACTTCCGAAAATTCAAGAACTTTCGCCAGCTTACTGAACGCTTTTTCGGTAAGCGCCTTCCGGGGGTGGAGTCCCACGACCGACACGACATCCTGATCAGACCATGCTTTAATACCCTCCTGTGTAGGGTAAGTCTCAGGGTCACAAAATAAAACCCAACAACTCCCATGAGGTGAACCTCATGAGACTCTAGTGGGTTAAGATCACTCATCTCCTTCACAGATGGGTTGGTCATCCCCCACGCCTTCATAGTCCTTTCAAGGTGACAGTGACTATCAAAAGAGGTTCAGTTGATCATCCTTGGACAGCTGAAACAAGTGTCCAAGTTTCTGAACCTGGTGTCGCTCCTGCATCGACACCATTGGCAATAGAAAACGCCAGTGCACCAAGGCCGTGACATCATTACACTCCGGTCTTAATTTCACGCCCTGGGAACTGACATCCTCAAAGTCACACCTAAATCAACCATTGCCTGCACTGTGGAGGCTTCTGACTGCTCAACAGAGGATAGTGGGCTCCACGATTCAAGATAGACCATGCTAAACAGAACGGCCTTAAACATGGGATCCTTTCTCCGGACCAGCAGGCTGCTTCCCCTTACCCGGCACAGTAATGACTAGCTGAGGCTTGCCTTGCCCAACAGAAGGTCTTGGTGCCCTCTCTGCCGGACTAAGCAGTCTAGAATCAGGGCCTTGCGGAACCTGCCCTGTTTCAGAAGCACTGTACTGGGTCTTACTCTCGTTTCGCTCGCGCGGACGTGGCTTCACCGAACTAACCGGCTTCCCACTGCCTGAAGGTTGTGTTTGGCTGTTACCTCCCAACATCTTTTCGGCAGTTCCAGAGAAACCGATCGCCTCACTGTCGACATCTTCCCCAACAAGCAACTGTTGCTCTGCCGGAGGAACCAACTCGAGGTTCTCACCAGTCCGTTCAATAGCCGGATCTGTCCCTAATCGAATGTCCCTACTCTGTTCACGTGGGGCATCCTGCATTTATGAATGGGCCCCACACGGCTCACATTCTGGGAATCCACTCACAGGAGTGACAGTGTAGAACGTCTAACTCCCTGGCCGAATCTCTTAACCAGCAGTACCTTTGCTTTCTTTTGGCTTCATGGACCTGGTACAACAGGATTTCAAAATAGAAAAAAATGGAAACATCACAGGTCGTTAACCTGTTCGGTCGCCTACCTGAGGTGATTTTCGCTGCTAATTCTTTTGGGCGTGTTAGCATGCCTATTTTGAGACCTCACTCTTCTATGACAGTCTGGATATTTGTACTGATTTATGTCCAGTGCATCAGAAGCAGTTGTGTTCACACTGGACCCATGGAACCACTCCTTACAGAAATCACACCGGATCATAAATCTACCCTGCCATGGCTTTCGACATAAGCCGTAGACTCGGTTTGCCCTTAGCAGCAGTTATGTCATCTGAATTTTGCTCCTAGTTCATAATCCACCGTGGCTCTTCTCTGTCCTTACACTGTTTTAGCCTATCATGGTTTACTACCAAAACAGCATTTCTAAGTTTAAGGCGGAAGACGAAAGATGATAATTTAGATACTATCACCCCTGGTCCATTCCATGGCGGACAGAGCTTACGACATTCCCCTTCAACACCACAGTATCAAGTAGGTAAACTCTATCACCTACCTCATAGTTCCTTTCAAGTAAACGCAAGTCATATTTGAGCTTCATTCTTTTTGAGTAAGTCTTCATCATTCTTCATATATCATGTGTCTCCCGCAACTTTTGGACCAATTCACCTGAGTAATCACTAGGGATTATTTACCTCCCGACCCAACATTAACTTATTGGCCATCAACCCGGTCATACGGTTCACATATGATCTCAACGCTCCTGCTATCTGTCGCAGGTGCAAATCCCACTGATTTTGTGATTTGCCTATGAAACATCTAACCGCATCCATCAGAGGGCGATTGTACCTTTCTACCTGTCCGTTTGCAGAATGCCTATAATGGGGTAGTCCGTGCCTTTTGTATTTCAAAAACCTTACAGACCTCCGTAAACAGTTTCGATTCAAAGTTTCTGCCCTGATCTGAAAATATCTCAAAGGGCATTCCAAACCTTGTAAAAAAAACGTCCACAGCCGCCCGCACGGTAACTTCTGCGGACTGATTAGAGAGTGGTATACATTCCGACCATTGGTGACTGATCCACCATCATGAGCACATACTCATTGCCCCTAGGAGTGGACCTAGGAAATCAATATGTACTCTCTCCATGGGCGAACCTGCCTAGTACTCAGTCGATCGGCACTTCCCTTGCCGACCGGCTTTTTTATTTTTATTACAGGTTTCACATTGCGACACATAGTGTGGAACGTCCCTTCTTAAACCATACCAGACAAACTTTTCCTCAACCCTTTCCTTAGTGCGTTTCACACCCTGATGCCCCGAAGATGGAAGTCTATGACTGAGTGCTATAGCTTCCTCTTTCAGGCTTTCTGGCATAACAAGACGAATGTCATCTTGTCCTGGGTCATTCTGGTATAAAACACCATCTAACAGAAGAAATTGTTCTTTGTTTAACCAACTGGACTTAGCCGCTGGACTGGCACGAAACAGATCGGACGGTTCCGGATCTGTCCTATCTCGTAACCAATTCAAAACAAACAGCAATTCCTCATCCTGTTTCTGAACATCTCTCAATTATACCACTGAAACCCCCAACTACACAGCCTAATTTTATCCCTCAGAGCTCCTTGATCTGGTACCGAGATTGAACTCTGAAGGCTAGACCCCAGACCTCGTGTAGAGTCAGATGTACCTGTCGCACCCGTAGGCACGGCAAGTCCTTTTAGTTTGTCCTTTCCGGGGGATCTGACCTCAGACTGTGAACTTGGTTGCCCTACAGTAGGCACTGAACCTGAGTGTCCAGAATTGACTTTATCACCGACGCTCTTACCAGCCTCAGTTTGATTTCTGGCATCCTTCCTTGTGGTTACCATGTTGATGCTGGTAACTTCAGTCCCTGATCTGTTGTCAGACACCTCCCAGGGAATGAGTTTCATAGCATCCCTTAACATATCTACCACAATGGGGCTGACTCCCCCAGAGTGGTCTACATCCATACCAGATAAAATTACTTCATCTGGTAGGCTACCTTTCTCAGAAATGCATTCTGCATCTGAGACTTTTATTGCAAGGGCTGGCTTGCCACTCTCACCTTTAGTATTAGTGGCGGTTCCGTTTTGATACCCGTAGACAGTCGTACCCATGCCCTGTTGGTCCCAGGCTTTCCAGATGCTCCGTGGTGGCAAACCACAGAGGTATATTCTGGGTTACCCTTACTTACCAACGGCACTGCGTCGTCTTCTTCTTCGTAAAAGTTTTCCCAACTTTCATGGGCCTTCTTTCAATATTTACATCCGCCACAAGCTAACTGCTCCGGTCGTGTCCCAGCATGGTACTCTTCGCAATGTTCCTCCTCAGCCGGCATTCTAGACAAAGCGTCAGCATTACCATGCTCACGACCTGCCCTGTGCTGCAGCACCATATTATACAGAGGTAGCCCCTCTAGCCATCTCGCCAGTTGATCTTGAGACTCCCGGAACCCCCTTAACCATCTCAAACTTGAGTGGTCAGTCCTTACAATAAACGGTCTACCAAGTAAATAGTGTCCGAACTGCGTGGTTAACCTAACTACTGCAAGCAGCTCCTTTCGATTGACACAATAATTTTTCTGCTCTTTCGTAAGAGCATAACTACCGTATGGAATGACCTTTTCCTTGCCGTCCTGGACCTGAAGTAATTCTGCTCCAATCGAATTATTAGAGGCATTTGTGTCCAGGATGAATTTATCGGTTTCGGTCGGCAAGGCTAATACAGGCGGCTGCGTCAGAGCCTCTTTCAAAGCTTCAAAAGCTTTAGCCTGCTCTTCCCGCCGACACACAAACTGGCGTTTGCCTGTCACAGCATACAGAGGTTCAGCTAACTTCGAAAAGTTCTTAACAAAGTCTCTATGGTAGTTCGCTAAGCCCATGCTTTGCACATGTCGGAACCGGCCATTGCTGGACTACTTCAATGTCAGTCTTAGACATAGCTAAGCTATTGCCACTGACATTTCTCCTCAAGAATTCAATATCTTTCTGAAGAAAGATACATTTCTTAGGCTTCAGTTTCAAACCGTATGTGCAAAACCTCTGCAAGGCCTCTCTCAGATTAACCATGTGGTCTCTGAAACACTTGCCTAACACTACAATATCGTCCAGAAAAGCTAACACGGCTTTCCGTGTTAGGCCTCTGAGGACTAAATTCATAATTCGGGAATTTGTGGCTGGTGATCCACACAGACCGAGCCCCATTCGCACATGCTCAAAAAGACAATATTTCGTTATGAAAACAGTCTTTTTCGGGTCTTCTTTCCTGATGGAAACCTGCCAGTAGGCAGAGTTAGCATCAAGCTTCGGAAACCACACACTCCCTGACAGAGTAACTAAACAATCATCCACTAAGAGCAATGGAAAAACATCTATCTTCGTTTTTTCATTCAAGGACCTATAGTCAATACACCAGCGAACTGTTCCGTCCCATTTCCGGATAAGTACTGGGGCGGACGCCCAGTCAGATATTGACTCCCGGATGACCCCTGTCTTTAACATTTTATTGAGATGGGCCTCTTCCTCACCAGCAAAACAAACAGGCAAGTGTCTCATGCGTTGCTTAACAGGTTCGGCACTACCCATGTCAATAACATGTGCAGTAAAATTACCAAGATCAAACTGATCTTGAGCAAACACATCATGGTACTCAATAAGCAACTGAGCCAACTGCCGCTGTTGCTCCTCATTCAAATGTTCACAAGAATCGGAGTATACTTGCTGAAGGTGGGGTGGGAGAGCATTATCACCCACCGGCCTAGGAGCAGTATCCTTTTGCCACCCCAGATCAGAAATTTGATTAATATTATAGTCCCCATCAACCTTCCCCACTTCAATAATTTCGGACACAGGATAAGCTCACCCTGTCTCAGATCCCTTTGAAATTAACTTATACCTATCAGTGGGGTTAATAACACAAACAACTGGATCAGTGAACCCTTCCCTGACCACCCTAGGCTTCCATACCTTAGACTGGTCCAAAGGCTCAATGACATAATTAGTTTGTTCTGTGTCCAATTTACATATCACATAGGCCACAGAATGAGGCGGAACAACCTTGCGTTTAACCACAGTAACCCTGGACACTGAAACCGTTTATACTATCCACATCAAGAGTTATGTGCATGCCGTCAAAGATTATTATACCCCTACCCATGTCTAAAATCGATTGGCCTTTATCACAGAGAACGTCAAAACCTAACAACGTTTGTTGTTCTAATTGGGCAACATTCACATTCTCAGTATACCATTTCGATCCTATTTTCAACCAGACGGGACAGACAATGTAGCTGGTTATCCATTACTCCCTCCCAGCAGTCGTAAGTTTGACCTCTTTGGCCTTTAGGGGCTTATGCCGCAAAGAGTTAAGACCTTGTCTGAAAAACATTGTGACCTGGGCAGCAGTGTCGGCAGTTGCTTTAACCGGTTGATCCCTAACTTGAATTCCCATGGAAAATTGAGAGGCTGACCTTACCTGGCATACAACACCATGCTCAAGATCAGATTCAACCCCCGCATTACCTTGGTTATTACAAGTGCTATTGCAGTGGTCTTTATGTTCTTCCAGAACCGGAAATTTATCTAGGGTCGGGATGCCACTGCCTTGTCCGACCCTTTGGAGTTTAACCGATCCTGCTGATCCGTCCTTGAATTCGGACAATCCCTGCGGAAATGTCCCTCCTTGCCGAACCCATAACACCGGGGAAGCCCTTTCTTACCTTTAGGTTGTGTTTAACCGCCATAGCTCTTTCAAATTTAAGCTGCAATTGCTTAATTGCCTCCATGACGGTTCTATTATCCGGTGTTCCTCCAGAACTTCCGGACCTTTCACCCACAGCGTAAACGCTTTCTGGTTCACGCTGCTTGGTTTCGCGCTTTGGCTTATCATATATGGCCGAATGTCCCTGCTGGTACTTTCGAACCATTTGTTTAGCCTGTTGGATACTCAGAGGACTAAGCATGAACACATTCTGTCCCGCATCTTTATCCAATAGGCCCTGACAGAAACGTCTTATGACCTGACTGGTCATAAACGAATCTGGCAGACTCTTAAATGCTTTGGCCAGCAAGAGTCAAAAGCCGGTATGCATAGTCATCCAACTACTCACCATCTCTCAGGCAAGCTTGTTGAACTAATGTTGAGCTGCTGCCGGAAGCTCCTGTTTACCAAAACGCGCCTCAAGTTTACTACATAAACTCCTGTATGAGTTCACGTCACGGCTATCATGTATTAATAAATAATAGTCTGTGGCTTTGCCAGTAAGTGCTCAGCACAAGCCGTCAAATTTTTCTACATCTGACCTTCAGCAGGCCTCGGCATATCTGGTAAACTTTAAATCAAAATCTTTCCAGCTGCCCTTACCGTCAAATGTCAGATGCTTTGGCAAGGAACTTATTGACTTCCTTGTCATACTACAGTCAGCACCCTCCCCTAACTCTGGTGATGGCCTAATTGCTTTCGCATTACCATCACCCTCATTAGGGGTACTAGTTTCCCGAAGGTGGAACTTTAATTTCGTCCTCGGTACCGGTACCTTACTCCTGCCCGCCGGTGTTGTAGATACCACCTGTGCACTAAATCCAATAGCAACAGACTTACCTTCTGGATTCTTCTGTTGTAACATCTTCGATAAAAATCAAAAGAATAACAACAACAATGTAGAAATATTTTTTATGATTTCAGTTAAACAATAATCCAAAATATATACCTTTTTAGGATCCTAAAACGTTCACTAAAGGAAACTGCAATGCTAACGCTGTGGATTTCCGATGGCGCATGCGCAGACAACTATCCGCGAGATTCGAATAATTATTTCAATTATTCGACTGAATACACTTAAAATAAAATCTTAAATGTATTAGACCAAGAACGTAATCGCCTAAATACAATTACGCCTGACCTGGTCCGTTATCTCACTCAAATTACAAAGTTTTTAAACTGACAAAATGGCCAAGTCCAAAAGTCAAAATCTGTGCGGTAGCAATTTATTGGTCGACGAAATTGGGCTGTTAATCACTGCTGCCACCAATATTGTAATTGGTGGATAATCAATGTAGCCCAATACTGCTTACCAATAACTTATAATGGTTGATGTGGTTGTTGACCAGTGTCAAAACGTCAGATTAATGATTTGTTGGACGTTGTACGTATAGCTGCCTGGAACGTTCCACAGATAATTTCCGCTTTCGGCTTACGTTTGGGCTATCCTCACGTAGACCGGACCAGACCGTACACAGGCACTACAGTATTTTTCATGCTTTTTTCACATCACTGAAATGCACATTCTGTTTTCAATCTTAGACAATGTTATTTACAATATTCAGAGGGCATTAAAACAAAACTTTTAGATAAGTGAATGTCACATTTTTCCAAAATATCAAATTTGAATTTGTGCACATCTCCAGACAGAACTTGAAAAAAAATATAAAAAACGTTTTTTTCCCTAAAAACATAATGAAATTTGTAACATATTCCTAAAAATGTTTCTTATTATTTTATTATTATATTTGATCAACAAACATTTTGTTTACTGTGATAGCCCCCTTTATGTATCTTTGATGTATCAATTTTTCATATATATAGCAGAACCGTCCATGACTATTTCATAGATCAAAATACAACTAATCTGAATTTTACAGAACACGGTGTATATAAATAAGAAATATTTTTATGCAAAATCTTCGTTATTTCGTGCTTAAATAGAAAATACAGATTTGAAATGAGTACTGCAGACAAATACTACTAACCATAATAGTATAATTTAGAAATAATCAACATCAAATAATTTAACAATAATTTAAGCAATAGCACGATTTTAAAATAACAGACTTAAGGAAGAGTGCCAGACTGTCACAAAAGTACGCCCGTTTAAATATTCAGTTAGGTATAATAAGGGTAATAATGTTGATGTTGTATGCCTTGTTATACCAAAGAAAACGAATCAAGGTATTTGTGAGGTTCCATGTGGGATGAAATTGACAATCGGATCAAAACTGTTTAAATGGGTAAGGCTACATTTGCAAATCTTCGAGTATTTCAAGGGCCATAATCAAAGAGTGCCTGGGGCGATTTGTGTTGATATCGAATTGGCCGAGATACTAAGTATTATGCCCATAAACATTGTCAGCAAATTTGGTGAAGACCGGATGATAACTGTTTGACTTATGGAGCGGACAAGGCTAATTCAAGAGTGCTTGGAACGATTTGGATGGTTATCGTACTTGGCCGAGATATTATGCCCACAAATATTGTCAGCAAGTTTGATGAAGATCGGATGAAAACTGTTCGACTTAGAGAGTGATTTTTGCTTTTGGACGCTGACCGCCCGCCCGCCACTCTTTAGAGACGGGCGTGTAATAAGTAATTACATAAGTTTTTTTCGTGCAATTTAGACCCAGTGCACATTTTCGGTCAAGAGTTAAACTGTTAGAAGAAAGTAAACAGAATTCAAAATATTTTCATAGCTTTGAAAAATCGAGATAAAGCAGGAAGGTTATTAATTCTATAGCTCTATTTTCTTTTTACAGATTTATTCTTTTATAAATAGTTACATACTTCTGATAGTACAAGCTTATTTGTTTGTTTTGGGTTTAAAGCCGTTTTTCAACAGTATTTTAGTCATGTAACGGCGGGCAGTTAACCTAACCAGTGTTCCTGGATTCTGTACCAGTACAAACCTGTTCTCCGCAAGTAACTTCCAATCTCCCCACATGAATTATCAGAGATGGAGGACGGATGATTTCAGATACAATGTCTTTTATCAAATCGTCACGGAGAACATACGCCCCGCCCGGGAATCGAACTCGCGACCCCCCGATCCGTAGACCAACGCTCTCCCTACTGAGCCAAGCAGTGATAAGTGCTAAATATTTCACTAGAAAAATAGACGTTTGTGGGAAAACACAAGAAGAGTACGAGTTCACCTGTGAACAACAAAGAGACAAAATATGGCGCAAAATGAAAACTCTAACGGAAACTCTGTTGAACTTTCAAATCGTCAGTATCAAAGTCAGAAATATGCACTCCCTGGAACTTTTTTACCTATAGTAATACCGGCAATATGAACACCATGGGACAGTGCTCACCTGCGATGGGACAGAATATGGATCAAAATACGGTTCAAACGCCCCCCACACCCCAATACGCCAATGTCACAGCAAAACCAGGTGGATATAGATCCGTTTGCACTAATACTTCAACGTCTTGATCGGGTTGACAATAGATTTGGACAATTAGACGTGATACATGGCATAGACCAAAAATGGTTGCATTTGAAAAGCGCCCGACTGATTTGGAGAATAGTCGGCAGTTCGATTCAAATAGCATTGATGAAATCAACAGAAAACCTTACGCAACGTTTGTAAAAAGATGTGTCGGTAAAATGCTCAGGTGATGAACTGATGATGTAACTCAAATGTGACGACTTAAAAAACAATCTCATGTTCTTCAAGATACCAGAGTCTAGAGAGGAAACACCCGAGGTCTGTAAAACGACAATTTTAGACATCATAGAAACCAAAATGAGAGTTGAAAATGCCAAAGACAGGATACAAGCTGACAGCGCAGAACGTTTGGGTCGTTTCAAGGAAGGCAATACGAGACAGGACTTTTTTAATTTTCAACGGTTTTAATATCACGTGTTGTTGCGTAGTGCGTGTCCGAATCTCAGAGAGACTAGCATAGGTGTTAGTCCACACTATCCCAAGGACAAAGCTGACAATCTGAAAGCGTTGAGCGGCGAGTGCAAACAGGCAAAACGGGACAGGAAAAAAGTTTACTTCCGGTATGATAAACTGTACATTGATGGCGAAGTATTCGTACCTCCGGCCCGGGACTAGGGTCCGCCTGATGGTGGTGTAAATATTCTCTCGTGCAAGGTTGAAGGGCTCACTCGCGCGAAACGGTTTTCAAATGATTTTACATTATTTCTCACCCAGTACCAAATATGTCTCTACGAAACCTGGACATATAAACATACAAATATCGGCCTAAATTGATATAGCAATCCTATACATTCGTTCAGAAAATTCCAAAATCATCGTGCGAAACGTTCTAGTGGTGGGGTTATTATTTAATATATAAAAGATGCTGTACGTAAAGGAGTCAAACTTTTTAAAAACGATTGCAACTGTATTGTATGGTTAAAGCTATCAAAAGATTTGTTTTCAAACTGACAAAGACTGGTACATTGCTGCAACGTATATCCCGCCAGAAGGTCTCCCGTGCATGATAATTTTAGTAAATTGAAGACGAAATAGGGCAGTTTTCACAACAAAGGCAAATACTGTGGATTGGTGACCTAAATAGCAGAATAGGTCACAGATGAGACTATATTGAGAATAAAGGTATAACGGGATTAGATTTTAATGACTTCTTAAACGATTTACCGTCTAGACGTACGTTAATGGCTCACTCGACTAACAAATTCGGAGATTATTTACTGGACATATGCAAATCTAAAAATATTTGTATTATGAATGGTTGTTCGGGTTGTAATGGGGATAACGGTAATTTCACATGTTTCACACACAATAGAGAGAGAGTTTAATAGACTACGTACTTACATCCTACGGCATTTTCAAGTTTTTACGTTATTGTAACGTCCGCAACTATACAGAATATTCTAACCATTTACCTGCTTCATTTGAAATTACAATCAGCAAGTGTAAATGTAACAAAAGTCACAGAAGAGAAAGTTTTAAAAATGGAACGAAAGTAAAAAAAATGCGTTTTTAAACCATTTGTCATCAAATATAGATGGTATTATAGAAAGCCTACAGAAAAGTTCTGACATTGAGAATGCAGTTTCCTGTTTCTCTGAGTATATCGTTTTAACAGCAGAAAAATACTTTAAAAAGACTGTAAATAATGCATGTCCCACATTGGTCGATAATAAAATCTCGGGCCGTAAACAGTGCTTTAATCGTGAATGTGAAAAAACGTCTCATAAACATCCAGGCTCTAGTACAATATACGTGGGATCGCAGTGCTGGCAGATTTGTTCTGATCAAACGATGCAAAAAAACTATAAATACTGTGTTCGAAAAGCAAGAAAACAATTCAATGTAGATAAAGGAAAAGAAAAACACGAGCTAACTTAAAGGCGAAAAAAGTCCCAGGGATTTTTTGGGGAAAAAAAACGAACCCGACAAACAACTGATGAAAGCATTTCTCTAGATGACTTTTTGTCCCACTTTCAGTCGCTTGTTCAGACCCAGGATAATGAGTTTAATGACGAGGTTGATATGTTTTTAGATAATTTTGACACTGAAACCGATCGAGAACCCATGTACGAAGAGTTAGATGTTCCAGTAACGGAAACGGAAATTAGAAATGCTGTAAAAAGCCACGGGCCTTGATAACCAATTAAATGAGTATTTTGTAGAAGATTCCGATGTGCTCATTAAACCACTAATCGTACTTTTTAACAGGATACTAAACACTAGAATATTTCCACGTGGAAGGTTGAAGGGCGTAATAGTTCCGGTTCTTAAAGAGCAACCATCGAGTGACGTAAATAATTATCGCGGAATTACTTTGATTAGATGATTGGGGAAATTATTTACAAATGTATTGAATGAAAGGTTAAAGTCATGGACACGAAAATACGAAAAATTGTCGGATGCCCAGTTTGGCTTCCAAGCTGGTCACAGCATAGCGGATGCTACATTTATATATTTTATTGTTGTTGTACGATTTAACGTCGCACCGACACAAGATAAGTCATATGGCGACTTTTCAGCTTTAATGGTGGAGGAAGACCCCAGGTAACCCTCCATGCATTAGTTCATCACGAGCGGGCACCTGGGTAGAACCACCGACCTTCCGTAAGCCAGCTGGATGGCTTTCTCACATGAAGAATTCAACGCCCCGAGTGAGGCTCGAACCCACATTCGATGAGGGACATATATTTATATTACATAATATTATAAAAACATATCTAGATCAAAGTAAAAGAGTTTACGCGGCATTTGTCGATTATCGGAAGTGTTCTGATCTTTTATACAGAAATGGCCTCTGGTATAAGCTAATGCGTGAAGGAATCGACGGAAAGGTGTTGAAATTATTAAGATCCAGATATAATGAGGTAAAATCGTGCGTGAGACACAATACGTTGTCAGAGTTTTTCAACTACGACGTCGGATTATTTCAGGGAGATAACCTCCCCGATTTTGTTTTGTGACTTTTGCTTACAGCAAAATATATTCTCGGGATTAACATTAGACCAGTTGTTAAAATACCTTATTATGTTCGCAGATGATTGCGTATTGCAAGGCGAAACAGCTGAGGGGTTTCAAATGCACTTACATCAACTGGAAACATATTGCAAAAAGTTGAGTTTGAGTGTCTATATATATAAAACGATAACAATGTTGTTCCGTAAAGGCGGTCGTTTAGCTAGAAATGAGGAATGAACATATAACGGTCAGAAAATAGACATTATAGATAGTTTTAATTACCTAGGATTTGTACTCAGCACAGGTGGTTCTTTTCGCAAGGAACTAGAGACCTTAGCTGCAAAATCACTTAAAGCAATGTTTGACTAAAGATATGGATTGAATATTACATTTGATTTATTTGACACGTATGTCGCATCCATACTCAGTTACTGTTCGGAGCTTAAAACGAACTTTTGATGTTAAGATGTCTGCGAACAGCCTTGCATTTTACGGAGAGACTGGAAGGTATCCGCTCATTATTAATAGGAAAGTCCATATTGTGAAATATTGGTTTAAACTTATGAATAGCTTTAATACCAATTGTATGTTATATGCTGTATGTAATAATATGCTTTTATAGGTGTGAAAACAATAAAACTTCATGGTTAACAAACGTTTAAATGTTACTACAAGAGATTGGTTTTAATGACATTTGGATATATCATGCATCCCCAGCTTTTATTATTTTTGACTGGCTTATCGTAGTAGGTTGTCCCCCTTGAAAATTATCCGATAATCAATATTGGTTTCCCTGCTGATATTACTTTGAGCAATAGATTATATAGGAAATTTATTTTCAATGATAAATTTCAAATATGTGTTTTGGTTTGTGAATATTTTTGTTTTGTTTGTTTTGGGTTTAACGCCGTTTTTCAACAGTATTTCAGTCATGTAACGGCGGGCAGTTAACCTAACCAGTGTTCCTGGATTCTGTACCAGTACAAACCTGTTCTCCGCAAGTAACTGCCAACTTCCCCACGTAAATCATCAGAGGTGGAGGACTAATGATTTCAGACACAATGTCGTTTATCAAATAGTCACGGAGAACATACGCCCCGCCCGAGGATCGAACTCACGACCCCGCGATCCGTAGACCAACGCTCTACCTACTGAGCTAAGCGGACGGGCGCTTGTGAATATTTTACCAGATATGACAGTATACATCAATTTCTTCTCTTTAATTTGATGTGAAAATATATATTCTAACTTAACATCTTCTTGCTTCCAATTGACTTTAAAAAGTATCACCATCACTTATATTGAACATATGGTGAAAATCACTAAATTTTTCAATTTCTTTACTTTAGAGGCAAATAAATTATATTTTCCAAAGCATGACAATTTATTTTCACATATGTAGGTATTTGTGACTTTATGAACAATACAGTAGTATAATTATAAGTGTAATAGGGTAAAGGCTTCTTGCTTCCATTTAACTTCAAAGTGTATCAAGAAATAAAAAAAACTGGTGGATTTCTTTAAGTTCTGATGTAGTTTTAACGATGTAACGATTTACGGAACTGCATATACCAACAACTAACGTACGATTCAATATAGTCTTTTGAAATAATAACGTTCATAATTTTCTCAAAGTCAAAAAATAGGGGGGAAATGAACAGAACAGAATAGAACAGAGCTTTGATTTTTCAACAAACTGTTTATGAGAACAATACGAATCAATATAAATTACAGTTTTTCTGAGTGAAAGCTAAAATCTTTGGTGTATTGAAACAATCGACGACAGGAGAAAAACTATGCCAGAGAAAAGTTTTCTTATGAAATATGGCCAGTTTTTCAACTCTAGCACTAAGAAAGGCTTAAACTTGTATTAGTTAAACCATCGCTCAACCTTGTTTTCTAACGGATTTTTACTAATACTCGGCTGGTATATTTGCGATGTATTAGCTAAGCCTTGGTCACACACTATGAAGATGTAGATACAGTCATCGGACCGTTTCGCTGTATTTTTACATACATAAAACGTGTTACTTTGGTGATTTACTACTTTCGAAAAAGAAATTCTCATAGAAATCATAGAAAAATACAAAGACACATTAACACATAAAAGCACTAGCGCCCGTCTAATGAATGAAAAAAAAATGCTAGGAAAAGGTGAATTTAAATCAAGGTAAGACTACAAGCATTCCTATGTTTGCTCACTGTCTTATTGTTTTCATTATTCCTAAATGTTCCACCTTCCATGTACAAAACACGTGCAATATGCACTTGTAATTAGGAATGCATTTGTAATTTAAATTAATAGTATAGGTACTCAAACTGCACTGAATTTCAAAGTCCACATGTCATTGAAAGGAGACGTATATATGTAGACGTGCGTATCCATATATATATATATATATATATATATATATATATATATATATATATATATATATATGTTCAACTACATAATTTTGCGTCACATGTAAGTATAATTAATTACATGCACTTATATATTTATGCTTGCACGTATATTTTGAAACGTGTACAAACGTAGCGAATTTAGTAAAGTTAAAATTGAAGAGTTGAATCTGTTACATTTTTAGCTCGACTTTTCAAATATAAAAAGAGCTTTTGCACTCGCCCCAGCGTCAGCGTCGGCGTCGGCGTCGCCGTTGGTTAAAGTTTTTTTTTATAAAGTAAAACATCTCTAATACTAGCTTTACTGAAACAAAATCTATCCAAAAGTCCGAATCGTCGTACATAACGAAAGGGTTTGCTCAGTCCCGTATCATTCCCTCCCTCCTCAACATTTCTGCTTTAACTTCATGCTGGAAATTTAAATCTATGTCTAAATATTCCGCCTTCATCTTTTCTTAAACCACCTATGTCCCAGGTTTAAAATAACAATAGAAAGATAAGCCATTGCTGACACCGCTCAAAGTAGAAAAATCCAATCGAAGGTTTAACTTTTGTCGAGCCCCGTTATTCACGTGCTGACTTTAGCGCTGTAAATATATCCGACACGGCTTAAGTCGGAGCTTAAGTCTTTACTTAATAGTTGAAAAACTGGCCAATAGTGTAATTTGCAAGTTAGGCGCTCCTTGAAAGCTGGTGAGTGGGGAAAGAATGTGTACATTTATTTAAACAAAAGACACAGCATGGTTTCCACGCTTTGCAAAGAAAGGGTGAAATTAACAGGCGCGCAATATCATTTTTATTTTAGAAATGAAATCCAAGCTTGAAAACAAAACAACAAAAAATATTTATAATAGCATGCTTTCCGTGAGTTTGCACGGTAGGATTATCTCTTTAGTACGACATTCATTGTTTATACAAGACTAATGGCCAGTTTTTCAACTCTAGCACTAAGAAAGGCTCAAACCAGTATTAGTTAAGCCATCGCTCAACCTTGTTTTCTAACGGATTTTTACTAATACTCGGCGGGTATTTTTGCGATGTATTAGCTAAGCCTTGGTCACACACTATGAAGATGTAGATACAGTCATCGGACCGTTTTGCTGTACGTTTTCATAGATAAAACGTGTTACTTTGGTGATTTACTACTTCTCATAGAAAATACAAAGACACTGTTGGCCAGTTTTTCAACTATTAAGTAAAGACTTAAGCTCCGACTTAAGCCGTGTCGGATATATTTACAACGCTTAAGTCAGCACGTGAATAACGGGGGTCGACAAAAGTTAAACCATCGATTGGATTTTTCTACTTTGAGCGGTGTCAGCAATGACTTATCTTTCTATTGTTATTTTAAACCTGGGGCATAGGTGGTTTAAGAAAAGATGGAGGCGGAATATTTAGACATGGATTTAAATTTCCAGCTTAAAGTTAAAGCAGAAATGTTGAGGAGGGAGGGAATGTTACGAGACTGAGCAAACCCTTTCGTTATGTATGACGATTTGGACTTTTGGGTAGATTTCGTCTCAGTAAAGCTAGTATTAGAGATGTTCTACTTTATAAAAAAAACTTAAACCAACGGCGACGCCGACGCTGACGTTGGGGCGAATGCAAAAGCTCTATTTTTTATTCGAAAAGTCGAGCTAAAAATGTAACAGATTCCACTCATCAGTTTTAACTTTACTAAATTCGCTACGTTTGTAAACGTTTCAAAATATACGAGCAAGCATAAATATATAAGTGCATGTAATTAATTATAATGTAACGCAAAAATATGTATTTGAACATATATATATATGGATAAGCACGTCTACATATATAAGTATCCTTTCTATGACGTGTGGATTTTGAAATTCATGAATTTGCAAGTGCAGTTTGAGTACCTATACTATTAATTTAAATTTACAAATGCATTCCTAATTACAAGTGCATATCGCACGTGTTTTGTACATGAAAGGTGGAACATATAGGAATAATGAAAACAATAAGACAATGAGCAAACATAGGAGTGCTTGTAGTCTTACCTTGAAATAAATTCACCTTTTTTCCCAGCATTTTTTTTTCATTCATTAGACGGGCGCTAGTGCTTTTGTGTTTTAATGTGTCTTTGTATTTTCTATGAGAAGTAGTAAATCACCAAAGTAACACGTTTTATCTATGAAAACGTACAGCGAAACGGTCCGATGACTGTATCTACATCTTCATAGTGTGTGACCAAGGCTTAGCTAATACATCGCAAAAATACCCGCCGAGTATTAGCAAAAATCCGTTAGAAAACAAGGTTGAGCGATAGCTTAACTAATACTGATTTGAGCCTTTCTTAGTGCTAGAGTTGAAAAACTGGCCAATTAAAACACAAAAGCACTAGCGCCCGTCTAATGAATGAAAAAAAAAATTGCTGTGAAAAAAGGTGAATTTATTTCAAGGTAAGACTATAAGCATTCCTATGTTTGCTCATTGTCTTATTGTTTTCATTATTCCTAAATGTTCCACCTTTCATGTACAAAACACGTGTAATATGCACTTGTAATTAGGAATGCATTTGTAAATTTAAATCAATAGTATAGGTACTCAAATGACACTTGCAAATGCATGAATTTCAAAATCCACACGTCATTGAAAGGAGACGTATATATACAGACGTGCGTATCCATGAACTTTTATATATATATTCACCTACATATTTGTGCGTTACATGTATTTATAATTAATTACATGCACTTATATATTTATGCTTGCACGTATATTTTGAAACGTGTACAAACGTAGCGAATTTAGCAAAGTTAAAATGGAAGAGTTGAATGTGTTACATTTTTAGCTCGACTTTTCGAATAAAAAATAGAGCTTTTGCACTCGCCCTAGCGTCGGCGTTGGTTTAAGTTTTTCTTCTATATAAGGTAAAACCTATATAATACTAGCTTCACTGAGAAAAAATATGTCCAAAAGTCCAAATCGCCGTACATAACGGAAGGGTTTGCTCAGTCCTGTATCATTCCCTCCCTCCTCAACATTTCTGCTTTAACTTCATACTGGAAATTTAATTCCATGTCTAAATATTCCGCCTGCATCTTTTCTTAAACCACCTATGCCCCAGGTTTAAAATAACAATAGAAAGATAAGCCATTGCTGACACCGCTCAAAGTAGAAAAATCCAATTGAAGGTTTAACCTTTGTCGAGCCCCGTTATTCACGTGCTGACTAAATCGTTGTAAATATACCCGACACGGCTTAAGTCAGAGCTTAAGTCATTACTTAATAGTTGAAAAACTGGCCATAAGTAACTTAGACACTATAGATAAGTAGACAGGGTGAATCAGAGCTAATTTAAAAAAAAAATGAGTTCGGATCTTAATGATACACATACACCAATGCTGATAAGAAAAATCAGAAACTTGATTCATAATTAATAGATTCTTTCTTTCCTTGTTTTCTATGGAAAACCTAGGATCAAGGCCAGTTAATAAAACATGTGTGTTCGTGTTACTAACATGTGTGTTTTCTAAGATTGTTAAATTGCTCGTTTTTTTGTTTTTTTTTTGTTGTTTTTTTTTTGCCACTGCCTGTCAAATACAGTATTGTTTAGTTTATTACTTTATTTTATCATGTTTTAAAGAGTAAACTTCTAGGCATGAAAGATAAACAAAAGTACCGTTATATTATATGGACAAGAACATTCAAACAAAAGCGGAATACATGTGTCTTCACACAAGTTT
Source organism: Mercenaria mercenaria (assembly GCF_021730395.1). Classification (NCBI taxonomy): domain Eukaryota; kingdom Metazoa; phylum Mollusca; class Bivalvia; order Venerida; family Veneridae; genus Mercenaria; species Mercenaria mercenaria. The sequence continues at coordinate 48,463,789 of NC_069363.1, read as the reverse complement.
CGTTTTCCTCGAGGAAAAACTATTATTCATGTTTTTATGGGAAAGCTCGTTTATGAAATAATTCTCAGATTTCAATGTTTAGCGACATTCAAAGTTTCAAAAGAAAAGAAAAGAATTTGTTTAATGTAATCATTTTCTGTTACATGACAACACAATATCATAAGCTGACATAATGTTTTTTTTACAGAAATGTTTTTATATCTTTACAAGAATAATATTTCTATATGAATCTATAAACAACATGATTTATAAAAACTGGCTACATGTTTTGTAGCTTTCTATGGAGTAACATGCGACCTTAATTTCCATGTATAACCCAAAGCAAAATTTTAGATCAATGCAAAATCCATGACAAAGTATTACTGACTTGGGTCCTGAATGACACGACTTTAGCTAATGTAAGGGAGACAATCCAATATGAAGGGAATTGATTTAACACAGTCAATAATTAAGGGAGAGAATTCTTGAAAATTCTCGTTAATAGCTGACCATGACTCTGTCATAAATGTTAAAATGTTTTATCATTATTTAAATAACGTCTAACAGACATTTACGTCTCACAATGGAGAGAAAGTGTTCGAGCTTCTGGCTCGGTACCGCTGTTTCGTAAGATCCAACCAAACTTTGAACTGTCGGACTACTAGTGCTATAAACAATAGTAAACACAGACACGCCTTATCAAAACTACGTTTGTCGTCGCATAGACTAAATATTGAACTGGGAAGGCACCGAAATAAACCTCCTAACAACGTAAATGTGAACTTTGTCAAAAGAACGACCTAGAAGACGAGTTCCACTTTGTTCTTATATGTGACTCTTACAAAGACGTGAGAAAACAATACATATCCACCTATTATACACGAAGACCTAGTATGGTTTAATTTATAAAACTATTTAGCAGCAAAAAAAAAAGTTACTGTGCCGTTTAGCAAATAACATCATCAAGGCATTACAACATCGGAACAATATGATCAATGTTCTCTTGTGATAGACTTGCTGTGATGACGTTAGCTAATTGACGTCTTCTTTGTGATGACGTGAGCTTTTTGACGTTTCTTTGTATATATATATATATTAGCGTATTGTTACGTCAGAGGGTAACAATTTCTTGTAAATTACAGTAAAGAAAAGTAACAGAAAGACAAACCAGCAACTATTAACAATAACAAAATTTTATTCATGAAATTAAGTAACAATACAAATACCTTCAAACATGTTTAAGAGCCGTAAAATCCAATAATATGTAAAAAAAATATTCCAAATCCTCTCCAGGTCAAATTTAAATCCAATCTAATAACGCGATGGTACGATGTTGATAACGCGATGGTACGATGGTGAAAACGCGATGATATGGTGATAACGCGATGGTACGATGGTGAAAACGCGATGGCACAATGGTGAAAATGCGATGGCACGATGGCACGATGATGAAAATGCGATGGTACGATGGCACGATGATGAAAACGCGATGGTACGATGATGAAAACGAGATATTACATCGACATTTCACCATCGTACCATCGCGCCATCGCGTTTTCACCATCGTACCATCGTTGTTTAATCATCGTGCTATCGCACCATCGCGTTTTCGTCATCGTACCATCGTGCATCGCTGTTTAGGATTCAATAAAAAGTTACGATTGTCCTACACCGTAGTCTGTCGATATAACTGCAACTCTGTTTAGATGTTTCCAATGTATCCTAAAATTACTGTATTAGCGTTATTCTATATAAGTAAAATTGAATATATTCCATGCTCCCAAAAGACAAGAGAATATAACAACAAATGAAAGAACTTATCCTTGACACGATATGGGATGGTCATCATTTGGCGTAAGTGCGTAAATTACCAAAATTACTGAAATAATTGTATTGCCCAAAATTAAGCATAAAGCTTTTTAATGTTATTTTGGCTAGAATTGATACGCCTCACTTGCATTTGTCATAAGGTATTTCTTGTAATTAATGTGAACATCTTGTCTTATTCCAAACACTAGTTCACCCATACGTTTAATATACATTTAACAGTCAGTTTGTCGCATGAACAAACATATCAAGACTTTAGTAAAATTAAACACTTGACATCTAAACTAAGATTAAAAGCTCTATGTTTAGGGTAACATATTGAAATCTATGTTATTTGCTAACATATTGAAATTTCATGTGTTTCAGATGTTTCAAACCAAACGGTAAAAAATACAATAGGAAAACATAATAAAATATTTATCATTTTAAATACGTGTATGAATTATTGAAATAGAAATGGATAATTTTGAAGTTATTTGTACAGAACTAACGAACATGTACGTTTTTGATCAGGCAACATCTGATTAAATTTTGAAGTATTTCGAATTTCAGATAATCCAGTATTTACAGAAAAACTTCAGAACACATATGTCTATATCGATGAATCAGCCATTCTTACATGTAAACTTAACGTGTCTGAGAAAGCAGTCAAATGGCTACGTGATGGCCAACCTGTAGACGAAACAGACACCTTAATGTTTCTTACAAAGAAATGTACCCACTGGTTGGCAATTTCTCGCGCAAAGTTGATAGATAGTGGAAATTATGCTTGCATTTGTGGAAATACATCAACAACGGCTTTCCTACAAGTTTCAGGTATACAAAATTCTGGTAAAGTTACACGAAGCTTATACTGAACATGAACCTTGTGTCTAATTGAATACAATGTACCTAAGTATATATTAACGTAGTAGTGCTTTGTGACATTTATTTTTGAGACATTTGAAATTGTATTAAAACAAGGACATTTATATAATATTATATTCCTTGTTTCCATTTATTACATAATTTTACACAAAGATATTTGATTTTTACTTATATAATATTGTTATTTATCAAAACAGAGAAACCGTTAAAGATAACCGTGGATTTACATGTAGCTACAGTAGAAGCAGACGTCAGAGAAAGTATGGATATCGTATTAATTTGTGAGGTCAACCTACGTACGAATAAGGCTGTCTGGCGACATAACGGCCAAGTAATTAAAACATGTAATAGGCATGTTTGCTCGGTACAAGACCTAGAACACAAACTGACTATTCGAAATGCAAAGTTTGAGGATGAGGGTGATTACACAGTTGACTTTGGTAATGCAACATCAAGTGCAAAACTGATAATTAAAGGTAAATTTATACATGGAGACTCTGAGTCAATAATGATGTACATTTTGTACATTGGAAACCACAGTACTTTACAGAATTGATATGTCAGATGTGTCTGATCAATATTTAACTTATTTTTAGCTCAGCTGAGCACAAAGTGCTCAAAGGTGAGCTTTAGTGATCGCCCTATGTCCGTCGTCCGTCGTCTTCCGTCGTCCGTCCGTCGTCAGTCGTCAGTTGTTTGTCGTCAATAATTTGACTGTTAACACTCTAGAAGTCACAATTTTGGCCCAAACTTAATGAAACTTAGTCAGAATCCTCAATAAAATCTTGGACGAGTTCGATATTGGGTCATCTGGTGTTAAAAACTAGGTCACCAGGTCAAATCAAAGGAAAAGCTTGTTAACACTCTAGAGGTCACAATTTTGGCCCAATCTTAATGAAACTTGGTCAGAATTTTACTCTTAATAAAATCTTGGATGAGTTCGATATTGGGTCATCTGGGATCAAAAACAAGGCACCAGGTAAAATCGAAGGAAAAGCTTGTTAACACTCTAGAGCTCAAATTTTTGGCCCAATCTTAATGAAACTTGGTCAGAATGTTACCCTCAATAAAGTCTTGGACGATTTCGATATTGGGTTATCCAGGGTCAAAAACTAGGTCACCAGGTCAAATCAAAGGAAAAGCTTGTTAACACTGTAGAGGCCAGATTTAGTACTGTATCTTCATGAAACTTGGTCAGATTGTTTGTTTGTTTTTATTCCATTTTTTCATGAATTATTCCCACTTTTTTTTTTTTTTTTTTTGAACCACGTTTAAGGCCCGTTTATTTCGTAAGTACATCAATACATCAATACATCATTTACAGATATTTATACAATATTATAATTTTGAATGCACTATATAGCAAGAAAAAAGGGAAACAAACAAGAAGTATGAAATGGAATAATGTAAAGAAAAAATTCAGATTTGGTCAGATTGTTAATCTTGATGATCACAAGGTCAGTTTGAATCTGGGTTATGTAGGATTAAAAACTAGGTCACCAGGTCAAATCGAAGGAAAAGCCAGTTTACACTGTAGAGGCCACATTTATGACTGTATCTTCACGAAACTTAATCAGAATGTTAATCTTGGTGATCTTTAGGTCAAGTTTGAATCTGGGTAATGTCTGGTCAAAAACTAGGTCACCGGGTCAAATCAAAGGAAAAGCTAGTTAACACTTTAGAGGCCACATTTATGACCATATCTTAACGAAATTTGGTCAGAATGTTAATCTTGATGATCTTTAGGTCAATAGGTCAGGTGAGCGATACAGGACCTTCATGGCCCTCTTGTTGATAATACAGTGTTATTTGACCTGGAAAAGCGACTATCATTGTACAAATTATGTTAAACAGCAAAGTAAATCTGATACCAACATAGATTATAGCTGTTACGGGTAAATGATTATATGCTGTCTGAATGTGATCATCAAACATTTAGTTCAATTTTCATTCAATCTGATAAAACAAATAATTCAGGAACTTGTCCTTTCTTTGTTTATTACGCAGTATTGAGCTGATAACCCTTCATTTTATCGCAGCTTTGCTCAAATTTTTAGAACAATACACAAACGTTTCGCGAGAGACTCCTTATTCTGCTGACATGTTCTTATATCGGTAAACTGATTTTTAGGATTATATGAGCAATAGTGGTAATAACAGTAGGTGATGCCGCAGTAGGTCATTTTTTGGAACGCTTACTGATTCCCATCTATACCAGCTCTGTTACACTGTTACCCAATTTACTGATGGATTAAAATGTTGAACCAAGCTTATGTACCGCTTTTTTCATCCTCATATAAAATATCTTCAAACACTAAATAACTCAAGGACTTTACTTTCTAATTTGCACGTATTTTGACGAGTAGAACTAGGAATGTTTCCGTTTACTACGTGCTAAAAATGCAACCGTAATGGAAAGGAAATGATATCCCTGCTATGATTGTTATCCACAGGAAATATATACTATAGTATGAATTCATTGACGAATATTCAAAATGTGTTAGAACAACATTTTCACGCATTTGGTCAGATATACTTTAGGTAATATAAGTTGATTCCGTAAATGTGGGCAATTTCTGTATTCAATCCTTGTAAGTCTGGACAGACTAACCTTACGGGAAAACAAAATAATCTTCTGATGACACCCATTATTTCATACACTGCCGTCTTGAGCACTCTGAATATGTTTATTATCTGGTGTGCAATTTGTTTCAGATACGACACACAGATTGTAGACTTAGGTATGAAATTGAAATATATGCCTACATCCTAAGACTGCAATTAATTAACTTTGCCTTTTAACTTACTATATACAACAACCTTTTGCTTAATGTGTAAATGTAATTTATATTTCAGGCAACCTCAATCTATTACACAAAAAACAACTCATGGAACATATGTTCAGAAACTGGATAAGAGGGGCACTTGGACTTAAATATTTGAAAATTGGCCTAGAGGGGTTTTCTGATATTGCTGTTGGGAAGCATCACTCAGAATTTCTAACACGCCTTTCGGGTACTGGAAATAAATGCACACGCTGTACAACAAAACTACTCCTCCCGTCACACAAACAAGAACATTGTCCAAAGAAATCCAATTGTCTATGTTCGAAGAAACCAGATAAGAGGCTGCCTTGTCCTAATGGAGGTTTTTGTAGTACTTTTTATGATAATATATTTTTTGACCATCGATTTTTCTGTCCATTGATGGCGAACACGGACATACACAAATGGGGCAGTGATCCTTGGAGTGTAGCTACATGTTACATCAGTACTACTGGCTACAAAGACAAAAAGTCAGCGAAAGAGATTGATTGTGCAGGATTACTGACCTTATTCATCAACAACACATTTTTTGAAAGAAGTCTTGGTAGTGTTGAAATAAATGGTGAGACAGATCTATTTAAACAGGTAAGTATTAACTTTAATATGAAACACATTTTGTCATAACGGAAATTAAACCCGTAGATTCAGCATTTCATATTAATTTACCGATTTCTATTTTGTTTATGCATTTATAAGGCAATTATATGCATAAATGGCGAAGTTGGAAAGATTAATTTTGGTCTAATCATGCCAACAACTTTCTCGTGACATAGTATTTTAAAGCGCGTTGAAAATGTAGTGCACCAGACAATTTAAGTGTAGAACATCATAATATGCATGAATCATACGTATAAGAGACCAATTGTATGTTTTTTTTAAAAACGTTTAATGCTCATTATAGGGATACTTTCTCTCCTGATGGATTTTAACGTACTTTATGCGCAATACTTTTCCAAGAGAAAAAGATTGCTTAGTGTTTCTATGATATTAAAGATGTGGTGTAATGTGGCATTGTAAAGTGATTTCTGATGTTTTATTATATTTTATGATCGTCCAATTGTTTATTTCTATTTGACAATACAGGCAAGGGATGTACGCAATTACATTCTTCACAGCGCGAATTATGAGTTGTCTGAAGGTGAACTAAGTGATTATATTGACCTGTTCAAAGACGTCCTGGAGATCAAAGATATTAATGGAGGGACTCCACTTTCTTGTCAGCCAGGTGTTCAAAAGGCAATTGAAACTTTGAATGAGGTAGTGTTATCATTTTTGCTATAAAAAGTGAAGATGCTTAAATACAGCATAACCTATTCTTATATCTTTCATTGTATACATCAGTTTCGCACAGTGGTGGACATTCCGTTATCTGAGCATGTTGTTCAAACGTATTTTGAATTGTGAATTTTGCGTATTATGGAGAGAATGTAGCATTTGTGTTATTATGAGTGTTATTTCAATTGATACCAAAATAAATGGAAAGTTTCCAAACAGCTGTTGAAACCACAGCGAAAGTCATATAGCAAATGTGATCATTTAACACAAAGAGTAATCGCTTCACTTCAAATGCGCTGCTAGGCATGAAGTAATTAGACTTATAGCTTAGAGTGTGGTTAGTTTTTCAATTATATCTTTTAGTGACTTAAATAGCTTCCGGCTATTTGATCTGTCAAATATAAGAGCGGTGTTAGAAAACCAATGCAATTTAGTCTCTAGTTTCCAAACTATGCACATTTTGATAAAAATATTCTTGTTTATATTTTATTAAACGATTTCTCGTTTCTTCGTCAGAAACTTCTCAGTACTTAAGCTATATGTATATAAATTCTCTCTACTGTATAATAATTTATAATGCGAACTTGTATCCTAGCGGATCTCACGTATGGGAAAGTCAGCTGTTCTGAATTTAATTATATCCCTTAATGCAAATTATCTATATATATATTCAATGTATCCTTGAGATCCAGTTAACTTTCAGAGAGAGAAAATATAGCTTCTCTGGTCCCAATCAGTTAAAAAGACTAAAATGTCACTGCTGATTTATGAGACATGAAAACAGAGATTTGGGTATATATATGCAAATGTTGAACCAGTAAGAATGTGTAGTACAATTCGGGCTCGTACATAAAGCAGCACCGAAACTAATCTTATTGGGTTAGTGGACTTGCTGTGGCATGTGCGTGTTCGTTTTTACTGCTAGGCACTTTGCCGTAATTGGTCTGGTATATTGTGGTGGTGATTTAGTTCGTATAAATTCTCTCTACTGTATAATAATTTATAATGCGAACTTGTATCCTAGCGGATCTCACGTATGGGAAAGTCAACTTTTCTGAATATAAGTATATCCCTTAATGCAAATTATCTATATATATATATATTCAATGTATCCTTGAGATCCAGTTAACTTTCAGAGAGAGAAAATATAGCTTCTCTGGTCCCAATCAGTTAAAAAGACTAAAATGTCACTGCTGATTTATGAGACATGAAAACAAAGATTTGAGTATATATATGCAAATGTTGAACCAGTAAGAATGTGTAGTACAATTCGGGCTTTTATATAAATCAGCACCGAAACTAATCTTATTGGGTTAGTGAACTTGCTGTGGCATGTGCGTATTCGTTTGTACTGTTAGGCGCTTTGCCGTAATTGGTCTGGTATATTGTGGTGGTGATTTAGTTCGTATAAATTCTCACTACTATATATATATATCGTAAAACTGTAAAATGACTTCACACGCTCTCTTAGATTTTCTTAAATTTTAATAGAAAAGTCACAAACTAGTTTCGCCGTGAATAGCTCATCAGTGTAAACATAACGTAAGGTAACTAGACATTTCGTATTAATGTCGATTTCAAAAAAAAAATCAGTTTACGTATACTAGCCTCAATTTTCACTACTTACAATCTTAAGACGAAAAGAATCAGTAGTTTTCATGTCAGATCGTTTAATTACGACTGTTTCTTCATTCCAGAATTTGTTCCTACGAAATATCCTGATCGCGTTTTCATTTAAAATTTGTACCAAACATACCTTTACAGCTGTGTTCCAATTCTTGATGAACAAATAAGAAATTGGTTGCATTTCATTTCAAACATCTCTCATGTATCAAACTGAGTTTAGCCACTAGCGGCCATATTTTAAGCGGTGTTCTGAGAATATGGACCGTTCTAGAATTGTCCTGTGCATTTTAAGAATTCCAATAATGTCCGACAATTGTAGAATTGTACCGGTGTAACGGTCAGTCCCGGAAAAAAACCGTTTGACTTCTTCCCAGGGGAAAAATACCAACCAGTTGATTCTGACTTAAAAAAAACCACTACCCAGAAACAACAATAACCAAAGGTATTAGTAAATTTAATGATCTTAGGATGTGTCACAAATCAAAATATATATAATCATATGGTCCAATAAACATAGATGGATAATAAATAAGCTACATACAACAACCAGCTAACTTAAACAATAGTCACAAGTTCAGTATACAACTAATGGAAATGAAATCCAGTTGTAAAGCGAAATTCAAGTGTTTGACTAAAAAATCCGATTTTACACAGTCCATACATCTGCGATATTTACTCTAAAATTGACCTGCGCGTTTTCAGAATTCCAACATTGTAGAACATAATGGAATTCTGAAAACGCGCAGGGCAATTCTAGATCGGTCCGTGTTCTCATACTGCGCATAACATATATATGTACCCAATGTTCTAATATTGATATGAAAGGAATGTATAGGCGTCAAAAGGCTAAAAACTACATGATCTTGTCAAATAGCTGTGTAAGTTTCACGCGGTAAGTTATTTCTACTTCTTCTTAAAAAAAGGTTTAACCCGTTACTACCAGGTAGATATACCAACATAAATGGAAAGTTTATATTTATATTTATATGAATATTCTATTCAGATTAATGCCATATCAATAATTATGCAACCTACAACAAAACATTCCGATGGTCGGTAGACGACCATCATTGTCTCCTTGTTAATATTGGTTAATTTCTTTTATGTCCGTAAATAAATGTAAATAAATTCTATGTTTGTCAAGAATATGTGGTCATTGATGTTTCAAAAGGTTTCCATGCTGAGTAAATGAATCAAACTTTGTCTAATGAAGCTGTTGCAATGTTTATTTCGTACAGTTACAGAACCTCCAGATTGATATACATGTTTCTGAAGATCTTCAAAAGCAAATTGAAGGCCTACAACAGCACGCTATGAATGAATTAGCAGAAAAAGTTGAAGAAGCAGAGAAACAGGTATAAAAAGTAATATGGACTTTCCGGATGTTTTTTTCAAATTGTGATCACTAAAAATATTTTGACACTCCCACTTTCAGTTTAATTGAAAAGTATCATATTTCGTTCCATAATATTTGTGACAAGTAAGGAACTTAACTTTTCCTAAATACTTTATATGTAGGAAAGAGATTTTGTGCTGTTAAAGATCGAAATTGCTGGCCGATTGAGAACTGATATGTAATCAAAAACAAAGACAAATATCAAACAGGGAATGCCACGTACCAAAATCGCAGCCTCCCCAAAACGAAACCTACAGCACACAGACGTGCACACACAAACACACACACACACACACACACGCGCGCGCGCGCGCGCACACACAAAGCCAACACACGAGGACAAAACGAGTAAACAAAGGAACACAGTGGGGCACCGCCTTGGAACGGTCAGTGGCAAAAACACCACTGGGGAGCTTAAACCGGTTTATGGTGCGCACCCAACCTCACTCTAACCCCCACCATGTTCCAAAGACACGGGACAGTGTAAACAAAAGTAATCCCCTCCAGGTGAATCTCTAACACACGTAATGGAAACAAAAAGGTATGGCATGTAAAACACAAAAATGCTCGTGCATAAATATATAAAAAGCAAACCTTTAGAATGTTTCTCTATATTTATTGCCAACATTCTTTTTTTTTTTCAGAATCGTATTAAGCTTCAGCTGTTGGATGATCAATTGAAAAGTATGTATAAAATCTGGTATTCAAACCTTAACAACTAAACACATATAGAATGAACACATGGTCTACTCACTGGAACGTTTCCTGAAATTTACAAGCTAGTAACAAGATTGTTGTATTGCCTACTACCAGTTTTGAGTTGGCTAACGCTGAAAGCTTTTGACACTCCTTGCTTTAGCCCAATTTTCAAGTAGTTCTTTCACTGGACCGGACAACATAGCACAGTCGCCATGTTGTTCTATTGGAATGTCTCAAACATCAAAGTGTTCACCTCATAAATGCAGTTAAAACATAACAGGTTTTTTTGATATTTTAATCGCTAAATGGAATTCACAAATAATATATCATTAAGTATAAATTTTGATTTGACAGTTAAGTCATAAAAATCTGCCGTTAGTGATAACTCTGCATTTTTATTAAAACAATTTATATTCATCCGCCAATCTTATGCTTAAAACCGCCACGCTCGACATAGCATTATTATACCGATACTAGCGTGCAATAAACGTAATAATATAATATCAGAAGGGAAATGTTTACATCACTAGGTAAGATTTAATTTTATTCCATTTTGTAAAATGTATCATAAAATGTAATTGTTTTATAAGCAATTCGGTTGTAAAAATAAGTTCTGCGGCTCATCATTCACAACTTCCGACTTAAAAAATAATTTTTTTGTAATCTTTCTTCTTCAGATTGTAAGCGCGCAAATATTTCATCAAAACCTTAGAAAGTAATAGTTTAGTTTTATAGCAACTGTTATTGAATATCTAGCGTAAACCTGGAATAAATTTCATTTTTTATTCATACTCAAATTGATCGACTTTTTGAACTTCAAAATATACTTAGAAATCTTAGAAAATTTGGCAAATAAAAAGGATAGGGTCGTGTGTTCGATTTTTTTTTTTGATTTTTTTTTTTTTGCTAGACTGATATGATTTTTTTACTTAAGGATGTACGAGCGTTTTTTTTTTTTCAGGATATTTAAAATTGACATATTGTTGTTGCCCTGCCTGTCCGTCCGTACGTCACACACCTAGAACCTTCAAACTTCATAGAGTGGCAGGGCTTATGGAGTAGACGACCCCTATTTGGGGTCACTCCGTCAAAGTTCAAGGTCACAGGGGCCTGAACATGGAACACCATTTCCGATCAATAAATTGAGAACCAATTGATGCAGAATGTTGAAACTTAGCAGAATGATTGATCATGCAGAGTAGATGGCCCCTATTGATTTTGGGGTCACTCCGTTGAAGGTCAAGGTCACAGGGGCCTGAACATGGAAACCCAATTCCGATCAATAACTTGGCCCAGAATGTTGAAACTTCATAGGATATTGGACATGCAGAGTAGATGACCTCTATTGATTTTGGGGTCACTCCGTTAAAGGTCAAGGTCACAGGGGCCTAAACATGTAAAACCATTTCGGATCAATAACTTGAGAACCACTTGATCCAGAATGTTGAAACTTCATGCGATGATTGATCATGCAGAGTAGATGACCCCTATTGATTTTGGGGTCACTTCGTTAAAGGTCAAGGTCACAGGGGCCTGATCATGAAAAAATATTTCCGATCAATAACTTGAGAACCACTTGACCCAGAATGTTTAAACTTCATAGGATGATTGGATATGCATAGTAGATGACCCCTATTGATTTTGGGATCACTCTATTAAAGGTCAATGTGACAGGGGCCTGAACATGGAAATACATTTCCGGTCAGTAACTTGAGAACTACTTGACCCAGAATTTTGAAACTCCATAGGATGACTGGACATGCAGAATAGATGACCCCTATTGAATTTGGGGTCACTTTATTAAAGGTCAATGTCGCAGCAAACAGAACATGGAAATCTATTTCCATTTAGTTACTTGAGGACCATTGACCCATAATGTTGAAACTTCATAGGGTGATAAGACTTACAGAGGAGATGACTCCTATCGTTTTGGGGGTCACTCTATAAAAGGTCAAGGTTGCAACAAACAGAACATGGAAATCCATTCCAGTCAATAACTTGAGAACCAGTTGACCTAGTACCTTCAAATTTCATAGGGTGATAGAAGTTACAGAGTAGATGACCCCTACTGTTTTTGTGGTCAAACCATCAAAATTCAAGGTCACAGGGGGCTGAACATAGAAAATTCTTTTCAATCAATAAATTGAGAACCACTTGACCCAGAATGTTGAAACTATATAGGATGATTGGACATGCAGAGTAGATGACCCCTACTGATTTTGGGATTACCCGATCAACGGTCAAGGTCACAGGAGCTTGAACATGGAAAACAGTTTCCAATTCATAACTTGAGAACCACTTAGCCCAGAATGTTGAAACTTTGTGGAATGATTGGACATGCCAAATAGATGATTCCTATTGCAGCCAGCCATCAGTGTCTCTTAGACTTTTGCTCCTGTCCCCTATTGACTTCCTGCCTATATGACTATGCATTGGGGGAGACATGCGCTTTTCTACAAAAGCATCTTCTAGTTTCAGTAGATCAGGTTTGGTTTTGATATTTTCCTGACTGATATATATAATGATAAGCTATAATTGAAATAAAAGTTTTCAAGACAGCACTTTATACTACCTAGAAAATATAAATTAAAACAAAAAGAACAAAAAATATCAAAATTCACCAGTTTTTAACAGTTTTCTCTTAATATATCTCTTAAATGCACGGTGACCCCACTTTTTTCTCTTTCCATTTTTAAGCATGTTTGTGTGTCATTAAAGCTGCAAAATATTTTGAAAATCTTAACGTCAGAATTTGTTTTGTAGATCTAAATACGTTTTTCAAATAAAGTGGGTGGGGTAATTATGCCAACATGTAAACATGAAAAAGATTTGTTAGTGACATTTATGCTTATATAATACTGACATCACCTTGTATTCATATTAACCTGTAAGACCTGAAATCTCTTTAACATTAAGTGGGATATTATGTTTATAAAGTAACACCATTTTTTTTTTCAATTTTACAAAATTTCAGAAATGTTTAAACAGTGGGTGAAGAAAATGCCCTATAAAATTAAAACGAGTTCGATGACCTGTGTTTTTTCTTCTCTTGTTTGTCTTGGAAACTAATGTTCTTCAAGCTCACAGAGTATGAAAAAAATCTTAACGTTAGAAAAAATTCGTTCCTACACAAGTTTTCATAATAGGAGTCTATGGGAAAATCACAATTTTGAAAACATTTTGCGAATAGATATTTTTTCTACAATAAAGATTTTAATGAAACTTCTCCCAGTCTTACATAAACATATGGCCTATGATATGGTGAAATAAATTGTATAAGTCGGATTTCTTGTGTTCGAGACATTTGCCAGTGATGAAAAAGATCGGCGCATTTCGAGCTGATTTTAAGATATTTTTTGGAAAAATTTAACGTCTTAGATGTTTTCATATCTTGTTTTAACTTTAGAAAGATAGTAACATTGCCGCTGTAATAAATTTAGCCATCTGTTGCCATTAATGATTTTCATTGCCGTACGCCGAATGCAGGCGTTATTCTACATTTTTCGGATCATTGACGTTACGCCATTACTTCCGGGTTATCAAACGTGCAGAACTACCTAAATAAGGGTTAAAAATCAGACAATGTGACAGATTTAATAAAAGCAGTTATATATTACATAACATATGATGTATATTAATTTTTTCAGTTAGTCCATCTAACTTCATTTCATCAGGTCAATATTGTCCTAACCAATTCAAAGAGGTTTTTTTTACCAAACTAGCATGGAATGTTAAAGTGATAGAATGTGTGTCATGTACATGCAATTATTTGTTTAACAAATTTAATCGATGTAATTTTTGGTCAGTCTTGATGAAACTTGCCTGAAGAATGTTGGTTTTAATCAATTGTCGGACAGATTCAATACTGAGTCACCAGGGATTGAAAATTAAGTTGGTAAGTCAAATGATATAAAACATACTCAAGAGGTATTATTATTTACTTAATACGCAAGAAAACTGATGAAAATGTTTTCTTTAATGAAATCTGACTTGCTTGTCTAGGGAAAAACTGGTCAATTATATATAATACCGATACATGTATGTAAAATAGTAGAATAAAACATGAATACAAGAACAGTCAATATTTGTTTTGCATAAAGGGGGTGTTTGCTTGTTAGATGTAGTGAGCACATGTTGCTCAGGTTCATAATCACCCAATAGTCCATCTTTACGTCTTTACTTTTTTACCGAGTTAATACCCTTCATTTATTCATACATAGTTCGAAGAAAAATGTATTCAAAATAAGTTACATGGGGACACATGTATTTCTGTCGCCCCCAAAAAACTCATCTGCTTTCATCCTGAATTCATTTCCTATACATCGTATGTTAACTTTATTTCACACCTATATATTTTCAACCAATTGGAAGCTTTTCTTTCTATCGCATGACAATACAATAGAAACGAATATTGTACTATGTGATTTAAAATGCATCCACATTTTCTTAAATATATATAGCAATGTCCGAAGTCTACAGTCCACAAACTCCATATTTATTTCATATTGAACTCGATTTCAAAATATCCATATTTTTTCATATTGGATGGGACAACTCTTTAGAGGCATTACTTTCCTTGTACATAGCGGCAGCAGTAAAAAATTTAAAATGCGATAACTTTCTTAATTTTGAACGAAACATGACAGTGTAAGCACTTAATTTCTTTGTTAGAACATTTCCTATCCGATGATTATGGTTTCGGTTAAAAATTTCATGAAAAGTTGTTTTCGATTATTTTAGCACTGGGAGTAAATGTTGGAAAATTAACGTATGTATTATAAATCAGAGAAGAACGTATTTTAAAATGTGTGTTGTTGTTTGTCGGTTAAAATGCGTGAATTTTTGTTTGATGGATTATTACTGCTGTGTACTCGTCCAATAGAATTCAGTATTGTACTCAACACTGTTAAATAATCTCATATTATAAAGTGACCATCCAATATAGTTTTTCGTATTGGACGGTTCCAAAAAGGTTTTAAAATGAGTATAGAGCGATGTTTAATACCTTTTATAAAATCAAAGTCTTGAAATGTCTGATGGTTGCGGGGTTTTTGTAGATTTATTTTCTGTTTAAATGCTAGTCTATGAATATACATGAATGAGAAACAAATACAAATTTAATGTGCCTCATATCTAAGATGAACTCTGCCTGACCCAGCTTGTGATGTAACCATGGGCTGGAATACCTTATCATTGATAGATCTTATATAATCTAAATGGTCAATGCCTGTGGATACAGGCTGAATAAGAACTGCTTGTTCATTGATAATTCATCCGCATTGTTCATGAATGGGACTATTTTGTGTAGCACATGACCATCCTTTGGATGTGATTCGGAATCAGATAAAGATGCTATGATTGTCAGAAATACACTTTAACTTTGGTAGCGGGATAAACCCGCAACCAAAAATGTACTTCAGCATCTGCGTTATTATGCCTTCGTACCATTAACGTGATTCCTTCTTTAGTAATTACTACAGATCCCATTACAACATCATCCAGTAGCCGACTCTCTATGTTAATACAAAAATGTTTGAGTCATTTTATTTCACAGACCATGGCAACTCTTGTCTCTGATATGTATTCACCTTGAAAACTGTAATACATTTATGATCAGGTGTATTGGTGTAATTACATTACCCTCTTGTATAATGTCTGATTTTCTGTTTCATCAAACGTTTTGAAATTTTTAGTTTGACAACTTGAGCTTATGTTCACTCTACAGCAGGTGCATAGATCATTCCGTGTAAAATTTGGAATCACATGATATATCAAATATGTTTCAGAGAAACAGGAGGAATTTCAGTTGATGCGTGATTTTAGGTCAACACAGATACAAAGTGCAAAGTCAGAAAAAGGTATAATAAAAAATGATTAATTCTACTTACTGCAAATCAAATTTTCTTTTCAGATTTGATACAAAGACACTAATTGTTTAAACATTATAGCGTTAAAATGTAAAAATGTGAGAAAATTTAGTATATGACGTTTTACAATAGTTAAGAGTTGAAACCACTTAACGAAGGAATGTGTTTTATGTTTCGCTATGAGTTCTAAATCAAGACGTATTTACTGAAAATACCTCACCATAATTAACATAACTATTCTAAGTAAATGATTGTTTCGTCTTTAGTGCCATTCGAACTCGAATTGCATATCCGAGTTGTTGGATCAACTGGAGAGACAGTTGCGGAGGGGAGACAACGTATATTCGAGAGCATGAAAGATTATGTTGCTAACTACATAAACAGTCCAGAGCAGCCTACCAAATCTATTGATCAATCGGTTTATTGCCTTCTTGGTTACATAACCAACATTAAAGACTGTGAGATTGCTGACGTGTTTGACGTCGAGTCGTCAGTCGACATCAAAATCTACTGCTTTACTTGTCAGGCTATTGAAGAGTTTCTTAACTTGATCAATGGAAGCGAGTTTCAGAAAGAAACCATAGAGCTAAGGAAAAAATTAGAGACGCAGGAACGGATAAAGACATATGACGTATTAGCAAGCTGTTCATCAGCAAGTTTGGAAAACACCAGGAAACGTTTACGTAAGTATACAGTGTGAGTGATCAGACGATACTGTGTTTGAAAAACTTGCTTTCGGTAAAGTTATGTATGATAATACCGTGGTTGTTTTCATCAAATTGACCATTAAACACACATGAACGGAATTAAACCGAGTCTGCTATTATTTGCTTGATTGCAACCAAAGGATTATTGGACATTCTATTAACTATCACAATAGCAGTATTTAAGTGCCGTACGGTGGCTGTAAAAAGTCTCCCCGCACTATGTCTCCCCATACTTGGACGCAAGTGTTGTTATATTTTCTAGTTCTTCGGGATCATGGACTTCATTCATTTTTACTACAGTAGAATTCCGCTTAAGTTGGTGCTTAACAGACTCAATGAAATCGAGTTTGTTTTTATTTTGTTTGAGTGTGTTCTATGCGTCAATAGTAAATGAATGTAAAAGAAGAGAAACAAAATTATGTCTTTTCATGAAAGCCGTAATTTGATAGAAATAAGTATGAAATCTCAAAAAACGCGTTATATAGCATTAAGTAAAAATTCATCATTCATATTCTAATCAATTTTGTCAGCTGATGGTCAAAGACGGAAATGTAAAAGAAAATGTGTAAATACTCGCTGACAATTCTTATCAACTAATAAACTTACATGACATACAAACGTTATGCTAGCAAATTCCTGTACATTACACACATGCGTCTTAATATAGGGTCTGCCTTATTTATCTGTATCATGCTTGTCTATATATTTTCAAACATAACAGTTTCTTTGCATTTGAAAGGATTTAATTGTTCATCCATTATTCGAACTAAATTTACCTTAGATATTTATCCTTGTAATTTTAGATATTCATACGCGAGATCCAAATCTAGGCAAATGTTCCAAATACGGATGTCCTATTTTGTAAGCATCAGTTACGTACCTGGTGCCATGCAAAATATATTAACTTCATTTTGGTTTTTCTTATTGATGTTGATAAAGGTTTTAAGTTGAGGTTCCCTTTCATTTTCCAGACAATCGTTCTTCAACTGGTTCCCTCACTTGTGATAACCACCAAGGTGTGCAGTGCACGTGGTATTGTTCTGACCATGACAAGTGCTTTTGCTCGACTTGTAAGGATTCAGACCATAGGTAACAATGTTTCGTTACATAAGTATTGCTTTGTACTACTTTAATGTGGTTAAACAGTAGCAGCAGTCGTCCGAGCAAATCATTTATTACGCTTTGTTACAAGACTTAGTGTGTATTACTACCGTTATATCAACATGCAGAACTTAAATATATCCAACTACAAAATAAGATGTCTATGGGGTATGACATTGCTACTCTGTCGACTTCTAACCTTTTTGCTTTTTGTAAATTTTATCAACAAATTCCCTTCAGTTTATAATAGAAGTCCCTCTATAAGGATGTTCAAGCTATAAAAGACCCTTTGTACTCTTCGAAATGGGAAGCATATAGTCGAAACCTTGTCCGTCCGTCCGTATGTCCGTCCGTCACACTACTTGTACGGAAGACAACTCAGAAAGTACTGAAGATACCAAGTTGTAACTGTAAACAATGATAGAGCTCATTAAGAGGAAGTGAATGACAAAGAACCATAACTCTAGGTGGTCCCATTTTTTAATTTTCTCCCTTTTTGAAAACATTGTCCGGGACATAACTCGAATATTGTGTAAGATACTGACTTGATACTTTAAGTATTGATAGAGGTCAGTGAGAGTGAGTGCATTGGCAAGGAACCATAACTCTAGGTTGTACCATTTTTTAATTATCTCCCTTTTTTGAAAACCTCCGAGACATAACTTGAATACCATGTTTATATGATTTATAGAAGTCAGTGAGAGGGAGTGCAGTGATAAGGTACAATAACTCTAGGTGGTCACATTTTTTAATTATCTTCCTTTTTTGAAAACTTTGACCTGGGCATAACTTGAATACTATGTAAGGTATTGACTTGATACTTTGAATATTCATAGAGGTCATAGAGAGGGAGTGCAATGACAAAAACATAACTCTAGGTGGTCCCATTTTTGAATTATTTCCCTTTTTGAAAACCTTGTCAGGGGCTATTCCCACCTCACAGGTACATTTCTTCTTAACACAACGTCCGTGACTGCAGTACTTTCGGGAAGCATCCATCGGTGTTACCAACCGCCTTGTTTATCTATCAACCCAGCTTTAACTTTACACAATGACTAAGTACCACTTGAGGACGATTTTTATCGAGTTTGTGGTCAGTGGCCCAAATGTCATGCTCAAAGGGACCTAGTAAAATTTCTGGTAATGTTTTCGTTACCAAGCTCTTAGTCAGAAAGTATAATACCTAAGGCTTTCAAACTTTACACAGGGATTTAAATCTACTTCAGAAAGATCCCATTTTGATATTGGGACAGTAACTCACAGGTCAAGTTCACAGGGATACCTTAGTGTATTTATATGTGTTAAATTTCAGTTTAGGTTCTTGTTAGTGCATCTTAATATCCCTTCATCTACAGCTCCCCCGCCTAGTATCCTCCACGCCCCTGTATTTTTACTCTAAATATTTATCTTAGCATCCCTCATCCACATCGCTCACACGGCTCCTAATATCCCCTCCCATACCCCCGCTCCTCTTCTGCCTTTTATTTTAACTTTTAGTTCAATTTCTTGATAATGTATCTTAATATTAGTATTTTGCACCCACATCAGCCCCTGCATTGTCTTTACCTTCAGTTCAGTTTCTTAATATTTTATTTGAGTACCAATCATCCCCATTGTAACCCCCATACCCCCGTCCTCCCATTGTCGGCCCCTGTTCTTATTTCTTTCAGTTAAAAGATTGTGCCGGAAGAAGTTATTCCACATTTTATGGTATGCACTGTGTGTTTACAAATGTACCTAATTTGTATATCTGCTGTGACGTTCGGAACCGTGTTTACCTTGCGGAACTGCAATTACAGAAAGTTCTGTTAATAAAATGTAGTTAGCAAACACTAAACGAGGTAGATTTCCCGGACGTTTCAGTACGTTTCAAAACATGACATTCCACAAATCAGCTAGGACGCCTCGCTGTAGTTATGTATCCCTGTAATAAAGGAACTCCATTATCTACCCATTAAATACAGCACAAAAGTCTGACCCACACCGACAATGTTCTTCACGGTAATTCCCACATTCTATATAAAGTGTATATAGACTGGTCACAGAAGCTAAAATAAAAACGCCTTGTCATTAATTATGCAAATATTCGAACGGTAATTATGGCACGCGGAGTTTAATCCACAATGCTGCCGGACTACGTAAATCCTAACCAGATTTAAGACAGACACTGGCTGCTTTTAATATTCTGTTAACGTATTCCGTAAGCTATCAAATTGATTTTGTCTTTAATGCTTTATATCTCAATATGTTTGCCTTGTTTGGTTTCAGGTCTGTGTTCGTTTGTTTTCTTCTTTTGAATGTCAACTGTATAGCAATTTTAAACGTGTTTGCGCTGGAAACTATATAAATTTTATATTAATAATAGATAATTATTATATTAATGATAATATTGGTAATAATATACTTTAATAATGAATGCTATTACTATAACAAAAAAAAATGTGAATATGTACAAATACCGAGTGCGGAACGACTTCCTGTATATTATACCTTTACATTTGTAACCCCATTATTCTAATACTTCCAGAACATGTTTTGGACTAGTACAATTTGTATCAAAAACGTCGGTAAACAGTATACAGAAACAAAGTCTTGCAATCAAGAGTAAGATGGGAAATTACAATGTGAAGATAAAAAATATTTTGATTAACAAAGACGACAATGACAAAAGTGTATGTGGAATAAAAAGTGTCCGTTTGCTTCCTAATGGTAAATTTCTCCTGACTGATTTTAGTAAAAGAAGGCTTTAAAAACTGGACACCTCGTACAATGCTGTCAGCCACTGTGACCTACCTGGTCCCCCATATGGCGTGTGTTATATCGATAAAGGTATTGCTGTTGTCAGTGAAGGGCCGGTCGGCAATATTCAGTTTGTGAATATATCGGGTAAAATGAAGCTTGAGCATACAGTTAAGCTTGACCATGAATGCTACGCACTGGCTGTTCATGGTGATACTCTCTATGTCACAGATCGTAACACAGTATATACTTATAATAAAGTTCTTCAACAGAAAAAAATGCTGTACTGCAACCGTTGTTTGAAAGAATTTGAAATTATGTATGGTATTGCTGTTAGTGATGATGGCGAGAGACTTTATATTACAGCTCTTTCAGGGAGTATTATAACAATAGATAAAAACGGAAATCAATTGTTCGCTTTGAACTATGGTCATGATTTTGCCAGAGATGCGTGCGTTGTTGGTGATGGCACTGTACTTGTACTGGACAAATCAAACGTTGTGTTCCAGGTTGATTACAGAGGTGAAAAAGATCTGGGAAATGTTGTTTGTCCGTCAGATGGTTTAGAATTACCAGAATCGTTATGCTATGATAGGCAAAACTGTAGACTAATAGTTTCGTGTTACATGAGTAACTATGTAACAGTCTTTCAGATGCAGCATTCACGACAGATATGATAATAAGTATTCACATGTTAGTTTCAAAACTTCCATGGAACTTCTCATAAATGTTTGCATAACAAACCCTATGGTGGCTAAACCTTAATGACACTTACGAGCATATATCATTTTTGCAAAAGACTCATGCTTTGCTGCATGGATTTCGTTAGATGAGTTAAAGTGTAAAATCATTTTAAAATGGCATATATTTGACATGATTTGTCGATCCCTAACTAAGATATCAGAAGCATAAACAGCTAAAAAGCAGGAAACATGTTAAAATTGTTTTACTTGTAGCTAATGCAGTCTTGATCCAAAGTATATTGCTCAGTGAATTCGATCCTATTATAAAGACAAAACATGAAACAGCTTAATCACGATTTTGTTTTACATCAAAAGTAAAAACTTTAGCGCGAATTAAACTCCGGAACGTTTTTATGCTTTAATATTGCAATAAACGATGGTTGGTTGAACAAATCGATACTAGTACTACAAAAAGCTTCAGAATGGTTTTCCGGTTTTTTTTATCTAAACTTATTAATTTTAGAATATTTATTATGGAAAACATTGGCAAACATTTATTGTTTGACGATTGGAACAAGTTCTTTCTACTTGATATTATACGTAAGTATTGACCTGGCACTCATTAATCTTCGCCAATATTTTCGGGAATTTTCGTTAATTTACGCAATATTTGTATCCTGAAAGTATCTGTATTTCTAAAGTAACATATAAAGTTAACCGATGACACGGTGGCCTAGAGGTAAGGTGTATGACTTCCACGCACGTTACCACGGGTTTGAAATCATTTAAATCATTTTTCTTTTTCAATTTAATGTATTGTAATGTGATCGTTTACATTATTCTATGTATCATATTTCATGAATTTTAATTGTTTTCTCTTGTAGTATTTATTTTCTGGAACGCTGGTGACAGGTAATTTGTCTTTTTATCTAAGATACTTTTAAAACAATTTTATTCCACTTTTTTACAACGGGTAAATATGATTATTGTTAATAAATGAACCATAATTATCACGATGCGTTTGATCAAATAAGCAAGTCTGCATATAAACTTTTGGGGGGAAAAGATATGGTCAGACGTAGGACTCGAACCCATAAGCCTGATATTGGCAGCTAAACGCTTTGTCCGCACACCTACCTGTACATGCGACAGTTTATCAATTAAGAATTATATATGTAATAGTTATACCGCTATTTATGTTCGGAAACCGAAAATTAACTTACGGAGAAAAACGGAATATTCATGAGTGCCGTGTCAATACTTACGGACAATATGATTTAATTCATTGATCTATGCACTTGGTTTGGCACAAATCTTCATTTGACATGCAATACGAGCATTCTATTTCATTTTCTTTGTTTTTTGGTAGAAACGCTGTGTACATATTTCTATATGTGGTGTTTGTAGAAGCGGCTGCGCTCTTTGTTGTTGTTGTTTTTGTGTTTTGTTTTTTCTTGTTAGACCTTTGTCCTTGATTTGAAAGGATTGACACATCTTGTTAAATATTGGTCATTTAAAATGATTTATCATGTTTACTGATATAAAAGAAACTCTGAATGAAATGCGTGTTTATTTTACAAATATACTAATTATATGTTCTTTAATATGATCATAGTTTAGCCGACATTGGTATGTGAGCAAAATTATGAGAAATCTATCCATGTACTAACGTTTCCAGTGAAAAAACACAGGGGATAAACTTGTTTTAGCATTTTGTCCATCTGAAGTTAGAAGGCAACTATTATTATAATGTTTAAAGTCGCTAATTTCCGGTTTGTGTCAATGTTTTAAAAATATAGACATTAATTTAATCTAAAAGTAAATGTTAACGTTTAAAGCTGATTCAATGTATTTATAATTATTGAATAAACCATAAAGTCTGCTCTACAACAATATCAATAAGAAGAAAATAGCTTTTATCTTTACAACACAAAATGTCAACTAAAGTGAAAATTCTTTTTTTTTTTTTTTTGTTTTTAGATTTTTGATATTTCTGTTATCTTTTCTATATGTTATTAATTCTAATAATACCGTGAGATGTACATCATAATACTGCTGGTTTTTTTTAGTTTTATATCGAAGTTTAAACAAATATTTGATATAAAAGGATGTACAGGCTGATTATGATCTGCAGTGGTTGCAAAGGCAGAATCAATCGTGTCCAGCATGCTAAGGGTTAACATTTGGTATATGTTACCATTATATGACCCCTTAGCATTGTTGATTATATAACTGTCCTTATGCCAGAAATGGGTTCACCCTTTAGCACTACATCTGTCCTATATGCTTATACATAGGGAACATAGTAAATCTTCTCTCAATCCATTACCTTAGAACTTTGATAATAGGCTTGTATTGTCAGGATTTGAACCTCAACTCTTATATCACATGCCAGATATCAAGGCTCTAGCTTTATGTCTTCAGAGAAGAAGATTTTATATAAGTCTCTAGGATATATGCGTTACATGTTTTATGTATTCTCTAAATGTTACTATGATTTATTTCATCTAATGTTTAAATGATGATAATGAAGAATGACAGTTACTTTTTTTATTCTGCAATGCCAGTTACAATCATGCACTATCTTTTCCCATGGTCATTCATGTATATGTTTCTTGTCAGGGGAGCGGTGGACTTGTGGTTAAGGTATCGGCCGCTCAACCCGGGGTCGTGGGTTCGAGCCCCACTGGGGGTGGGTGGCACGACCATGACTTCTCATACCTGTACTTGCTTTTCCAGGAAGCGGAATGGGGAGTGGTTCAAATAAGCTTTAGGCTTTCATCACAAAAAAAAACTACAATAAGTATAAACTAAACTATCTATTTCTTATTTCATATTTCCAAGAAGTATATTGTGCTTTAACTAAATTGTCACCATTTATTAACTTGACTTCATCCATTCATCTGTATTTTGTGTGAATGTCAATTTCCTAAAACTGCTCCTGGAGGCTGCCATGTTGTTTACTGCAGCGTGTAAAAAATCCATTTTCATATTCTGTTGCACTTTCATCATTTTGTGTAATGTGCATTGATAGGATGCCAGAAACATATTTTAATTATTAACTTCACTAAAACTTTATATTATTGTTAATTTCAATCGCGGTCTAAATTTGGAACTATCAATCATCGGAATTCTCCGTTTTATTTCATCAATTACATTTTGTCTACCCAAATGTTCTTCATCTTTTCTAACATAAGAGATATGTTATTTTTGTGTATTATTGCTCATATTTTGTTGTATGTCATGTTATTCGTAATTTTACTTGGTAATTCCGCTCAGCGTATTTTAGGAAGATATTTCCTACCCAACTCTGATTGGCTTAGAAAAATTCTAAGTGCAATCTGATTGGTTGGGACCTCTCTCCTAAAACCCTAAACGGACCAAAGCTTATAAATAGAGCGACAAGCCTCATTTTGATTAGGACAGTTGCGAAAGCGCCATTATTTAAATTTGTCAACACAACTATCATACAATTCAAAATCATTCTTAGAGAGAGAGTAATTTAGGAATCTTTTCTAAATTTCGGATTACAAACTTAAGGATCAATGTATTAGCATTATTTAAATACAACTATAGGTATAACGTACATATGAAATCGTTTTAGTATGAGTTTTAGGAAACAGATCTAAAATTGTTAACTTAGGATTTTACAGATTTTAGAAAACGGTCTTCTATTTACTATGGCAACTGTCCCAATTTGAGAGCTGGCGCACTTCATGAAATATGATTATTTATTATATAGGATTACTATTCCGTATGTTTTTGGCAGTTATAATGCATTCTTGCATTTAATACAGAGTATAACAACTGATATCGTTGTCGTCTTCTATTCCTTGCTACTGCAGGAGTATTGAAACAACCCTATCTGGTAGTCCCGTAAATTGTAGCGTATTTCATTAAAGCATCCTGACCCCACTAAGTAGGCTACAATCCTATAATATATATGTCACACTCAAGGGCGTGGCCATTTTCGAATCTGGGGCAATACTTTGAACAATTATGGTAGAGAGTCAAACCCTGATATCAATTGCAAAATATCAAGACTCTAGTTATTATGGCTTTAGGGAAGAGTTTCAAAGTAATTCATGTATAAGCCTATAGTATAAACTGTGGAGCATTTTTCACCCTAGGGCAATAACTTGAACAATTAGTATTGAGAGTTTTTACCCTGACATCGTATGTCAAAAATCAAAGCTCTAGCTATTATGGATTCGGAGAAGAAAATATTCAAAATTTCGTTCATATTAGCCTATATTATATTATATATACATGTCACACACATTCATGAGCATGAACTTTTTTAACCTAGGGCAATAATTTGAACAGTAACGATAGTAGTCAATCCCTGATATCACACGCCAAATATCAAGTCTCTAGCTATCATGGATTATGGAAGAAGATTTTCAAAGTTTCTTATACTAGTATATGAGTATATAGTTTATGCATCTCAAACTCAGGAGTGTCGCCATTTCTGACCCTAGGGCAATACCCTGAATGATATCACAAGTCAGTTAACAGGGCTCTAGCTATTGTCGCTTCAGAGAAGAAGATTTTAAGAGTTCATAGCTGAAAACATATTTTAACCAGAGTGACCTATATGTTCAATAAACCGGAATCATTTGAACAATTTTGAAATTCAGTGGTTTCGAAGGAGAAGTTACATAAAATTGCTGACGAAGGACGCATGCACGCACGCACGACAGAAGACGGACGCAGCGTGATCGTAATAGCTCACCATGAGCACTTCGTGCTTAGGTGAGTTAAAAACAAAAACGTTACGTCTTGCCTCTGCCGAGGATCGGATCGAACCATAACCTCTTGAATGTAAAGCCATTGTTCTGACCATTACGCCATACGGGGTCTTGATCTCATTAGAAAATTATCATTTTAATTAAAGTCGCACGATGTGATTCGTTGGGTTATTTTACTTTCAGTTGAAACTTGTGTATTTACAATGTACTTCTATTTCTCAAAACAAATATATTTGGTACTTATTTATTACCAAAATTAGAAGGTAACGGTAGATTTCGCGGAAGGACAGAGCACAGCAACACAGGGCCGCCACAAATAAAAACTGTAGTGGAAAGATATGGCAGAAGGGTTACTTCGAAAATCCTACAACAGTACATTTTAATTATATTCAAGATACAGAAATGGGCATAAAATAGGAAAAGGGGTGCTGGTGTTGGTAATTTTAAAGTGGAAAAGCAACACTTTTTGATGTGAAGAAAACTTAAGTGACCGTTTCTGGTTGTCAAACGTGATTAACAGGTCAATGCCTAAAACAGAGCATTAGATTGAAAACGGATGAATATAAGAATCTCCCACTGGTTATAGGAATTTCCGACGCGAGGGTACTTGTTTATGCGATATCGATCCTCTTTCTAGTTACCGCCAAAACAGTTACCCGTGAGGCGATACTCCACTGATACCAGCCAGAAAGTGCAATTGTACCCCTAGGAATACGAAGAAAACTATGATAATGGACGGGAAAATATACTTACCCATTTCAAAGGCATCGCACATTACTCTCCTAAAACGCACAGTTTACAAGAAATAGAATTACTGTTTATACTGAAGATTAACATGACAATGTAGTATTACAGTCGGACTTTGTTCGCTCAAACTTGAAGGGTCAGGCAAGATTTGTCCAAGGTATTGGCAGTTCGAACCATCGAAAAATATACAGTATAAAAAAGATTTTTCCGGGGCCTGGCGATCAGTTCGAGCGAAAAAAAGTGTTTTTCAAATTATCTGCGATTGAGCAAACGAAGATCAACTGTATACTTTGGATTAAGATCATAGTGGATCATTTATGTGGGGTTTTTTTTGTTCCGTCTTTTCCCTCTATATATGTAAACTAGTGAAGTACTTTGAACTAAAAGTCCCCTCCTACATCATTCTTACATATGATTTTAAAATTAGCATTTATTTGATTAAATATTGTACGTAGCATTCAACAATTACCATTATGAAAACAAAAAATAAACATACAGATTTTGAAATAGTCAACGACATTTAAGGTTTTAGTCTTTGGTCTTGTGTAGAGCTTTACTATATTCCAGTAATTTTGATGTAATGTGACACAATAACATTATAAATTGCAAAATATAGAAGTATCTATAGTTTATCAATAAATGTATAACTTGGAAGCATATTGGTATTCAGAGAGTGAGGGCACTTAGATTTACAATTGCTCGCCCGTCTGTCGGGGTGACCGTCCGTCCGCACGAATTTGTGTCGTGCATATCTCAAAAATATTTTACCTAATGTCTTCAGCATGAGCAGTTATGCACATTGGAATTTTTTCGGGATTTTACTCAGTAAGATCAGAGTTACCGCCCATAATGCATTAAGAAACTAAATGTTGATGACGCATAAATCTACAAAAGTATTTGACCTAGAGTCATTAAACATCAGAGCATTGTTATAAAGCATGTTAGATATGCGCCTGTAGTTTTGATTGAGAATCCACCCAGAAATGCCAGAGTTCTGACCCATGCCTTAGTCAAAAATTAAGCATTTACGGCTTAAACATTTCGTTGCACATATCTCAAACAGTGTTTGACCTGTAGTCATGAAGCTTTATAAGACTGTTATTCAGTTCGCCAAACAGTGCACCTGGTGTTTTATTTAGGATTCACCCCCACTCAACCTCTCCCTCACCAGCAGGAAGTTGGCAGTTAGCAGTTGCAGCAGTTACAGCAGTTAACTGCTACAACTGCTGGCAGTTACAGCAGTTAACTGCTACAACTGCCAGCAGCTACATCAGTTAAACTTAGCGAATGTATGAAATGTCAATTACAAAGCTGAAAAATAGTAAGAATGTAACATCTATACAATGTATACAGTTTGAAGTAGCACAAACCTACGGACCACCGGAAGTTTGCACTGGAGTAGTACTTACAGTTTTGCTGCTTTTAGGTTTTAATAGCAGTTACGGTAACAACATTCTTTATTCTATTACTGTTGTAACAACAAACATTAAATTAACAGAATCCATGTTACTACTGTATTCCCAATTTTGAGGGCGAACCATATGTAGCTACGTTTATTTTTGAAATAAGATCTAGCATAAACATATTTTAACATAAAATTATATAAACAATACGCAGAGTATAGGGCCTACACCTGCGAAAGAATTCCACGAGTCTTGTCCGAGTGAATTATCCACACAGCGTGTAACTGATTAGTATTGTTTGGATAATTAAAACATGGTTCCGCTGATTATTATTTCGAGCGATTGTAATATGTTTTTTTAATGTAAAAACGTAGATGGAAGAATGGGGAAGCACTAGTTCACGTCTCACTTAAGGCACCAAATATTGTAGGTGGACACGTCACCGTGCAACGTGTATTTGTGCTAACAACGCTGAAAAAAACGTAGGAGTGCGTAGAGTGAGTTCTATCCTGCCTACCTAGTAATCCATACAATGTGCGTAAATTAGCTTTTAAGTGTAACAAGCCTTTCATGTGAAATAGAAGATTAAATGTATATAAAGCAGCACTCTTTATTCGTACCTGTTAAATGTAATTTTCATATTAGAATCAAACTATCATGTATTGCTTCAGCAACGGATTGTCAGTATGCCAGATACCTAATTACAAAATGTGCACATATTTAGTGCTTTGTAATTATACAGCATTAAAAAGCATTGTTTTTTTTTTTCAGAAACATGTTGGTTCATGTTGAAAAAATATTACAGTTTTAAATTGTTGCGACATCAACCATTTCTGTCAATTCAGCATACAACGCCAACATCATGTCTTTGGTACTGAATTAATAGAATTGTTGTGTCTAATACCTTTATAAAGAAAAAGACCTCAGTATGTTTAAATTGTAGTTACATTAATGTAACTGTTATGATATTACATTGTTATAGTACGTATAATATCTTGTCGGAACAATGTTGCCTTTTTTTCCCCCTAGTATCGTGTGCGCGGAACTAATGTGTCAAGGTTCCGATTTCACTGGTTGTAGTTCCAATGTGGTTTTGTCTTTTGCCCGGCATTAAAAGATAGTCCCGACTTGAGATCACATGGAGTTAATTTTGGCTAGTGATTGATTAAAAAATCTTTAAACGGGGTCAATCTCAAGGTGTTTGCCTTTCGATCCTGGAGTTGTAGGTTCAAGCTCTTATAGGGTCGCGACAACACCTTAATCTTACTTTTTTTCAAGGAAGTGGACAGAATAAGTGTGAATCTTTATGACATAATAGATGAAAGAAATAGATAAAACGGGAGACCATGTGAAACCCAGTAGTAAATCATTACTACTACAAAATCTAAAGTAAATTATACTTTGGTGATGAAAAGCGCATCTGTCATCATTCTATTTACCTAGACTCATTTTATTTTATATTATTATTTTGTGTGTGTGGTGGGGGGGGGGGGGGGGGGCGGGGGGGGGCAGTATTATAAGAACCTACTAGGCGAATGCTATTTAGAGAGAAAACCTGTCCTTGGAAGTGAAAACATGGTGTCTTCAGTCAAAACTACACGACGATTATCCCACTGGAGAAACATTACAAATAAGCAAATAAGCAAGTCAAAAAAGGGGAGGGCGTTCCCGGCCAAACACCAAAGTCCACCCTTGCTCGGAAACCAGACCTTAACCAGGATGGCCACCACCCGGGCGTGTCGGGCGTCCACCCTCTCTACAACGACCACCCGGTGGCACCCCAGTTTCTTCTGCTGTTGCGGGACTGGACCCCGACACCGAAACTCGCCATTTTACGTTCTGCCCAGACTTTGACGCACGCTCACGAAAAAACCAGACCTTAACCGGGATGGCCGCTATGCCGGGTCCGCATGCACGGACGCCCTCTACAACGCCCACCCGGTGGCACCCCAGTTTCTTCTACGGTTACGGCCAGGCAATCAACTGCTGGAGGCGAAATGGCGTTTTCGGGCGTTCCCGGCCAAACACCAAAGTCCACCCTTGCTCGGAAACCAGACCTTAACCAGGATGGCCACCACCCGGGCGTGTCGGGCGTCCACCCTCTCTACAACGACCACCCGGTGGCACCCCAGTTTCTTCTGCTGTTGCGGGACTGGACCCCGACACCGAAACTCGCCATTTTACGTTCTGCCCAGACTTTGACGCACCCCCACTCATTTCGTTTCTTGTTATACATTATATTTATTCTTTTTACCTCTCCTTTGTTCAATTATAATGATAAATAACTGCTTGAATATTAATGCATGTAAAATGCGTATACGTGTTATATATAAATTTAGTGCCGGGACACATGCGAAACTATCAAAATCTTTTCAGTTTCCACTTTGAAATTTGGAATTCCCTACTTTCGTTTTAGTGAAAGATGATTATAATGAATTATACATGAATTAATTCCCTTTTATTCTGAAAATTTAAATACATTTGTTTCATAGCATATAATACAGTTTGTTAGAATTACATATTAATAATTATTCTAAGAGCAATTTTATTTCTCTTTAAAATATAAAAGAATTCTGATCATGTTATGAGTAAAATATTTATTACTTATGAATATGTTAATATGCTAATTTCATACCACTTTAACTGTTACTGAAAGTTTACATAAATACTAATGAAATCAAAGCAACCAGGTCAGCAACTCTGACCCAACGTCTAGCATATTTTTTGTCACAAATCCGTGGGTTACGGCCAGCCATTTTCTGTCATAACCCAGCTGATCACATAAATTTCTACATCTAACCTTTTCCCTGCAGAATTTCTAAAAAGGACTGTTCCATCATTCAGTTTGCGCAATACCATTTACTTTTAGAAGGGGCGTTAATGAAAATTTACTGACTGAATAACAAACAGTGCAGACCATGGTCAGCCTGCATGGATCTTGGTCTGCACTGGTCGCAAAGGCAGAATCACCAGCAGGCTAAAGGCTAAAGGCTAAAAGGGTACAGGCAGCCCAATTCTGTCATAACCCTTATATAGTATATGTTACATTATGGGTTAAGGACGGCCCTCTTCCGTCACAACCCGCAAGTTCTTAGCAAAGCCTCATCTATGAACTGTACCTAGTATTCATGATTTTACTTGTCACATTTTATTTTATGATGTATTAACTTAGCTGTTCGCTATTGTTAAGGGTTTTGTAAATATATTTGAAAACTGCTATTCAGCTTGGATTTTACTTGGTCTAACTTTAGAGTAAACTTGATATACCCAGTGTACGAACCTAGGGTAGTAACCATCCCGCTGAAATATCTGCTGTTTGGAGCTATAGCATGGCTGGAAAGTTGCATCCTACGTGAAACTTGAGTGAACTGGAGGGTTGCTAGTTAAGTGCATCATACAAGATCAGCTTAAGTTGGCACTATTTTAAGTCTGAGCAGATGGAACGGTTACAATTATAAGGGAATGCAATTCCGAGGAATTCTTTCTGATTAATTTCCCTTTGATGGACTATGATACAAGTAGCTGTAAACTGCTGCAACTGCCAGCAGTTGTAGCAGTTAACTGCTGTAACTGCCAGCAGTTCTAGCAGTTAACTGCTGTAACTGCCAGCAGTTGAAGCAGTTAACTGCTCCAACTGCTAGCAGTTCTAGCAGTTAACTGCTGAACTGCTGCAACTGCTAACTGCTCACTTCACACCGATCTCTCCCTCTTACTATACCTCTACCTTTCCTGAGAAAAAAAGATAAATGAAGAAAAACAGCCTTTTCGATACGCCACCTCCCACCCCACCGATGACTTGTATCCCAGCCTAAGGTAATATGAAAGTTAACTTAACCCTGCATTGTCAACAATTGATATATGACCGTCGTTGACAGGAAGTAGGGGTATCAGTGTCGTATGAACACTTATGTACTTTATACTAATATGCCTATCTACAGACTATAACTGTTTTCAAGCTCCTTCATATACTATATTTGTCGTATTTTCTAGTATTTGGATATGTAAAGTTTTCGTATCAATATCTTATATAAAGTTATTTATTTGTTTTCTCAGCTTTGAAAATACGTTTCTCTTTAAAGGGACTAACCCATACATTTTAGGCGAAAAATAATTTCTGTCAGAAATCCATAAAAAGTGAGTACTCTGAAAGTGGCTAGTGGTACAAACCTATTGACATAAGATATTCTTATACATTTTACATGTATATAGCCAAATATATTGTGCAGAAAAAAGTAAACGTTTGCAACCCTTTTGAAATAATGCAGAACACTCGAACACCTTGCAGCTGCCTTGCGTTTTGTTGCAAAATACCGCTGCGAAACGTACGACTATCGCACGAATTTGCACAGCTGCCCAACGGTCCCTGCAGCAGCTGTTTGTCTTCCCACCTCTAGAAAAGGCAGATCCGCTCAGCTCACCCAACTCATGCTGACGAGATTTCAGACTGATAACATTTCTCATGCCACCTAAACATAAATCATGATCTGCACTGTTCGTCATTCAGTCAGTATCTTTTTGGTAAGCACCCCTTTTAACAGTTAATGGTACTGTCCAAATTGAAAGATGGACAAATTCATTATAGAAATTTAGCAGGGTAATGGTCAAAATGTAAAAACGCACATAAAATAAAAAATTAACACATGCTGTTATCGCATATAAAACAATTATCAATTTAATTAAAACAATGCCATAAAGTCTGTAATAAATACGCACAAAGTACGTAAGATCTTCGTACAGTTGTCTTGCAAAAGCTTGCATTTTGTTGTGCGGTTACAAGAAAGTTTTGCAAATTCTTACGACAGCCTTGCGGCATACTTGCATATGCCTTGCTTTCTTTTTCTTCGACCAGGCAGCGAACAGCGTACTGCTGCCTTGCAGTGTCTACGACCGGAGCTGACCTTTTGCGAATTCGACTACGGTACCTCTGTCCTGCAAAATCGTACGACCAAAAAATGCACGTCTGATGAGAACCACTTGCCTTCGAAAATCACTTTTCAGTTCCTTCAATATGTCATAAAGAGTACATTTTATTGTACTAAGAAACTTTTTTGCATGAAGAAACCCTTTTTACCTTCTCTCAGGTGGTCTGTTAATGAAAGCTGCACTGTAGTTTTATTTCAACTTGTATTGTACAACGCCATTGAATATGTTTTAAATGTAGAAATAGGCGTTTAAGCAAATAAACCAGTTTCAGTTTCAGTTTCAGTTTCAGTAGTTTACGAATTTAAAGACAAACGATTTCCCTCTACATATGTTGTTATTAAGCTAATAATACCTTCCAAGTCTATAATACGATTTACTGTCAAAAGAAATAATTAACATTATTTTCTCTTGAACAAAACTTGACAATTATTTGAAATGTTGAAATATCAAATTAATGTTGTCTCGCAGAAATATGTCAAATTAAAATCATTATTACTTATAAAAATTGCAAGGTTAATGTTTAAATGTCTATTTTAAACTAGAAACATGCAAAGAAATAAAGTAAACAATATGTACGTCAAAAATATTCTTTCGAAACTACATGTATAAGGTACATACTATATTTATATGACTTTATTTTGTAATTACAAAATGTAATTTTTTCCATTATTATCAGGTAAATGTCATTTTAATGCAAATACCGTTCATATTGCATCATTATCCGTACGTTTCTCCAGCTGTATCGGTAGTTTCCTGGATCATTATCCGTACGTTTCTCCAGCTGTATCGGTAGTTTCCTGGATCATTATCCGTACATTTCTCCAGCTGTATCGGTAGTTTCCTGGATCGTTATCCGTACGTTTCTCCAGCTGTATCGGTAGTTTCCTGGATCATTATCCGTACGTTTCTCTAGCTGTATCGGTAGTTTCCAGGACCATTATCCGTTTGTTTCTCTAGCTGTATCGGTAGTTTCCTGGATCATTATCCGTACGTTTCTCTAGCTGTATCGGTAGTTTCCTGGATCATTATCCATACGTTTCTCCAGCTGTATCGGTAGTTTCCTGGATCATTATCTGTTTGTTTCTCTAGCTGTATCGGTAGTTTCCTGGATCATTATCCGTACGTTTCTCCAGCTGTATAGGTGGTTTCCTTGATCATTATCCGTACGTTTCTCTAGCTGTATTGGTAGTTTCCTGGATCATTATCCGTACGTTTCTCCAGCTGTATCGGTAGTTTCCTGGATCATTATCCGTACGTTTCTCCAGCTGTATCGGTAGTTTCCTGGATCATTATCCGTACGTTTCTCCAGCTGTATCGGTAGTTTCCTGGATCATTATCCGTACGTTTCTCCAGCTGTGTCGGTAGTTTCCTGATCATTAGTTTCTCCAGCTGTGTCGGTAGTTTTCTGGATCGTTATCCGTACGTTTCTCCAGCTGTATCGGTAGTTTCCTGGATCATTATCCGTACGTTTCTCCAGCTGTATCGGTAGTTTCCTGGATCATTATCCGTACGTTTCTCTAGCTGTATTGGTAGTTTCCTGGATCATTATCCATACGTTTCTCCAGCTGTATCGGTAGTTTCCTGGATCATTATCCGTACGTTTCTCCAGCTGTATCGGTAGTTTCCTGGATCGTTATCCGTACGTTTCTCCAGCTGTGTCGGTAGTTTCCTGGATCATTATCCGTACGTTCCTCTAGCTGTATCAGTAGTTTCCTGGATCATTATCCGTACGTTTCTCCAGCTGTGTCGGTAGTTCCCTGGATCATTATCCGTACGTTTCTCCAGCTGTGTCGGTAGTTTCCTGATTATTATCTGTACGTTTCTCCAGCTGTGTCGGTAGTTTCCTGGATCATTAGTTTCTCCAGCTGTATCGGTAGTTTCCTGGATCATTATCCGTACGTTTCTCTAGCTGTATCAGTAGTTTCCAGGATCATTATCCGTACGTTTCTCCAGCTGTATCAGTAGTTTCCTGGATCATTATCCGTACGTTTCTCCAGCTGTATCGGTAGTTTCCTGGATCATTATCCGTACATTTCTCCAGCTGTATCAGTAGTTTCCTGGATCATTATCCGTACGTTTCACCAGCAGTATCGGTAGTTTCCTGGATCATTATCCGTACGTTTCTCCAGCTGTATCAGTAATTTCCTGGAAACAGAGCCTACAGTACAATTATTTTCTAGCCAAGAATTACAGTTATCACTTATTGTATTGGCACATGGATACAGCACCTTGCAAGTGTATTCTGTAAAATATTTTATACTTTCTTGAAAAAAAATATAACACTACGCGACATACTTCCATATTATTTCACTTTATCTACAAGTCAAGAGAAGATATGGATTCACATAACGAAATATCAAAATCTATAGAATAAAATACTAACAAAAATTGCGATTCTGGTGGATATCAAACCCACACCCACAAAATATATATACTGTACCTGTATTATCAGGGCTATTAAAGCGGTAGATTTTGTGTTAAAAAATCGTGCTGAATCATACTGATTTGTAAGCATTACCTTAATGACGGACCGTTCCATTATTAAAAGTTTAAGAATATCGCTAACCTCAAAACTGAACTATAGGAACGCTTGATTAAGACGAAGAAAAACAATTATCATTTATGTAACGGCCTGTTACAATACACCAAAAAGAAAACTATTCTGCGCATCATAGGTCGTTAACACAAAATGAGCCAACGAGCACAACATGGGTATAGCATTCACCTTCAAATTTTACAAGGACATTAAGACATGTGCAGAGGTCGGCATATTGTTTCCATACAGTCTAATTTTTATCATGGAGGCTGATACTTTAATGCAAAGCGTATCCCTCTGTACAATGAATATTTTAAGCGTCTGCTTAAAATATCCTAAAAAAAACTACTTTCGTCAAATTATATTTCACTTAAGGTAGTGGACCCGCAAGGACACTCGGCAATTTCCGTGCGATAACGTATCCCCAGTATACGATTTCGGCATCCCTCGGCCTTAACAGAAAATTGATTTGAGTCGCATCATGAGAAAACCAACATAGTGTGTTTGCGACCAGCATGGATCCAGACCAGCCTGCGCATCCGCGCAGTCTGGTCAGGATCCATGCTTTTCGCTAATGGTTTCTCTAATTGCAATAGGCTTTGAAAGAGAACAGCATGGATCCTGACCAGACTGCGCGGATGCGCAGGCTGGTCTGGATCCATGCTGGTCGCAAACACACTATGTTGGTTTTCCCATGGCGCGGCTCATTTTCAAAACATGCCGAAATCGCACTCGGAGAATACTAGACTAGCCGCTAGACTGATAATAAAGAATTTGTCACAAAATTTCAACTTTTCTAAATTTTCTTTTATTTTATGTAATAATGACAAATGCCAGTATGTTTTAGAAGTTTTCGCGGAGAACTGATTGTAATATTATCAGTCTGTGATATTGGACATAGGATATAAATAAAAAATTACAAAATATTAATTTTATCATAGTCTAGGAGTATGGCATGTCAAACGTTGCTAAATTATACATGTATGTTATTATTATTGTATGTTTGTTATTGTTATTCAATGTCTTGTCATTCATATTCTAAAATTTGCTATTGTTATTGTATATGTCGTTATTCTTATTGTATGTTCGATATTCTTATGGTAAAAGTCATCATTGTTGTTCAATATCTGACGATTCTAATTACAAAACGTGTCATTCTTATTCTAAGTTATGTGATTGTATTTGTATAGCGTCGCTGTGCTATTTATATCGCGGGAAATCGCACATACAATAAGAATATCAAGCTTACAAAAACAATAATGAATATACAACAACAATAACGTCTTTTACAATAAGAATATCGAACATACAATAAGAATAACGACATATAGAATAACAATGATAACACTTAGAATATGAATGACACGACATTGAATAACAATATCAAAGATACAATAACAATAACGAAACATAGAATAACAATAATGAGTTTTACCATAGGAATATCGAACATACCATAAGAATAACGACATATACAATAACAATAGCAAATTTTAGAATATGAATGACATGACATTGAATAACAATAACAAACATACAATAATAATAACATACATATATAATTTTGCAACGTTTGACATGCCATATAGGAGCTAGTCTAGGAGAATACGTAAGCGAAGGAAAAGTTCCGATAGTCATGACGGGTCCACTTCCTTAAAGAAACATTTTGTCATATAAAACAGAAATTCTGTACTTATGGACTGGACATTAGACAATTTGAGCAGTGACTGTTTTACAAAACGAGCAAGCTCTAATAAATCTGTGTCTTTAAGATTAAAGTTATCGTCAGCAGTTTGACTGCTGATGGGTACGACAATAAAATTCTAGGGAACACTTCACGACCTCAAGCGGACGCCAACATTATTTAGACCCTCACGGGAAACATGATATGACGCGTCTTAGTGATTAGTGTATTAACAAGTCAACAGTTATGATAAATGGTCGTGTGAGGAGACGGAGTTATTGTTTAGAACGGAAACTTCAAAGCCCTTAGCAAATAAATAATAAATACGCTAAATTAGATCAGGGAATGACGAGGAAAAGGACAAAATTCTATATCATACAGAAAATGGTATCTGCATATTGTTATTTCAGTAGAATCCACCACAAAAGCAGAGTCTGTAACTCAAGGGCAAAGGAATTTTAAATTTGAAAATCAACAGGTGAAATAATAAATGTTTATTTCCTAGTAGAAAGCTAACACTTGAACTTTATGATAATAGATATTTGACTCCGAAACCAAATGGAGGTTGGGGTGATCATAGAGACAAAAGTCTGTGTAAAAATTTTGTTGTATGAGAGTTAATTGTAACCTGATAGCTTATGAATATTAGTTATTCTATTAGTCGTTCTACAGAAACTCGATAAATCTGTAATTGAGCTTTTAGGTTGACTTTGAATGGTTACATTTGCTGCTTATATTTGCCGACTTTCGTCGTGCCTTCTAAGTCTCCATACAATATAGATAAATGTATGATTACACAGGTGCAACCCTTTCATTTAAATGACGAGTAAAATATTACAATAACCGAATATGGGACAGGAGAACGAGGGAACTGAAATAAAAGTTTTTATGATGATAATTACAATGCGTAATTTTGTGTCGAATAATCCGGTACATTAGCCACTAAAGTTATCTCCTCTGTGTTAAACGTAAATACTGACAAATGGCCTAAGACCACAGTTATTTTTACTATATGTTCTATATAGACACTGGACACTATAGCAATTTTGCATGCATTCCAACCCCTATAAAAATACCTGAACTCAACAGAACTATCCAATAGAAAAAATTCCAGCCACAGTAAACATTGGGTTGACCGGCTCTTTTTTTCCACCATTTTGAACCAAATCACATGCGTATGAAGAATACTCTCTAGATGGCCGCAAACAGGCAAAACAGGCCCTGTCAGAAAGTCATGTTATGCATATTCTGACATTTTCATTCTGTCAAATTGTACATGTACCTACTATTTCATATCTCCTCTATTAAATCATGCCATTTATTGCAGGTCTTTCACTCAAAAATTCTCCAATATTCACCATCAAACAGAGGAACTATTTTCCGCGTAACCACTTCCGTATAACTGTGGTCTTGTGCCAAATAAACTATTCTGCAGTAGAATATATAGCGGGTGTCATTGCTTTTCGAAGGTTAACTATATCATATGTCACTCGCGGAAAGCCTGTGTTATTAGTTTTGTTAGTTTTGTTATAATACCCCATCCTGGGATATTTAACAAACTAAAAAGTTATCCTTAATTTACTTCAGTTCCAACTTTTTACCAAACTGAAACTGAAACTGTTTTATTTGATTAAACGCCTATTTTTACGCAAAACATATTCAATGGCGTTTTACAAATACATAAAAATACGACAAAAATTAAGATATTTAATGACATATAACATAAATGAGCATAAATACCATTGTGAATAAACTATTTAGTAAGCATTAAAAAAGATCAGACATC
The DNA here is from genome assembly GCF_021730395.1 of Mercenaria mercenaria. Lineage (NCBI taxonomy): Eukaryota > Metazoa > Mollusca > Bivalvia > Venerida > Veneridae > Mercenaria > Mercenaria mercenaria. Next base: position 48,424,368 of record NC_069363.1, on the reverse strand, counting down.
AGATAAGATTAATAAAATATTAGAATATTAAGATACAGTAAGACAGCTGTTTGTTATTAAGTAAGAATAAGTGGGTTATTGCGACATGTCCAGAAGTTATTACAAACAACTGTATTTTGTACATGTATTTGTTATAATATAGTTCATATTCGAATGTATTTACACAATAAAATCATCCAGTTCACGTTACTTCAATTTCTTAAAAATTACAGTCACAGTCTCTAAAAGAGTGCAAAGTAATTTCCAAAATAATGAGTTTTCAACTTCTTTTTGAAAACATCTATTGTGTCTGAGTTCCTTACTTCGAGAGGCAATTCATTCCAGAGTTTAGGTCCAACAGTACCAAAACGTTTTGCGCTTGTTGAAAGGAACAACGAAACACCCAGTAACGGAGTTTAAAGAACGCAAGTTTCTTGTCTGTGTTTGTTTTATGAGAAGTTCAGAAAGATATTCTGGAGAGTTTCCAACTGAACAATTATACATGTAGGTGGGCATTTTGAATGTGATTCTGGCTTTGATTGGTAGCCAGTGAAGGTCATACAGCGCTTGCTTGGAACTGACATATTTTCTTCGATTTAGGACAAGTTTTGCACACATATTCTGAATTCGTTGCATTTTGTTTACTTCGCTTTGAGCAATACCATACAGAATGACATTACAATAATCTAAATGGGATATCACCAATGACAGGACAAGGGTTTCGGTAGCCTCTTTGATAAGATATTTCCGGATACATTTTATTCTGAAGTAGTTGAGCATTGCTGTTCTACACTTCCGTTTTACATGCTCTTTTAGATTCAAGTTTTCATCCAGGAATGCACCTAGATATCGAATAAAGCTCACTGATTTCACTTCATCACCTACAATGCATACTTTGTCAATTGAACACTTAGAGAGCTGTTGCCTACTACCAAACATGATGAACTCGGTTTTGGAAGTGTTCATTTTAAGCTTATTTTCATTCATCCAGTTGTTGATTGTTTTAGCACATTGTTCAAGTTCTCGTATTGCCTGGGATTCTACTGTTGGAGATGATGGTTTAAAGCGTTTATTAGCAGTGTGGTCATCCGCAAAGCCGTAAACTGAAATCGACGGCGGAATAACATCAAACAGTGTCCCCGCATATGTCAAATATAGCCACGGTCCTAAGCAGCTCCCTTGTGGAACGCTACAATTTAATTGGCGTGGAAATGACATGGCTGAATTGACACTTACACGACAACTTCTGGGGCGCAGATAGGAATCAACCCAGCTCAGTGCTGTTCCACGAACGCCATACTGCTTGTTTAACACATCAACAAGAATGTCATGATCTACAGTATCAAAAGCGGCACTGAGATCGATGGCAATTAGCGCCGTAACTTCTTTTTTCTCCATAGCATCCAGTAAATCATTCACAAGACGTAACAGTGCTGATTCGCAAGAATGGTTTTTCCTGTAAGCAGATTGGTTTTTTGGTAGAAGATTGTGTTTGTTTACATGATCATTGAGCCTGAACAGAGCTGCTTTTTCAATTAATTTTGACAGAAACGATAGATTACTAACAGGCCTATAGTTTGCGAATTCAAGTTCCAGTCCCATTTTCTTCAACAAAGGTCTTACAATTGCCTGTTTCCATTTTGTTGGAAAGATGCCGTCGCGCAACGACAAATTAACCAATTTGGTAATAACTGGCAACAGCTCATCCCAATACAAAAGCATACACATTCTTAAGCGAGCGCTTGGACACTGGTCGGTACATGTGTTTTGGAAACAAATAAAACCCGGTCAGGTTCTATTAAAAACAATTATCTCACCTTGATGATGTTCGAAAAATATAGTTTTCAAAATAAATCACTGTTAACAAGTATAGGTGATAATATCTAAGAACATCTTTTGGAAGCATAAAATGCAACCAATCTGTGTATGAGGGTAATTGAATGTATAAAAACACACTCAATGATTCCGAATGACAATATATTAATTACAGCGCCTAAGGGTTTAAAAAGCTGTTGTAAAAAGACATTAAGAGCGAAATTATATATTGTTCTGTTCATAATATGGAAGATGTAGCACTATTACGTACTATATACATTAATGTGTTCATGCAACGCAGATAAATTCATTTAAAGCTACATGTTAATGAATAAGAGTCAGAAAGACAAATGAAGGTTTTATGTAGGAAAACTTGTGGTGGTGTAAAAAGTAATCAATATGACTGATTTCTTTGTAAACTCTCTCCTGGTTTATTCAGACTGTTAAATAGTACAAATGCTTCGCTAGATGTAAAACGTATTTTAAAAGTATGTTACAAGTGTTCGAATAAAGAGCAGACAATGGTTCCGATAACTGTGTTGTGGTGGAAATCATAGGAAGGACATGCATTTTTGTTGTAATATTTAAGGTATAATAATGCCGTGATAATTTTGCTATAATATGTGAAGTCAAGTGAATTTGTCTTGTTTGTTATGTGGGTAACTATACACTTGTCTGGGATAAATGACACGAGCAACCGACTTTGCCAGTCTTGTAAAAATCAAAATTATGTTTGAGTTTCCTACGTCTTTTGATGGCTCCTGATATGTTTGTAAATCAGACAAAAGTAATCTGATCTGCAAAGAGGCGGACTGTTGACTTGACTCTTGAGGAGGTGATCGTTAATGTAAGTAAGGAAAAGAAGATGGCCAAACTAGCAGAGTTAGTAAACATTTCCACACTCTATATGGAACTCTGTTCTGTTCTCTACCCTATTCACTTCTACTTCTACTTCTACTTCTACTTCTACTTCTACTCTACTCTACTCTACTCTACCCTACTCTACTCTACTCTACAAAACCAAGTTTCAGCAAAGCCTTTGATGTTAGTAGATTACTTTTGAAACCTGCCCATTATGGCATCAGGGGCACCACTCAATCATGGATACAAGCTTTTCTTTCAGATAGGAAACAGAGAATAGTGGTTGATTGGTCAATTTCCAGCACAGCTCCTGTTATTTCAGGTGTACCCCAGGGGTCTGTTTTGGGGCCGCTTCTACTTCTGCTCTACATTAATGACATACCATGCTGCTGCTGTAACATCTAGCATGCGCCTTTTTGCAGATGATTGTGTTATTTATAGACAAATTAAGTCACAAGCTGATTCCATCCAGCCTCAAAAGGATCTCGATGGTTTGTCATTGTGGGAGCAGAAATGGAAGATGTCTTTCAACATAGCCAATTGTCATATTATGCATGTAACAAGATCTAGAAAAACCCGTTAATACAGTCTATATGTTACATAATCAATTATGGATAAAACATTTGTGCTAAGTAATATTAAAATCCCTTCATGGATGAGTTATTGATAATACGGGGAAAAAACCCTATCGACATTTGACCTCCAAGTGTTTCCTTAACCTTTAAGTGAGGGGTCTGGGTGTTGCGCACGACACATTGTCTTATCATGGGTTACATTTGTGCCAAGTAATATTAAAATCCCTTTAAGGATTGTTGAGTTACAGACCGGACAGGAAAAAGGCTTTGTTGGACTTTGACTTCCAAGTGTGTCTTTGACCTTTCAGCTAAGGGTCTTGCGCATGATATTTTGTCTCATCCATGACAGAGTTCTGGGCCGTACACAAAGCAGACCCTGTTCATGCCATGTTAATATTTGGTTGCCAATTGTGACATTGACCCTTGAGATAGGGGACCGAAAGTTGTGCATGACATACTGACTTGTTATGGGGTACATTTGTGCTAAGTAATATTAAAATCCCGTCATGGATGGCAGAGTTATGAACCAGACAGGAAAAAAGCCCTGTTCACGTTTGACCTCCAATTGTGACACTGACCTTTCAGCTAGATGTCCGGGTTTTGCACATCATACGTTGTCTCATCATGGGAAACATTTGTGCCAAGAAATATTAAAATCCCTTGATAAATGACATAGTTAAGGACCGTGCACGAAATGCAGACAGACGGACGAACGGACGGACGTTCCTACATATGGATATTTATGTGGCAACTCTTTTGTTCTCTCTATTGTTCTTTTAGCCGCGTAAAAGAACAATAGCCACATAAAATCTTACGGAATGAATGACATCAAAGATAAAGTACAATTACCTATTGTTCTTATAGCCACCTAAGTGTGCAACAGTAAGCTCGGAATGACGGACGGACGGAAAAGCGCAATCCTATAGTCCCCGAAACTGGTTTTCAACCAGTAGGGGACTAATAAGTTAAAACATAATAACCGTCATGCAATGGTCAGTTTAGTGCACGCAAACCTTCCACTTATTAACCTAAATTCAAATTCTTTAGACGAGAATGTGGAAACAAGATAATTTCCCACAGTAATAATAATAATAATTAATAATTAATAATTATTATTATTATTATTATCAACATCATCATATAGAATGCCTTAAAGTATTTCTTCTGCCACAAAAGTACAATATCCCTCAAGCGTGATCTGTGCAAACTGATACCTGTCGGTACGATTAGCCAAAAATGACAAAAAATAAGTGATTTAATGAGTGTGTCAGAATCATTAGTACTTAATGTTTTTCGCAGTCATTTCTTAAACTTTTAAAACACCTGTCATGCAGTCATTGATCCTGAACCGCAAAGTCAATTTGGTAACAAAGACCATTATTTTTGAATGTACAAGATAAGAACTTTTAACCATTCAATTATCACGCAGAATAATCATTTCATCATATATATATATTAAACAATAGTACACCCATACAACGTTCTCTGTTAAAATATGGTACAATGCAGTCTAATATGTTAGAATAATCTACATTGTATATAGATCAAAATAACTGTGAAGAATATGAAGTCTCAGCTGGATCTTCTTTTTAAAACTACATTGATTAGCAGGAACTGCAGGTAGCTCGGTGGGTCTGTTTACAATTTATTATTCTTTCTTTGACTTTTGGAACGGACAAGTTAAAAGTTACTATAATGGGAATGAACTTTAAGACCAAATCGATACGTCGATACAGATTGCCACATACACGTTGAAGAAAAATACATCGCTATTTTATACATTTTTACAAAACAAAACTATACATGTAAACACATGTCAGAAATGCTGATGATTTTAATAGGACATCTGTTGTTAATGTTGTTCTTTTGAGATAACAGGCAAGCCATTTTATCTTATAATATTTCTAGATAAAACCTCAAATAGTTCTCTGCAAACTTAATTATTAATTAAGAATTAAATGTTATCTTCTGTGTGTTTAGATCGGTAAAAACGCACTGGGTCATCTGGGAAATCCATAGATCGCGCTGTTTAATTATACCTGTCTAGATGCATAAAGAAAAGGATTCAGTCCTTGTATCTACATTTTACGGTGGCTTGTTAAAACGGTTTTTTTTTCTATTAGTGTCAGAAAGTTATGATAGATGCCACTCTACTGATCTTTAGATTATCTACGTAGAACAGACAAAAGGATCCACCCACGTTAACTTGTAATTCGCCGTTCGAAAAAAAAATCCTGTTTCCGATTATTTTTAATATCCTTAAGGTAGTTTTGCACGTTCTGATCAATCATTTTTCTACATTATAGAATATTATTGAACCCCGACATTTCAAAACATCAGAATATACTAAACTCAAAAATTTGGATTCTATGCAAGTTTTATTTCTTACAGATTTTATTAAAAAATAATAGTTCATAGGAAAATCACAAACTTGAGGATATTTTAAAGAGTAGAATTGTTTCTACAATTTAGATTTTAATAAAACTGCTGTAAATCAACATACTGTCTATAAATACGGTCAGATGTTATGTATAGGTACTTATGCTTATTTTTAAGACATTTGCACATGATTTAAAATTTAAATCCCATAAAACCACATTGTCTTTGTGTTTGTTACATATAGATATTCTACTTAAAAACCACAAATAGTGAATGTATAGAGGATATTTGTTTGTTTCAGTGTAAGATCGAAATGTATTTCACCGAGTGAACACTATAATTAAATATTTTCACGAGTGGCGCAGCCACGAGTGAAAATGTAAATTATGGTGTTCACGAGTAAAATATATTTCAATCTTACATTGAAATAAACAAATTTTCTTTTAATTTTATGTATTTTCAATGGTTTTAAACAAATTATATCCTTTTTACCGGCGCAGCGTCACGTGCATCGCATCATGACGTCATAATATCTATGAAGAAAAACTGTCAAATAGTTCTATGACGTTTCCAGATTTCCTTTAGATTTTCACGGGTGGTAAACACGCAATCCAATTCCCGCTGGGAATACGCGTTGCGCAACCTCCGGTGCTGGTGTTGAGCGTAAAAAAGACGAAATTGAGGTATGTAATGTTATGATTTTGCTTAGTGTGAGACAAGAATGAATGTTCTCGAAAAAAGCAAAATGCTTTTCGACACAAATATGATAATACATCATATGTGTAAAATATCTGGTTTGTAAGTTATGATTCGGCTCTATTATCACAAAAATTCAGGCGACAAGAAGCGTGAAAAAAGTATGAAATCAACAAAAATGGACGTTTCTGACATCATATGCCTAATCTGAGGACATTTGATGCTTTTTATGATAACTCAACTGATATAAAGTAACGAATATCAAAATTATTTGCTTCAAATCCTGCTTACAGGGACATAATTGACAAAAAAATAATCGGGAATGGGGTTGCGCACCGGGAATGGAGTTGCTCGTATACATCATAATGTATATAATGTATACGCGCAACTCCATTCCCGGGGCGCAAACCCATTCCCGATTTATTTATTTTTTGCCAATCTTTCCCCCAAAAGCAACATTTCATTCAAGTGTATGTAATATTCATGACTGTTTTACACGTGTTTGATCATTAGAAGCGTCACATTTCCAGAAAGAAGGCTGCACAAGAGTTAGAAAATTGGCATTTTTCATGATTTCATGCTTTTTTGACAGTACGAGCCAGCAGAGTTTTCATGATAACAGAGCTGATTCTTAAATTAATAAGTTGGTATTCCACACATATGATCTTTATTCATTTTTGTGTCGAATAGCGTATCTATTATAATGGAATAGCAAATCTAATTAGAACGCACATAAATAGGTAACGCACTATATCTTTAATGGAATAGCAAATCTAATTAGAACGCACATAAATAGGTATAGCGCGGTATCTATAATGGAATAGCAAATCTAATTAGAACGCACATAAATAGGTATAGCACGATATCTGTAATGGAATAGCAAAAACTAATATCTAATTAGAACGCACATAAATGGGTAAAGGGTATAGCGTGATATCTATAATGAAATAGCAAATCTAATTAGAACATATATAAAATGATATAGTGAACGGAATAAATGAATGAGGTAATGAGTTTTTATAACGTCTAATAATGCAGTTAAAGGTACTAGCCAGCACAAATAAATTTGTACCTAGGCGAAACTGCAAACATTCTAATCAATAGATTGTAGTGGCGAACATTTTTAATTGGTTGATATTTTAAAGGACAGCATTGTTGGCTCAGAAATAAAAAATGCTTATTGATAAAAGAATTATTTCGCCGGTCTATACTCTACCGGGCATTTCTATGCTTCATTGTGTCTCAAAGGGCAGATGGACCGTAATAAAACTTAAACACTGACTGACAGAATTATTTCGCTAATCATGGAATGGGAACCAACATTGTTACTTGCGTTTTGGATATTTGGTTCTCTTATGAATGGTAAAGACTTACTTGATAATATATGTGTCAGCATATTGTCTTACGTTATTTTTATATTAACATTAAAATTTTAACTATTGAAATAATTATATGTATGTTAGATATTGATTTTCAGTTATGAAAATTATTAATTTTCTGTTTAAAAATTTTATAGTATTCTTAATATTCAGTAAAGTGCAATTTGTGGTCAGTAAAATACAAATAAATCTCAAGGAATCTCCTCCATCTTGTGGTTAAATATCTTTGAAAATAAATGTATTTTCTAGAGATTTTTTTTAAATATTGTAAATTAGATAAAAAAAAACCTATCAAGATAATCATCAAACTGCCTGTTAAGGTTTTGTGTTACTTAATACATTTATTTGAAAAAAATAGTTTTCCTAAGACATGGATGCACACTGTTTCTTACAAGATATAAGAAAATAGAAATGTTTCTGTATTCTGTGTAAATTCAAAATATTCTTCTCACGTGAACACTGAATATTCCTAAGCGCTTATTACGGAGATTAATCTTTTGTTACATGTATTTAAGACAGATAAGATATACATAAAGTACATTGAAGATGTTGCAGTAAAATATTCTAATGACTCGTTTGAAAACGTTTCTGTCTCTTTGCTGAATGAGACAGATGCTTTAAAACACGAAAAATATTTTTAAACAGTTATTGTACGATGCTAAGGAAGTATTCACGTTTATTGACTTGGTCGTCTAGGTGATATTCACCCAGGCCGGTAGAATTCACCAATATTATCAAGCGTTATTATAAACCTTACTATAAACAGTAACTAAAAAGACGTTGAAAACATACATTACCGTCGCCGTTAACGGATTCGTTATAATGGCCCCAGGTAACCGGAACGTTGAAAGAAAATAACAACTTAAAGATTAATTAAAATAATAAAAAGGTCAATAAGCGGCTGATGCATCTCTTCTAGCCATATTGACACACCTAATTTCATAAGATGAAGTATTTCATTTCATTTTTGTACGCCCGTCTTGGAAAAACGGACGTTTTATGTGGTGGCATCTGTTCGTCCGTCTGTCCGTCTGTCCTTCATAATTCGTGTCCGGAGCATAACTTAGTAATTATCCAATGTATTGACTTTAAACTTGGCGTATATGTAGGTGACCATGATACAATGTGCAGAGCACAGGAACTGTTGATTCAAGGTCAAAGTCAAAACTGGAGCTCAAATGTCATAATTTTCCGTCATATTTCGTATCCGGAACGTAACTTAATAACCATTGACGCTGGTGGCGATGAGACGATATGCAGAGCGCGTGAACGAAGTTGGTAAGTCAAAGGTAAAGATCACAGCAAGGTCAAACTGTCTAAAAGTGTCATATTTTGTGTACAATGCATAAATTTATAACCATTCATGGTTGGCATACAGGTAGGTGGGGATGGGACGATCTATTTGGTCGTTATGTCAAAGGTCAAGGTCACTAATTGAGTTCAAATGTCAAATCTGTTCTTTGTGTTTTGTGTCCAGAGCACAAGTTCAAAACTATCTAAGGTATTAACTTCATAGTTGGAATAGTTTCTTATGCCTTAGTATTCCATCACTGCCGCCGCACAAAACCCATTCAACTCCCGCCCAACGCCACATCACATCCACTTCCAACAAACACACACACCATTTTTTTAAATTTACTTCTTCCTCCTTTTATCTAGAACTTCAAGCGTATATGCCCCGGTTTGTTTTCTGTATTCTCTCATCGATTTAATAGGGGATTGTTAATTAGAAATGAAATTTATATATTAATAGATGTTTAGGATTGTAGATTTTTAGACATGCAAATTCAAACCCAAATATTTTGCAAACATATTGTATCTATAGCATTGATAAAAATAGCATAAAACAAACACCGTATCACCTTCTGTTTACATCTCAAATTACATTGTTAAGTATGGTGGCTGATTTATGCCATTTCGTTATTTCGTTCTGTCGCAGATTCTTTCGTTGATTGCCGCAGCTACTCGGCAAAATTCGGTATGATATTGTCTAATCAGTCACCTTCCTGAAGGGGAATCTATATTGCATGGAAGTACTTCGTTCGGGATGTTTTATTCTGATTTACATTTGATATTTTACCACTGGTTATATTTTTCAATACGTGATGTTTTACAATTTCACTTATTCTTGGCGATAAGGACTTAGAACTTTACTCACTTGCATGATACCATACAAACCGCTGAACTAGACATTAAAGGACCAAGGGTCTGAAACTGTCTTTATGTTTTTCTAAACATAACCTTTTACATTTAAATGTTCAGTTTCATGTAACATAATCATTAATATCAATCTAAGCCTGATGAGCGTAAAAATGTTTTAATTTGTTTGTAAGGGAAACTTGATTTCGTTTAAAAATCTGTTCCACACTCGTTTCATATATACTTTGCCCCTTAAAGTCAATCTGTAGTGAATGAGATTTTTTCAGAGTCTGATGCTCTCTCTCCTCCCTCATACATCAGTGAGTGGATACTAATGGATTCCGACAATCCTGCTACAACTTTTCATACCTTCAATCATGGGTTTGGCGTGCGTCCGGTCAAGGTCGAAGTTCAGGTACAGTTGTTTTTAATATTTGCATTTCTACTTTAATATACTATATCTTTTATTATGACAGTCAATATATATCGTTTGCTTTATTAATGAAGCCTATAAAAATGCCCAAGCCTACTTGCAGGGACCTCTCTGGCCGGGTGGTTTAGGCCGCTGACTTCGAGTCACTTGGCCCTCACCACTATGGGTTTGAATTTTTGTTTGGGATGTAAATTTCTTTGATGAGAGGAAGCCATCCAGATGGCTTTTGGAAGGATTTCTTTACTCAGTTTCTCGCCCGAACCTGAAATAATGCTCGGAGGGGCAACTGGCGTCTTCCTTCACCAACAAAAGTTGATAAGTCGCAATGTAACCTTAACCCTGCTAAATTTCTAAAATGGACTTGTCTATCATTCAATTTGAACGTACCATTTATTATTCGAAGGTGTGTTCACTGAAAATTGACTTACTGAATAGCGAACAGTGCAGACCATGAGTTTAAATCGATTATAGAAAAAAAATACTGCATACGGCAGATGGTATACCGTAATTAATTCTTATCATTAATGTCGGTCAAATGTATTGAACATAGAATAACAATGTACTAATATCAATTTTGTAACAAGGAAAGTTCTATTTTTTGAGTTTCTGTTGTTTGCTTTTAAAGAATATATACATTTACTAATCATTTAGGTTAACAGATCGATACAGATATTTCTATTATCTAATTCATGTTAAGGGTGAAAAAGGGTGATCCTGGTATAATGATCTACGCAAAATAATAAATTTCATAGAAATTAGAAGGACAACACATGCTGTGTAAAATGCTTATATCACCAAGGCATAAATAAAGAAAAACAAACACATTTAGTCTGCACAAAGCCTTAATAGTATTATGATTTAAACATTATCAAAAGATTTTTTATGATATCTCATTTATCAACATAGCATTAATTAACTAATTAAGCGCTAAACTTGTCGTGAGTAAGTCGGACATAGATTGTCTAGATTTTTGTACTCAAACGTACTATTTTTCTTTGTAATTTTTATTTTAGGATATATTTACAAATATATTTGAATACTGAACATCAAGTATTTATATGTATTTTTAGGATAAGTTTAGTTTGGCCTTTTTGCAATACTCCTGCATCTCAATGTTTTCCCTTTTCTCGTGTTCTTTTTTTTTCAGATAATGTGTCAATGTTCTAAAAAAAACCTTGGTATATGTGGTGCCGATCAGAACATTCGAGATGGTATTATTAGGTTTCTGCAAAAGCACAATTCGCTTATCTGAAAGTTCATAATATATATGGCTGATTAAGAAAGTCAATATTAGCCAATGACCTCTTGACTTTTTTCAGGTCATGTCACCCACTACTGGGTTTATATATCCTGGTGTGAAGTCGGCATTTGCCGGAAATGACGACAACGAGCGCGGAGGCGTCATCGCCATTTATGACAACAATGACGTTCGACTGTACGGTGCAACAAACTCCGGCACGGAGCTAGGAAAAGCATATATCATTAATACAGATTAACTAGTCCGTCTTTTTCTCTATATTTGAGAAAAGTAAAAAAAGAAGGTATATAAAGAGGGATTACTTACCGTCATTGACTTTGTATGAAAGCCATCGCCAAGCCATTAAAGCGCTCAAACAGTTTTTAACTGTTAAGATATTAAATGGCAGAGAAAGGCATCCTTTTTAGTGGAAATGACGTCATGTAGTCACACTGCTGAATTACTCCCCTTAAAACGATTTTTTTTTTTGTGTTTTTTTAGAGGTTTAGGTGTAAATCATAATAATTATCATTATTATTATTATTATACCAGATTTATATAGCGCCCTTTTCATGATCAATTTCACGTTCAAAGGCGCTTTACATAGTTCAAATGCAGCCACACAGGGCGCATAAATTCATCCTCTACTAGTACAGACACAGAGCGATCTGACCAGAGGGACAGAGTGAGACAAAGCCCCCACGACAGAGAGATCAGAAATCAGATACAGGCTTGTCCGGCTAACTTAGCCTAGCTAACTTAGCCTAGCTCGTTGCGAATAGACAGCCTGGTTCTTTAACGTGCCCAGTGTATAGCACTGATACACGCAAGGATTGCCTGGGTTCCTGACCAGTACACCTCTAGTTGGGTGGGAAACACTGAAAAGCGTTTCTGAAAATTCCCGAGTAGCTGCTGGGGATCGAACCCCCGACCTCAGGATTGGAAGGCCAGTGTGCAAACCACTGAGCTATCCGTTATTTACGCTTTTGTTTCAGATGGAAAAAAATAAAGAAATTATTTTAAGGAAGTACAGTTCAAATAAATTAAATAATATTTCTATTTTAACTTTACTTCCTTATTTCATATAAAATAAATTCAACCTTGGAAACAAAATGGCTGCCATTTTTATCAAATATTAAGATGTTCATAAATGTCTTATTTTTTATACCGCTTTTGAAATTTCATTAACATTAATGATTTTAAAATATGTGACAGACAGAATGGACATTAAAACAATGTTTCATTTCTCTATCTGACAAGAGCAGAGTGTTAATTGAAGACGATCGTAAGTCTATATACACAGTCAAAATGTTATCAAAAGCTGAGTGCTTTTTTAAGTTATCATACATTACGGTAATGCTTGTATGAAAACTGTTCTATTTCATACTACATTGTTTAAGTAAGTTAGTTAGGAAAGTGAATTAAATAAATGGTAGTGGTACTTGTATAAAGATTGATAATAGAAAGATATTGAGTCTTCTTGACTGTTTTGAATAAAATAATTAGTTATCCTCATGATGCCGTTACTATTTCAGGAAGTGTGTCATGGACTTCTGACAACCAAGAACAAAGCCCCACCGGTTATGTTCGAGTCCGTGCGTGGCACTCTGGTGACCTTCCATCCCCATCATATACGACCACCCTAAATATGAAAGCTGGAAATCACAGTATGTTTTCCGATTTCAAATCCAAACGTATATTTGTAAAGGTAATCTAGTGTAACCCCTGGTTCAAAACATTCTTTTGTTTCATACACCATTGGAAAGAATGATGAAGGAAGACGTTTTATGCAAGCGTTGATATTATATTGACATCCTTTCTGTTTTAATTTTGAAATATTATGTTTTCACAATGGCCGTTCGATACGTCCTCGAGCTGTTGTATTGGTTCTCGGCCTGCCGTCTTCGGGTACAAAACGACACACAGAATCTATCATAAGGCCATTATAAACGTGTCTATGTGTAGGATGTCATATTGTGATGCAATCTAGATTTCTGCCCTTTTTAATATGTACTAGATATTCCACGTCACAGTGGCACTGTCAAGTACACGCCTTATCAAATCGTTATATCTCACCATTGCATGGGAGACATAATGTTTTTGCATGTTTTCCGTCTGTTTGGCTTCCTGTCTGTCCACATAAAGCTTGTCTAAGATTCTTCAAGAAAAAACCTGACCGGATTTGTATGAAATCTAGTTGTGTATTTCATCGGCATGTCTCGCTTGGGTATTTTGATGCTCATTATGGGCTTAAAAGTAACTTTAACATATTTTTTCTGGGCTACTTGTCTTAATATAGTTAATATAGTACCCATGTCAATATGTCTAAGGTCAAGATCACAATGACCTTGAGATGAAAATTGTTTTCCGGTCAATAGCTGGAGAATATTTCAGTACGACGCCATCAAACATCAAAACATGAATGTCTATTTTTCATTAGAAGTCCTTGTTTATGGGATCAGAAAGTAGTCTAAGGTCAATGTCACAGTATACTTAAGACTAAAAATTACACACCCGGTTACTTCAGACAAGCAATCATGTGGGGCATATGTGTTTTACAAACATCCATTGTTTTCAGTTTGGAACGATTACGAAGAACGTAGCCATGGTCTTGGTTCCGTTCCAGTATTGACTGTGGTGCAATATACACCTGCATGGTCTGTGCCACTAAGTGGATGGGTGTCAGAGGGTCAGGGTACGTATTTAGTGTCAAGCAGTATACAGCAGTATAGAACGTGTCACTTAATGGTAAGTGTCCACGAGTCCGGCATAGGACGTACCAGTCAGTAGACGGTTAGCAAAGTCAAGAACAAAGAATTTGATGATCGCTGGACAAAATCACTGAACTATTTATTTTAGAATAAACACATTTATGTCGGTATCCAATTTTGGGTTAGATCATGTTCTTTCCAGCTGAAATTGAGAAAAAAAATGTTTTATCTTATTTCAGTCTATCCGTCCAACTCTTTCAAACTTGCTACATTCAACATAGCGCTGGGCTTAAGTTAAAACCTATAAAAAACAAACTTAGAAGATTTATATCTGGTGTCGTGTGATAATTGTATATTGGCTTGCATCGTATCACTTTATGGAAACGTCAGAGGACATATTCACTAAAGTATACTCTAATGAATGCCTGGCGGACGGAGTAAGACACCGTCGAAAGGAGTCAGAGAACGTATGTCGTCTGGCGGTGAGAGTACTTTGCCGACCGATATTCTGTGAGGGCATATGTTGAAAGAACAAATCTAAATATGTATTCGTTTCTGTCGTGCTTTTTGAAAATGCACTATACAAAATTAATGAAATGGCATATATTAACATTAATATTTGCTTTTATTGATATTATGTGCAACTGTCGAATTTAGTCACAGCTCATGTACATATATTTCACATAGGTTCGAGCTCACGACCAATAAATAACCCGGACCTATATTGGGGTGGTCTGGTCTACGGAGTGGATAGCCAATATATCAGATTGTGGGCTCCGTCTTCCGGTCAGGCAAACTATGGTAAAACTGTTTCATTGAATTGTTAAACTAAATGTACATTATAACTGTTTAAATGAATGGTTTTACCACTGACTTTATTATACAGTTGGAACTCGGTATCTCTAATTCCAAGGGACGGAGCGTTTAACTTCGAGATAACCGATTTTCGACTTAAAATGAGCCGTGCCATGAGAAAAACCAACATAGTGGGTTTGCGACCAGCATGGATCCAGACCAGCCTGCGCATCCGCGCAGTCTGGTCAGGATCCATGTTGTTCGCTAACAGTTTCTCCAATTCCAATAGGCTTTAAAAGCGAACAGTATGGATCCTGACCAGACTGCGCGGATGCGCAGGCTGGTCTGGATCCATGCTGGACGCAGACCCACTATGTTGGTTTTCTCATGGCGCGGCTCAAATAATGTTTTGTGTACGTATTTCTGGACGGGACTTGAAAATGTTTTCGAGATAGCCGGCATTTTGAAACAAGTCCGAGATACCGAGTACTAATGCACAGTATCAGAAATCATTCATTATGTGCACGAACTACTTTAATATGCTTCATAAGTCAGTCAGTAAACGTAATGTGTCTTTCCGTCAGTCTGTCTGTCTGTTAATTTGTTCGACAAAACAAAGAATAGAGTGAATATGAGAAAAACCGTATTTTTTATCAGGAATATTTAGTTTCTGTGACGGATGGGGTTACGATGTGCGTGGTGGCGACTGCGCATACATCCGGGCCTCTGTAACTATCACAATGTGGATGGACCAGTCTGCTACAGAAACCTACAGTCATACAGAATTACATGACATCAGTGAAACAAGCGGAACGCACGAATTTTCCTTGTTTCCGGCCCATTCTATTGATGTTGATAATGACATTGTTACTGTAGCGGTGAGTACATTGAAATATGATATAAAAAAAGATGAATTCAAACAGAACTTCGTTGTTTATTGGTAATATTCATAAAGCTGCAATGAATAGCTTTTTATAGATTTATTATAACAACATGTTTGATATATGCTTTTCAAAAGTAATGATTCAATGAGTAAAATCCCTAAGAGATAAAGGAAAAGGTAAATTTTTGTAGTCGCTTTGTGACTCAAAGAACATAAGTTCTGCAATGCTTTTGAGCGATCCTATTTTAAGAACAGTTGAAAGCAATTATACGTAACCCCCGGCAATTTGCTGGTACCCATTTACAGCTGGATAGACTGAGACAATCCCGAAAACGTGCCTTGCAAATAGGAGTAGCCAGGAATCGAACCCGGGTCTTTATTTCCATAGGACAGCTCTTAGCCCTCTCTACCAATGCATCCACACTGAATTAGGAGTCACACATTTTCAGCGAGAAATTTCGGACTATACACATACTATGAATTGTTGCCTTTTGTACATACTACATCCTAGGTAAATCCGTATATATTTCCAGTCTTTGGCTACTGATGGTTCAAATAATGGGTATCAATTCTACGGCACAGGTGCCGCCATGGTAGATAACGCCGAAGGATGTGGTGGACTCGTGTACGCATACTCAAACGTCACTTCCGCTTTAAGAGTCTGGCATCCAATAGGTGTCAACTCTAAAATCATACACGTAGAAGGCATGGGTGGAGGAACATATAATCAAATGTCAAATCAGGCGAATATTGCAATCAGACTTTTCAAAGGTATACATTCTAAAATGTAAACTTAGGACAACAAAATACCTTCTTGTGCAAACCAACATGTATTTTAACTCGATATAATGTGTCCATTCGAAATTGATAATAACTTTTAGAACATTGACAACAGTTTATTTAATTTATTTATTTAAGCTATTATTTGTTTTGTTACATAATCCATTCATGAGTAAGTAAAACACGAGTTTTACGGCGACGTGCACTGCGTGCCTTTTAATCACGGTTAAAATGTTAGAATATTACATATTTACTAGTATTTCACGGAATTGTACTCTTGGTTTCAAGATTATCTCGTACTAAAACAACAATTTGTCTAAGATAACATTGTCCCCAGGGTAAGGTCCTTTCAAAAGAGAGTTATTTTCTGCTTCAGTGTCTAACTCTGTTATAAACTATTGTGCTGGTGTGGCAGCTGACCCTGGGGTCAACACAAATACGACCTTGACCTCACTGGCAGACGGTTGCATGGCAACGTACACGTGTCACTCTGGATATAATCATATTTCCGGGAATCTCATGCGTGTCTATGACTATTCATTGAATATATGGAATGGGACAGTACCAGAATGTCAAGGTGAGATTCCAAAGAGAAAATAAAGAAATATTTAAACTGTTTGAAATAAAATAAAATTTAGATACACCATTCTAATAGATAAATAGTTATACACAGAATCTGATTTTGATTGACGCAGCAGAAAATAGATGACAACTCCGATATTGTTTTTAAACTTCAATTAATTTTAGATGCTTCATACTTTTATCATGATATTTTTTTTTAAAAAATCGTGAACTCGAACTGTGCCCAACGGTTTGTCTCTAGTTTATCTTCTATTCAGGCTTAGCACACATTTCTTTGGTTTTAGTTTAAGTAGACTCAATTACATGAAAATGAATTAAAAGGATATGGCAAAAAATATTCAACCGACGTAGGTTAAATCAGCTCAAGAATTAAAATAATGATTTAAAAGTATAATTTCATGATGGCGATATGGCTTATAATGAAATTACTATAACTTTTAACATTTTAGCACCGCCAGCAACATCAACCGAATCTGGAAGTGTGTGTTTTAACCTTACTACCGTAGTTAACATAACTGCAGTGGTACGTATTGCCAATGAAATAGTTGCAAATCTTACAGTTCCAGCTAAAACAACGTCGAAATATCTAAGAAGCTTAACGAATGCTTAAGATAGTCGAAAATCATCAACAATGATTGGCATGGCTGGAGCGGCAATCTGTGCGCTTACAGTAGGTCTTCCTGTCATACCAGATATGATAACTGCTTTTAGGTTTTTAATAAGAAGAATAAGGAAATAAATTTAAAAAATATCTATCCTATTAATTTGTGAAAATAGTTTGTCAATGATAAAGTCTACACAAGTTCAGGAACAGCGGACGGACAAACATCCGACAGGAAAAGCCTCTTTAAAAAACCACAGACACCAGCACAGCACTCCACACGGAAATACTTACTGGAACATAATTGAGCCGTGCCATGGGAAAACCAACATAGTGGCTTCTTCATTCTCCACCATGTACCTAAATTACAAGAAAGTGTTAATAACATAACTTCCCGCCAGCTGAATCATGTTCCACAAGAAACACTGTAAAACACAAATATGCCCATGTAAACATATTATATAATCGGTGACCAGAGCACAAATTAAAGCTTTCGCCATTTTAAGGGATCAAACCTGTCCGTCTTTTTGGATGGTTTAAGAGTCCCCACATGCCGACTATAAAGGCATCAATATCAACACATTTAAGTTGATAGAATATAAATAAAGTTTAAAAGAATATAATGATGTGAAATAACACACGGATCACAAAAACGTTCTGCAAACCCTCGTAAATTTTGTTCAGCTGAACTATTTATCATTAGTACCCTTACATGAAGGTCTTAACGTTGTGCTGTTACACAGCACGTCAAACCGTTTCTGAATGTTAAAACTCCCCGCAGCAATTACTTCCCCTTACGGTACATCACGAGTTGTTTAACCAGATTTGGTATTTTTTAAAATCTAGATGGTAATATTTGCGCACATAATTGTTCAAATAACAAATTGAAGTGATTTTTGTCAAAAATATCTATTGGGTGTTTGACAAGTGAAACAGCCGGAATTTTTCTTTGGCGTCTCCGCCATTTTGCAGTGTCATTTGACGTTCTCGTCGTCACGGTGGTATCTTGTAAATGCAGCGGTTATAATAAATGCAAGGGAATGTTACGCACAAAGTATTTATGTTTATTCCGTGTGTATGTAAACAGCATCATGTGTTTATATATGTCACTTTGACAATAAATTGTAGGCTACTAACATTAGGAATTGTTTTCTTACCAATGATTATATACCTATATAATATATAATAGCTTTCACAAATAAACCAGCGTAGTTAGGTTATAATGAGATATAGATTGTTTGTTCAATGTTGTAGAGCCCGTCCCAATAGTTTGGGGTTTTTTCACTCCTTTTCGAAGAAAGAGTTCTCTCCAAAACCAAGTCACAGACTAACCTGCATAATTACCCTGTTAATCTATGTAAGCTGTTGTTAGCTTATGTGCATCTAATTGCAATCCAAGAACTACCCACCTACTTTTGACCATTCTTAAAGAAGCTGGGCTTTCTCGGATATTCCCAGGTGAGTAATAACGGGATACAATATCGAGAAGAAAAAAAATCAAAGCTGCAACAATTGCGTTTGAGTGGGAGGGGATGTGAGGGGAAGACTGACAGACAGACATACAGATATGTGAACAACATTTCTACATTCCCACGTCAACTTCAAAGCGATGAATACCAAATTATAAATTTATATTCTAGAAAGATTAAAGATAGAAGCTTGATATTCAGTTTGTATAAAAATTGCTAAGAACAAAATGGGGCACAATTTCATTAAAATGAATCTGAATTATCGGACCAATGTCATTCAGTTGGTGCTGCTTTTGCAAAGAAGTGTATGAAAATTCATTAAGTTGTGATATGTTCTTACTGAGATAGTGAACTTGCACCAAAAAATGGCTAAGTACAAAAAAAAGAGGATAATTTTAAAATAAAAGAAAGAGTTATACAACCTATGTCATTCAGTTGATATTATCATGGAGAAGCCATTCAGATGTTTAGAAAGGATCTTGCTGAGAAACTTAATACGACGCCGACGCCGGGGGCTATCATGATAGTTGTGCTGACATTCGTCACTGCGAGCTAGCATGCTCATTTTATTATCACTAAAATACATGATATGATGAAAGCTAGATAAGGGAAACAAATTAGACATTGTTCTTGCAAAGTTGAAAAAAAAATTAATTTTTAAAAAAGAAAAACATGTGGACAGGCTATCTGTAAATCTTGCAACGTTGATATAAATGTATTTACAAATAAACAAATTTATGTTACAGATTATGCTAGGAAACTACACTTCAATTACCACATATTAAACATAAAATGTAATGATTATGTTCAATAAATAAAGTTATGTTAAATGTTTTTTTTTAAATAATGGCCAATTCCCAGCCTACTGTTTCTGACAAATATATATTGATCTGATTTCTGTATTCTTACAGTAACAAAATTATATAACTACAACATGTCTTAATACCTTTAATATCTTTATTTATTAAACAGGACAAATAATGTATATATTACCTTTAAAGTTTTTTACTAAACTTGTAACACTTTCAAATAGGAACGAACATTTTTGCACACCCTTACACGCACACAATTGTTGTTACGTTCTAAAGTCGCCTTTCTAGCCTTTAAGTCCTTGTAAAGGATAATCCTAGATGTGCCCATGAAATCAACAACATTAACCAATATTCATCACCATTTAACGTCGGAATATAGATAAAAGCTTTAGATATATAAATGTTCAAGTATCCGTTTATAATAATTTAACACAGTTGTCTGACGTAGCGAAGCCTGTCTTCATACAAATGTCATTAAAATCAACAAACATGAATTTTAGCAATAGACAGTCCTATTCTTAGTGATTAGAGTTGAAATGCTGATGAATATGAGTGTCCTGGGCAATCTATAGGTTCAAAATTCACTACATGTCCAAATATGAGCCGCACCATGAGAAAACCAACATACTGCATTTGCGACCAGCATGGATCCAGACCAGCCTGCGCATCCACGTAGTCTGATGAGGATCCATGCTGTTCGCAAACGGTTTCTCTAATTGCAATAGGCTTTGAAAGCGAACAGTATGGATCCTGACCCGACAGACTGCGCGGATGCGCAGGCTGGTCTGGATCCACGCCGGTCGCAAAGCCACTATGTTGGTTCTTTCATGGCGCGGCTCAGTTATAATTTTTGTATTAGAGAGTTACCGACAACTTCCTCAGACGATACCGAATATAGAAAACGAGTGACTTTCTTTCAAAGTCATAGGTTAAACCAGCTCAGCCCAGCTCAGCCGGACTCATTTCAGTAAAAGGTGCTACAAATGTTTATTTATTTATTTATTTATTTATTTATTTATTTATTTATTTTTGTAAAAGGAAAATGTATGGTATATGCAACATAAAAGACCTTGCCACCGACGGATCGAAAACTCGATATTTTGAAAGAAATTCAAATGATGCGCATGCGAGTAATGCGAACTGCAGCGATCTTGATAACAATATCAGACAGTTTTACATTTATCGTGAGACCTAATAGCAAGTACAATACATTTACCCATTGTGTAAGGAAAGTTGGAAAACAGTGATTTCTCACACTGGACCATATAAAGAGCCAAAACAAAGTACATATTGTACATGAAATAATATGAGCCATGCCATGAGAAAACCAACATAGTGACTTTGCGACCAGCATGGATCCAGACCAGCCTGCGCATCCGCGCAGTCTGGTCAGGATCCATGCTGTTCGCTTTCAAAGCCTATTGCTATTAGAGAAACTGTTAGCGAACAGCATGGATCCTGACCAGACTGCGCGGATGCGCAGTCTGGTCTGGATCCATGCTGGTCGCAAAGCCACTATGTTGGTTTTACCATGGCACGGCTCATATAATAGCAGCAATAAATACACAGAATGATATAATTATGAAGATACTATAATGTACAAGTCATCTTTTTGTAAAATCAATTGTCCAGTATTTCAGCGTGTATGTACAAATCATATTACTCATGAAGCCTATAATTTTCTTCATCATAATGATCTACATCACCAACGTTTTCATTCGATTGACCTGCATTATATACATCACCATAATATCTATTATCATATCAACACTACAAATAGTGTGTACAAAGTAAAATACATATACCCATGTACATGTATAGGACATTCTATTTGGTTATAGTTAATTTTGGTCCCAAACTGTTCTCTTTACCTGTAAACACAGATTCAAGAAAAAGTCTTGGAGGTAAAACAACCATTAATTTTCTGAGAGAAGCCGTTACAGCATGAAGTCATGCTGTGGTCAGTTAAGATCAGCAGGTAATTCCTTAACAATTAATGTCAATCACAGAATAGTTCTCCAGGGCAAAAAGCTATAAAAATAAATAGATTGGCAACTTGAAAGGCATATAGAGCAAATCTCGCCAACATCCCATGATAACGGAATGAGATCTCGTTTACCGGAAGTGGCGCTTTCTCCACGCGCCATTTAGTATGCGAAAGCAATTATTCATCGGTAAATTAATTATCACCGTATGACCACGCCTTTTTTGATGGTAAGAAACGTGTACTTCGTGTCTTAAGACTATTTTACATTAAACTAATGTTGTTTTAGAAGCTAACATGTATTTTAAATGTAGTTTTAAAGGTACAAATTGTAACTCTATGCTCGCCGATGTTTGTTTTACTAAGATAACGCTGATTCACGCTCTGACACGAGATCACGCGAGATTACAGCCAGTTGCCATTCTGTGTATTTTATACTTCTTTGTACAGGGCTACCAATCTCGGCCTTTAAACCTGTTCGGAGCACAGCTTCTACACACGAATAACACTAAACAGTAGAAGAAACCAATAAGTTCCTATCAACTGGTCATTGGTCCGATTGCTTTACTGATTTTGTTGGAATCTCAGTCACACCAGTATAGTTAAAGTTTTAATTAACATTATTTGTATAACAGAAACATGTTAAGTTTAAATAATCATTTTTAGGTTGAGTCTCTGCTGCCTTTGAAAAAGTATACAAGACCTCCGTCGGGTTTAACCTAACACCACATAGTTAAGCGTTTGTTAGTTTAGTGCTTAATAGTCAAATTTCTCACATGAAATGAAAAAAATAAAAACAAAACAACAAAAACAACAAACCAATGCATTGCTAGTATTTATTATACCTCACTTTTGTCTACAGTGATAAAATCCCATAACCCGAGAAAGAGATATTTTGACTATCAAAATTATTTTCAACCTTTCTGACAAGTGACAAAGCGAAAATGACTGTCAGGTCATGTGACCGCGCTGACATTTTGAATGTCATAAAAGGGCAAATAACTGCTTCAATTTTTTAGCCAACTCATGAAATGATTGCCTCCCTTGTACATATATATATATATAGTAGTGACGTCAACTATTCGATGTGTACACAAGCGATTCAGACGACAGTAACTGTCAGAAAGAAAGACAAATTAGAAACATTTTACCTTAATTTTGTTCGGTATAATAAAATAAATATCAGCTTGTGTGACTTTGATATTGTCAACCCTCGAAACAGTTTCTGCCCTCGGGTTGACAATATCAATGTCACACGCGCTGCCATATGATATTTATATATTGTCTTATTTCTGAATGGGCAGTGTGACATTTAGCGTTGGTGTTGCGACATTTAACGGTGGTATAACATTTTGCGACATTTAGCGTTAAAGGTGTGACATGATAGTGGCAGGTAAGTTTGCGACATTTAACGGTGGTTGCGACATTTAACTGTGGTTGCGACATTTAGGGACGGTGCGACATTTAACTGCGCCACAACAGTCAATCATATTTTACTAACAATTTAGGACATTTGTTATAACATTTTTCTGTTAGAAATTTATTTAAGAAACAGAAAGAGCCATTACATACACTTATGTCCCCATTAAAAATGTTTTCTTTTTACCTTAAATTTTGTATTTGCCCCCTTTAATTTGAACGTATCTAAAAAGTCGGAACATTTCATCCGATTTCAATGTTATATCTGGTTTTACATTTTCATTTGATGTCGAGATATTTTAACAATTGAACCACAATGCAAATTTATAAAATGCCTGTATCTAAGGATCATTATATCATTTTTAATGCAAGTATTTGACAAAGATAATAAAATTGGTCTTGTATTTATACCATTCCATAGGCAAAGTAGAATTGTCAACTTTATTTTGTACTAAAACTATACCTTGTACATAAAAAAGTTGAAACTGAATCTAACATGCATTATATGCTCCGCGGTTATGAATAAGTGTATATGATCAGATGTTACAGTCTGAAACTGATTTAACAGGAAAGTCCTTATGCCACTTATTTAAAACATTGCCTCATGTGTTGTAATACAGTTTCCTACCATGACGATTCAAAGGAAATAGTACATGTACATGTATAAAATTCCTGTCCAACGACAAATGTATCACCTAAAAAGAAATATCTTAAGTTTTTGAAGTGGTGCAAAACTGAAAGTTGTGGGAATTTGGGGAAATAATACAAGTAACAGACATTTAAATTTGTGAAAGAAAACACGAAAGAATATCACAGCGTGCAGGAAACAATTAAAAGAGCTAATGAGTTTGTATTTCTTTAAACGAATTAATAACATCAATTCTTTGGTTTATTTTCATGGAAATTTCCTAAATAACTTTTAAAAAAGTGAGTGTTAGCTTCCTGGCTCTAACTTTGTTTTATAACCGTTGAATAAAATGTACAGGATTATATATACTTTATTTTAAAGGTAGGTTCAATGACAAGATACATAAACAAGTTGTGAAAAAAATAAACGTGTCAAGTTCATAATAATAGAACGATTTTCTACTGCATTCTATAAAGATAATATTAAAGCGGCATTATGCGCATCTTACTGCTCATAGTGTGTTTTTGGTGAATGTTTTATAAAAGAAATTTTCAGTTGCTGTACATTTAAATGTGTTAAATAAACGACAATGCCGCATAAGTATTTGAAGCTGATGCTTTAGAAAAAAACGAAATTAGACTAATAGAAAAATAGTTATTTTCTGCAAATTTCTATGCAGTGATCTCCCTTACCTATAAATAGAGATTTCTGAACTTGAAGGGAAGCAACTCCTGCGTGCCGTTTGACTTTTCCTAAAAAGACTGCCCCAGTCAAAATAAGAAATGTTATATTTGGAAACTTATTATTTCGTACCGGTAACAGGAAGAGTTTGGTACATTGGGTTAAAAGCTATAATTTCTTCTAACTTTTTTTATACAAACATTTATTTAAGCTGAATTTTTACTTGAAAATTCCACTTTAAAAATATGATTAAGCTATTATAAACGTATGTATGTTTTATGCCATGATATATTGCATTTTCGTGAAGGTGGGAATATATATAGAAAAACTTCTTTTTGCAATGTACCAAAGTTCCATATTTTCATAAACACACTTCGCCTTTTTTTTCAGAAAATATTTAATCCACCCGAGTTACGAAAATGATGGCTGGCAAAACTGATAAAGATTTATCACTTTTGGTCTTCTCTACCTTGGATAACTTTGGTTTCAAGAAAGAAAATGTAACTGCACGTTTTCGACATTCTGAAGAGATGTTTAAAAAGATGAACTGTCAAATTGAAAGCTGTTACGAACAGTCTTTGAGAATGATACCTGCTGGCAGTTTTGCTGAAGGACTTTATTTGTCAGGGAGTGATCAAGATTTTATGTTTGTAGTTAAAGACGCAGTCTGTCTGGACCTAGGAAGTGAGTGTGAACACTTCATTGTCTTGGAAACTGATTATACTAATACCCCTCCTGGTTACACAAAGGCACTTTATACAAACATACCCGGAACAAATCAACATCAAGTATCTACCATTCTTTCCTTTGGCATATGCGGGTACAAATCTGTGGCAAATTATCCTTACGTATCTAGTGCAAAATTCAGAAGCAGCTGTTATGGTATTCATACGATGCGTCCAATGAGCACAAAAAATGGGATTGAATCCAATATACGTACAACAAATGGTCCTGCTATAACAAACACAGTGCAAATAGGAAACTCTTGTTTTGAAAGAGACACTGTTTATTCGGTGTACTTCTATGGAAGTGACATTTTACTTAAGTGGGCTAATAGGAGGAGGTTATATAATTGGCCCTCAGTTGAGATTGTAAAGGAAATATCAGAAATGGAAGGATATATTGTACCTATCGGGGATAAACAAAGTGAAAACCAAAATTTGGAATGGCGCATCTGTTACACTACTGCCGAAATAGAGTTAGTTTCGAGTCTAAGTGATATTCAAATGAAACTTTATGTTTTACTAAAACTAGTGGCAAAAAATGTTTTAAAACCGGTATGTAAAGCATTAACTTCCTATGTTGTAAAGAATGTTGTTTTCTGGATAGTGGAAGGAACACATCCGGAACAGCTTTCAGCAGACAATTTAGTTAGTCTATTATTGAAATCATTGCATTTTATAAAATGCTGTTTAGAGGAAAACCACTTTCCAAACTACATGATCCCCGAGAGAAATCTTTTAAGAGGTGCAGTAGTCGGTAAAGAGAAACAGAATGTCATAAATTTCCTTTCTGACTGCTTAAGAGAAGGCGGAACTGTTATGCTAAGGGTTCCAAAATTGTATAAGTGTGTTTCCTACAGGGTCACAAATCCAGAAAATAGTGTATTTTATGAAAAATGGAGGGATGAGGTAGAAAACCAACGCAACGTTATAATGCTACAACTACTTGATCATATTGATATAAACTCGTGGTTAAAGCCTGAACATCTAACTGTTACAAATTACAAAATTTCTAAGGATAAAAGGATTTTAACAAATAAAAAGAAATTATTTTTAACTGTAGTACCTGACTGTGTATCCCTATGGCTTACAGGAAAATCAATTGATGAAATATCTGAAATATATAAAAGTAGGTTACAGGCAAGAATGCTTTTATAAAGTAACTGTCGGATTTAGTATGTTATGTATTTGTTGCTGGTGTAAAAGCAGACATTTCGCGTGGGTTTAATTTTCGCTATATTCGCGAGGCCTATCTCGCGAAAATTAATCCTAGCGTAAATATTCACCATTAGTTTAATTTAATTTCAAGTAGGATACCATTTTTACAATTTCGCGAATATTAAACCTCGCAAACATACTCAAAATTTCAAATCGCGAAATTTTGACCCAACGAAAGTATATGCTTTTAAAATACATTGAGACGATTTCCTGTTTGATGAGCTGACCTTATCTTAGCACTTCTAGAATTCAACAAAACTGAACATATTGTACCGCTCTGAAACGCAAAATTGAAAAAATCGTCAGTGGTAGATTTTTATCATAAATGGCCTCTAGTTCATCGTACATCAAAAAAAACAACAGATCGCTGTACTATTCATTTCGTCACTTACAGTATGCATGATTTTAAAATTAAATATTAGAAATACGTAATATGTCTAATTTCTTATACATGCAATTTTGTTAACTGTCACAATTGCATTAATTATTAGAGTATTCAATACTCAGGGCTTCTGTATAAAAGAGAGTGCTACTGTTTATTTACATGTTGCTAAAAATAGAAACGCCGCAATACTGTGCGATTTTAGTGAGAAATTGACACTTATTTTTCTTTTACCTTTCTCTTACAGAGATGTAATTTCAAATAACATGAACTTTACTTTTCTGTGCAACCGTAATTGTAAGGCGATAGGCTGTAATTATTTACAAAATAATTTCATCTGTGTGTATTCATTATAAATATGTTTTGCTGGTGACAAAATAACTGTCCCCATGCTCATTAAAGAAAACTATTGATAAGGAAACATCCAAAGTTTATTTTAAACTACTTTATTCAGTCATTATACTGTTATTTATTGTGACCTGATTTAAATAAAAGTAATTGTTGTTGCTGTTGTTGTAATATCATTTATCAGAATCTACGGAGCCCCTATAGTAACATCCGACACTTTTATTTTAGATATTTCATTCTTTCTTTTCTTTTAATTCGTAAAAAAAAACGTAATAATAATTCCTAAATACGAAAAAAATATTTCATAGTCATTAAATATTATTTCGTAAATACGAAATGTTAATGTGGTTTTACGCTGAATTATTTCCACGAAATGTTTTTGAATGAAATATCACCTTCGTAATTACCAAACGAAAAAGGAATGTAATACCTGAAATAAAGGTACGTAAATACGAAATATCATTTAGTAACTACTTGAAATATTATTGCGTTTTTTTTCTCCGACTTACTATTTCGTAAATACAAAATAATATATTCTGTTCTTTTATTTTTAGATATTACTTTTTTTATTTCGTAAAAAACGAAATAATATTTTGTAAAAACGAAATAATATTTCGTAATTACGAAACAATGTTTCGTAAATATGAAAGTAAAAAATATGTGATATCTAGAATAAAAGCGTCGAATGTCAGTTTAGGGATTCGGTATTTGCTATAAAGTAATATTCAATAATGATAATTAAGTAATTAATACAATATTTCACCCAAGTTAGAAGGCTGTAAATACTGACTGACAATATGAATCCTTGTAAAGGTGGTCAATCACGTTTTAGCAACATTTATCCTGGGTATACAGGCAGACCGTCGTTGCTATGCACTAGGCCAGTATGTTTACCCTTCAAAATGTTCTACTGTATACTAACCTGGACTGTAAGTTTATTTTCTTTAGTTAAACTAAGTTTAGAGCTGGTCTATTTCTACTCGGTTCTTCTTTAATTTACATGTGTATATAACATCAAGGAAAAAGCACAGGTCTGTATGCATATGGCTAATATACAATATAAAGCCAACATGTTGGAAAGTCTTGAATGCCTTGCTATTTAATATCAATATATCTTTAAGCTTTACAACGGACTTTTCTTCATCTCGTAGCTTACTATATTCTCTGCCAACATACTTATTTCATTTTTATTTAACTTTGTTAGGGTGTCCATAACTGCCTCCCCGACTTTTTGTATGTGTGGTTATCTTATATTCGTATTGCCTTACTGCTGTTGCTATATGGACTATCGGATGATGTGGATGAATAATTAATAACGTCGAAAATTGGTTTTAACTAAGATTATCATAAGTAAACAATTAGTTATTCTCTGCCAATGCTTAAAGGCCTAGATTCACTACTATGTAAGTGCCTCCCCCACCCCCTCCCCACGCACCTCCAAATCCAGTAAACAATCAATCAATCAAATATTCACTCAGTGCATCATACATGATACAAACATGAGGTATATATATAGTAATACGTTTTAAACAGCGGTACATAGCAAATCTAATTTACAGAGAGTAAACAGAATATGTTTCGTAAAACATAACCATCTATTGTTTACAATTCTTTTTTTTTTTTTACAATATTAGTAATCATAAATCTACGTTATGAGGACAGTATATGTATGTCGCATGTGGAAAAGATTCCCCACCCCCACACCCAGCACGAGTCCGTTGCTAACTTGACAGAAAAATCTGGGAAATATGAGCAACGAATTCCACCAGACGCACGACACCCATCGGATGAGCGACGAACCCGTACCAATGCGACATACACTTAACACTATTTTTATTTATCTTTTACTGTTTTATCAATCATCGGTATGCAAATTTTTGGAATAACGTTATTTAAATAATTAATTTGACTAGGTATATTTGTTTTGTCGAATTACAAATTGGTTTGAATCTAGTAATTGGCACGAAAATGTGTATATTTCAGACTGTCAAAAAAGTGACATCTCTTGTAATTTTTAAACACTGACCGTCTATCTTTTGTTCATGAATAATAGCGTTGGACGGTTCATTCAAATTTATATAATGCTTTGGAAAGAAGAGTAAAATTTAATTGCAACTCTATTTTAATTTTCTATGAAAGAAATCTTGCTATGATGTGTAAATTTAATTTTTATGGTTAGTTGTGCGTGATGCATGGATTCCATGCTTTTAAGTTGATACACACAAGTTTGGACTTGCCGTTTCTGCGTGTTATTTTGAAAGTGTGCAACTTCAGTTTGGATATTACGAAGGAAGTGTGAAGGATGTTGTTAAATTATGTTCGTGATTAGCGTATAAGCGATGTGAGTTTAATGTCATCTATATAGTATTTGTATTATGATGTGATGCTATATATATAGAGAACTTTGTACTTGCGTTGTTCAACTGTGTATTCTAAACAACTCCCATCTTATCTGCTGCTTATCAGCGATTATGTAGCAGTAGCTGATAAGAGGGCAATTAACAAAGCAGGGGTCCCAACTAGACCATGAAGATGTGTGTGCAGTAGAGTTGAAAGAAATTAATTCTCCTTCAGTGAATGTGAAATAATGAAAACACTAATACACTTGTAACTACCACCGACTTTCCAATAAACAATGATACTTGATTATTGGAATCCATTCTCCTCCATCAGAGGTTCGTCAAAATCCTGGGAACCAAGATAGACCTCTGGTATGCGAGAATGATTGGCACCATACTGTGATAGTAATTAGCCCCCAGACAGAAATCTCTTGGCCCACTGCCAAGATCTAGGCCTTTTAGGTGTCGATAACTGCCTACATTGCTCCCTCCCATCGTGTATGAATAGTGTGATAACACCGTTTTGCTATAACTTATTTCTTAAGTAAACAAAGAAGACAACGGAAACTTATTATAGGTATCTGCGGTTGAAAAGAAAATGAAAGTGCGCTTAACATGTTTTATTGCAATCTTCATTAAACAAAGAAATTACCTCATTTTCAAGTTGCAACTACAGTTTTAATAAATTGACAATTAAATTCCGTTTTTTTCTTCTAGTATCAGTTGTTATCTACTTAAAAAGGGTTACTTAACACAGATTCATTTCAAAGATCAGAAGCACTGTACAAGAAAAAAATCATTTCAACTAGTGACAAAGGCTACTAATTGCTGTTGCCATCAAGTTTTACCTTTACAATTCAAAACAATACATCGCCTGTGAAAATAAAGAAAGTGATTACTGGATCAATCTATACTTACTTATTCTATGGCGAATGTGTCCACGATGTTATATGAGGACCTTTCTTTCTTGTATTTGATCATTTTGGTGTATTCAAGAGTAAATTCCTTATATAGTTCATTAACAGCTAATAGGAGAGTGGCAAAGAATTCTGCAAGAATTGCAGTGTACGAAATTATTGAAATGACCATGTATACAGTATGTTTTGTATAACATTGGAAAAAATACTCATGCAAACAAAGATTTTAACTTTATTTAATATTTCAACATACTGCAAAATATACAAAATTTGAAAATCATAAATACAAATTTATTTACAAGATACACAATTTAAAAGAAAAATATCAGTTTGCTTCGAATGAATAAATATAATACATACATGTATAAAAGTGCAATTACATACACCAATACAGACTTCGTTAAACTGTTCATGACAGGTAATGAAATTGCAACACCACCAACACCACTCACGTCCCTAATGGAACTTTATTTATTGCCTCTGTGATATCAAAGGAGCAGAAAGTGTCGAATTATGGACTGCAACTTTCTTTTTTTTTACTGTTTTAAAACAAATTTGAACAGTATTGGCAAAGCTGTCGAACACAACAAAATATTGACTTAGATTTAAAAGAGACAAACATTCTGAAAGAGTTTGATGAAGATCAAATAATAAATGTGGCCTCCAGAGTGTGAACAATGTTTTTCTATGACTTGCCTTGTGACCTTGTTTAAGACCTCGGGTAAGCAAATTTTGAACTTGACCTAGGTTTTATAGAGGAAAACAAAGGTTTATGAAGTTCAAGTACAAAATGTGGCCTCTAGAATATTAAAAAGGTCTTTCCACGATTTGAACAAGTGACCTAGTTTCTCATCTCATGTTACCAAGTTTTGCACTTGACCTAGATTTCATAGAGACAATCATTTTGACAAAGTTTTAAGAAGATATCACAAAAAAATGTGGCCTCCAGAGTGATAACAACGTTTTTCTATGATTTGACCTAGTGATGTAGTTTTTGATCTCAGGTAATCCAGTTTTTAATTTGAAATAGAGTTCATAGACACAAATATTCTGACGAAGTTTCATCAATGTCAAACAGAAAATGCAGCCTCTAGAGAGTTAACAACGTTTTTCTATGATTTGACCTGGGGACTGGTTTTTGACCACAGGTAATCCAGTTTTGAATATTTCCTGGATTTCATAGGGGCAAACATTCTGACAAGTATTGTGGTGAGGCAGAAAATGTGATCTCTACATTTAAACAAGTTTTTTTCTATTGAATTGACCTAGTGACCTAATTCTAAGCCCAAGATGACCCAATAACAAACTTTTTCAAGATGTTTTTGAGGGTGATATTCTGACCAAGTTTCATTACAATTTTGGTAAAATTGTGACCTCCAGACTGCTAAAAGTCAAACTGTCGATGACAGACAACAATGAATACAGGGTGACCACAATAGCTCACCTTGAGCATTTTGTGCTTAGGTGAGCTAAAATCTTAACAAACAATATAGGCACAATGACTTTGTCAAACTCTCCAGCAAACCCAATAGGTTGTACAAAATATCACATGATATGTGGCACAGAATAAATCACTATAATTGAAATGAGCAACATTGCAGAATACAAAATGAGACTGTCAAAGGAGACTTATTAGAAATTATCTGAGGTAGCTTACATTGAAAACATCTGCAATAAACATTACAAAATAGACCATAATCAATGAACAAGAGCTGTCCGTAAGACAGCCAATGCTCGACTATTCAAATTGTTGTCCAAGAAGCAGGAATATCAACCTTTCTATAGAGTGTAAATCTAGTATCTGTATTAGTTTTGAAAACAGTAAGTTATATGCAAAACTTAAACCAGGATTTTCTGTGTCCAAAAGGGGACATAATTTGGTAAAAATGCATGTCAAAGTTATGGGACTTGATATTGTCACCTAGTTTTATAACCCCAAAGACACATGTGAAGTTTCAATTGAATATCTACATTAGTTTTGGAGACAGTAACATGCATGCAAAACTTTAACCAGGATTTTCTATGTCCAAAAGGGGGCATAATTTGGCCAAATTACATGTCAGAGTTATGGGACTTGACCCAGTGAGGTTGGTAATTGAGCTAGAAAAAGAAAAGATAAGTTTCAAAGCTATATGCCTTTAAATGACAGCTGTATTTAATTGCATGCAAAACTTAAACCAAGGTTTGATGCCGACGCTGATGCAAACACCAGGGTGAGTAGAATAGCTCGGAATACTCAGCTAAAAAGTATTTTTTGATTACTTGTAAGTAGCATGTAAGCCAGATTCAGGCATAAGTATTATGCAATATTTTCAACAACATAGAAAATAGGATAAACTTGAATGATATGATTACTTGAAATCAATACAATACCTCTTAAACCAATGTAAAACTTTACACCAATTAATACCAAATGCAATTCATGTGGTCATACAGTTTTATTGCAACGCATTTTAATTATTACTTCATAGATTGCACATTCTTAAAGCGCAATTTTCTTTCCCTTTATTATTCTTTCTTTATAATGAGAAAGTGTTGTTTTTTTCTAAATCTCTCCAAATATCTGCCGGCTTTACAGTGTAAAACAGCAATCTGATGTTAGAAACAATTACTTTATATGTATCATTTTTCTCAGAAATCAAAGACGCCAACAGCACCTCCCAGTCTTGCATAGTCACTAGCATGCTGGGCTGTAACAAAGACTTGTCTCTGAAAAGAAAGTAAAATAATCAATTTAGTGTTTTCTTGGTTTATCATTTTCCAATGACCATGTCATTATTGCATTTCCTTGGTCTTGAAATCAACAAACTAATGCACACTCTACTAAAAAATACAATTATGCTATTTTTCTTTCAAAGCTGTTAGTCTGTTCATGTTTAACATGAAGGTACAGATGTACCTTAGTCTTCATTCTTACTGTTAAGGACTATACATTTAGTTTAGTATTTAGGACTAAACATGAAGTTCAGTATTGACTGTACATGTGGTTTGGTAGTTAGGACTATACATGTCATACAGTATTAAGGTCCATATGAGTAGTTATTTAGGACAATAAATGCACTACAGTATTTAAGTCTATACATGTAGTGTATTATTTAAGACTTTAAATGTAATACAGTATTTAGGATGACATGCCATACAGTATTTAGGATGACATGCAATACAGTATTTAGAACTACATGCAATACAGTATTTAGGATGACATGCCATACAGTATTTAGAACTACATGCAATACAGTATTTAGGATGACATGCAATACAGTATTTAGGATGACATGCCATACAGTATTTAGAACTACATGCAATACAGTATTTAGGATGACATGCCATACAGTATTTAGAACTACATGCAATACAGTATTTAGGACGACATGCCATACAGTATTTAGAACTACATGCAATACAGTATTTAGGCTGACATGCCATACAGTATTTAGAACTACATGCAATACAGTATTTAGGATGACATGCCATACAGTATTTAGAACTACATGCAATACAGTATTTAGGACGACATGCCATACAGTATTTAGAACTACATGCAATACAGTATTTAGGACGACATGCCATACAGTATTTAGAACTACATGCAATACAGTATTTAGGACGACATGCCATACAGTATTTAGAACTACATGCAATACAGTATTTAGGACGACATGCCATACAGTATTTAGAACTATATGCAATACAGTATTTAGAATGACATGCCATACAGTATTTAGGATGACATGCTATACAGTATTTAGGACGACATGCCATACAGTATTTAGAACGACATGCAATACAGTATTTAGAACTACATGCAATACAGTATTTAGGACGACATGCCATACAGTATTTAGAACTACATGCAATACAGTATTTAGGATGACATGCCATACAGTATTTAGAACTATATGCAATACAGTATTTAGAATGACATGCCATACAGTATTTAGGACGACATGCCATACAGTATTTAGAACTACATGCAATACAGTATTTAGAACAACATGCCATACAGTATTTAGGACGACATGCCATACAGTATTTAGAACTACATGCAATACAGTATTTAGGACGACATGCCATACAGTATTTAGAACTACATGCAATACAGTATTTAGGACGACATGCCATACAGTATTTATAACTACATGTAATACAGTATTTAGAATGACATGCCATACAGTATTAGGACGACATGCCATACAGTATTTAGAACTACAGGTAATACAGTATTTAGAATGACATGCCATACAGTAAAAGGACGACATGCCATACAGTATTTAGAACCACATGCAATACAGTATTTAGGGCAACATGCCATACAATATTTATAACGACATGCCATACAGTATTTAGCAAGTTTAGGACGACATGCAATACAGTATTTAGAACTACATGCAATACAGTATTTAGGACAACATGCCATACAGTATTTAGAACTATGTGCAATACAGCATTTAGGTTTAGGACTACATGCAATACAGTATTTAGGACTTAACATGTTGTTTTTTTATTTTTTTGTTTTTGTTTTTTTTGGGTTTTTTTTATTTTAACATCGCACCGACACATGATAGGTCATATGGCGACTTTCCAGCTTTAATGGTGGAGGAAGACTCCAGGTGCCCCTCCGTGCATTATTTCATCACGAGCGGGCACCTGGGTAGAACCACCGACCTTCCATAAGCCAGCTGGATGGCTTCCTCACATGAAGAATTCAACACCCCGAGTGAGGCTCGAACCCACATCAATGAGGGGCAAGTGATTTGAAGTCAGCGACCTTAACCACTCAGCCATGGAGGCCCCGACTTTACATGTGGTACAGTATTCAGGACTATACAGTATTTAGGACCCTACATGTGGTACTGTATTTAGGACTATACATGTGGTACAGTATTTAGGGCTATACATGTAATACAGTATTTAGGACTATATATAATACAGTATTAAGAACGACATGCAATACAGTACTTAGGACTATACATATGTTACAGTATTTAGGACTATACATGTAATACAGTATTTAGGACTATACATGTAATACAGTGTTTAGGACTATATATAATACAGTATTAGAACGACATGCAATACAGTATTTAGGATTATACATGTACATGTAGTTCAGTGTTTACTCAGTTACTAGCATTTCCAGGAATTCAGTTCCTTACTGAGCATCTGAAAATTCTACTATCAAAGGCTGAGTTGAATAAGGTTATATGGGCTAATTTCAACAATTCAGGACCAACTTAAGTTGGAACAAGGGGCTGCGTTCAATAAACGCTTGATGCCCCCCGGTGGCATCCTTGTCGATACAAAGCAACCTAAGTCCAAAACGAGGTCAAGGTCAAGGTCAAACTGAGGTCAGGTGATGTTTGAAGATGAGGAATGGTCACAGGTTACATCTGTATTAGTATCAATTCATTTTGTAAGCGGTATTGATGTTAGACGAAACGGTCCCATTTGGTTAACCAAGAGATGGCCCATATAAAGCAACCTAAGTCCAAAATGAGGTCAAGGTCAAACTGAGGTCAGGTGATGTCTGAAGATGAGGAATGGTCACAGGTTACATCTGCATTAGTATCAAGTCATTCTAGTAAGGGGTATTGATGCTAGACGGAACGGTCCCATTTGGTTAACCTCGTACGGACGGACGAACGGACAGACAGGACAATCACTATATGCCTCCTGCATCAGTAGATGCCGGGGGCATAAAAACATGACCCGAGTAAAACTCACTTTGTTTGTTGAATTTAAAAAGGCAAAATTTGTCCCAAATCTTGTTTTCTCCTTTAAGCCAGTCCACTGAAGAACATAATCAGCCTAAAATCAAATAAATAAATTTCAGAGACTAACATTATCAAGTGTAACTTATCAAACTTGACTAGACTACAACTGAGTCCATTGGACACGGATGCTCACACATACTACACCATCCTCTAAATAGCGAAGTTTTTACATACAACCTTGAATCCATTCCTTTAAAAAGTGTATAAGGAGTTGAACACACCAAATTTCCTTACTATGGTCTATTGTGTGAAATTAAGAAAGGGCCATAATTCATGAATAAATAGCCACAGAAAAAAGTCCATTATTTGTGGTTATCTTCACATTAACATCCTTCATCTGTGAAATTTTCAAGCATATCCTTCCAATAGTGTTTGAGGAGTCAACACACAAGATTTTTCTCTATATTCTACAAAGGGCCAGAACTACAGTGAAAACAGTCACAGGAAAAGTTCCTTCCTTTATGGTAAAAAATGTGGGGGCATACAAAGGGTAAAGCATAAGTTTGTAATTTTAAAGGAATATGAGCTAGTATACACTGCTAACAATATCTAATGCTACTAATAAAAGTATCAATGTAGAAATTTTAAAATCTGAAACAAACAAAAACAATTTACTTGCCTGCAGTCTTGGACATGGATAAATTAGTGAGTTTCCACAGTCGACCTTGAACGGAAAATTTTCACCACCTGTATAAATATACACCTGGCCTTGCTCAGCTGTAAATATCAAGGTATCAATGTTACAATTTCTTTAATCAACAAAATAAAAGGTGAGTAAGAAAAAATAAAAAAATACAGATCTTTGTTAATTTGTTTCGTTCTGTGTATTGTATTGTTTTTATTATGATATCAGATTTATAGAGTATAACTACCCTTTTCATGTTAAACACTTTCAAAGGTACTTAAGTTAACATGATAATAAATAAAGGAAGCCACTCAGGGTGCCAATTCATCCCCTACCTGTATAGGCACACAGAGATCTGACCAGAGGTTGAGAAGGAGAGAAAGCCCCCAGAACAAAGAGAAAGAGAAATCATTTAGATACAGGCATGACCGGCTAACTTAGCCTAGCTCTTTGCAAATGGACTGGTTCTTCAACGTGCCCAGTGTATAGCATCTATACATACTAAGCTGACTATCCTGGAAAGAACCGGTACTGGGTCGTTAGTTGGATTGTAGACACTCAAAAGCATCTCAGAAATTCCCAGGGCCTGGTCAGGGATTTGAATACTGGACCTCTGGATTGACATTCAACTGTGTTACCACTAAACAACTTGGCCAACCTTTGAGCAAAATATTTTTCCAAAAGTACAGCATTTTCATCAGGAAAATATCTATCACTCTTTTTCATTAGATCCATCAAAACATTTAATAAAGACACATGAAATACATCAAGTTTGAAACTGAAGTCACGTCTTGCTATGAATTTTCCTCATAGCTGAATACTTTATTTAAGAATTAATGGGTTATGGGGTTCTAATGATAGGTTGCTGACTAACTTATGTTTGTCAATGTGCCCCGAATACCTACATAATGACAAGAGTAGCAATGTGAAGATATCAAAAACCACTGTAAAGTGGACATAATTCTATTGTGAATATAGGGCCACTGCTATGACTTTGATCTTAAACCCTATGTACCCAGTGTAACGGTCAGTTTTTTCCCCAGTCAGTTTTTTCCCCGGTATTCTAAATGGATGTAATTAAAGGTCCAACTAAAGCCACTGATTACCTGCATGAAAGTCTCTGCCATGGCATAAAATTTAATTCCGCAATGAAGAGCATACAGAATTCAGCAGATTATTGTTTCAAATGATAAAATTCAAACAACTAAACTTTATAAATCTAATGATTCAAATACCACCATCTCTCCTATTATTTATGTTACTTAAACATATCAGTTTTGAAAGGTTTGCTAATAATTTATATTGTTAAACTTATATTTTTATTTGTAAACAGCATTATTAATACACCCTAAGTAAAAGTCATTGTTCATATAAATGTATAGCTACCGTCAAATAATTCTTCCGTGAAATCCTCCGTCCTAAATGGAGCTCCAATAAATAGGTCACTCATTGTATCATTGTTGACATCCCAAAACTAAAAAGGTGAACATTAAATACAGCAATTAATGTTTTCTATGTTGTTCTTAGGTTTAACGACGGACCAACACAAATATAGGACGTATAGAAACTTTTCAGCTTTTCATGGTGGAGGAAGACCTAAGGTTCCCTTCCGGGCATTAATTCAGGTACCGACTGAAACCTGGGTAGGACAGAAATTAATGTACTCTACGTTAATTGTAGAATTCAACAAAATAATTTATATCTGACCAAGTTATGTAAAGTGAATGCAATAATTAATATTAATGAATGTAAAAAGAAAATTTTAAACACCATGCATTAAATTGCAGTATTATCCAATATAAATGAAACAGACACTGTTTAATCCAAATTCTAATAAAAGCAAAATAACTACAAAAGACATTTTATATCAACATACCTATTTAGATAAATTTGTTTACCTTAACTTTGTAGCCGAATCTTTCATACGATCTGTCTCCTTCTATTACATGATCAGCTGTTGGCGATTTGGTACTAGGTAACCGTCCTGCTGTTGTGTTAAACAGCCCTACAACCCCGGCCTGCTTAAATTCTGAATGTCTGCCTGCGATTGAACCACTGACTTCCTCACCAAGCTGACTAACTGCTATAACCTGGAAATCAAAAGAAACAGACCAAGTGAAATAACTATTTCCCCATTAAGCTGACTAAAATTTAAAACAGTTATAACTGGGAATGAAAACAAACTGATCAGGTGAAGGAAGGACTCCTTTACCAAGCTGCCCAACTGCTTACCTCAACAGGGAGAGTGCAGATCTACTGATTGCGGGGTCGTGAGTTCGATCCTCAGGCAAGGCGAATGTCACAATTAGATATAAGATATTTTGTCTGAAATCATTTGTCTTCCACCTCTGATTCATGTGGGGAAGTTGGCAGTTACTTGTGGAAGACAGATTTGTACTGGTACAGAATCCAGGAACACTGGTTAGGTTAACTGCCAGCCATTACATAACTGAAATACTGTTGAAAAACGGTGTTAAACCAAAAACAAATTTGATCAGGTGAAGGAAGGGTGGTATATTTACCAAGCTGACAAACAGCTTTACCTGGAGATCAAAACTAACTGATCAGGTGAAGGAAGGGTGGTGTATTTACCAAGCTGACAAACAGCTTTACCTGGAGATCAAAACTAACTGATCAGGTGAAGGAAGGGTGGTGTATTTACCAAGCTGACAAACAGCTTTACCTGGAGATCAAAACTA
Organism: Mercenaria mercenaria; assembly: GCF_021730395.1. NCBI lineage: Eukaryota > Metazoa > Mollusca > Bivalvia > Venerida > Veneridae > Mercenaria > Mercenaria mercenaria. The sequence goes on along the minus strand of NC_069363.1, from coordinate 48,384,506 downwards.
ACTGATCAGGTGAAGGAAGGGTGGTGTATTTACCAAGCTGACAAACAGCTTTACCGTGAGATCAAAACTAACTGATCAGGTGAAGGAAGGGTGGTGTATTTACCAAGCTGACAAACAGCTTTATCTGGAGATCAAAACTAACTGATCAGGTGAAGGAAGAAGTATTCACCAAGCTGACTAACAGCTTTACCTGGAAATCAACACTAAGTGATCAGGTGAAGGAAGGACGCATTTACCAAGCTGACTAACAGCTTTACCTGGGAATCAACACTTAGTGATCAGGTGAATTTATTTATTTATTTTGTTGGGTTTAACGTCGCACCGACACAATCATAGGTCATATGGCGACTTTCCAGCTTTGATGGTGGAGGAAGACCCCAGGTGCTCCTCAGTGCATTATTTCATCACGAGCAGGCATCTGGGTAGAACCACCGACCTTCCGTAAGTCAGCTGGATGGCTTCCTCACATGAAGAATTCGACGCCCCGAGTGAGGCTCGAACCCACATCGATGAGGGGCAAATGATCTGAAGTCAGTGAACTTAACTACTCGGCCACGGAGGCCTCTAAGTGATCACGTGAAGAAAGGACGCATCTACCAAGCTGACAAACAGCTTTACCTGGAAATCAACACTAAGTGATCAGATGAGGGAAAGACGTATTTACCAAGTTGACTAACAGCTTTACCTGGAAATCAACACTAAGTGATCAGGTGAAGGAAGGGCGTATTTACCAAGCTGACTAACAGCTTTACCTGGAAATCAGAACTAACTGATCAGGTGAAGAAAGGACATCCTAAACAAGCATTACAACAGCTTTCACCTTGGAAATAATATAAAGAAATTGCTTCAAAAATAAAAAGTCCCTTCCTAGTTTTGGGACAATTATGCGAAAAGGAAAATATCTTAATACAATGACATTCCTTTCACAAATATGCAATACTATAAATTTTGTTTATATAGTAACAACTATTATTTTACAAGAGGGCCAAGATGGCCCTAGGTCGCTCACCTAAGAAACACTCCATAACAGTGTAAAACATGTTTGACCTAGTGATTTCAAGGAAACAAATATTCTGACCAATTTTCATTAAGATTGGACCAAAAAATTGGTCTCTTGTGATAAAACAAGCATTTTCTTAGATATGACCTAGTTTTTGACCCTAGATGACCCATGTTCAAACTCGACCTAGATTTTATCAAGGCAATCATTCTGACCAAAATTCATGAAGATCAATTGAAAAATACAGCCTCTATCGCATACATAAGGTTTTTACGTGATATGACCTAGTGACCTAGTTTTTGACCCCAGATGACCTATTTTCGAACTTGGTCTAAATTTCATCAAGGTTATCATTCTGACCAAAATTCATGAAGATCAATTGAAAAATACCGCCTCTATCGCATACACAAGGTTTTTCTTTGATTTGACCTAGTGACCTAGTTTTTGACCCGAGATGACCCATTTTCGAACTCGGCCTAGATTTCATCAAGGCAATCATTCTGACCAAAATTCATGAAGATCAATTGAAAAATACAGCCTCTATCGCATACACAAGGTTTTTCTTTGATTTGACCTAGTGACCTAGTTTTTGACCCGAGATGACCCATTTTCGAACTCGGCCTAGATTTCATCAAGGTTATCATTCTGACCAATATTCATGAAGAAGAATTGAAAAATACAGCCTCTATCGCATACACAAGGTTTTTCTTTGATTTGACCTAGTGACCTAGTTTTTGACCCGAGATGACCCATTTTCGAACTCGGCTTAGATTTCATCAAGGTTATCATTCTGACCAATATTCATGAAGATTAATTGAAAAATACCGCCTCTATCGCATACACAAGGTTTTTCTTTGATTTGACCTAGTGACCTAGTTTTTGACCCGAGATGACCCATTTTCGAACTCGGCCTAGATTTCATCAAAGTTATCATTCTGACCAATATTCATGAAGATTAATTGAAAAATACCGCCTCTATCGCATACACAAGGTTTTTCTTTGATTTGACCTAGTGACCTAGTTTTTGACCCGAGATGACCCATTTTCGAACTCGGCCTAGATTTCATCAAGGTTATCATTCTGACCAATATTCATGAAGATTAATTGAAAAATACAGCCTCTATTGCATACACAAGCTAAATGTTGACAGACGACGGACGACAGACGACAGACGACGGACGACGGACGCCGGACATCGAGCGATCAGAAAAACTCACCTGAGCATTGCTCAGGTGAGCTAATAATGTAAAGCAAAATGACAAGGACCCAGTTGCCTTCCCTGTTTATTATCTGTACAAGATGTTGGTATGCAATGTTTTGCCATTTACATATGAAATTGTACTAAAATCAATTGTTTAAAACAAAAATAAAGCAGAAAAAAGCAAAGTGATAGCTCTGACACGGGAACAACAGCTAACTTCATTATGATGGTACCAATTAAGTTTATACAGTCAGCAACCTTACTTCATTGTGAAATTATGGCACTCTAAACATGTGGTGTTGTATTTATAATGTTTATATACTTAGAAACAGACATAAAAATAGATTATAAATCACTATGTTTATAAGGAAGGGCACATTTTACCTGTTCATTTTTGTCAGGGTATGGTGAACCAATATCTGCACTCCAACCATTTTCTGAAAAACGTGAATAACCATATGCCGTCCAGTTCTGTGTCAGGTTAGTTCCGTAAAATGCATTGATCTGTCCGACACTCTGAATGTCTTCATCTGAGGTATAAGAGCAGTTAGGTCTGGAAAATGAAGAAAACTCAGCTGATAAATCCCGAGAGTATGCTTGTGTTGCCTAATCAACTATAATACGGTCATTATAATAGTAGCTTGATCTGGGATGCTGTATTCGGCTCTCGTCAATTTTGCCAGATGGGATGACACAAGGCGCGCAAGTGCCGAGTGTGATCCAACCTGGCAAAATCCACGAGAGCCGAATACAAAATCCCAATTCTACATTCTGTTATAATGACCCTTTTATTATATACCTCCACATTTTTCTTTGTCGTTTTGTTATCGAACAAAATCTTCAATGTTTTAACAGTTTACCGATGTTAAAATAGAACTGAATGTAGTTCTTGTGTGCGCTATTTATAGACCTGCATTAGGTCATGCATATTAAATGAAAGTAGTCTGGCAACATACAATACAAAAGGTACAATACAGATTTTTTCTGCCTGTACATATCAATTTGTAAAATACAAGTCATATTTTTGACAGAATTTATATAGGTACTGGTTGGGAAACATTTTCCGGACAGGACCAGTTTCCAGACACATGTAATATCCACTTTATTTCGTTGTTATTCATGTAATTGTTTCATCTAGATCATTTAGATGTTTGTTCTTCATGTCTACAACAAACCACTATTTTATAAGGCTGTATAATGTTTAGGTTTTTGATGATAACTCACCTGCGTTTACAAAACAACTTTCTGTCTTAACGGGGCATGAAGATAGCATTGCGCATGCGCAGTAGTTCACACATGCTGAGGTATCAAGTGGGGAAGAAATAATCAAACTACATAATGATTGTCTGCTGATAACATGTTCTACTTTTAATTTCACGCTAAAAGTTACGTAACATGTAGGGCTGTCGATTTTTTAACTAATTTTATTCTATATCTATTGGAATTATCAAGAATTTGTATAAGACGAAATTTGAGTTTTTTATAGTCAACCTTGGTTTGCTATCGTAGCTGCTATTGAACGTTGGGTTATGTTTCATGTGCAATTTTGAAGAGATGAATGATAAAGAAATGTGCAGAAATAGTTTAATTACTTATTTTGATAACAAATTAACAACAAAACACCGTCAAAATATTTGTCCTGATACTGGTTTACCTGATGGGAAAAATAACTTATTTTAGTTACCCCATTTGAGGCCCCATGGAACCCATATTTTATGTCACAACGCGATGCTGATTACAACATCGGATGTGGAAGGAGCTGAAGTTTGTGCAGTGTGGGCTTCATTTATGTCAAATATTTTTTTAGAGAATAATGGAGTCAAAATATGAAAATGTGTCCGGAAAATGGTTCCCAACCAGTATGTAATAAATTTGTTTGCCTGTATGTATTTTTTTTTTTTTTTTGCCAGTTACATATGGGTTAAAATGCCCCTTTTCAATATGATTTCAGTATTGTATTGGCATACAATTAAAAAACAATCTGTGTACCTGGATTTCTAAGCATAAATTACTATTTCTAAAAATAATTTGCTTGAAAATCATGTTCAAACATAATTTTAGGTACATGTATACAACAGCATTCAGTTAATGTAAACATGCAGTGTTCATTGATTCTGTTCTAACCAGGTACCAAGGTTAAATATGGTGCCTATAAGCATAAGGTGTGTCAAGCATAACTCTGAAACCTATACCAGGGACCAGTAAAGGTGGAAACACACTACTATGTAACTTGGTATCACTTTTGACTACTATATAGACTACTAGAAAAATGATCTCGAATACCTGTAACAATAACGAAATTCCGGTTGTGAGACAAACATAACGTTCTGGTTGTTCCAAGTGCCAAATGTCATATCATAGCCAAACCATCCATAGCTCTGTAAAAAAACACAGCGATAATAGTAATACAATAAATACTGCAACTGCTTAGGTACACATTACAAAGTTTGGCAAAGAAATGGCAAAAATGCTGATAATATTTGCAAGAGTGTTGCCAAATATCGTCTTTGTTATGTCTAAAGTAATTGTATAACAAATATTGATTATATAAAACCAGTTCAAACAAGAGCTGTCGGAGAGCAGCAATGCTCGACTATTCAACAGCCTTGTCAATTGCATGAATATAAAAGTCAAACAGGAGTGCCAGACTGTCATTGAACTTGGCCTAATTCAAGGGCCATAATCCAAAAGTGCCTATGGCGATTTGGCTGGTTAGCGAACTTGGCCAAGATATTATGCCAACAAACATTGTCAGCAAGTTTGGTGAATATTGGATGAAAACTGTTCGACTTATAGAGCAGACAAGGCTAAATTCGCAGTTTTTCGAGTAATTCAAGGGCCATAATCCAAGAGTGCCTGGGGTAATTTGGCTGATTATCGAACTTGGCCAAGATATTATAACCACAAACACTGTCAGCAAGTTTGGTGAAGATTGGATGAAAACTATTTGACTTAGAGAGTGGACAAGACTAAAATCGCAGTTTTTCAAGTAATTCAAGGGTCATAATCCAGGAGTGCCTGGGGCAATTTGGCTGGTTATCGAACAAGATTGAGATATTATACCCACAAACATTGTCAGCAAGTTTGGTGAAGATCAGATGAAAACTGTTCGACTTAGAGAGCGGACAAGGCTAAATTCAGTTTTTTTCGAGTAATTCAAGGGCCATAATCCAAGAGTGCCTGGGGCGATTTGGCTGGTTATCGAACATGACCAAGATATTATGCCCACAAACATTGTCAGCAAGTTTGGTGAAGATCGGATGAAAACTGTTTCGACTTAGAGAACGGACATGCTTTGGACGCCGACTCCCACCGCCCACCACATGCCGCCATGGGTGTTCACATAATACGGCCCACTATTTCAGAGACAGGTGTATAAAAAGGGGCATAATTTTGAAAAACTAGATGTGTGTCCATAGGACACAGGTGCCCCCCACTCCTGCCACTGTAACACGGTTTAATGACTCAGGTTAAACAATTTTTAAGATACAACATTCCTGTAAAGTTTTGTGACTCTATGTCAAATACTTTTGGAGCTACGCGCGACAAAACATTAAAATGACAATTTTTTCCTAGGTCAGGGGCCATAACTCCTACAATACTGAATGAATCCGGACGCGAAACCCCAGGTGCACAACTGCACATGCTGACCAACATTCCTGTAAACTTTGGTGACTCTAGGTCAAATACTTTTGGAGCTACGCGCGACACAACATTAAAATGACCAATTTTTAACTAAGTCAGGGGCCATAACTCCTACATAACTGAATGAATCCGGACGCGAAACCCCAGATGCACAACTGCACATGCTGACCAACATTCCTGTAAACTTTGGTGACTCTAGGTCAAATACTTTTGGAGCTACGCACGACACAACATTAAAATGACCAATTTTTAACTAAGTCAGGGGCCATAACTCCTACACAACTAAATGAATCCGGACACAAAACCTCAGGTACACAACTACACATGCTGACCAACATTCCTGTAAAGTTTTGTGACTCTAGGTCAAATACTTTTGGAGCTAGGCGTGACACAACACTAAAATGACCAATTTTTACAAAGTCAGGGGCCATAACTCCTACAAGACAGAATGAATCTGGACGTGAAACCCCAGGTGCACAACTACACATGCTGACCAACATTCCTGTAAAGTTTTGTGACTCTATGTTAAATACTTTTGGAGGTAGGCGTGACACAATATTCTCAGACGGACAAGAGCAAATCTATATGCCCCCACCACACATGGGGGCGGGGGGGGGGGGGGGGGGGGGGGGGGGGGGGGAGGGGGCACAAAAATCAAAACAGGGTTATGAAACCAGCACAATGCTTATCAGCTCATGAAAGTGGACAAATGTGTGAAGTTTCGATACATTCCCATTAGTGGGTGCTGAGATACCAGCTTACATACAAAATTTTAACCAAAAACTACTAAGTCGAAAACGGGGTATAGTTTTGTAAAAATACAAAGCAGAGTTCCACAAGTAGTTACTGAGATACCAGCTTACATACAAAACTTAACCAAATCAGGATGCCGACGCGGACGCCGACACAGACACCGACGCACAGGTGAGTCCAATAGCTCTACCTGTTCTTTGAACAGTCGAGCTAAAAAGGACATTAGAAGGAAATTATCAGATTGCAAAAAATGAACTTAAGTACTTTCTGCAAGTACTTTTACTTTTAAATTCTCTTTCATCTTTGAAGTTTGACCTCGGTGCAAAGATTGTCTATATCATAACATTATCTACGTGATCAAACTGATGTTCTAGAATAATGTCAACATGCACTGTAAATATATTGATCACAAAAGAAGTTCTGAACATTCAGTTTAATTAAAAAATGTAATAACTTGTTTAAAAATGTACTGAAAAATGATGCATATAATATGTGGTATTAGCAGGGTTTAATAATTAAAATTTACTTTTTTTCTACCAAAACAGTGAAACAATTAACAAGCCATGTTTTGCAGTTTCTCTAATCTTATCAACAGAACATGTAATACTATGTAGCTTAACGAAGTTTGAAAATTTTAGAACTATTAGTAAATAACACTGCAATATACTGTCAGTTCATTAGCAAATACTTTGATTAGTTCGTTCCTACTCGATTATGCGTGCTACATAAACGTTTCCCTTCTTCTCCAGAATTTGTAGCTGAATCAGTGACATATATTAAGTTAAATCCCATACCACTGTTTAGAACTATATATGTAATTAATGATAACAACTGTAACAGGGATGACCAGTTTCAAAAGTTATGAACACACTACTTCTGTACAAATGTTGTAATTATTAATTAATACATGTATTTAGGGCCAAAATTTAACATGTTTTCTGCATAGTTGATATAACTTGAGATAAATATAATTGCATCTTTATTTAATTTAATCCATTCTGTGATGTTCTATTACACCTGTTTATGTGCAATCGTACAATCAATATCATACCAGCATTTCTAAATACAAAGTGTATTTGTATTTTAATCACTGAACTTTTACGACATTTTTTTTCTTTAAATAAAAAAAAAATGTGTCAGTGAAGAAAAGATAAGTCATGTTAACCTTTAGCCTGCTGCGGCAAAAGATTCTGCCTTTAGGACCATTGCATACCAAGATCATTCATGCAGGCTGATCATGGCCTGCACTGTCCTCTATTCAGTCAGTAAATTTTCAGTGAACACCCCTTTCAATAATAAGTGGTACTGCCCAAATCGAATGTTTGACCAGTCCATTTTAGAAATTTAGCAGGGTAAATACAAGCTAGATTATATTTAAAGTGCCTTTCATTTATTATCTCAATGTTTATCTCCTTTGCACTGTAAAACCAAATATTTATATCATTATACTTGACAAACAACTGACAAATACCTACAGAGCCAAGAGTTAACTTCATTTGCAGTTTCATGTCTATAAATTACCTTGAATAAATTTAATAATTAATATAAATTAAACTTACATAAAATTCAAGTCTAAAAATCAGTTTTGGTAAGGACATATAAACTAACTGCTTTTAGTTTTTTGCTATTTCTTTCTAACTAAAATTCATTAACCTTTGGCCTGCTGGTGGCAAGTGATTCTGCCTTTGCAACCAGTGCAGACCAAGATCAGCCTTCATGTCCGTGCAGGTTGATCATGGTCTACACCTTTCACTATTCAGTCAGTAAATTTTCAGTGAACACTCCTTCGAATAATAAATGGTATTGCCCAAATTAAATGATGGTGTAGTCTATTTCAGAAATTTAGTAGGCTAAAGGTTAAAAGTTTATCCCTAATTTCACTTTCCTACCTGATTTCCGTTTATTCCCCAGTGCAATTCACTTACATCTTTATAAGTATAACCTGAAATATACAAATATTTTAATCATCTATAAGTAACACAAAGCTTTGTCATTAAATACACCACATAAACAATGGTATCAAAAAGTTGTATTTCATTAACATTTGACATTCAAGGAAAGTCATATGATTGTAGTCTTGATGTAAATGAGATGTGAAAGCAAAATTTGTTGTCCTGTTTGGTGCCATATAACCTATACTGTGTTGGTGCGCCGTAAAACCCAAATAAATAAATAATAAATAATGAAAAAACTAAGAATCAGTGATGAGATGAAAACATTTGGTTATTACTGTACAAAAGAACTGGCAACTGAAACACTCCTACATTTCGTTATTTCAGGGCTTTTTGCCGCTTTCAAGCTTCTTTTCCTTCCAGGGATAATTCATGCGTAAGCGCTCATTATGGGTAGAACCACCAATACTTGTGAAACCAACTAGAAAGCCTCCTCATAAGAAAAATTATTCACTCCAACTGAAGTTTGGAAACTAAGCAATGAATGGCAAGTGATTCGAAGTCAGTTTACTTATCATTAATAACCAATCAGTCTCTTCCACTTAGAGACAGCAATAGTTACCAAAATTAAAAACATCAGCAAACAGTGCAGCAACAAATCCCCTCTGTTCTCCCCCTCCAGGTGCAAAAGGGGTTCCTATCACAAGATCTCGATATCCATCATTATTTACATCTCCAGCTGCCATTGAGAACCCCAGATTGCAATACTGAAACTGCAACGGAAAAAGGTCCATCACAAACTTTACACTAGGGGCAAATATAAATTATTTTTTAAAGTAAGTGTTCAATTTGTGCACTGTCCTTAACTAGACGGTATCTTAATCAGGCAGGTGCTACCTGTAGCACACCCTGGTACCGGCGCTCCCAAGTACAGGTGGCACTCGCACATACAACGCTCGATAAGCGATTTTGGAGGAGCGGTGGTGTAAGTATTTCTTATTGTATCTCCGGTAATTCATAACTTTTTGTAAAATGAAAGATATCTGTGCCCTGATGAATAATTGATGACTACGTTCTGTGAGTGTCACAACATTTCATCTTGAAATAAACAAAATACGGCGAGTTAAACGTGAACGTTTGACTATAAAATGTCAAATGTCAAAAAAAACACGTAAAATACTCAGTAAATACTCCAAAATGTATTCATTTTTGATACAGTATCGTATAGTCATGTCTTCCTACAATATCCAGTTCAAATTCCAAGCCTTAATTTGTTATATTTAAAGAATGACTCGTTTTTAAAGATGATAAGGGGTTTCAAAACGGCACTCACATGGCATAGGTGTGTATTTTTTTGACGCTCAACAAGTACAGCTAGAGAAAAGTCTTCAGAAATGTGGAGAAATCATCAGTAATTTGGTTTTAGTATATTTAGGAGGCCAAAATACTCAAAGAAAATCTAAATAATTATTATGTGTCTTAATTGCCTATTATTTAAACAATTTTCTACCAAAATTGGAACGATACAGAGAAGATTAGCATGTAAAATTGCATCGATTTTGTTCAGTCGTCAATGTATAACTTTTTAAAACACAACAAGACTTGATATATGCCAGTCTGAGTAATTGCCCTTGGGTGTATCTGACTATAGGATATTTTTGTTGAAAGAAGTCTGTTACATGTAGCAGGATGTGATTAAAACTATTATTATATTTTTTTATAAAAATGAATACTACCGGTAACACATCACTTCCTGAGAGAGCCAAACAAGAACTCATTAACTGATAAATTCATTGAATTAATAAGATATTAAAATATGAGCGTCTTTTAAACCTAACAGACATTTTAACAAAATTCTATGGTGGCTGATATATGCCATTCCGTCTTTCCGCCAATTTTGGGCGCCGATTTATAACGTAAAGATCGACTTTTCGCTCAGCGCCCCCACTAATTATCATGTTTTCAATCCGCGCTCCCGCCCTTTCTTATTGCTAGTATTTTCTCTATGGAGAATCGCAGACCAAAAGTTTAGATGTAATATGTAAATCGTCGGGGGAGCCGAGCGAAAACTGGCTGATCAGCGGGTGCCGAGCAAGAAGCTGAGGTTTGAAAGGCATAATGGTGGGGTCGCCGAACGAAACGACGATAATTAGCCATCTTAATTATCGGCACAGCCCCCGGGCAGCCAGCCGCTTTACATCTTGAATCTCGCTCAACGCCAGCACCTCCCCCCCCCCACCCCCCCGCCACCCCCTCTCCTCGCTAATAATCGTGTTTTTGCTCCGCGTCGCCACATGTTATCGCATTTTTGCTCGTTAACCACTCTGCGTTTAACTTTTTTAATTTTCGTGTTTTCGCTCGACGGGGTCGCGGGGCGAACTGACAAAATGGTAAATCAGCCACCGTAAAAATCTTCTATTTCTCTGTTATGAGTGTTTTCTGAATCTTATATCGAAAAAACAAGTAAAATATTGTTCGTAAGAAGTTCAACATTTATTATACATTCAATGTAGACGTATGGTAAGTTGTTAAAATTAAAATAAAAAAAAACGGAATAGAAAACTTGTCAGTACATTATAAATGAGTTTTACTAACTCTTTTATCAAACACTTATTCCACACCCTAACAAAAAAACAAGAGGGTCATGATGACCCTGGATCGCTCACCAGAGTAATATGAGCTACATGTTTCAAATGTCAAACTGATGATTTTTAGAATTTTTTTGGAAGATTTTCTGATGTACAATCAAGTAACCCCTGGGGCGGGGCCAAGTTTACCCCGAGGGTCATGAATTGAACGAAGTTTGTAGAAGTCTAATAGGCAATGTAACATATCAAATATCTAAGATCTAGGCCTTCTGGTTTATTTTTAGCAAATTTATGAAGATTTCCCTATATACAATCAAGTAACCCCTGGGGCTGGGTAAATCTGACCCTGGGGGGTCCAGATTTGAATTTTTTTTGTAGAAATCTACTAGGCAATGCTACACATCAAATATCTAAGATCTAGGCCTTCTGGTTTATTTTTAAAAAAAATTTGAAGATTTTCCTATGTAAAATCAAGTGACCCCATGGGGCGGGTCAATTTGACCCCAGGGGTCATGATTTGAAGAAATTTTGTAGAAGTCTACTAGGCAATGCTACACGTCAAATATCTAAGACCTAGGCCTTTTGGTTTATTTTTAGAAAATTTTTGAAGATTTTCCTATGTAAAATCAAGTGACCCCTGGGACGGGGTCAATTTTGACCCCGGGGGTCATGATTTGAACAGATTTTGTAGAGGTCCTCTAGGCAATGCTACACGTGAAATATCTAAGCTGTAGGCCTTCTGGTTTATTTTTTTAAAAAAATTGAAGATTTCCCTATGTAAAATCAAGTGACCCCTGGGCCGGGGTCAATTTGGACCCCGGGGCTCATGTTTGAACAAATTTTGTAGAGGTCCATTAGGCAATGCTACATGTCAAATATCTAAGCTGTAGGCCTTCTGGTTTATTTTTAGAAAAATTTGAAGATTTTTCTATGTAAAATCAAGTAACCCCATTGGGCGGGGTCAATTTGATCCCGGAGGTCATGATTTGAACAAATTTTGTAGAAGTCTACTAGGCAATGCTACACGTTAAATATCAAAGATCTATGTCTTCTGGTTTATTTTTAGAAAAATTTTCAAGATTTTCCTATGTAAAATCAAGTGACCTCTGGGGCGGGGTCAATTTTGACCCTGGGGGTCATGATTTGAACAAATTTTGTAGAGGTCCACTAGGCAATGCTACACGTGAAATATCTAAGCTCTAGGCCTTCTGTTTATTTTTAGAAATTTTTTGAAGATTTTCCTAGGTAAAATCAAGTGACCCCTGGGGCGGGGTCAATTTTGACCCCGGGGTCATGATTTGAACAACTTCAGTAGAGGTCCTCTAGGCAATGCTACATGTCAAATATCTAAGCTCTAGGGCTTCTGGTTTTTGAGATGATTTTTTAAGATTTTCCTATGTAAAATCAAGTGACCCCTAGGGCGGGGTCATGACTTGAACAAATTTGGAAGAGGTCCACTAGGCAATGCTTCACACCAAATATCTAAGCTCTAGGGCTTCTGGTTTTTAAGAAGAAGATTTTTAAAGTTTTTCCTTTCTGTTGCCATGGCAACCAGAGTTCTGCATGGAATTCAATTCTTTGAATAATTTTTAAAGAAGACCATCCAAGGAACATCCCTGTGAAGTTTCATCAAAATTGGCCTGTTGGTTTAGGAGGAGATGTTGTTTAAAGGAAAGTGTGGAAGGACGGACAACAGACGGACGGACGGCCGGACGCCGGACGGTGAGCGATCACAATAGCTCACCCTGAGCACTTTGTGCTCTGGTGAGCTAAAAATAATAAAAAAATAGCACATGCAAAAACTTGCTAAAGTGAAAACATTATTATGCTAAATCAAGGACTTTAACTGCTTATACTGTTCAGGTATTTATCAGATATTTATATCCAGCTACAGAAAGTTAGATGTTGCTTAACTTTACAAAATGATTGGCATTTATAACTGCAGTGTGGTGAACTTTAATCTGTTTCTTGCAAGACCACCCCGTAGTCTTGTTGTTAAGATTTCAGTATCGACCTGGCTCTCTATATATATTTCGTACGGATGCTCATAGCATTATACTGGTACTAAAAAACGTTGAGATTTACCTGAAATATTGTTTAATAACGGCGTTTAACCAAACGCATATGCACGCACAAATGCACGCAAGCACATACATAAATTATATCTTCTTGCAAACCTTACCGTCCACTGATCCTTCTGAGTCCTATGAATGTTTTGAAGAACGTTTTTCATTTTTCAACGAAATCCTAGGACATATTAAATTTTAGCATTGATTAGTTTTCAATAACCTTTTTAATAAAAAAATAATGTTAAAATACTGTCGCCGTAATTTATAACATAAAAAGATCGACTTCTAGGAGTCAGTTTTTTAACGGTATAAAGATTAATGATGATACAGGCACCACACTGAGAGTAAACAACAACAAGGTCTACATTTCTGAAGACTTTTCTCTAGCTGTACTTGTTGAGCGTAAAAAAAATACACACCTGTGCCATGTGAGTGCCGTTTTGAAACCCCTTACCATCTTTAACAAGAGGACCATGATGGTCCTGAATCGCTCACCTCTTCCCACATGACCCAGTTTTGAGTATGACATCGTTTTTTCTATTATTTGACATAGTGACTTAGTTTTGAACTTGACCTAGGTATTATCAAGATAAAAATTCTGACCAATTTTCAAGAAGATCCATTGAAAAATATGGTCTCTAGACAGGTAACAAGGTTTTTCTATTATCTGACCTATTGACCTAGTTTTCGAAGGTATGTGACCCTGTTTTGAATTTTACCTAGATATCATCAAGGTGAACATTCTCACTAATTTTCATGAAGATCTCATGAAAAATATGGCCTCTAGAGAGGTCACAAGGTTTTCCTATTTTTATACCTACTGGCCTAGTTTTTGACAGCACGTGACCCGGTTTCGAAACTGACCTAGATATCATCAAGGTGAACATTCAGATCAATTTTCATGAAGATCCATTGAAAAATATGGCCTCTAGAGAGGTCAAAAGATTTTAATAATTTTAGACCTACTGACCTAGTTTTTTATCGCACGTGACCCAGTTTCAAAATTGACCTAGATATCATCAAGATGAACATTCAGACCAACTTTCATACAGATCCCATGAAAAGTATGGCCTCTAGAGAGGTCACAAGGTTTTTTTTATTATTTGATCTACTGACCTAGCTTTTTAAGGCACGTGACCCAGTTTCAAACTTGACCTAGATATCATCAAGGTGAACATTCTGACCAATTTTCATGTAGATCAATTCACAAGTATGGCCTCTAGAGAGGTCACAAGGTTTTTCTATTTTTAGACCTACTGACCTAGTTTTTGACCGCAGTTGACCCAGTTTCGAAAATGACCTAGATATCATCAAGATGAACATTCAGACCAATTTTCATACAGATCCCATGAAAAGTATGGCCTCTAGAGAGGTCACAAGGTTTTCTTATTATTTGACCTACTGACCTAGTTTTTGAAGGCACATGACCCACTTTCGAACTTGACCTAGATATCATCAAGATGAACATTCAGACCAACTTTCATACAGATCCCATGAAAAATATGGCCTCTAGAGAGGTCAAAAGATTTTAATAATTTTAGACCTACTGACCTAGTTTTTTATCGCACGTGACCCAGTTTCAAACCTGACCTAGATATCATCAAGATGAACATTCAGACCAACTTTCATACAGATCCCATGAAAAGTATGGCCTCTAGAGAGGTCACAAGGTTTTTTTTATTATTTGACCTACTGACCTAGTTTTTTAAGGCACGTGTTCCAGTTTCAAACCTGATCTAGATATCATCAAGGTGAACATTCTGACCAATTTTCATGAAGATCCATTCACAAGTATGGCCTCTAGAGAGGTCACAAGGTTTTTCTATTTTTAGACCTACTGTCCTAGTTTTTGACCGCAGTTGACCCAGTTTTGAACTTGATCTAGATATCATCAAGATGAACATTCAGACCAATTTTCATACAGATCCCATGAAAAATATGGCCTTTAGAGAGGTCACAAGGTTTTTCTATTATTTGACCTACTGACCTAGTTTTTGAAGGCACGTGACCCACTTTCAAACTTGACCTAGATATCATCAAGATGAACATTCGGACCAACTTTCATACAGATCCTGTGAAAAATATGGCCTCTAGAGAGGTCACAAGGTTTTTCTATTATTTGACCTACTGACCTAGTTTTTGAAGGCATGTGACCCACTTTCGAACTTGACCTAGATATCATCAAGATGAACATTCTGACCAATTTTCATGAAGATCTCATGAAATATATGGCCTCTAGAGAGGTCACAAGGTTTTTCTATTTTTAGACCTACTGACCTAGTTTTTGAAGGCACGTGACCCAGTTTCGAACTTGACCTAGATATCATCAAGATGAACATTCAGACCAACTTTCATACAGATCCCATGAAAAGTATGGCCTTTAGAGAGGTCACAAGGTTTTTCTATTATTTGACCTACTGACCTAGTTTTTGAAGGCACGTGACCCAGTTTCGAACTTGACCTAGATATCATCAAGGTGAACGTTTTGACCAATTTTCATGAAGATCTTGTGAAATATATGGCCTCTAGAGAGGTCACAAGGTTTTTCTATTTTTAGACCTACTGACCTAGTTTTTGACGGCACGTGACCCACTTTCGAACTTGATCTAGATATCATCAAGGTTAACATTCTGACCAATTTTCATGAAGATCTTGTGAAATATATGGCCTCTAGAGAGGTCACAAGGTTTTTCTATTTTTAGACCTACTGGCCTAGTTTTTGACGGCATGTGACCCAGTTTCGAACTTGACCTAGATATCATCAAGATGAACATTCTGACCAATTTTCATGAAGATCCCATGAAAAATGTGACCTCTAGAGTGGTCACAAGCAAAAGTTTACAGACGCACGCACGCACGCACGGACGACGGACACCGCGCGATCACAAAAGCTCACCTTGTCACTTTGTGACAGGTGAGCTAAAAATGAGTCATTCTTTAAATATAACAAATAAAGGCTTGGAATTTGAACGGGTTATTGTAGGAAGACATGACTATACGATACTGTATCAAAAATGAATACATTTGGAGTATTTACTGAGTATTTTAAGTGTATTTTTTGACATTTGACATTTTTGAGTCAAACGTTCATGTTTAACTCGCCGTATTTTGATTATTTCAAGATGAAATGTTGTGACACTCACAGAACATAGTCATCAGTTATTCATCAGGGCGCAGATATCTTTCATTTTACAAAAAGTTTTGAATTACCGAAGATACAATAAAAAATACTTACACCACCACTCCTACAAAATCGCTTATCGAGCGCTGTATGTGCGAGTGCCACCTGTACTTGGGAGCGCCGGTAACAGGGTGTGTGTAGACAAGCTGAAACATTTGAATGAATGGAGAAAGGTCCACCTAAGGATGGTACTGATCAAGTTTTGTGAAAATCTTTCAAGGACTTTCATCTATGATCCTAAAGGACCAGAAAATAAAACAACACTGTGACTCATAAATGTTTCAAAACTAAAGAGTACTTTGTACTGACTGTAAATGTTATGAGGATATAAAGCATTTTGATTCTGTAAAGTTTAAGATAAAATGTATAAAGAAACTCTTAACTGTGGTAGAAGTTAACAAGACATAAAAGATGACAACTGCCTTGCGAGTGCAGACGCTCATCTGATTTTTTTGTCTCTGTATAACAGAAATATTGACCTACCCATGATTTTCTAAGTCCAAACAGGGCCATAATTCTTGCAAAAAGCAATGCAGAGTTATGTTACTTGCTGTGCAGTGACAGCTTTTGATTGTGAACAAGTGTTGCAAGTTTTAAAGCAATAGCTTTGACAGTAAAGGAGAAAAGTTGACCTAAACGCAAAACTTAACCAAGAAATCTAATATTTTCTAAGTCCAAAAGGGGCCATAATTCTTGCAAAAAGCAGGATGGAGTTATGTTTCTTGCTGTACAGAGTCAGCTTTTGATGGTGAACAAGTGTTGCAAGTTTTAAAGCAATAGCTTTAACAGTATAGGAGAAAAACTGACATAAACATAAAATTTAACCAGGCAACGCCAAAGCCAACGCCGATCAAGTGATGACAATAACTCATTATTTTTTTTCAAAAAATCAGATGAGCTAAAACAAAGGATGCATTCTGAAAGAGGGCTTGTTTAGCAGGGGTTGGTTGAGTAAGAAAGAATACTGAGAAACAGAATAAAGTGAAAATGAAGACTAGAAATGTGTCCATAGGACACAGATGCCCCCAACACACTGTGCCATGATTCCTCTAAATAGCAAAGTTTTTATTAAGAAAGGGCCATAATTCTAGAAAAAAATACTCACAGGAAAAAGTCTATTATTTATGGTCATCTTCACATGAAGGTCCTTCAACTGTGAAACTTTCAAGCATATCCTTTAAATAGTGTTTTTAGGGTTGGAGACACAAGAATTTTCTCTATATTCTACAAGTATATAGCAAAACTACCAAAGGTCCATAACTGAATTTAAAATAATCACAGAAAAAAATCATTACTTTAAGGTTGTCTGCACATTATGCTTGTTCATCTGTGAAAGTTTGAAGCAAATCATGATAACAGTGTGGGTGAAGTTGGACACACAAGATTTTTCTCTATATTCTATATAGCAAAACTATCAAAGGGCAATAACTGTGGTACAAATAGTCACAGAAAAAAATCCTGCCTATATGGTCATTTGCACATCAAGTTTGTTCATCTGTGAAAGTCTGAAGCAAATCCGGCTAATAGTGTGGGAGGAGTTGGACACACAAGATTTTGGGACGGACTGATCTATGGATGTACAGACAGCAGCAAGGCTATCTGCCCCCACATAAATGTATGAGGGTATTACCATATCAAATTAAAATTACAAGTAATCCTGGGGTGGAGGTGGGGTTTGGGGGATACCAAGAGACAGTCTCAAAAAACCCAAGTAACTGAAATTACAATGTACTAATTTTTGTGTGAGGTGAGGGTGAAGAGGGCCCCGGTTACTAAAGACAATTTATAAAGAAAACACAAAAAACCCAATTTTTTAAGGACAAATGGGGTTGTGAATGCAAAATTGGGGTTGGATGGGGTGAGGTGTTAGTATGTGGGCATGGGTTAGAAAGGCAGTATCAAGAAACGTAAGAAACTGAAAGTAAAAAAAAAAGCTTTTAGGGTGGTGGGGAAGGGGGTCGTGATGGGTGTTAAGCCAATGAGTTGGTATTGTCATGGCAAGAAAGCGTGTAAAATTTAGTTCAGTTGAGATGTGTAGTTGATCGTAAAAAGGATATATTGTTGTAATAAAAGAAAAATATGGCTAATTATAAAAGGGAGAATAAAATCAACCAAATGAAAGCAATCATGACTTATGGAGCTATGTCATCAGTTTGTATTACCATGGCAAAGAAGTGTATGAAGTTTAAAGTAAGTGTGACATATAGTTACTGGGATATACTAACTTGCTGACAATCATGAAAAGAATTTTATACAAAAAGGGACATATTTTCATCATCTAATTCATTATTTTATCGTTTGAGATGTGGGTTTGCTGAAAATCACTGACAAGAGCTCCACAAAGCCAGGCAATGCATGCCAAAAGTTCTTGAGCACAGGAGGCAGTAGCACTGAAAGAAACAAATTTGGGGTCTGAGATGAAATGTGGTGGTGGGTGGGGAAAGGGGGTTATGAGAATACTAAGGCACAAGAAACTAAAAGTGATTTTATGTGTGGGGTGGTGTGATTTATTTGAGGGATAGGGGAAGTGATGTGGAATGTTGCATTCCTCAATTCATTTCATCACCAACCTACGTTCCAAGTTTTAAGACAATACCTTGAATGGTTATTAAGTAATACTCTGAACACAAACAATGAAAGAAAATTTGGACTTCGGACATTCAAAATAGATAAATTTGACCTTTGAGCTCAATTTGTGTCCTTCATCTTTGACCTTCCGACTCTGCTTAAGTCTCACTGACATCTACCTGTATGCCAAGTATAGTCAATATCTTGAATGGTTATTTAGTTATAATGCTCCGGAGTCAAAATATGCGGGACAGACAGGCAGATTAGCAGATGCACACGACATGTGTATGTCTGTTTTTCCAAAACGGGCGCATAAAAAGATGTTTAGACACCATGCCAACACCAGGATCACTGCATTAGCTCTAGTGACTTTTGTCGAGACTTAGCTAAAAACCAGTTTTTTTTACTATGATTTACAGTTCAAAGAAAAACAAGATTTCTGATGTATATTTAAAGATATTTGAATGGACACCTGAAAAAAACAAGGATAAGCAATAACCACGTTCCAAGCACGCAATCCCCTCAAACCATAACCCTATAGCAGTGTACGTATTGGTGTATATGATTACTTTATCCACAAAAAATACAAATACATTGACAAATAAAGTTATAGACTAAGTAGGATTGGTTTTTAGGAGGAAATTATGTTCATAGGGAAATCTATGGAAAAAGCTTTAGATATCTTCCTACTCATTAATCAAACAACTCAACTCGAAAATCCCTTAATTAACCTTGTTTCATATAAGGATAGTTTGACTTGCATTATCACTGACAAGGTTTTTCTTTCAATTTCTCTTTAAATATAGGACACTATCATTCATGATGGAACTCTGAGGGTGGAAACAGAAACTTTTTTAATTTTCAAAATACCTTTATTAGTTTTGACTTTATAGCCACAATAAAATGATATAGATGGTGGTATTTTCCAATCAAAATTTCACACAAAAACTTATTAATTTCAATTTTGACTTTATTTTTTGATGAACTGATATAAAACGTTCAGGATATCTTAGTTTGTAAAAAAGGCAAATTGCAAAAATTTGTACAATTAGATACTTTTTCAAAATAACTTTAATTAGGGTAATTACATTACTGGTCATAAAATTATCATTTTTAAGAAATTTAAAAAATTTAGTAAGATCCTACTACTACCCAGACACTAAAACAATGCATGTCTTATATCAGAATTTTGAATAAAAGCCACAATTCAGAAAAAAAACACTGTTATGGATTTGTTGGATCCAACAGTAGGTCGTAAATCACACAAGGATGTTGGCGAAATCTATCATAATTTTTGTACAAATTGTTAAATAATATAGGCCAAAGTATTTCTGTCCTTTGTTTCATATGCAATTCATATGGACCTACCTTTTGACAAACTATGGTTATATTGGCAGCGCCGTTAGCAACAATCTTCTTCTTTGGAAGACCAAAGTAAATGAGTACGTAACCCTGTAAACACAACAATATTTTTCATGGATTCTATAATTTGTTTACCCTACAAACTGCATAACTACTGAAAATACGATCAATTAGAAGCATTTTCTTTGTCAATGAGAATCAGCAAGGCAAAACACACACCATCTGGGTAATCTAAACCTACCAATTTTTTATAGCCATCCTAGTAGGACAGGATTACATCTATGTTATATCGCAGTTTCAACGAATTCAATCAAACAGCTTTTAACCTTAATAGCCTGCTGGCGGCAAGAGATATTGCCTTTGCGACCAGTGCAGACCAAGATCAGCCTGGACATCCGTGCAGGCTGATCATGGTCTGCACTGTTCGCTATTCAGCCAGTAAATTTTCAGTCAACACCCCTTTAAATAATAAGTGATGCTGCCCAAACTGAATGATGGACAAGTCCATTTTATAAATTTAGCAGGGTAAGGGTTAAAGATGACTGAACCATGAAGGAAAGTAAGAGGTGGCTAACCATAAGCGAAAAGCATGAAAAAAATAAAACTCTTTTGTTCAAAAAACTTTTATGCAGGACCTATCCTACTTATCATATTTATGACATAATACCTATATCAAACAATTTTTACTCATTACTAAATTTCTTAGAACAGAAAGACATTGAATTTACATGTATTTCTTTGCATCTAACTTCTAGATGGTTGCAGGTCTAAGAAAACAAGTCATGACCATGGTTTATTCATTGGAAATAACCTTTTTTCAATTATTTCTTGTGCAGCACTAAATCATGAATCTTGCATTAATCATAGTAAAAAGTAATTCCTACTTTTCATGGAAAGGACTTTCCAAGACAGTATTGCTGATGAAACAAACCGGAAACCAAATTTTTAACCTGGACCACTCAAGTTTTAAAAAACAATCATTAAAGTAAAGTGGTGAACGTCACTAATTCTAACCACAAACTTGAAAGTGTACTATTTCAAGATCTTCAGAATAAAAATACGAAACAAGTAGTGGGAAGGCTCTGCGCTTCTTAACACCCTTTAGACAATCATTACCTGGAAAAGAGGAAAATTATACTAAAAACCACCAAGGAAATTTATGTATTTCAAACAATGGACTGAAACTTTCAATCCACTTTAAATATACTTTTGTAAAGAATTCATAATATCCTTCAACTAGATTTCTTAAGTTAACTTTTAATTATTGTACAGTACTCAGTAATACAAAGATTGGAGATTCAAGGGGAAACATGAATTACAACACACTGTATTTCCTTATCTTCAAGGTACATATATTGTCAACCTAAATTTCCAAACATATGCGCACATTTACATTTCACAACATAATATAAACTGACCAACATTCAAATAAATTCAAAGTTATAAAGTGACATGACTTCAATACATACAGCAATCTTACAGCATACGAGGGGTGTTCCATAAATATGCGGAAAGTGCTCTCATTTCTTCATGTATCATCATAAATGAAAGAAACTGCTACATAATGTAGATTAAGAAATATGACAAAATTATGTTTTCTTTGGATAAATAATAAGTAAATACTAGTCCCCATGGCAACGTCATCCAACCCAATCTTGTCTCTTTTTCTATACTACATGCGCTAAAACTTTACGTGCCACTGGCATATTTTTCAAGCTACCTTTCCTTTAATTGGAAAAATATAAATATGAAGTGTAAGCGCTATGCCAATAACAACAAATTATAAATGTGACATCATTAAAATGTTTGGCAGGCATATTGTGTTGGTCATCGCTTGAAAGTCAGTGTTGAACATATTCATGAGATAACATTTTGTGTTTTGAATCAAAAATCAAGGAAAGAGACAAGTGCTATACTGCTGAAGGTTTAATGGACAATGCCCATGAAGAAAATTTTATTAGTAGAACGGGACATTTAAAAGTGGTCAGGAGAATATCTCTGACAACTCGTGGCACAGACATGAAAAATGACGTTCAGTGTCCCATTTCATCAATACGACAGGAATATCATATGAAAAATATCTATTTATTGGCAGGAAGGTGTAGTAAATGCATTTAATTGTGATAAACATTGAACCAATGGTAATCACGAGTTGTACTGATTAATTGTTTGTGATATGACAACGTTGGGCCGTTTTTTAGGAAGTGACGTTGCCTAGGAGACGATAAATAAATATTATGCATGTTCTGAAATCTTTGATATAAATATTCCCATTTACTATGTTTATATCCCTCATATTTTCAAATTTCAGCAAAATGAGACCAGAAATAAAGAAATGTGAGCACTTTTCCCGGCCCTCGTACTTAAGTAATTTTACGGTACACTGAAGCAATCTTACGGTTTACTGAAGCAATGTCATAGTATGCAATTTCATGGTATACTGAAGTAATGTAACAATATGCAATTTCATGGTATACTGAAGCAATGTCAAAGTATGCAATTTCATGGTATACTGAAGCAATGTCACAGTATGCAATCTCATGGTATACTGAAGCAATGTCACTGTATGCAATTTCATGGTATACTGAAGCAATGTCACAGTATGCAATTTCATGATATACTGAAGCAATGTCACAGTATGCAATCTCATGGTATACTGAAGCAATGTCACTGTATGCAATTTCATGGTATACTGAAGCAATGTCACAGTATGCAATTTCATGATATACTGAAGCAATGTCACAGTATGCAATTTCATGGTATACTGAAGCAATGTCACTGTATGCAATTTCATGGTATACTGAAACAATGTCACAGTATGCAATTTCATGACATACTGAAGCAATGTCACAGTATGCAAGTTCATGATATACTGAAACAATGTCACAGTATGCAATTTCATGGTATACTGAAGCAATGTCACAGTATGCAATCTCATGGTATTCTAAAGCCATGTCACAGTATGCAATCTCATGGTATATTGAAGCAATGTCACAGTATGCAATCTCATGGTATACTGAAGCAATGTCACAGTAGGTAATCTCATGGCACACTGAAGCAATCTAACAGTATATTGAACAAATCTTACCTTATACTGAAGTGGACTTTCATCCAAACCTACAAAAGCAGGTGCACCAATGGCTATATCGTCTGCCCCATCTAAGTTGATGTCCATAACAGCAACTGATGTACCAAACCTAGACTGTGCCTGGAAAGTTGTTTTGTAATCTAGACTAGGCCTAAAGATGATTTTTTAAACAATTTCAAGACCAAACCGTGTCAAACTTAACAGTAAAATTTCATCCTGTGTCAGGCTACATTTACTGAGTTCATTCATTGTAAATTAAAGTATAACTATCTTTTTTGCACTGATAACATTTTAATTCATAGAATTACTGTATGGGCAGCTGTGCTCTTTGGATGTGGTTTTTCCTGTTCGGACTTCTGTCCGTCGCTTTAACAAAGAAATTGACCTTTCACATTCAATGTTCTGTTCAATGCATAAGCTTGCAGTTTTAACCTCATAAATTTGGTATGAGATCTCAGAGAAATAAAGTAAGTGCAATGCAGCTAAATGACAATTACTCACTGTTCCCCATCCTTTAAGGATCTGACCTTGACCTGTTGATTCAAGACTGTCAAGGTCAGGATTTAAGGTCTCTGGAATACCATTGTCATCTCCTGAAAATTTTTATTAATTTATCAACATACTATTTAAATCAGTCTAGGTAATAAAAAAAGTCTCAATCCTTTAAGGATCTGACCTTGACCTGCTTATAAGACTCTCAAGGTCAGGGTTCAAGGTATCTGGAATACCAGTGTCATCTCCTGAAAATTTTGTTAATTTACAAACTGGCCTATTCTGCTCAATCTAGGGAATAACTAAAGTCTCAAGGAGTGTATATGGACAAAGCATAAATTACCAAATACTTCCTAGGCTACTCATATACGACACAAACACATTTTCCTTACTGGTATGATCCACTTGCATATTTTCAAGGTTTTACTGACTTGGCCAATGTAGATCAGGTTAATATTAGACATTAAAACGGACACAGAATACAAAATATATGCTAAAACAAACCAAGAATGTGATTATAATGATCTTTCTTTCATTACAACTGCAGGATACAACAATACAATTATAGCCAGAAAACAATGTTTCCAAGCTTTTAAACAAGAGCTCGTAGAACACGAAATGCCCCCCATTAATGCATTCAGTAACCGAAACTGAAACTGAATAATTTGATTAAATGCCTATTTTTATACAATGACATATTCAATGGCGTTGTACATAATAATGATAATAATAATAATAACAATATTAATAATGATAATAATAATAATAATAACAGCCTTATTTTAACAAACAGTCATGACCGCACCCCTCCCCTTGAGGTCATTTTATCCCCATTGCAAATACTAGTTCTTAAAGCATCACATGGTACGCCCAGACGGGCTGCATATAGAGGTTCAAACCCCCCAGTTAATGGTGCCATCATATACTATTTAAAAAAGAAATACTACACACTACCCTACCCATAGAGCCTGTACCAACAAGTGCGTTTAATTAAACAAACCTTGGAAATATAAATGTTGAAATGTAAAACCTTTTACAAAAATTTAAGAACTATCACTTGCTGTTTTCGCATAATAAATAGTTATCAAAAATTTTAAAACAATGCCGCAAAATCTCTGAAATACAGTGTCTTAAGATTTTTTTTGAATGCGTAGATCTAACGGCAGTTCATTCCAAAGTTTTGGACCAATAGTACAGAAACTTCTATCATTAAATGTTTTGCACTTGTTTTATGGAACAACATGACGACATTCAAAATTTTCATATGATCTAAAACCTTGTCTACTTGGAATATACTCTGTAAGCAATTCTGTTAAATACATAGGTGCTCTGCCAGTGTGACAGCTATACATGAAAGAAAGTATCTTGAACTCAATTCTTGCTTTCACTGGCAACCAATGTAAGTGATACAATGCTTGTTTAGAACTGTCAAATTTCCTCCTGTTAAGGACAAGTTTTGCGCACATGTTCTGAATAATTATGTTGCATCTTGCGCACCTCACAGTTAGCTACACCATACAGTATGACATTGCAATAATCCAGATGTGAAATAACTAGAGACAAAACTAAAATTTCAGTGTCTGCTTTTGTTAAATATTTTCAGATGTTCTTGATTCATAGGTAATTCAACATGGCTGTACGACATTTGCGATTTACATGATCTTTAAAGTTCAATGTTTCATCAAGAAATGCACCGAGATATCTAACTGTGCTTTCACGTTTGACATCATCACCAGCAATGTTAATGGAATTTGTAAAACATTTGTTCAACTGAGGTCTGCTACCAAACATAATAAATTCAGTTTTGGAAGTGTTCATTTGCAGTTTGTTTCTATTCATACAGTCATTGATTATAACTGCGCACCTTTCATGGTCTCCGATTGCTTGTGATTCTACGGAAACAGATGTAGGACGAAAGCTTTTATTTGCTATATGATCATCAGCAAAACCTTAGACTGATATGGGTTTTGGAATAACTGCACAAGGAACAGATTGGTCACTGTGCACTGGACGTTTATGTACTGACCTCAAATCAATAATTAAGGTTCAATTACCAGTCATAAGTGACGTCCGTATCAAATGTGATCTTAGACCAAAGCATTCTCTAGTTATTTGGCAAAAAGAAATCTACTGTTCTGGGTCAATGTGACCTTGACTTTTGACCTACTGACCTCAAAATCAATAGAGGTCATCTGCTGGTCATGATCAACCTCCCTATTAAGTTTCCTAATCCTAGGTCTAAGCGTTCTCAAGTTATCTTCGGGAAATGGTTTAACTGTTCCAGGTCACTGTGACCTTGACCATTGACCTACTAATCTCAAAATCAAGGGGTCATCTGCTGATCATAACCAACCTTCCTACCAATATTTATGATCCTAGGCCCAGGCGTTCTTGAGTTATCACCTGGAAACTGATTGGTCTACGGACCGACCGAACGACAGACAGACTGACCGACCAACATCAGCAAAACAATACCCCTCCTTCTTCAAAGGGGGGCATAATTACATATCACTGTTTCTTTTAATTAGCAAGTCATAAGAAACTAACAATATGTGTATATATCACGGACCTATTTAATGAATAAATGCTCCAGAACTTACCATATATTATGTAGACTCGACCCTCCTGTGGGCTACCAACAGTTCCATATCCTGGGGCTGTGATAACTAAATCTGGTTTACCATCAAAATTGAGGTCTCCAGTAGCATATGATCTGACAGATAAAAAGCCATAAACATCCTTCAAACTAAATTAAGAATATATTCTAATCTAGGTGAATATAATCTCAGTGGATAATATTTATATAATCTTATCTTGAAAGATATAATCTAATCTAGGAGAATATAATCTTGATGAAGAATACAATCCAATGAAGGAAAATATAATCTTAATTGATAATACAATCTAAATTATGAGAATACAATCTTGGAGAATATAATCTAATCTAGGAGAATATAATCTCAATGGAGAATACAGTCTAGTCTAGGAGAATATAATCTCAATGGAGAATACAGTCTAGACTAGGAGAATATAATCTCGATGGAAAATACAGTACATTTTGTATATTCTAGGTGAATATAATCTCGACGGAGAATGCAGTATATTCTAGGTGAATATAATCTTGATTGAGAATATAATCTAATCCAGGAAAATGAAATATAATCTATAAAATTATAATCTAACCTACAAGTAAGACAAACGGTGAGGATATAAGGTAACTATTAAAATCAGATTTCTCATCAACATAGAAGTCTCTTTGTCACATGTACAAAAACAAAACTTTGGAGAAATATAAGCAATAAAGGTGTTAATATATCTAGTATACTAGCTATCAACAAATCTAACCATGTCTTCTGCACTTCAATCTATTTAGATTCTGACTTCTGATTCTAGAAGTTAAATTACACTTCAGTGCTCACAGAGACAAAGATGTCAACAAAGACTTCAGTATATTACTTTTAAACTAGAGATGCTTTTGAGAAAAGCGCATGTCTCCCACAACTGCCTAATCATCTAAATAATAAGTCAGTCTTTATATATTGTTTACTGAATCCACATGTGCATGCGCTTTCTTGACACCAAAAGGACCCCTATACTACTAGTAGTATAGGGGTCGATTTGAAGGTAAAACTACGCAAGAAATCTGAGTGATTTTGGTAATTCAAGGGCCATAATTCCGAAGTGCCTAAGCCGATTTGGCTAGTTATCGAACTTAGCCGAGCACTTATTGGCAGACACATTTTGTTGAAGTTTGGTGAAGATCGGATGAGAAATGTTCGACTTAGAGTGCGGACAAGCTTTGTGACAGACAGACAGACAGACTGGAGTAAATCAATATGTCTCCCACACCACTGTGTGGTGGGAGACATAACAAGAGGGTCATGATGACCCTGAATCGCTCACCTGAGTAATATGAGCCACATGTTTAAAATAGCAAACTGATGCTAAAATATTAGAAAGTAGGTCAGTAGGTCATATTCATGGTCACTGAAAGTCAGTTTTAAGATTGGTGTGCAAAACTGTATATGTCATCCAAATTTCAAGGCTTTATCTTAACCCTTTACTCCATAGATACTCCTTTTAACGCATCTATGCATTACTGCATAGATACTCCTTTTAACGCATCTATGCATTACTCCATAGATACTCCTTTTATCGCATTCTACTACACTGATAGTTTAAATGCAAAATACCAATAAAATATATTGGCAATGAAGCCCACAAAAGCATATTTGTGAAGTTTAAACTGTTAATAAAAGATCAGTTTCAGAAAAACTTGTGGTTATAATTATAATTTATTGATAATTATCACTTTTAATTCAGGTGGCATTTTCTGAAAATCACACTGACTTTATATATATTAGGACAGCTATTGATGGATGGAAAAGTACATATATGACCCAAAAACAAGTTATTATTTGCATTTCTATCATTCAACTATGGCAAATTATGTAAAAGTGAGACAAAAGATTGGTGTAATAAAAGGTGTGGTTACCATAACAACCACTAAATATTTAAACCATAAAGACGCATTTAAATTATTTGATGCAACTGTTAAACCGATTTTAACATATTCAGCAGAGATATGGGGATATCAACAATGTTCAGTCATCGAACAAGTACAAGTCCGTTTTTGTAAACAACTAGCGTGCATGAACCAAAATGTTGCAAATTTCTTTGCCCTTAGTGAATGTGGACGATATCCGTTGTCAGTAACTTACATTTCAAAATGTGTCAAATACTGGACTAAATTATTACATATGTCAAGAGACAGGTACCCCAAACAGTGCTATTTCATGCTAAAACGTTTAGATGAAATTGGTCGCATAACATGGGCAACTTATATAAAACGTTTACTATACCAGTATGGATTTGGTTATGTGTGGATCGCAAACGACGTTGGCGACCTGTCGGTTTTCCTACAAGTTTTTACAAACAGACTTAGGGATTGTGCT
The DNA here is from genome assembly GCF_021730395.1 of Mercenaria mercenaria. Classification (NCBI taxonomy): domain Eukaryota; kingdom Metazoa; phylum Mollusca; class Bivalvia; order Venerida; family Veneridae; genus Mercenaria; species Mercenaria mercenaria. The sequence goes on along the minus strand of NC_069363.1, from coordinate 48,355,712 downwards.
TACCAGTCGTTATCCTCGGACATTAACAATTCGTCGAAATCGTTGTCTTATAAACTGTATAAGTGTGCTCTTAACCTGGAGAAATACCTATCTCTACCACTCACGTATATGCAAAAACATATGTTGTCAAATTTTAGATGTTCTAGTCATGCTCTTATGATAGAAAAAGGAAGACATTTAAAAATTGATAGGAATTATAGATTTTGTCCACACTGCCATAGTATGAACATTTACACTATTGAAAACGAGATTCATTTTCTATTAATTTGTCCGCTATACCATACATTAAGAGAAAGATACTTTAAACGAGAATGGACATCTTCGATAATTTGTGAACAGCTGTTTATAAGAATAATGAGTGACTGTGAAACAGACAGTATTTTCTCACTTTCGAGATTCTTAGTTAACGCTTTCGACTTAAGGAAGTCGAGAATATCAGACTTAAATATGTAACTTTTACATCTTACAGATATAAGCACATGTGCACAGACTGAATAGTGTTAACGGAACCTGCTTTAAATAAACTCTGTTGAAAAAAAGAATATTAATACAAACTCCTTAAGCTGTGTTAGACAAAGCTTAAAAATGATGTACGTAAACAGTTATCATTATTATTAAAATGTTATAATAATGCGTTACCTATGTGATTATTGATGTAATATCTGACTTTTTTCAGAATAAATACAAAGTTACTAATTCTAGTAAATTACTGTAACTTCTGTATCGATTATGTGTATTTCAAGTATAAATGGTCCTACTCAGTCTCTCAACACATTTCTGTCAATATCCATAAGATATGTTAACAGTCTACATAGAACAGTTTTTGAGTGTTTACTTTTTCATTCGCAATATGATAAAACTTTGGTAAATTTTTTCCAGACTCAATAAACTTTGTTGTTATATTCAAACAGTATATCTAGAATGTTAAAGAATACATTTTAAATATAATGTCATTACATTGTACAATAATTAATGCCATATTGATTGTATTTTGGGCCGGTGGCCTTGTATTACAAATAAACCAATATTGTATTGTATTGTATTGTACTAAAGTCCATAGATCACTTGTCCACATTATGGAATTTATGCTAATTGACCTGGACCCCTTGGAAGTGTGTTTATTGTGCACAGCTGTCAAAACAAAGCAATTAGGGTGTTGTTTGCATTATTATTTATGATGTGGATCAACAGATTTTATAGAAAGTGTCTTTGATCAGTGCTTCTTATCAAAACATTATGTAATTAATTAATTTTATGATCTATGAAGTTCTGTAAGTTTGGTAGGTGTGTAGATTTTAATGATTAATTAAATGGGTTTGCTTATTTTGAAAATCACTTAATATAGACCTTTCTAGTCTTTCATTTACCTTCAATTAATAAAATTGTGCATTTGTAACAGTAAAAATATTTCTTTTCTGTTGTATCACATGCATAAAACAGCTAAATTATAATAATATTCTAAGGTCTTTGGTTTGTAGCTTTTTATTGTGAAAAATATTTATCACAAAATTATGAAAAATATACCATCAGAAAGGAAATTTAATTCTAAAAATAAATTATGTTGGACACTAAATGGTTAAAACAAGTATTCATAGACTAATTTTCATCTGAGTAACACAGGTATAAATTTTGCATTTTTCTGCAATAACCTGTATGGAGATAGTGTACAGATAATGCTACTGAGTGTATTGGGTATCAATAATCAATACTATTGTATCTGTATGGAGTAAAGGGTTAAAAAACAAGAAAGTAGGTCAGTAGGTCAAGGTCACAGTCAAGTGACCCCTAATCGCTTGGGGTCATCACATAATTTTAATTGAACAGTCTAGGAAATATAATTTTTTAAGTATTTATTCCTATATAACTCATATAACAAGTGACCCCAAGGACGGGGCCTCTTTTCACCACAGGGGCATAATTTGAACAATCTTGTTAGAGATCCACTAGGCAATGCTACATACCAAATATCAATGGCCTAGGCCTTAAACTTTCGGACAAGAAGATTTTTTTTTCCTATATAAGTCTATGTTAAATTTGAGACCCCCAGGGCAGGGCCTCTTTTCACCCCAGGGGCATAATTTGAACAATTTTGGTAGAGGACCACAAGGCAATGCAACATATCAAATATCAAAAGCCCTAAGGCCTTGCAATTAATAAGGCAAGAAAATTTTTAAAGTTTTTTTTCTATATAAGTCTATGTAAACCTTGAGACCCCACGGGGCTGGGCCTCTTTTCACCCCAGGGTCATAATTTGAAAAAGTTTGGTAGAGGACCACAAGGTAATGCTACATACCAATGGTTTTAGACAAGAAGATTTTTAAAGTTTTTTCCTATATAAGTCTATGTAAAACTTGTGACCCCCAGGGAGGGGCCTCTTTCACCCCAGGGGCATAATTTGAACAATCTTCATATAGGACCATAAGATGATGTCACAGGCCAAATATCAAGGCTCTACGCCTTGCGGTTTTGGACAAGAAGATTTTTTAAGTTTTTCCTTTTGGTTGCCATGGCAACCAGAGTTCTGCATGGAATTCAATTCTTTGAACAATTTTGAAAGGGGGCCATCGAAGGATAATTCCTGTGAAGTTTGGTGTAATTCTGCTCAGTGGTTTTCAAGAAGAAGATTTTTTTAGAAATTGTTGATGGACGGACGACGCATGCCGCACGACCCACGACTGACGCGGACGATGGACATTGAGGGGTCACAAAAGCTCACCATGAGCCTTTGGCTCAGGTGAGCTAAAAACTGGATGATTTTGTGCTGGTAAAAAAATCCTGGCATTTGGACATTTTGAGCTGGGTTAGCAGTGTTTTATACTTAAATTGTTCTAAATGTCTTTGCTCCAAAAAAGTAGTTTTATTTGAATAAAATGTAATATTCCAGGCATATGTAGTTTAAACTGTCCGTCTGTCCGACATTCTATCTGTTCATTACACTTTCTTATTAACTATACTCTGTACTTTGTGTACTCAATTCCTCTTACAGTTTCCACCAAATTTAAATGAAACTTGTCATACAACATTACCATGAAGTGGATTATGCATCTATTGCCAGGATTTTTCTGTCTGATAATATTTTCCTGAGTTATCCCCCCAGACTTAACAATATCACAACTATTTATGCACCTTGTGTACTCTACTCCCAAAGTTTCAATCCAATTCATTGGACACTTTGTTTACATCATCAACATGAAGCACACAATCATGAGTATATTTTGAGAATTTTAATTTCTAATTTTTTTTCTTCAGTTATGTCCCCTTTGTGAACTTAACAATAAAACAACTACATATGTACATATGTACCTTGTGTACTCGACTCCTACAGTTTCCACCCAATTTCAATGAGACATTGTATACAGCATCAATACGATGTGACTTGTGCGTACTGTTAAGACTTTCATGTTAACCTTTAGCCTGCTGGCGGAAAGTGATTCTGCCTTTACATCCGTGCTGGCTGATCATGGTCTGCACTGTTCACTATTCAGTCAGTAATTTTTCATAGAACACCCTTCGAATAATAAATGGTATTGTCCAAACTGAATAATGAACCAGTACATTTTAGAAATTTAGCAGACTAAAGGTTAATATTTTTTTCGTAAGCCCCTTGGGACTTTATAATCTTATACTACCAAGCAATTTTAGGGGGCATGTGTCATAAAATGTTAACATCATTTTCGTTGCAAGTGATCTTTGTGACTTTTTGCTTTTTCAGACAAGTACTGATGTATTTTGATTTCTGCGCAGCAAACGGGTTACAAAGTAAGTAATAATATACTAACTCTCCAAGTCTTGCATAATCATTCTTGACAAACAACACTCTGTCTGGAAATCTTGACTCTCCTGTTAAACTTTTCCTATTGCTCTCAAATTTTAAAGTGGAAGGTTTTTCCTTTTTCTTCTGTAATTTCATCTGAAATGTCATCAAGTGATAAACTGATGAGCATGCATAAAATTACCTTGTTTACTGCAGATAAGGACATTTTAAATACTGAAAATTTCAGATAGTGAAAATCAGGAAAACCTGAATTTCAACTTCTTTTCATGGCTATTCTTTTATCAGATTAACAAGTACATTTAAAATCCTATTATGAACAATAGGGCCAAGATGGCCCTAGGTCGCTCACCTGAGAAACACACCATAACAGTGTAAACATGTTTGACCTAGTGATTTCATAGAAACAAATATTCTGACCAATTTTCATTAAGATTGGACCAAAAATTGTGGTCTCTTAAGTGTAAACAAGTATTTTCTTCCATTTGACCTAGTGACCTAGTTTTTGAGCCATGATGACCTACATTCGAACTTGACCTAGATTTGATCAAGGCAATCATTATGACCAAATTTCATGAACCTCAATTGAAAAATACAGCCTCTATCGCATACAAAACATTTTTCTTTGATTTGTCTTAGCGACCTAGTTTTTGACCCCAGATGACCCATATTCAAACTTGACCTTAAATATATCAAGGCAATCATTCAGACAAAATTTCATGAAAATCAATTGGAAAATACAGTCTCTACTGCATACACATGGTTTTTCTTTGATTTGACCTAGTGACCTAGTTTTAGACCACAGATGACCCATATTCTAACTTGACCTAGATTTCATCAAGGCAACCATTCTTGCTAAATTTTATGAATATCCAGTGTAAAATGCAGCCTCTATTGCGTACACGTTTTTCTTGAATTTGACCGGGTGACCTAGTTTTTGATCCTAGATGACCCATATTCAAAGTCAACCTAGATTTAATCAAGGCTAACATTCTGATCAAATATCATGAAGATCCGGTATAAAATGCAGCCCCTATTGCAAACATGTAAGATTTTTCTTTGATCTGATCTAGCGACCTAGTTTTTGACCCCAGATGAACCATATTCAAACTTATCCTAGATTTCATCAAGGCAATCATTCTGATCAAATTTCATGAAGATCAATTGAAAAATACAGCCTCTATCGCATACATAAGGTTTTTCTTTAATTTGATCTAGTGACCTAGTTTTTGACCCCAGATGACCCATTTTCGAACTCGGCCTAGATTTCATCAAGGTAATCATTCTAATCTAATTTCATGAAGATCAATTGAAAAATACAGCCTCTATCGCATACACAAGGTTTTTCTTTGATTTGACTTAGTGACCTAGTTTTTGACCCCAGATGACCCATTTTCGAAACTGGCCTAGATTTCATCAAGGCAATCATTCTGACCAAATTTCATGAAGATCAATTGAAAAATACAGCCTCTATCGCATACACAAGGTTTTTCTTTGATTTGACCTAGTGACCTAGTTTTTGAACCCAGATGACCCATATTCAAACTCAGCCTAGATTTCATCAAGGTAATCATTCTGACCAAAATTCATGAAGATCAATTGAAAGATACAGCCTCTATCGCATACACAAGGTTTTTCTTTGATTTGACCTAGTGACCTAGTTTTTGACCCCAGATGACCCATTTTTGAACTCGGCCTAGATTTCATCAAGGTAATCATTCTGACCAAATTTCATGAAGATTAATTGAAAAATACAGCCTCTATTGCATACAAAGTTATTCTTTAATTTGACCTAGTGACCAAGTTTTTGACCCCAGATGACCCATTTTCAAACTCGGCCTAGAATTCATCAAGGTAATCATTCTGACAAAATTTCATGAAGATCAATTGAAAAATACAGCCTCTATCGCATACACAAGGTTTTTCTTTGATTTGACCTAGTGACCTAGTTTTTGTCCCCAGATGACCCATTTTCGAACTCGGCCTAGATTTCATCAAGATAATCATTCTGACAAAATTTCATGAAGATCAGTTGAAAAATACAGCCTCTATCGCATACACAAGCTAAATGTTGACAGACGACAGACAGACGCCGGACATCGAGTGATCACAAAAACTCACCTGAGCTAAAAACATGTAAAACTAGTAAAGCACAATATGTGACTATACTACCAAAACAGTCACATAACTATTCAAACCATACTCTCAACCGTGACAAATTTTGGTCAACAGAGTGAACATCATAGGAGCAATTTGTCCAGTATTGAAACAATTTGACCAGACCATCTTGGTAATCTGGTAACCTATTTGTAAAATTAAAGGTGTCCATAGGGGCCTCCGTGGCCGAGTGGTTAGAGTCGTTGACTTCAAACCATTTGCCCCTCATCGATGTGGGTTCGAAACCTCATTTGGGGTGTAGAATTCTTCACGTGAGGAAGCCATCCAGCTGGCTTACGGAAGGTCGGTGGTTCTACCCAGGTGCCCGCTCGTGATGAAATAGTGCACGGAGGGGCACCTGGGGTCTTCCTCCACCATTAAAGCTGGAAAGTCGCCATATGACCTAAAATTGTGTCGGTGCGACGTTAAACCCACCCAAAAAAAAAAAAAGTAAATAAAATAAAGGTGTCCATAACTAACACTTACCCTGCTAAATTTCTATCTTCCAATTTGGACAATACAATTAACTGTTAAAAGGGGTGCTTACCAAAAACGTATTGACTGAATGGCGAACAGTGCAGATCATGATCAGACTGCACAGATGTGCAGGCTGATCATGATCTATACTGGTCGCAAAAGCAAACCCAATTGTGTCCAGCATGGTAAGGGCTAATACTATCTACTGAACTAAGAGATCAGTATTGGTATTTCCCAGAGAGGGGTGCTTTGCATTTATCTGTGCTCTACAGCAGGCATATTAACCCTTAGCCTGCTAAATTTCTAAAATGGACTGGTCCATCATTCAGTTTGGGCAATACCATTTATTATTCGAAGGGGTGTTCACTGAAAATTTACTGACAGAATAGTGAACAGTGCAGACCATGATCAGACTGCACGGATGTGCAGGCTGATCTTGGTCTGCACTGGTCGCAAAGGCAGAATCTCTTGCCGCCAGCAGGCTAAAGGTTAAAGAACCAGGCTGTCTATAATTCACAAAGAGTTATGCTAAGTGTGCTGAATATGCCTGTATCTAAAATCTCTCTCTCTCTCTCTCTCTCTCTCTCTGGGGGCTTTCTATTACTTTGTATCCTCTCTCTCTCTCTCTCTCTCTGGGGGCTTTCTATTACTTTGTACCTCTGTTCAGATCTGTAATAGAGGATGAATTTTGCTCCATAGCATGATTCATGGATTTTCCAGAGGTCCCAATGTGATTTATAGCCATTATTATAAATGGACATAAAATAACATTCAATCAGTAAAAAACCTACTGGTCTATAATACAGTGATTTACCGGTATATAGTTTCCTTCTTACAAAAACCACTGTTGTTCAAGGATGGAATATTCTACAAGTGGGTATAACAAAGGTATCCATGAGAACTCTGAAGTGTCCAATTAAACTCAATTAACAGATAATAGGAAATAAAAAAGATATGTCTTTACTTTTCAACAAATCAAACTGTGAATTTTGTAATTTCAGAAAATGTGAATTTGTAGTTTCAGTTACCATCAAAATACAATTACGTTTCAAGTGACAAGTGAAATGGAAATTTATATTTCAAACAAACTGAAATTCCATCTCCTACTTGTCAGTGTCATCAAATCACATAAAAAAAGAATATAAAAGAGGTTGAGTCTTATACTGGATTAACTGCAGAGAGAATTATATCACTGGTTTACTTCAAATGCAGACCTCAATAGACAAAAGGTATTATAATATTTATATGGATAGAAAATAATGAGATGCATTATTAACTGCAGGACTGACTCTGTATTAAGTAATATACTAAAATGTAAGCTTAATAATGTTCAATTGAAATGTGTATGAACTAAATTTAGAGGATAAAAAAAGTAACACTTTTTTAATAATTATAAAGATATTCCCTTTGACAACAGTCAGATGATGTAGATATGCTTGTAAAATGCCACTATATTGTATTAATTAAACTACTAACTGGTATAAAGTCACTAGTAAGACTAGTATTTTAATAGTAACTACAGGCACCTGCAATATTGATTTCATACAGTGTCACACTATTTTACCAGTTTTTCTTCTTTTTTCACAGGACAGGATCTCAACAACAACTTGAGTAACATTTTGTTCACTGTGGGACAAAAAGGGCATTGGGTCACTTGCTCTTTTTTTCCTATACTCAGTTAGGATGCGTGTACCTCAGTTCTGTCACTGTCAGCATGTCCGATACAAGTACGGATCCACTACTATTTTTTAGCTTTGCACAATTTCAATGTTGGACATACCATAGAGAGCCATTGTTGGTACACTATGTCTAGTACAGATGCCAAAGATCTATCCCTTTTGATCTATTCTACACTAAATAACTTTGGATTTAAAAAAGAAAATGTATGTTTTCGGTCTAAATACCTTATGTCATACAAAGCGCTGAAACATTTTTATAATATAGTGGGAAGTGCCGGGGAAGGTGTACCACTGTCACACAGTGATGTTGATTGTATGATAGTTCTTGATGATATAATCTGTCTTGACCAATGTGATACTGTTGAAAATTTAACTATTCTTGAAACTGATAATTCTAACACAGCACCTGGGTATACAAAGGTAGTTCTTAAAAATAAATTACGTGGATCTGAGTTTGAGATTCTACTACATTTAAGCACTTATGCCTCTGCAACTACACCTGATGGACAACCATATGTTTCCAGTACAATATTCAGAGGTACATATAATTATTTTAAGATATGCACTATTCCCCTGCTTAGATTGCAGTATGAAATAACTATCAACGGTCCAGCTGAGACATACAAATTATCTGGTAGGTCAGCAAATTTTGACAAAGATTTTGTTTTATCTTTATTGTTCTATGGAAGTGAACACTTGAGTAAATGGGCAAATAGGACAAGGTATTACACTTGGCCATCAAGTGAGTGTGTAAGAGAAATTTCAGAAATGGAAGGATATCTTGTTCCTGTTGGTGATAAACAAAGCGCTCACCAAGACTTAGAATGGCGAATATGTTACACTACTGCTGAGAAAGAATTAATTGCTAGTCTAAACGATATACAAATTAAAGTGTACGTTTTGTTAAAAATGGTAGCAAAGTCTGTCTTAAAATCAGTATGTAAAGCTCTAACATCATATGTTGTTAAAAACGTAGTCTTTTGGGTAATGGAAGGAACACATCAACAAAGTCTTTCTCCAGATCTTATAGTGAATCTAATACAAAAATCACTGTATTTCATGAAATACTGTTTAGAAAATAACCACTTTCCAAACTATATTATTCCCGAAAGAAATCTTTTAAGAGGTGCTGTAAATAGCAGGGAGAAACAAAATGTTATAAACTTCCTTTCTGACTGCTTAAGGGAAGGAGGAACTGTTCTGTTAAGGGTTCCAAAATTGTATCAGTGTGTTTCTTACAGCACGACTTATCCAGAAAATGTGATTAAGTATGGAAAATGGAGAGATGAGGCAGAAAAGCAAAAACTTCTACTGGATTTTCGGCTTGCTGAAATATGTGATCATAACTTTTTATTTAACACAACTACCTGTAAGTCAATGAATGAGATTCAGAATTTATTCTTAAATAGGATGAACGATGCCAAAACAGTAGAACATTTAGTTAAACTGCTTGTCCTAGTAATGCCAGACTTTATACCTCTTTTGTTATCAGGAAAAACACCCCAAGAATTACATGAGGTGCTCGCAAAAAGACTGGAAATGATTTCTCTACTGTAATCTCGAACAATGTTATTGGACTAAAGTCTTACGCAACAGCCAGGAACTGCATCAAATCAACATACCAAAAAACTAATCACTGTGTAACAGTCCTAACAAATGTATAATATTCATGTGAAGGGCTAAATATAACTGTCTTTAAAATAACTAACAGAAAACATGATTTTCCACTCACAGTTTCTAAAGAATATTAAGGAACAAAGAAGGATCAGTTCTGAGTAATGAACAAAAAAGTTGCAATGGTATTAAAATGAGATGAAGCAATGAAATATTTATCCTTATATTTCTAATAAAGTTTTATTTCATCATAAAAGTTATTTCTTTATATAAAATGAAAAATTAATTAAAATAGAGGGACAACATGTTTGAACATCTGGTAGATTTTAATTGTATTTATTTATTGATCAACTAGTTTCGGTTTCTATGAACCTTCATCAGGATATACATATTAGAAAAATGTTAACTAATGTACAGTTTTATACTGTTTGTTACTAAATTTAGAAACATTTGTTACTGTTTATAGACTAAATTTGGAATATTGCCAAAATGTGAAATAAATTTAATAAAAGATAATAAAGTCAGTCTGTGTTCTTGAATATTCCGTATATGTAGTGGACACTTATGATCTGTTCATTAAGTTCAGAGAATTTTGCAGTTTCATCCAAACATACTGTTACTGTGCTATTTGATTCGTGAGGTAAGTCTAAGTTCATATTTGAATAACTCTCTTGTCCTTTACCCTAGGAAAACTAGGAACAAGAAGATAACGCCTGACGGCGTTTTGGCCGGGTTTTCCGAATAAGGTGATAATGAGTTAAAAATCTAATAAAGGCATACAATAAATAACCCCCAAATTAATAAGCACTATTGAAGGAAAAAGGGGAAAAAAAGAAATGGACAGGCAGAAAATGAAATTAAAGAAATAAATTGGTGTAAAAAAAAATCAAAATAAGAAAAACACCATTTTCAATGTTTATATCCCTGTGACCTTGACCTTTGACCCAGAAATCAATCGGGGTCATGTACACATCAAGACCAACATACATATGAAGTTTCAAGGTCCTAGGTGAAATACTTGTCCAGATATGGAGCGGAAACAGTTTTCAATGTTTAGATCCCTGTTACCTTGACCTTTACCCAGTGAACCGAAATCAATAGGGGTCATGTACACATCAAGCCCAACATACCCATGAAGTTTCAAGGTCCTAGGTGAAATACTTGTCCAGATATTGAGCAGAATCCATTTTCAATGTTCAGGTCCCTGTGACCTTGACCTTTGACCCAGTGACCCTATTCTCACTTTGGAACAACTAGGGTAATAGGGGATCATTCTGAGCAAGTTTCTTGAAGTTTGGATAAGTAGTTGTTGAGACAAGAGGGCCATGATGGCCCTATATTGCTCACCAGAGTTGATCTGGCCTACTGACCTAGTTTTTGACCCTACATGACCCAGTTTCGAATTTGACCTAGAGATCATCAAGACAAACATTCTGACCAAGTTTAATAAAGATTGGGTCACAACTGCGACCTCTAGTGTTCACTAGCTTTTCCTTTGATTTGACCAGGTGACCTAGTTTTTGACCCTACATGACCCAGTTTCAAATCTGACCTAGAAATCATCAAGACCAACATTCTGATTAAGTTCCATAAAGATTGAGTCACAACTGTTGCCTTTAGAGTGTTCACAAACTTTTCCTTTGATTTGACCATGTGACCTAGTTTTTGACCCCACATGACCCAGATTCAAACTTGACCTAGAGATCATCAAGACAAACATTCTGACCAAGTTTCATAAAGATTGAGTCACAACTGTGGCCTCTAGAGTGTTCACAAGCTTTTCCTTTGATCTGGCCTACTGGCCTAGTTTTTGACCAAACATGACCCAGTTTCGAATTTGAACTATACATCATCAAGACAAACATCCGACCAAGTTTCATAAATATTGGGTCACAACTGTGGCCTCTAGAGTGTTCACAAGCTTTTCCTTTGATCTGGCCTATTGACCTAGTTTTTGACCCCACAAGACCCAGTTTCAAACTTGACCTAGAGATCATCAAGACTAACATTCTGCCCAAGTTTCATAAAGATTGGGTCACAAATGTGGCCTCTAGAGTGTTCACAAGGCAAATGTTGACGAACGACGCATGACGGACAACGATGGACGCCGGACAATGACCGATCACAATAGCTCACCTTGAGCACTTTGTGCTCTGGTGAGCTAAAAAATGAATGAACAACAAGGTTAACATGAGACTCTTTATTCCATCCATCCGCCCTCCCGCCCATTCGCCCGCCCAGACAGACCTTATCTACAAGCCGGATTTTTCTTTGAAAACCCGGCCAAAAACAAGAACTGGTTTTACAGAAAAACAAGAGGTGTCTGTTGACAGTGCACTTGACTATTCAAAGAACTGATGTAAGTATGGGGTCAAAATATTACCAGCGATTTTCAGATTTCTAATTTCTGTGTGAAAAAAGGGCCACAGCTGAGCCAAATCCTTGTCCTAGTTATGAAGACTATGATGGTAAACAAGTGGTCACAGTTTCAAAACCATATGTCAAACTGTTTAGACAAAATATGGAATGTTACGAAAAACTTAACTGATTTCCAAGTCCAAAAAGGGCCAAAATTCAGCCAAATATGTTTGACATAGTTACCCTTGACTACTGATGGAGATCATGACGATGAACAAGTGTTCTAAATTTCAAAGCCACATGTCAAACAGTTTTGACAAAATGTGGACTTATATGAAAACTGAACCAATTTCCAAGTCCAAAAAGGGCCATAATTCAGCCGAAATACTTGACAGAGTTATGTACTCTTGCCTACAAATAGAGACTGTTATAATAAACAAGTGATAAAAGTTTCAAAGTCATAATGTCAAACAGTTTAGACAAAATATTATGAACTGATACGAAAAACTTAACTATGATTTGTAAGTTAAAAGGGGCCATGATTCAGATAAAATCCTTGATGGAGTTATGTACTCTTGCATAAATCTTGACATGGTGATGGTCTATAAGTGTTAAAAGTTTTAAAGCTATATGTTAAAAGGTTTTTTCAAAATGTGGACTGGTATGAAAAACTTGACTAAGGCGTGATGCCGACACTGTGGTGAGTAGGATAGCTCTCCTTATTATTTAAATAGACAAGCTAAAAACGTATGAAGACGTGATCCAAGGGGCTGAAAGGCTAGCCATCCATTAATCACCACTCTCCCTATAAACGTTTCACTTACTGCAATTTACTTTTCCATAGTATGCATTATATGTAGATATTTACTTCTTTCGAAAGGATAACAGAAATTGATATTCCAAAGTTAACAGATCTAAAGTAAAAGAAACAGTTTTATTGGAATGCAAGTGGCAAATAAATGCGTGGGTAATTTAAGGAATAATAGAAGCTATCTGTCAAACACAACCTTTACAATGATTACTATACCTGTGGCCTGGAGGCGTGGCCTGGAGGCCGCAGGTATATTGGAAAGCAACAAGTAATGTAGCACATGGGGAATGGGTGATTTCACATGATTTTTTACCGATATGCAATTGGCTTATCATATCTATGGAACGCCGTTTTCGCAATATAGCTGGCACTCTGTATGATATATAGAGAAATGCTTGTGACCTGAATTCCTCATACATTATTTCATATAATTTATTCAAACTCTCAGCAATGATCAATATTGATACCTTGTGATACCTTGTTGTGCATAAGGGAATTTTTGTTTGAATTGCTCTTTAATTTCCTGGATTATGGTCTTGTGTTGTTTTGCTATATATGTCAAAGAAGTCCAGGTGAAGGCATTACTTACATTTGTGATAGCTCTAGTAATTTAAAAGTATTTCAATAGTCATGGAATGTGACCTATTGAGCTAAAAGTTATGTTAAACATGAAAGGGAAATATAGTTATTTTTGCTCAAAACAATAACTTTCAGAATTTAGAAATACATATTTCATAGAATTATCTAGATGTACTTGTAAAAATGTAGAATGGAGTAATATTTCCTTCATTAAAGCGTAATGGTATAATGAAAAAAAAACAAGCATGCTATTCACCCATAAGTTACTTTTTAGGCTGAGTGGTCACACATACATCCATAACAATTTCTGGTCTGTATAACTTCTGGCCTCAGGAAATCTTTGGACTTGTTAAGTTGCTGACATACAACTTGAATATTTTACAAAAGTGGCAAAGTCTCAAGTAAAGTGTGTTAATTCATTTTGGTAAGGTGGACATTTGCTCCCCAGTTGAAATGGTAAACAGGACACTTGCACCTTATCTGCAGTAACATTAAAAACCTACTGCTGGATTATATATAGTATTATTATATACCATAGTATACCACAGAATAGTAACAAAAAAGCCGCTAAAAACGGCCATTACCGCTGCCATTGACAGATCTATAATTGCGCAGTGTGCCTCTTGTGCCATAATCATAATGGCCCCAGGTACTAGTATCCGGAACATCAGCTTGTTCTGATGTTGAAGTCATGAAGCAACGTCATTTTTGCAGGTGAAAAGGGTGCAGAATCATTTTCAGATTGATTGTCAAATAGTGATGGCAATAAAAATGATGCTTATTAATTTGTGGAAAATATGTAAAATGAAAATACCAAGACAAATACGAATCAAAGGTATATAATAACAAGAGGACCATGATGGTCCTGAATCGCTCACCTCTTCCCACATGACCCAGTTTTGAGTATGACGTCGTTTTTTCTATTATTTGACATAGTGACCTAGTTTTTGAGCTCATGTGACCCAGTTTTGAACTTGACCTAGATATTATCAAGATAAAAATTCTGACCAATTTTCATGAAGATCCATTGAAAAATATGGTCTCTAGAGAGGTCACAAGGTTTTTCTATTATTTGACCTATTGACCTAGTTTTTTATGGCACGTGACCCAGTTTCAAACTTGACCTAGATATCATCAAGGTGAACATTCTGACCAATTTTTATGGAGATCCATACACAAGTATGGCCTCTAGAGAGGTCACAAGGTTTTTCTATTTTTAGACCTACTGACCTAGTTTTTGACCGCACGTGACCCTGTTTCGAACTTGACCTAGATATCATCAAGATGAACATTCAGACCAATTTTCATACAGATCCCATGAAAAATATGGCCTTTAGAGAGGTCACAAGGTTTTTCTATTATTTGACCTACTGACCTAGTTTTTGAGGGCACGTGACCCACTTTCGAACTTGACCTAGATATCATCAAGATGAACATTCAGACCAACTTTCATACAGATCCCATGAAAAATATGGCCTTTAGAGAGGTCACAAGGTTTTTCTATTATTTGACCTACTGACCTAGTTTTTGAGGGCACGTAACCCACTTTCGAACTTGACCTAGATATCATCAAGATGAACATTCAGACCAACTTTCATACAGATCCCATGAAAAATATGGCCTCTAGAGAGGTCACAAGGTTTTTCTATTATTTGACCTACTGACCTAGTTTTTGATGGCACGTGACCAAGTTTCGGACTTGACCTAGATATCATCAAGGTGAACGTTCTGACCAATTTTCATGAAGATCTTTTAAATATATGGCCTCTAGAGAGGTCACAAGGTTTTTCTATTTTTAGACCTACTGACCTAGTTTTTGATGGCACGTGACCCAGTTTCGAACTTGACCTAGATATCATCAAGGTGAACATTCTGACCAATTTTCATGAAGATCTTGTGAAATAATATGGCCTCTAGAGAGGTCACAAGGTTTTTCTATTTTTAGACCTACTGACCTAGTTTTTGATGGCACGTGACCCAGTTTCGAACTTGACCTAGATATCATCAAGGTGAACATTCTGACCAATTTTCATGAAGATCTTGTGAAATATATGGCCTCTAGAGAGGTCACAAGGTTTTTCTATTTTTAGACCTACTGACCTAGTTTTTGACGGCACGTGACCCAGTTTCGAACTTGACCTAGATATCATCAAGATGAACATTCTGACCAACTTTCATAAAGATCCCATGAAAAATGTGACCTCGAGATGTCACAAGCAAAAGTTTACGGACGGACGGACGACGGACACCGCGCGATCACAAAAGCTCACCTTGTCACTTTGTGACAGGTGAGCTAAAAAGGTCAATAAATGACTGGTGTGTGTCTTTTAGCCATAATGGCACATCTAGTTTCATAATGGCCCTGCAGTGCCAAATTTGGGAACAATTATCTAATAAAGAGCCATGCTCAAACGTATGACCTTTAGTGATTACCACTGGGTTCTAAGACTGTTTGTCCGCTCACAGGACATTTACCCCCACCCAACTCACATTCCTCATGAAGAAATGGTTAGGTGGATATCTGCTCCCCAGTTGATATGGTAAATAGGACACTTGCACCTCCACCACCCCCAATTAAATCTACTCTTTGGAACAATTTTCAGTCATCAAAAAGAGTTTTACTGGTGAAAATGTGATAGAATCTGATATGTTAGCTGCATTCAAGTTTAAGGTAATTAACAGCCCAGTTTTAAGTAACAACAAGTTCCTTTAACGAAATTGTAATTTTTAATTTGTGCTATGTGTTAACCTTAAAACTAGTTTATTACATAATTATCTACTACAAAACTGTTACTAACAAAGGTATTTATAACTGCATTAAGGTCATTGTCTTCTACTAAGTTCCAAAACAATCATTAGTGGACAAAATATTGATAGGGGGAAGAGGGCATTTTTGCATTTTAAAATTAAGCACTGGGGTGAGAGTTAGTGAAAATTTGTATTGGGGGAGGCAAAGCAGTCCACTTTTCCATTTTGTTGGAGCAATATTCTGGAAGGGTTGGGACAAATGTTCTGGTCCCTAAGAGCATTGTCATGTAATCTTACTATAGTTCTTATCATCATTTTTTTTATAAAACATCATTTTTTTTTTTATAAAAGAACTGATACATGTTTATTTAAAGAGAATTCCTATAGTTTTTTTCCTTTCATAGAATTTTTTTAAATTCACATATATGATAGGAAAATTTGTGCTGAAAACAATGAACAAATAAAAAAAAGTAGGTCACCAGGCTTGTTTTTGTGAAAAAATTGTTTTGAACACACCCACTGTTGCTGAAACTGCCAGCGATTTTTCAACATTTTCATGATTTTCTGCTTTTTTATAAATACCAACCAAAATATACATCCAGGCAGCACAATACGGTTTTTTCTTTTTACAGATTTTATTATATACTTATTTGATATCATAGTCATATTTGTAATACTCTATCCTTACAATAATGGGTACAAATGAAAAAAAAATATTGTTTCATATTTACTTTTGTGAACTTTTTTCAATGAAAAATACCTATAGTGAAGAATTTTTTTTTTAATTTTGAAACAACTCTTTCATAGAATTTTTTCTTTTTCTTCTTGTGTATAGATAATTGTATTGTGAGCATAAAAATGGCTAAAAATGTATGGGTCACCAGGCTAAATGTTATGTTAAGACCGCTAGAATACAACACCTGTTCGGACGGAAATGGCACGAACCTGGCCAAATTAATTACATGTATGTCTGCTAAAAGTTAAAAAAATGTTTTAAAATTCTTTATTCTTTCTATAATTGAATACTAAATGATCTGAAAGGTGATATTGTCTTATCAGTACTAAGTCAATTATCTTACATTATATGAACAACACCGTTTTTTGTACTAAAATGTGATGTGAAAACACAACCACAAAAATAGCAAGATACCTGTCAGGCATGATACTTGTCAATACAACATAAAACAGTATCAACATTTGATTACTCATATAACTTATCAAAAATTTTATTTTATTCAAAATTCTTCATATTTAATATTGTCTGTAACATGTTTCAACAAATGTTGACTTCAGTTCAGTTTTCCATAGAAAGTGTCGGCTGCGCAGAAAGATGCGCATAAAAAAAACTATAGGAATTCCCTTTAATGATGAAGTATACCGATTCCAATTTATTGACACGTGGTATTTCATTGTACTTCGTGTAACTAAATAAGCAGCACAATGAGAAAACCAACATAGTGCATTTGCGACCAGCATGGATCCAGACCAGGATCCATGCTGTTCGCTAACGGCATCTCTAATTGTAATACGCTTTGAAAGCGAACAGCATGGACCCTGACCAGACTGCGCGGATGTGCAGGCTGGTCTGGATTCATGCTAGTCGCAAACGCACTATGTTGGTTTTCTCATGGTGCGGCTGAAATGTTTACCTGCTAAGGTCGCATGTTTGGTTGTCTCTGTCCCTTTAAGGAAAAATGTATCCAGGTTTGAAATACATTACCATGTAAAAGTATATCTTATTGAAACGAATGAAAATATGGAAAATGAACTTTCTTCAGCTAATTGCGGTTTTACTCTTACCGGTATAGTATGTGTAGAGGAAAATGTTAGTAGTATATGCATCAGCTCTCTGATAAAAGCTTTAAATGTATATGTTACGACGTTCATGTTTCCATGGTAACGTATTATGTCATATTTAACCTTTATCCTGCTAAAGTTCTAAAAAGGACTGGTCCGTCATTCAATTTGGGCAATACGATTTATTATCGAAGGGGTGTTTACTGAAAATTTATTGACTGAATAGCGAACAGTACAGACCAAGATGAGACTGCACGGATGTGCAGGCTGATCTTGGTCTGCACTGTTCGCAAAAAGGCAGAATCCCTTGCTGCCAGCAGCCTAAAGGTTAACCAATTATATTGATAAAGGGTTTTTTGACGGCTTTAATGACATTTTCTTTACGTATCTTTAAATTATAAGTAACTATGGCAACACGGATTTTATAGTACGTACATTATATCTTGATCTGTACGGTATTCTTTAAAGAATATTTAAATCATGTTCCACGTTTTATTTAGCTTAAAACATTCTATTTTTAAAGTAAGATATATATTTCTTTTAGTTTCATTTATTCACCCAAAAATCAAAAGAATTTAAAATGCTCAATCTCTACTCGTCTGAGATTTTATGGAAAATGATGTGTGCTTGCAATGACCATTTTGCGATACAATTAAGTTTAAACTGTGTTTCTTAAACAGGCCAGTGTCAAAACCTTTGAATTTTAAAGATCGATGTTTATAGACAATTTTAGCATATTTATGTCTAAATAAATGCAAACCAAACTTCCTGATATTTACTAGTAGATGGTCGTGATAATTAATCTTGCATCCGCCTATCTTCCAAGTCAGCCACCATCATCTCTTGACATTTCATTATAAGTACATAAAAGTCGCAAAATAGTGATTGTTATTCTAAACGGATGACTCATGAAAAATATTTCGGCTATTAATAACTGATCAAAGTTTGCTCAATCAATGATATAAATCACGTAATTTCAAGATATTTAGCTATTAATGTTGCGCGGTTTCTGTTACGTAACGCAATGACGTCTATAATGTCATTATAACGCAATAATGAAATTAAAATTTAAAACAACAAAACTATTACCACGAAAAAACTAAAAAAAGTCACAAAAAGACCACAAAAACGGAACCCCGCTCCTGAAAATCATTCTTTTTTACTATTGCCCTTTACTATTCACCGCATTTCCTTAACGAATATCACATAGTATTTTTACTAACTTTTCCAATTTCATTTATTTTTGAAATGAATGCGATCATTTATGTTTTCATCTAGTAACTGGAAATCTCCCATGTAGGAATTTTGAGTGATACATAATTTTGACCAATCGAATGTTGTTCTGTCTTCTCTGCGGAGAAAGGACGTCCTGTCCGCTAGATGCGCCTTGATAACCTCCAATGAAAGTTATTTGATCCATCAACACACGTTAGCATAAAGTCGAGTAAGTTAAATGAATAATGATACAAGAATAGGTTAAGAAATTATGCTAGCATTGAAATGCCCCTCGTATTTCATGTCAGGAAGTTAACCCCCTAAATTTATTTCTTTCAATAATTTTGTTTAGATCGTTCTTCTCCAATCCAGAGAATCATATTGAAAGCAAATGTTTCTAGTGAACACTATCTCAACGAAGATGCTAATGTCATTTGCGTAAAATGATGGCAATTAGTCTTACCTGATAACTTGTATTCACCAGTTTTCACGAAAAGCATGCAGCATCTAATCACTTCTGCTCAGGCCTACTGACAAAGTGGTAATTTCTGCAGTGTTTTATAGTCATGCCGTTCTAGCAAACGCATATTCGCGTAAATCATCGCCTAATCATCAATAGTATCTGTTCACTGTTCCGTATCATAATCTGTTATGATCGTTAATGTGTTTGAATTTGGAAATCTAATTACGACAAGATGGAACTGAAAATTTCAAAGAGTTGTCATATTTGTCTTCTTTACTTCATTTCGCTCTCATCAATCTTTGTGTCAAGTAACAATTTAGTTTATTTCTTTTTTGGACCGTTTCCTTTTCACTTATTATTTATACTGCCAGTACAGAAATTTGAAATAATTTGTAGATCAACATATAAAAAGAAACAAAAGTAATAAATGTCATATTTTTGTTTTACACACTTGTAAAACCCAAAACCCCGTACACATATCTACAGTCGTTATCGGATATGTGTACTTCGGTTTCGGGTTTTACAAGTGTAAAACAAAAAATATGACATTCGTTCCTTTAGTAAAAAGTCCACTAAGCTTGGTGCTAGTTGGTGGTGCGAGCGATGCGCATTATAACTGTTTTTGAACAAACTCTTTTATTTTACCAGTTACCAGTTTACCATGCTTAGTTGCATTCAATGCTGCAAATGATACTTTTCTTTCATATTTTATGAACTGTCACAACAGCGCTCTTTAATTACCGTATCGTTGTCGTAAAATGTTTCCCCCTACTCTTGACTCTGTGTTAACGTATGTCATAGTCTTTTGGCATTGAATTCTGTTCAGTGTTTAGTATTTTGCATAATGTAGTTACGATCTATATTTCGTTTACTTCCTGGATAAACAAGGGACGACAAATCAATTCAAGAAGTTTCATTCTAAGAACTCCATTTAAAGACTGTATATAGTTTCAGTGGAGTGGGTCACATAAAACTTTTTTCCACGTCAATTATATGGTAACAAAGTTGGGCAAGTGTGCCAAAACACTTGTCAGGATTGAATAATAAAAGATTCTGGAAATGAGGACGTTTTTGCAACCTAACTTGGATCGTACGTCGTTCTTCTTCCTTTGTATTTCAGGACTGTGTGGAAAATTTTCAAGTGGTATTCATTTATATTTTTTTTACAAAAGTTGAAAATCTGTCGATAGTTACCAGTAAATGAATACATTAATTATCCGTAATAGGACACAAGAATACATTAATTATCCGTAATAGGACACATTTGAAGTATGATAGATTTTTATTACCGAAAATCGTGTCAAGCATTTTGAAGACATTAGATTTCCTGTCTGATTTATTGGTATGAAACTAATTGAAAGGCTACGTGCACGATTGGGGCTACGCCAAAGTTTGACTAATGTAATGTACGGTGTTCCGTTTGGACAATCGTGACTTTTTATTTAATACTAAACCACGCACGATGGTACGATGACGAAAACGTGATGTCGCGATGGCACGATGATGAAACAACGATGGTACGATGGTAAAAACGCGATGGCACGATGATGAAATCGCGATGGTACGATGGTGAAATGTCGATGTAATATCGCGTTTTCATCATCGTACCATCGCGTTTTCACCATCACACCATCGTGCCATCGCGTTTTCATCATCGTACCATCGTGCCATCGCGTTTTCACCATCGTACCATCGCATTTTCACCATCGTGCCATTGCGTTATCATCATCATACCATCGTGGTTCCACCATCGTACCATCGCGTTTTCACCATCGTACCATCGCGCTTTCACCATCGTGCCATCGCGTTATCATCATCGTACCATCGTGGTTTCACCATCGTACCATCGCGTTTTCACCATCGTACCATCGCCTTCCGGTTAGAAATGCGTAGTTCCGTACACTTGTATTTTTGTCAACAATAGATGAATGTATCTCAATGTATTTTGTGAGAAGAAATTTACCATTTAGATAAAGGTTTTATAAAATGTTCAGTGCTCAGTTCATTAAAACTGTAAAATCTTCAAGGCCACGTCCTTTGTACTTTATGTGTGCATGAAAGTAAATAAAAAGCTTGGTGCAATAGTCACATGATATTATTTAAACTCTGCTTATTCTTGTTAAGATAGAAGGTACATAGTGCCATATGGAAATGAGATTGTTTCAAGCCTGACTGACACATATACTGTACCACTGCGCATGACCACCGGAAGGCGATGGTACGATGATGCAAAATGCGATGGTACGATGGTGATAATGCGATGGTACGATGGTAAAAATGCGATGGTACGATGATGAAAACGCGATGACACGCTGGCGAAAACGCGATGGTACGATGACGAAAACGCGATAGTACGATGATACGATGGTGAAAACGCGATGGTACAATAATGAAAACGCGATATTACATCGACATTTTACCATCGTACCATCGCACCATCTCGATTTCATCGTCGTGCCATCGCGTTTTCACTATCGTACCATCGTTGTTTCATCATCGTGCCATCGCGTTTTCGTCATCGTACCATCGTGCATCGCGGTTTAGTAAAAAGTCACGATTGTCCAAACGGAACACCGTAGTAATGACACAAGCGCAAAAATATTTTTTAAATATTTTTACTAACCTATAAAATGTGCATCGTAAAATAGAAGAATGTTGTTGAAAATTTCTGTCAGATTTTAAAATATTTACATTTCTTTTCAGCTCAGAAAGTAAAAGTGATTTTGTATATTACTGATTCTATATTTGATAAGTGTATATGTGATACATAAGTTAAACACAAATGTGATAAGTTGATAACAAAAATATGTATTAATTGTGATAAATTTTATGTAATATGTTATGCATACTTTTAGTAATCCCGTGTTGTACCAAAATCTGGGTATTTCTTATATTATTTTTCCTTTCTTACACTGTATCTTTTATTAGATTAGCATGGACCCCATTGGAAATAAGCTTTTAGCTTAATGGGTTATCCATAAATCTTTAGCTTTCTCTAATGTATAACACCTTGGCTTAGAATTTTCTGTTTTATTAAAAGTATGCATCTTACCCTAGTCTTAAATATAGATTTGTTTTTATAACTATGTAAAGAAATTATTTTTTATATGCTGTGATATTTATATTTATTGCCATGTGTTGTGTTTATGCTACTGATCTTAAATGTCAATAAATAAATCAGAATTCTGTGTAAGCAAGAATTGGGATATGTCCAGCAATTTTTTTACGCGATAAGGGGACAAGTCCATAAAATATGCATATCTTTCTGTTATGTTACTATTCAGAAGACTGGGAATTCCCCATTGAGGAATATGGTACCAAAATTTCAATTTTGCTCAAAGTGTAACTAAAACCACCTTCAGGTACTAAACCCTTCAATTCAAAGGTGTGTGTGCGTGCGTGCGTGCGTGTGTGTGTTTGGGTTTAACGTTTATTTCAACAATTTACCAGTCATATAAACGACGGTGTCTACTTGTAGCAGTGAGCACAATGCCCAGATTTATAGCGCTGCTTCACTGGAATATCACGGCGATGGACGAGTTGTAAAAATGATACCATAATGCATTTTATTTCTAAATTATTTTTGGACTTTAACACACTGTTGCAGTAATCGTACAAATAATGATATATTTGTACGACCAAATGTGGAGTCGTCGGACACATAAACAAAGGATCCCGGCAGCAATCCACATTCCAACTTCACTTTTCTTGAGTGCAACAGAACAAGATAGTCGATGCTTCTAGACTTGAAGCAGCTTCTGCATCGTGTAAGAGCGAATCTTCCGTATATATAATCTATTTCGACTATAAATAAACTTAGATACGCATGTATACATTCTGTCTTCACATATACTTTAGACTCTTCTACTTTTCTTATGGTTTGAAATAAAAACAAAAATGACAATAAATACAATATTTATTTAAATCAGAAATTCATTTACAGTCCATCACAAAAGTGTAGGTCTCGCAATAAATATAAGGGACACATCATTTATTCATCAATTAAAAAAAAAAAAACTATGTCACATGTTTTAACTTACAAAAAATATATTTTCTTTTATGTTTGATGAATTTATATTTTGACAAAATTAACCATAAAGACAAACGTGGACGAAATAATCATATAAACAGAAGGAAACATGTACATGAACTCAATGGATTAGCAGGAGGACAACGAAGGTGGCAGACGGAATAAAATGCATATGTCAAAGCAGTTTAGCCCAAATGGACATCATGGGATCCATCGCCTACCCTGTCAGACACAATAAAGTGGACAGCGTAGCGTGCAGCTGTTGGGGCTGAGCACCCAAAATGTGGTGTGGTGTGTCTCAAAAACAGTCATGTCATAACCTCTTGTAGTGAAACCTTTTATGATTTTCAAAAGGAAAATGTAAGTTTGCAGTGACCTAGAATCTCGTGGAGTTCGATTTTTCTTATCACATATTATATCAGAATGACACTGTAGTTTACTGGAGATGCATTTGTTTTGCTCACTGAAGTTTTAAATATATCAAATACTTTCAATTTAGAAATGTGTCCCATGATATGGTGTATGGCCCGGGTACATCTGCACTATATCTTAATAAGGGAAGTATACAATACAAAAATTAAAATCCTCTCTCTTGTCATAAAAATATATTGTTTTGTCAGTACTGAAACATAGAGGGATGAAGATACCAAAAGGATTTTTATTTAAATCGACCTCCAGGGCATATATATAGTGTCAATCGAGCACAAATGAATTATCCATATTAAGAGAATTATCCAGGTAACTCTTTGATGATAATACAAAAAAAAACATACGACAGGTGCCGATCAATTAGTTTCGACTTAAAATCCAGTTGTTATGAAATAATTTGTAGCAGAACCGGTTTTTAACACTATTTATACACGATGGACGGCTATACATGTAAGTCGGGCTTAATAATTTCACAAGGACGTAGCCCGAGTGCAATTGTTTCATACGACGTATAACGGCCAGAGTGTATAAATAGTGTTAAAATAGTTATTTCTAATCTAATATGTCTTTCACTGTAAAATTTAGATCAAATATTATAGAACTGTTTCTTCGCGCATGTATGGCGCCAAATGATGGGTCGTCACTCTCTTTTGTTTTATACACGCCATGACAGGAAATTGGAAAATGTCTTGCGGAATAGTTCAATTAAGGCGCAAATGATGTCGAATTATTCTGCACACTGAATAACAAACTCAGTGTGTGTGTGCGTGCGTGCGTGGCGCGCGCGCGCGTGCGTGTGTGTATGTGTGTGTGTGTGAATTTATCAAGACAGTTGTGATATATGAAATTTTGTTTTAAACATGTTTTTAAGCAAAATATTTTATCAAATTTGAAAGCGTTATTTCTCGGCGCATTTATGACCACGTGCCGTCAATATAATATCACTGTGATGATTTAAGCATTGCTAGTCATATTAGAACACAAAACCATTTCGGAAAGTATTAACAAAAATAATCCTTTCCGTTTTACGTTTTATATAAGAAATCTCGCGCGATGAAGGATTAACAAAAAATGCAATGATGAATTATGTTTTGAACAGCTAAATCGATCCTCGTATATCTGAGTTGAAAATACATTAAGTTGAGTGATTAATTTACTTTTGTGACTGATTTAAAGAGAATATTTAAGTCATCCACTTAATCAAATGTTAACAACCAAACTAATATTGCTAGTATAATGTTCCAGTTAAATAATTAATAAAGACAATTAAAAGTCAATACATTACACACATTATGGTAGACAGGATAATATATAACTTCTTTTAAGCGGACCAAATATTGTAACTTCAAATGTAGCCTGACACTTTTTTTTTATTGAATGATGTAACAAATTGCTTTCAAGATAAATGATTTGATGTTCTAAGACATAACGGTTATCGTTCATTAAGGTGTTTTGCGATTAATTAGTAAGGCTAGTTAAAACAAATTTTCTTAAAAGAGTAAATGATGACTTTATTAAAGAATACATTAGCAGCACCATGAGAAAACCAACATAGTGCATTTGCGACCAGCATGGGTCCAGACCAGCCTGCGCATCCGCGCATCCGATCAAGATCCATTCCATACTGTTGGATTCCAAACCCTATTTCAATTAGAGAAACCGTTAGCGAACAGTATGGATCCTGACCAGACTGCGCGGATGCGCAGGCTGGGTTGGATCCATGCTGGTCGCAAATGTAGTATGTTGGTTTTCTCATGATGCGGCTCAAATATGTCTCCATTATCCTTTTTTAACATGTAAACATTTGTTTGTTACAAATGGCAACTTTTAAAACTCGTGTCCTTGCATTAAGTCTTAAATTCGATTTTCTTTCAACTTATTAATTATAATTGATTTGATGTGATAAAATAACATTTACGTTCTTACAGTATACCAAAAAAGTTCACAAAGCAGTTTTAAAGATATACATCCAGACATACAACATACAATGTGGTATTTGAAATCACTTTTATAGTTATTATATATTCACAAATAATGCACAGACCGTTCCTTTTGTTCTATACCAACTTTAAGTCTGATAATTTCCGTTAGTTATGTGCGCACCGGTCACAAAACGTAAACAATAAATTGTACCATTTATACCACAAAACGTATGAAAAGTGATCAAAGACTTACAGCAGGTTCCTATGCCTCTCTTGATTGGGACAGGGTATCAGTTTGTAAATGTAATGCTCATATCTAAAAATAAATGCATTATACAGCTGATAACAGGTGTAAATGGAATTGCATATAGGACACCAAAAAATATCATCCGAACAAGAGAGTGATATATTTTATGATCCATTTAAACCCCGCCTGACTTTGACCTTGAAAATAGGAATAAAATTTAAACACAACAAACAGGGTTCCCACGCTACCGGAAAAACGGGAAAAGTGCGTGAATTTCAAAAATTGACTCCCGGCTGTGAAAATACCGGGAATTTGGTGAGAAAACGGTAAAGGTACGGGAAAATATCGGGAATTATCAAATTTTGCTAAGGGAAGTATTTCATGATTCAAAATGGCGGACATGGATGCCATTTCAATTTCCTTTTTCGAAAATACCGATGTTTTTGTGGTTGATGGGCCTATATAGGTAGCTATGATTGAATTTTTAAACAGTAATTTTAGGCTTTCGGTCATTTTTGTGTCGATTTTTAAGAAGCCCTGTGAAATTCCGATTATTTTTCGAGAACAATTGTGAAAACCGTGATTAGTGACACGCTTGAATTCAGTGATCAAACAACAATTTGACTGAAAATAATTTAA
Source organism: Mercenaria mercenaria (assembly GCF_021730395.1). NCBI lineage: Eukaryota > Metazoa > Mollusca > Bivalvia > Venerida > Veneridae > Mercenaria > Mercenaria mercenaria. The sequence goes on along the minus strand of NC_069363.1, from coordinate 48,328,775 downwards.
TTGCTAGAAGTGTATCAATGATTATATAAATAATGTAGGTGGCACCAGAGGTGTAGTTATTATGAAGGAGTTGATTAATTCTTCACAACATGCTAGACAAGTAAATGATTCATAGTTTCCTTGAGAAACAAAACTTCAGGACAGTAAGGAAACAAATGAAAAAAAATAAAAATTTGCAGAGTGCAGAGCCTGTATTTATTTAATAAGTAAAAATTTTTAAGCAACATCGGGCCATCATGGCCCTTTTGTTCTTATATTTTTACACTGAATCTAGAAAAATTGACGGGAACGTACAACACGATATGTCGTACAGAGGTCCTTGAAAATCGCAACAAGGTCCTGGAAAAGTCCTGGAAAAGTCCTTAAATTTAATAGACGAAAAAGTGTGGGAACCTGTTACAAAATAAGAATATATTACGAAATAATATCGAATAGACTCGACGTCATAGACATATGAAAATAACTATTAATAATATACACCCTTCTCAAATGCGCTCATTTGATTGGTCGAAATGAGTGCACGCGCGGGTCCGCAAAAAGCGATATTGACCTGCAAAAGTGATAATGACTCTTGTGATATCACGTTTTCTTATATGGGCCAGTCAAATAGACGCATCTGGGAAGGGCATATAATATAGCAATCATAGACTTATGTTTCGGTCAATATGTGTTTTTACGGACCTGCAAAAATGATATTGAAAAACACATATTGACCTCAATATAAGTCAATAACTGTATAATAAACAGATAGACAATCTTAAATTTTGAGCTTAAAAAGGTTATAGAAAGTCCATTTCATAATCATTGAAAGAGACTTTACAGCTAAGACGAATATTTCTTTGTAAAAATACGTTGTGCAAAGATAAATAAAATGAAATTTATTATATACTAGTGGAAATTTTGACATACAATGTTATATCTTTACAGCCTGATTAATATGAACTTCTTAGTCATTAATTCGTTCGTAATCGTTTCAAAAATGAATTACTCTGTTTGATCAGCGACCTCTAAATTTCAGTCATACTCTCGTGTAATGTATAAATGTCGTCATTTTGATTAATTGCTGTTATATACAATAGCAATTCGTCAGCAGTTTGTCAAAATATTAATGAGTATGTAAGTCAATATACCATGGTGGAATTAAGGTCATTTGAACTTTTTGAACTTTTGAGATATTTTTGACAATGTACTCAAACAGATTAAAAAGATAAATAATTTACAAACCACATATATATGTTTTTCACTGGAGCTTGAATGCAGACGAAAATGGCGGGTAGTGAGAAAAACGAAGACATGACTTTGGATAGGTGGCGATCTTAAGCATATTGTATTATATTAGGTTACCAAGCCTTACTTCATCTACGTAATTCGAAAGAAATAGACTGGTTCCCGTCTCTATGTTTGTTCTTATTTACATGTATATAAGTTTATTCATTAAGAGGGAAGTAATTCCAGCAGGTTGTTTCTACATTGACATTTTTATTGCCCCTGGCTCCGAACATAGGTTCAGTCATCAGTTAAAATGTGCTATTTTAGGGGCTTAAGATTTTCTTATTTTGCTTGCAGTATTTATATAAAAAGATAACCATGCAGCCAGGGATCCAGGCTAGGGGATGTACAACAGTTAAACTACTTCATTTCTGTTTAAACGATGGCATATTCACTTTCCAACGAATTTCAGGCTGTTCTGTAATTTTTCATTACCGTCAATGAACAGGTTCAGGCAAACCAAGCCCGCAACATTTTCTCTTTTGTCGTGCTAGGCGACCTTTGGGTTCAACATAAATATATAACATTGAAACGTGCTTCTCCCGCAGTGAGTAAATAGATCTCTATGTATTTCATGTGAAAGAATTCGATCTTAAAACAAGAAAATTTATTATTGAATTGACTAGTGCAGGTCACTGGTGTTATGCATATTTTTGCATAATAAGGCACATATATAAGTACATTTTTAGTATATTAAATGTGTAAATTTCGCTAAATTCTCTGTACCCAAGCAGTAATTGTTTTATTCATTTCTGATTGCTTTCTCTGTCCCATTTTGCACGTTTTACATTCTTAACAATATACTTTACGGTATAAATAGAAACCGTAGTGTTCATTGACAACCTTTTCCTTTTATATAAATGCTTCACATTTGGTAGTCAAACTAGACAGTTTCGGACATGAGAGCTCTTAGGTCTGCAGCTCACCTTATATACTGGTTCAGCAGGTTAAATGCTTCAATGTCTCCGTCGAATCTACAACAAATCAAACATTTACTGATTTCTTTTTCAAATACTTGTGAATCTACAACTACTTCCTATCCGTTACGTTATTATCCTGACGTCCGTATGAAATAGAGCCCTCGGTACATTTAATTGCTTAATTCTAAATCTTTGCTCCAGTGTCCATCGCTGTGTAAGTGAAACTTTGTACAATTGACATGTATTTAGGTTATTTGCTGGTCGTGTTAGAATCTTAGTTTAAAGTCAGTTTGCCTGATGTTCTATATAAACTATTTTTAAGACGAGTAAATCTCTAATTAATGATATCTTTTTGAGGTACTCTGTATGTTCACATGTCCATATCTACAGGAAAGGTGAAATAGGGACTAGGTTGGCATGGGTTTACGTAGTACTGGAAAAATCAGTTGTAAGTACAGTGCACAATACTACTGAGAAAAGACTATTTCTTGGGAGTCACCGTAGACTCTGCCAGCAAACATTTGGGTGCTACATCGTAAAATTTGTATGTTTTTGAACATTCATAAACAATGAGTTTACAGTACATATAATTTAAGATATCGTACTAAAGAAAAATCTATTACAAAAGGAAAACTGTAATGAATAATAAATGATATACAAAATTACCTGCTTTTACCGTCAGCAGAGCGGACGACGTGGTCCAGTGGTAACACTGACTGACTATGAAACCAGGGGTCGGAAGTTCAAGTCACCGCTCCTCCAACTAAAATGACTAACATTAGGATAAGAGTTCGAGTGGGATGATTTACACTTGACACGCTAAAGAATGGAATTGAAGCGTCTTCTGTATCTTTCAAACTAAATAATCACTAAAATTGTTCTGGAAGGGTCAACAGGGTTACCTGTCGCGACTGTAAAGAAACTTTAATAAAAACAATCCAAACAAGGTTGCACAATAGGCTGTTGAAATTGAAACAAACCTTTTAATGAAATCTGTTAGTGTAATCCGATAAGAGCTATCGAGTTATTTAGCACACTACTATTTTTGGAGATACTAGTTTAATTCAGTTATATCAGTCCTACAAATGTGTTAGTATCTATGCGAGTGTTATAACAATTGAAAAACATCTATTTAAAATAGAAAACAAACATCTCATCGACAGCTATAGTATTGACCTGAAATTCGTGATAATTAATCTTGCAGATTACCTCTTCTATCTACACTAATACAAGTATTGCGAATTGTTATAGAATATGCATATTTGGCCATGTATTTGCAATCAAATCACATTTCCAATGCTGGTTAAAAACTGTAGTGGGTATATTCAGTCTAAATTGAGGAAATGGAACCTTTCTCATATAACGGAACCATTGTTAAAATGATATGAAAAGGAAACGATAAAACTTTGCAGTTGAATAATTGTCTAAAGCGGTCTACAATTAATACTGTATCTTAACAAAGAAACCATTATTTGTAACGCCGTGGTCTGTGATCTGTCTTGGATTTCAATAGTTATAACTATTTCATAAACACGGAACATTTAGGAATATCAAAGGTAAGAATATTTACAAATTGATCTGAAATTCTGATGGAGGAAAAAATTATTTACTTTGCATGTAATAAATGTTCTTCTTTAAAGTAATGTATACGTTGAAATACGTAAATTGAAAAACGTGGAAAACGCGGTGAATTAATAGCAATTAATGGAAAATCAAAAGACTTTCGACATTTTCTGTCGTATGATAACAGTCTGTTTTACCGAAGTGAAATAAAAAGGCTTTGCTTTATTGTATATACCGTACTATAAAAAGTAACAGAAAAGCCCTTGTCGGACATCTCTTGGAAAATTCCTTTCCTTTTCAGTTTTAGAATGCGCCAAAAAGGAAAAGATTTGATGAGTGTGTTTTTCCATTAACTCGAAAACATGTGAATATGCATTTTTAAGCACGTATTGATAGCTTATCAATATTGTTTTAAATGTAAGCGTGTCCAGATATTTTGTTCAGGGTATTGCAGTAAGATTCGTAATAATAAAGGCAGTACCTGCGCAAATATTACGCGAAAATAACCAATTCGCGTTTAGCGCAACGATTGGTAAATCGGACAACCTTATCTTTGTTAAACGTGCAAGATAGCTGTTTTGCGTTTCGTAAGAAGGCCTTTCATATAAAATTGTTTAATGTTACACATGATAAAAACCAGACATGGTTGAAGATGTGAATTGTCCGACCCGTTCTATTTTAAGTGTTTATTACTTAAAAATAGTAAAAATGGGGATCCATATATTTATGAGTTATTTGAAGAAGATATTTACGTCCTTGGCAATTTACATACTATTTCTATAGAAGACAATTTTTTAGAGTTATTTATTATCATCCCAGGTGTATTTAATAAACAATTGTTATTCTTATTTTTTTAATGCTTTTATAGTTTAACATTTAAAAACTGAAATTGTAACTTTCGCCAACACACAAATAAAAGCAAATCCTAACATATGTTCTAAGTATTTTTCATAAAATCTTGTTAGTCAAGGACAAATCAGTCTTACATATGGTCGGGCACTTCTTAAAGAGCATTGCAACAGATCCATCTTTTTATATACGGCAATAGTGCATATCTACAAAAATGTTCTTGTAAAACTATACAGTAAGTGCGTACTTTTAGAGTTAATATATATATTTTTAAGAAAAAATGGATACCATTGCACGCATTTAACAGCGTAATTGGAAAGAAAGTGAAGTCATTCAAATTGGTAGACGTATGCATGCTTACAGTGAGTGGGATGTCAAACAAGATGGTGAAGAAGAAAATAGACCAAGTCAGTTTAATACCGGTAACGTTTACTTTACATATTAAAGAAATTGCACGCCTGGACCAAATATTTTCTAATTCAGCTAATAAAAATGATAGGGTCGTGTGCTTGATATTTTGCTAGACTGAACATTTTGGATCGCCAGAAAGTTTTCGTATTGGTAGTCTATAGGCAAACCATATTACTAATTTTCAAACGTGCAGAACTACTTTAAAAGTAAGAAAAAGAACTTGTTTTGTAAAGAATAATTTGGAGAATTTAGAATTTGTCTGTAGCTGAAATTTCTAAGCATATGTGTTCAGCATGAGTTTCTTTATCGTCTTCATACAATGTAAAGACGTTGTTCAATTAAAACTATGTTTTCCATAAAATTTGACTGAAGGTGTTAAGAAATTCACAAGTTGTTTGCATATTCAATTACTGAACGTGACGAGTCAGAGAATAATTTTAAACTATAAACACAATTACATTAATTTTGGAAGAAAGTGTATTTTCAAATGATGTGAAAATTAAGTTTGAAGCGTTTGGTTATAAAACTATATGCATAGGTTTTCTCTTGGATAACTACTTGAACTTTCCGATTGACAATATTGCAGATTAATCCCACACGTCCCCAGCCGCCTATTCAAAAAGCAGGTGTGAACTTGCGGGAATTCAGAGAAGGTAAGGTTTTAGAATTTGCAGTTCTGATATTCCGAAAAGAATATTCAGACGGAGCATTTAAGGAACAGTTTTGGTTGAAATAGTAACGTTGTTTCTTCCATTTTATTAACAGTCTTAGTAAAAATATAAAGTGATTATTAGTATCTTAAACCTGTGTTGTCGAGATCCGGCTCACCCTTGATAACGTTATTGATTTGAACAGACATTTGGTATTTGATGGATAAACAATGTAGACAATTTAATGAAAAATTGTTAAAGTCGCATGCAAAGTACAGGCCAGTCCAAAGTGAATAACTGTATTTTTACGGAAGGTCCGGTGGTCTAGTGGTAACACGTTTAACTGTCGATCCAGAGATCCGCGGTTCGAATCCCGGTCCAGGCGTTGGAAATTTTTGAGATACTCTTGAGTGTCTCAAATAATAAGATGCTAGTACTGGTTTTACCAGGAAGGACGGCTTTGAGTGTTTCGGTTTGTACACCGGTCACGTTAAAGAACCAGACTGCCTATTCCAAACGAGGTAGGCTGAGTAAGCCGCACAGGTTTGTATCTAACGGATTCTCTCTCTGTGTTCTGAGGCTTTCTGTAGCACTGTCCCTCTGGTCAGATCGCGCTTTGTTTGTGATAGTAGAGGATGCCTTAGCGTTCTAAGTGCCTTTACACGTAAAGCGCCTTTAAACGTGCGTTCTACAAATTAGGTTTAATATAATATAATATAATCACCCTTGTTACCCGGATAATACGAAATGATATGATAATTCCAAACTACTACAAACTGGATGAACTGTCAAACTTGGTAAGGACATTGTTTATTTCAATATTTTCTAATTACTCATTCTGATCGTTTAAAGGTTATAACTGATTCAAAATAGTTTACAAGCTGTACCATTTGCACTTAACAATTTGCATTTGGGACATATTATTCACTTTGGAAACCCTTTAACAATGTTTACATTTTGCTTTTGAGAACGAGTTTGGCGATTTAAACCGTTGTCAACCTCATCTAATGGACTTTTGGTAATGAATGTTATTTTGTAATTTCAGTTAATGTATAAACAATGATATGAACATGTTAGGACGTTTTTATCTTAGATCAAATAACCCAAATTTACAAATATATAAGCACATGTATTAGTCGATGGATACTGACCAAAGTGTTCACAGAAATTTCGAAGATAAAGCCTAAAATGTTATATGGATAATAGTCAACATTGTAAACTGACACACGAAAAAGAAACGCAACAAGTATTGTAATAGTCAATATTTATAACCTACTGATGTTTAGCCATACAATTTTATATGTGTAATCAAAGTAAACATAACAGAAAAAAAATATCGTCAAACAAATGAATATCGTCTGAGATCATATTTCTTTCCATGCTTAAACTTCAAGTGCAGTCAATAACGCGTATAGCCACCATTTCTCTGTATGACAGCCTATACATGGGTGGACTTGAAGGTGAAATTTATTGTTGCCCATACTATGACTCTGCCACCATTGTTCGGATAAACCTCACACACACAGTTATTTGCGAAACGTTCGTTGCGGCGTCTGTATATTCTGACCTATCCGTCAGCGTGATGGAGATTAAATCTTGATTTGTCGCTAAATACAACAGTTCCCCACTGACGTCGCCGGTTATTTAGAGCACAGCGTTGCTTTTCTTGACGATGACAAGAGCGTGACATCGAGTTGGACGGCGGAAATGAATCTCGCGTTTACGCAAACAATTTATGACTGTGTCACGCTGAATTGGTCGTCCGGGATTTCCAGTTACAACATGTGACGTGGATTGCGACGTCACAAAAATGTCACGTAAATGACGTTGACGTATCATATTATCTTGACGTATGCTTGTCAGACGCGGTGCAACTGAACGTGGACGGTCACCAGCTGTTACTGTAATGTTAACACGTTCAACTAACGTCGAAATTGTTAATTTTGAAACATTGTATCTGTGAAATTCCACCGGTTAAAAGTCCCAAACGTCGTTTTCTCTCTGCCATATTTAGTCTTGGTATTTGAATAAGGAATTTAATCGGTGTTGAGTATACTCCTTGTAAATGAGGCAATGTATAGATCAACTTTATGCATCCAGGCGTGTCTACACTTTTAGGTCATAACACTACTGCGGTAAACACCGAAAATAGCGGTTAAGTCACGCCTAATTGGCGTTGGATTATACACAGCAAAGTTTTTATTGATTGGCCTCGTAGTAAAATAGCACGAGGTTCACGAGCATTTTGTGCAGCGCCATTTAGATGACCGGAAGCGATATATGGAATATAAGTATTGATGTATGCTCTTAAAACGAGATGGTGAGGAAATATAATTGTTGCGTTTATTTTTCGTGTAAGTTTAGTTCGATATTTGCATATGCTGTTCTTAAGGTAGAATTTTGTATATTAGATAAGTATACGCATGAAATGTGGTAACTTATTGCTGTAGCACGCTCAATGCAATGTATTATACACGTGGTCAGTAAGAGAAGTCTTGGTGTTCCAATAGGTATTCAGAATGTGAACATGGTTTGTGCTATTAGTGATTATAAAAGGTAGTTGACAATCAAATACATGTATGTATTTTATATGGAATATGGAGACCGTGGGGTAAAATGGGATAGCGGGGGGAAATAATACATATGCACATGTGTACTTGATACCAGGAAGGTGCAAGTTGTACACTGTGCCTGTTACCAACATAAAAATGTTAACAGGCTCTTATCATCATGCTGTTACAAAGTAATTTATCAAAACATGTCAACGCACACAAAACTGGTCAATCTGTTATGGGATGTCAATGAAAAAATCAATTATGGCTATTATCCACTTTCAAAAACAACGCATGTAGGGCATTATCCATGATCAATTTTAGCTATTATCCATTTTTCATGCACAGATCAATATAAATGGTTTTGACATTAAAACGGCAAAAGTAAACAACTTACTGTAACCTATGACAGATAGTGAAATGGCAGAGTCGTATATACAGTGAATTACAAGCATGAAAAACAATTCTAAATATTTTTTATGATTTTTCAAACTAAAATTACATGGTTTTTGTAAACTATTTAACATATTGTGTATTGTATTCACAAAAATACAGTAAAATAGTTTGAGTTCCATGGAAACAAATCGCGATTCGTTCTTTTTGCAACATCTGGGGATTAAATTCACTTATCAAGCCACAGCAACTTACCGAAAAACGTGAAATTTTCAAAATCGTTGATCGGCCATTTTATAGCATGTTGGAGTTATCACATCATTTTGTATTATCCGGGTAACAAGGGTGATAATGATATAAACACTTTGTCTACCCGTGCGTTCCATACAAAAAGTTGATTGTTAATTTTCAATTATGTTTCTTATCATTTTAATTTTCCCATCAAAATAACAATGCTAATCTTGTATTTGGGTTTACGTAAAGTAAATGTTACCTGTTATACAAACATTAGTATATAACTTTACATTCAAACGTAAGGCTCTTTAAGGATGTACGAGCGTCTTTTTCAGGATATCCGCCATTTTGAAAAATGTTTCTTCGAATATTGCTTTCTAACAAAAGTTTTGCCAAAAATTAACGCTAAATAATCAAAATATGACTAATAATGTACCATGTAATCAAATATATTCTACTTTTTGCGAAAAAAAAAATTCACCCTTATTTTTGGCTGGAAAATATAAATTAAAACAAAAAGAACAAAAAATATCAAAATTCACCAGTTTTTAACAGTTTTTTTCTTAATAAATCTCTTAGATGCACGGTGACCCCAACCTTTTTTCTTTCCGTTTTAAAGCAGTTTTGGGTGTCATTAAAGCTGCAAAATATTTTGAAAATCTTACCGTCAGAATTTTTTTTGGTAGATCTAAATACATTTTTTCCATTGAAAATAAAGTGGGTGGGGTAATTATGTCAACATGTAAAAATGAAAGAGATTTGTTTGTGACATTAATGCTTATATAATACTGACATCACCTTGTATTCATATTAACCAGTAAGAAATGAAATCCCTATAACATTAAATGGGATATTGTATGTTTTATAAAGTACCACCATTTTCCCAATTTTACAAAACTTCAGAAATGCTTAAACAGTGGGTGAAGAAAATGCCCTATAAAAATAAAACCAGTTCGGTGACCTGTGTTTTTTCTTCTCTTGTTTGTCTTAGAAACTAATGTTCTTCAAGCTCACAGAGTATGAAAAAAATCTTAACGTTAAAAAAAAATTCGCTCCTACATCCTTAAGTGGTTGCTTTCATAAATCATGTACATCAAATTTACATCTCTGTAAAACATGTCATAATAAACATAATTTTGGATGACAAGTAATTATTTAAGCATGTATCCGTATCAAAATGATTAAGTCCTCCTGTAAAACTATTCAGAGTGGTAACAGCCAATGTAATAGATAAATGACAACTTAAACTGGATATATGGACAAGGCATATCATGCCTCCCTTCGACAATTTCTCATGGTAGTAAGATTGTTTGACAGGTTCAAGTAAATAAAAATGAAAAATATTCCCTAATAAAAATAAAATCTTTTGCACTGTTATTAATTTTACTGTTTTTATGGCAACCAGCCGTTCATCTGAGATAAATGCAACCTTTCAATTAACTCGGGCGATCATTTCATTACCATCATATCTACGCCAGGTTTCCGAATAAAAGTGATACTAAATGAAACTGAGACTCTGACCTTAATTTCAGGGTGTCCTGTGCGAATAAGATTATATATGCTTTGAATAATACCGGTATCAATATATCGAACAAATATAATCTAATCTAGAAGTACCCCGGTATTAGTATAAAATAGTATTACTTTTTTAAAGATCTTTCAGCAAGTCAGGTTGATACAGATCACAGAATATATTTTTGTTCTTACAAGTACATTTTGTAATAAACATACGGTTTGTATTTCAGTTTCTGTACCAGATTATCCAATCGTAAAGGCGTACGCTAGAATTTCCTGTACATGAGATGGGCGAAATTTTTCCCTATAATAGAATTTCTTCAATTTTTGGATATTGAAGGACAATCATCTAAGAAACAAAAATATGCAATAAAACCATGGGTCACCGGTCTTGAAAAAGAGTTATTTGCCCTTGAAAACGGCATTATGGGGGAATTTCGCCCCAAATTCTAGCATACGTCCTTAATATATTTGTAGTCTGTGCAGGCATAATGATCTGCTTCATTTCATACCAGTGGATAATTGTTTGTCAAGTGCACCATATGTTGTAACTAGTCATATGAAGGCTTCTCAGTATTGTAAGGATGCACTGTTCAATTGAACAACTAAACATCTACATATAAGCTAGTAAATAAACATAAGGACAAAGTTCTAATAGGACAAACCACGTACAAAGAACACATTCTCCTTAATTCGAAAGTCTAATACAGTGTGTTTGTGTAGACAAAAAAGATAGATACAGTCAAATACCGTTACCTCGATATTCAAGGGACCGCAAAAATTGCATCGATTTATCCGAAGTTCGACGTAACGATATCGACTATCTGGGACTTCATTTTGTATCTGTGTAGGACATCTATATTGTCATTATGTCCCATGCTTCTTTCAGTAGGTTTGAAGGGGGAAAGAAATGATAAAATGAAAATACGATCTTTATTTTATTGACAAATAAAACATCTTAATTCAGTTGGTTACCGTGTCCTTCCCAATTAACAACATGGTCGGTAGAGTTGCTAGGTATCCCCCGGATGGGTTACCGGGTCCTTCCTAAACAAGTCTGAATGCAGCGGTAATGTTCCTGGTTGATTAGTCATTTTGACTGTGCTTCGACAACAATAATTTTCCAGTTAAATTCGCATATTGTTACTCAATCCTTTTTTGTATTTGCATATAAACACATAGACAAAGTCATAGCAGCAGACGAAACAAACAACTTAAGGAACACAATGAGGCACCCCTTTTACCACTGAAGTGTTTAAACGTTTTGAAGATGCGCGGCAAACTTTAAAATTAAACCCCACTATGTGCTAAATTGAAGGAAAGTGTAAATAAAAGTTAATCCCGCTGGATAAATCCGAAACATACGTTATGATAACAAAAATCAATAGTAATATAATCAAATGTAATAAATGACCCAGGTAAACCCAAATACAGTATTGTCATCGTTAAAGGTATATGAGAATGTAAGTTGTATGGAGCACAATTATAAATAGAATATTGAAGACTATCGAAACGATCTGTTTTATGTATATGTAAACTTATTGATATATAAAATACCCTTTAGTAGATAGAGTCTCTGCCTCTTATACTATTAGAGTTGGGATACTTTAAGATAGCGTCATGAAATGTTTTGGTTGGGAACATCTTGACTATTCAGTCTTATGCATTAATTTGTCTCATATAATTAAAAAAATACATTAGAATTAACAGATATTTGTCGAAGTTTCTGCAGGTAGCCTACCCCTTGCACTTAGAATAATATGATGACTGTTTACAACTTCAAAACAAAGGCAATATACACACTCTTATCTCATCTTCTTAAGTAGACTTCTGCCAATAGCATAAACCTGTCTCACATATATCTTTTCTCAATCCGATCATACAATTGTTTGCTTAATAGAAACCGTTTATATATAACAATATTTACCACATACATGAATTGTTTTAAATATATACATGCACGGGACCTCCGTCCCCAAGTGGTGAGGTAACTGATTTCGAATCCCTTGCCCGTCGCTGCTGCGAGTTCGAAACATTGCTTGGTGTTAACACAATAAATAAGTCCGAATATAGAGCAAAAGTTAATATTCAAAGTGGATTTTGATACCAATTGTTTTCATCGAGGAAGATTACCTAATAAGAATAAAAGAATACCATAGGGTCATAGTCACGTTTTTATTTTCTTTAAACCAAAGCAGCGGACATTAAACGTAGCAGACAACGTATTTGGAAAGACAGACAATCGATAAGTCACCGGTCTTCATCAGCTGATAGTGGTGTGGCAGAATTGAAGGCAGATGAAAAACTAGTAGGTTTGATACATTTGCTATGCTTTAAGGCAATGAACGAGTGATACAGAGTAAGTAACAAAATTTGACTTACAGGTAATAAATTTAGTTGACAAAACAGGTGAGCAAGATTTATATGAGAACATGTTAAGAAAACTGTTTTTAGCCATTCATTAAAATACATACTAAGAATTATTCTATTTAACATTCAAATATATGTTTGCCAATGACTCTTATACCTAATATCAAATTGATATCACACAGAAATGGAATAGACATGTTAAGAAATTCAAAAGTTGTTCGCATCATCAATTCCTTAACATCACCGTGTAAGAGAAATATGAGTACAGCTTATTTGATTCTAAAACCAAGTGTATTTTCAATTGATGTAATAATCCAGATTTCTTTAAATTGTTTGTCTTTATCACAGGTTAGGCAGACAGGCAATATACATAATTTAGAGGAAGCTGTGACACTTCTGAAACCCAGACGACGTAAGTTTGTAGAACTTACAGTTTGATAAGAAAACATCTTAACATTGTAGTAACGTTGTCTCTCACACTATATCGATAAATAACTTTGCTTACTTGGCTAACGTGTGACATGTTAAACATCTCAAGTGTTGCATAGAAACAGTTTCAATATAAATCAAACTGTATTTCTATCCTTTCGTGGAATTAACCAAGTAAGCATAACTCTTTTACAATAAATATCATTTGCAAAACAGCTAAAAGATCAATGATGTTTTCACATCCTCACAGTTATCACTCTTAGAAAGCTTTTGACCTATTGACACTTAAAATAGTAATATGAGTGTTTAATACATCAATTTTTAAAAGAAAATCAATAGCCAGAACGTTTGCGTCACTGAGTGAATCTAACATTTTACCGACATTTCCTGTTAATTGCCAAGAAGCGTCAAGCCAGTCGATCAAAAACTACATAATTTGGGTTTACAACTATTTTTTATTATTTTTAACCAGAAAAAGTCTCCATATTTCTAGATCACACCTCGGATACGACAATATTAAGTACATGCATACATTTTTGGATGTACATGGAATATTCTTACGAAATCATATATTACGTGCATACTTTGATTTTACTTAAGCTTCGTATCGCCTGGTATGTTTAGTTTATCAAAAATAACAAAAGTAATGGATGATCAAAGTTAATATTTTATATTTAAAGAAAAATTGGAGTACTTAAGATTTAGTCAGCAACGTATTATGAAAGAGAAAGAAATAGAAGCACAACAAAGTGATAGAAGTCATCAGTCTTTATCAGCCGATCGTGGTTTGGCGAAACTGAAGGCGGAGGAGAAGCTGGTAGGTTTGATACATTTGCTATGCGTATTTAAGATAAGACTAAAAGCCAATGATACAACGTAAATCAAGCATTTTTTCCCATTATTTAATACATATATATAAAGCAATATTCTCTTCGACACCTAAATATACCAGTGTGTCAATCACTCTTATACATAATAAATATACATACAGCTTGATAGAGTTTAAAACAAAGTGTATTTTCAGTGGATGTGAAGATCCAGATTAACTTTGAATTTGTTTTTTGTAAAATAACATGACTTATCGATTTTGTCTATATTTCAGAGAAAGCTTACAAGTGTTAAATATAATCCAAAAGATGTGGCACTCTTGAAAACCGGAGGACGTAAGTTTATAGAACTTACAGTTTGATAGATTTTTTTCATATTTTTATAGTAACGTTGTTTCTTATACTATAACAAAATGATTTTGTTTACTCGACTAACGTGTGGCATGTTAGGAAAACACCTCAAAATGCAATAAAGCATTTTCAAATAAAATAAAACTCTTCTTTCTTTTCTGAGATTATACATGGAAACGTACACAATCATTTAGCAATAGCTATAAGAATAATAGTTATTTCACATCAACACAGTTATCAGTTGAAAGCATGTAACGTATTTACACTCAAAGCAGAAATATGTGCGTTAAATACATAAACTTTTAAAAGACAATCGATGGCCAGAATGTGTAGCTAATCGAAAATAAATGGGTAATACATGGTCAAAATTAATATTTTATATTTGAAGACGAAATGGGAGATTTTAGACGTAATCAGCAACTTGTTATGTATGAGAAAGAAAAAGAAGCAAAACAAATTGATAGAAATCATCAATCTGTGTCAGCCGATCGTGGTGTGAAAAAACTGAAGGCGGAGGAGAAGCTAGTAGGTTTGATACATTTACTATGCGTATTCAAGATAAGACAAAGACATAGTGGTACAGAGTAAATAACACGTTTTGAGACAGACCGCTAGACACAAAGATAAGAAATTTAGTTGTTTGAAGCTGAAATTAATGAACACAAAACACCTGAACAGGACTGGATATCAGAACATCAGTTAGGAAGCTGTGTTTCCTTCTAATATCTAAAAATATGTTCAGCATTATTTTCTTTGCCACCAGCATAATTATACCAGTTTGTCAATCACTCTTATTCGTAATATCAATTGATAGCATTAAAATGGACGACTAGATACTTTAAAGAATTCAAAAGTTGTTCGCATAATCAATGCCTGAACATCGCTGAGTAAAAGAACAAATTTGAGATATGAGTACAGCTTGATATATTTTGAAATAAAGTGTATTTTAAATGTATGTGATAATCCAGTTTAACTTTAAATTGTTGTATTTTAAAATAATATGTCATCCGTTTGTGTATATATCAGATTAAGCATACAAGCGTTGTATATAATCTAGAGGAAGATGCGTCAGTCCTGAAAGCCAGACGACGTAAGTTTGCAGAACTTACTGTTTTATAGAAAATGCCATATTATCATAGTAACGCTGTTTCTCAAATTATATTGATAAAATGTGTGTAAAACATTTTAGTTTAGATAAGATTGTTTTTGTCTTTTTCTGGAATTAACCAAGTAAACGTAAATCTTTCATAATAAAATGGCATTAGCTTTTGCAAACTCGCTATAAAATTAATAATTATTTCACATCCACACAGTTACCAGTTGAAAACATGTGACGTATTGACATTCAAAGCAGTGATATGTGTGTTAAATACTTGATGTTTTAAAAAAATGAAATCAATAGTCAGAACATTTGCCTCACTGACTAAATCTAACATTTTACCGATCTTTTCCTCTTGAATGCCAAGAGACTATATTATCACTTTCTGATTCTCAGAACTGTTTTCAAGTCAAGACTACTGGGATGAATACTTGTGATATTGACTTCATCAGATTTTGTTACACTTCCTACCTTTGTTAAAAGTAGCAGTATTGGTTAACGCGTTAAGGTAGTTCTGCACGTTTGGATCGAAATTTTTTTCTACAATGTAGAATTTGATTAAACTCTAATTTTTCAAAACTTCAGAACATATCTGGAAAATTCAGCAAATAAGAAAGATAGGGTAATGTGCTTGATTTTTTTTGCTAGACTGATTTGAAAACTTTGGATGGACCTCACGCAATATTTCATAATGGGAGTTGATGGGAAAATAGTAACTTTCATAACATTTTCGCAAATAGAATTATTTCTACAATGTACACTTTGATGGAACTTCTCACAGATGTAAATAAACGCATGACCTATAATTTGGTGAAATAAAATGTATAGGCCCGTGTGCTATTTTTGAGATATTTGACCATGATTAAAGGAACGGGACATTTCACGTTAATTTTAAGACATTATTATGATCTTTTTCCATGTTTAACGTGCCATATGTTTTCACATCATATTTTGACTTTATAGCAACAGTGTCATTGTAATAAATTTATTCACATGTTTCGATTAAATCATAAATTGATCTTCATTTCCGTACGCCGAATCCAGGCTTCATCCTAGGTTTTCCGGATAAATGACGTTACGCCATCACTTCCAATTTTTTAAACGTGCAGAACTACCTTAAGCCAGTCGATAAAAGATTATACATGTTTTGGGCTTATATGGTTTTTTATGGGCAACGATAATAGTCTCCATGATTTCAGATCACCCCTCGTATACGACAATATTTAGTATGTTTATACATTTTTAGATGTTTTTAGAATGTTCTTACGGAATGAAATATTACATGCATACTTTTATGCCGGGTATGTTAAGGTAATAAAAAAATAACAAAAGTAAACGATGGTTAAAATATATATTTTATATTTAAAGACATAATGGCGTATTTAAGACGTAACCAGCAACATTTTATTAAAGAGAAAGGAAGAGAAGCTATTCGAATTGATAGAAGTCATCAGTCTTTATCAGCTAAAAGTGGTGTGTCAAAACTGAAGGCGGAGGAGAAGCAAGTAGGTTCTGTTTTTTCACATTTCTAGGAATATTTAAGATAAGACAAAGAACCAGTGATAAAATGTAAGTGATAAATTTTCAGGTTAGGCATTTAATTGTTTGTAGCTGAAATTACTAAGCAAAAAACACGAATAAGATTTAATTCACAAGCACCAGTTAGGAAAACTTTTTTCTATCATTTAAAACATATTTTTAACATTATTGTCTTCGATGCCTACATACACCTGTTTGTCAGTCAAGCTTATGAATATCAAACAAATGGACTAGTCTGAGATATTTTGTGATTATAAATGCGAAAAACGCGAAGGCGGAGGAGAAAGTTGTCAGTTTTATTTATAATATTTCAGTAACATTTGATATGGACAGTGAAATATTTTATATTATTACTTAGCAATTTTAGAGGCAAACGACTTGATATATTTACAAATGTTCTGCAGCTGAAATTCCTGGTCATAAAACAGATGAATATTATAAAATGTGAAAACGTCGGCTAGGAAACTTGTCTTCCATTTCTTAAACTAAGTGTTTAGCATGTTTTTTTTCTTGACTGACAATATGTAGTTTTTTGTCAATTAAAGTCATATCTCGTATTAAATTTATACTGCACAAACGGAAAGATATGTAAAGAAATGCAAAAGTTGATCTAGCCGACTAATGAGGAACTAATATGTACACATGTAACAATTTTAGAAACAATTATATGTATATTTTCAATAGATGTAATAACCTAGTTTAACTTAAATCATGTTATTGCTATAACACGTGTTTACATTTTATGTTAGAAAATGACAGAACTACCTGTTCGCAAATATTGCAGATTATGCCCACAAGTCGCCGACTTAATCAAGACAAAAATGTGACATTTCTGAAAACAGGACAACGTAAGTTTATAGAATACTCGACAGAAAACAAATTTATTATAATAGTAACACTTATTATCACATTTTATTGAATTATGAAGATTTATGATCTTGCTGTCTTGAACCACATGTTCCATTTCCTCACTTTTCGTTTATTTTTTACAGACAAAATAAGGTTCTAGACTATAGCAAGAAAACTTCATTCAACGATCAATTACCCTTGCCATCATGGCAGATTACGCAACAGGACACAGCCTGGCGTTTTGTAATTGAAAAAAAGAGAATAATTTCTATACGTATTTCTATAAATATGTATTGTAGAGTTTGTAGGTTGCCTACCACTCTGAATGCAGTCTTTCTAGAAATTGGGCCTGCATGTTACTCTCGTGCATCTCTAAAACTATCTGTTTAACAGGAATGGACTTTCTATACATCCTTTATATACAATGTGTGAATATAAAAATAAAATCTTCTTATGAAATCATATCTTAAGTGCATTTTGACGTCACTTTTTATCATCAGTCAAATTAGTAAAAATTATGATAAGAAAAGTTATGATTTATTTTTGTAAAGAAAAAATGACGGACACTGAGTCTAGCACGAAACGTATTTTGAAAGAAAATGAAAGAAGACATAGTGATAAAAGTCGCCAATCTCTATCAGCCGGTCGTGGTGTATCAAAGATGAAGGCGGAGGAGAAACTGGTAGGTTTGATTTTGGTTACATTTGCATTGTGTATTAAAGATAGGACAACATCTATTGATATATTCTAAATACAGACAAGTAGATATATGCAAGTTATAAATTCAGAAGTTTTCTACACCTTAAAGCAACATGCCTCCAGATCGTTCGACAGCAAAATAATAAAATTTGTTTTTGATATCTTGAATTAAATGCTATATTTCTTAAGAAGGCTTTAAAACATAATTACTGACAAACTTTCTGTTACGGAAACACTTGGGAATTTGCTGTTTACTTTTTACGATGACAACTGAAAAGCGTTTGTCACACTTTTACTCCAGGTAAACTGTCTCGATTATCATGATTATAAGTATCTATATTTTGAAGTCATTATTCACTACTTCAGCTATAGCACTATTGGTTACGACGACGGGAAAACGTCTTTATTGCCGCGGCGGTCCGGGGTTCGATTCCCGACGCGGTCATCTTTTTTTCTTGATTTGGAACTTCTAAAATAATTTAGAAACAAAAATTCATATTCTAATGTTCATAATATGATCAAACTTCAATTTGAAAGAAAGATTATTTTTAGCCAAATCTGGAGGCATGCTGCTTTAAAAGCCCGTACATTAAACAAATGAACAATATATGATATGAGAATATCAGTTAGGAAACAAGTGTTTTATAGGATACCTTAAACCTAGAAATGGTTTCGCGCTATTACGTTAGCGACTTTTGCGGCTGATGTGTATCCGCGAAGTTTTGTAGCCGCGAACCAGCCAGCTACCATGAAAACGCGAAAGTTTGTAGTTTTCATTGTACATGATAACAATGCTGCAATTTGCCGTTTATCTTCTAAGCCGGTAATAAAACCTGATTGGCATCTGTTTGACATGATCTTTTTCATTAATTGAGATGTTTTAATAATGTAGAAATTTCTTATTATAGTATACCTATATTATACACTTATATCACAGATAAAGTAATTTAAGCAAACATGTGATACAAACAAATACATCGTCTATGGGACAATATGCAAACATTTTTTTTTTAAATAAAAATAGGTAATTATGTTAAACACTGACAATTGTAAAATATTTGTTTGAGCTTGGCTGTGTTACCGTATCAGAAATAAATGTTATTGTTTAAACATAATTGATCACAAAAAATCCGTATAGACATATTGGTCTGCTTTCTTGTACTACTATACAATGATTTGTGATTACAAACGGTATATTGTCACTCACGATCACAAAGTAGAGTAGATTGAAAATGTTTTAAGGATAAGTAACCAATTACCACGACCATTTGTTATGTGCTTAAGCTATTAAGTTTTAGCGTATTTCGCGACTGGCGTTTTCCGCGAATCTTTGTAGCCGCTAAATCGTCTGTCGTCATAAACGCGAATATAGTGTTCGCGAACGTTTCTAGGTTTACAGTATGTGCAAGAGTTATTTTTCTAAACTATCTTTTTTTTTAAGCCAATAAATCATATTCCTGTATTATAAAATCTGGACGTTGGGGCATTATGGAAATACGGTTGTTGCAATATATTACATGTTAAAGCTTTATAAAACGTTATTTTTATGGGAACATTTTAAGTGACACTGTAGACATTTTATCATCAAGCTTCACACACACACAGGGTTTTCAGAAAATTATAGTATAGAAAATTTCTTATGGAGTAGTGGAGTTATTGGTTGCCTCTAGCCAGTATTTACTTATAATGTGTTTTGCATGATTTAATTTACAACTTGAAGAAAAAATGAAAATTTATTTATGATGCATGTAATAAAAAGGTTTCGATTTTTCGCACTTCGGGATGTAGATTTCCCTGTTGACCGGCAGGCTATTCGATAAGCCTATACGGTAAGTACATTTTTAAGCATTTTGGTAGAAGAAGTTAAGTTGACTTAATGATCCAACTTAACTTTAATTTATTTCATTGTGACTCTACATGTAAGTTTATCTTAGAAAGTTAGATACATTTTCCGTTGCAGATTGATCGCAGAAGTCTTCAACGTGTTCAAGAGGACACTTCGACATATCCGAAAAATAAAACATATATACGTAAGTTTGTAAATATTTAGTTTTGGTAGTAGTTTGTAGATAATTTTTCCAGGCTGATTATTCAAATGATAAAATGAAAGTAGAAAAGAAAGCCAACTAAAAGATAAAGGCATGTGTTTGATCTTGCTTTGCTCTAAAATGGGTTTTTAGCAAATATGTCCGCATATAGCTAACAATTTAGATTTAAATGAAAGTAATCCGTTTGCTTTCTTGACTGACATGTACTTCTGACAATTGATATTTTACAATATAGAGTAGAAGTGGGTTGGGTACAGAATTTAATCCATGACAAATATTACATACTTCCCATATTAGGCAGATCTCATGCTAGACTGTCACAGACATTTTGAAGCTAATGTCAAGGCATAAATTGAACATGAATTCATTTCACGTGCATATAATTTTGTTGTTGTATTTAGATAAAGATAGTAGAATTTCTAGTTAAGTAGGTTACGACTGAAGTTGCCATTTATTTGTGGCATGGTTTACATTTCTTGTTTTATTCAAGAACATCTAAGTCATGAGTTTCGATAAAATAAACGTACATAGCTACATTAAGGATATAATTCATAGCATGGTTTTCGAGGGGTTAAATTACTTGCCAATACCAGTTATACTGAGTCAGTCAGACCAGTAGATCCGGAATTACGAGCTTTGATTGATCGAATTTATTTCCTCACGATACAGCTTTATTTATACAGAAGGAGTATTCATATAATATCTTGGACATTTTCTGTTACTGGGTAGATTGAAATATTGCTTGAGTTTCCTTGATTAGTAAAAAACAATATTTCTCTATTTGCAACTGCTCAGTAAATACTGTGACATCATATTGTTGTATTTTGTTGCAGTTAGAATGAAATTACTAAATAAGGCGACATTTTTCTCTAATTTATACAGTGTTTGTACAATATAAGATTCTACTCTCAACTTCTGGTAAGACATTCATTGGCTCATTCAACAGAATCGGCATATTTTGCGTAGATATGAAAAAAATCAGGTGGAAGAATGTAAACATAGTGGCATTCCTTGACATTTGGTATGGTCATTGCTTTAAATTTATTGTTCCGATATGTCTGGCCAATAATCGAACATGAGCGAATTCTTGTATGTATACACATACTGATTTAGCTGAAAAAGAATTGGTTAAGAATTCACTCGTATCACAACACAACATAAATGTCAAGCTGAACGTTGATATAAAAAGATCATGTTGCGACAGTTTTGATTGAAAACCTCCTCACTTGGCTGAATACGGTATAAAATTCTTTCGTATGAGGAAGCCATCCATCTGACTTATGAAAGGCCGATGCTTCTGTACAGGTGCCCTACGTACCTGCAGTAGGCTAATGCCTGAAGGGGTACCTGGGATCTTTATCTACCAATAAAATTTGAAAGCTTGTGTCAGTTTGAGGTAAAACCGAACAAAACATCGTATCATGTCTAACTATGGTAAGAATAAAATTGAAAACTTAACTCTACCCTTAACTTTATCATTTAAGGTGCTGGTATGTAACCGTGATTATATGTGGAATTTGTTTAATATGTCATTTTTTGGTGGGTTTAATGTCGCACCGACACAATTATAGGCTAAAACACTAAATAACTGGTTACTTGAAAATATATATGAAGAAATAAAGGGTAACATACTTGCAGAATATCTCCTGGTCGGTCGAATAATTCAAAAACATCTGTTTTGCTGAGAAACAGTCTTTCCAGAATGTGAAATATTTAGCAGACAACATGGTTGCAAATGGCAAATTCAAATATAAGGGAAGTAACTATGCAAGTTAGACATGGAAATCCAATGAAAGACTACATTCTTATCCGCATGCATACTTGCTTAAGTGTGTATTTTGACTTTGAAAGAGAGTTTATATAGAGTTATTCTTTTAATTAAAGAAATAAATAGGGTTCCAATCCTTTTCTCCCAAATTTGATTCACAGATTTAAAACGAAAACATTTGCAACACCGTTACATTACTTTAAAATGGAATATAAAATGGTATTAATGGTATTTCTGTGTATATTTTTATACATGCAATTTTAAGGAGTCATTGAAAACAATGTACCAGATAAGTTTAAACATTTGTAAGCTTCAGAATTCAAATTTACTCATAATTATAGGCGTATTATCAATATTCCAGAATATCGCGGTTTTATATACAGTTTCCAGCTTTTTTTTGCCCCAAGAATCATATTTTGCATACTTGGATTTTGGTAGATATTTCACTATTGACTCAGCACATGCTGTAGAACGTAAAAAAACACACACACAAAAAAAATTCTGTTCAATTTTTTTCCTTTATTTACATTTTTGAGTCTTTACTGGACTACATGGGCATGTTTATTCTGTCAAAGTTTAATTCAGATTGTTAAATAATGTGCAAACTAGAGAATAATCAAAACAATATTGGACGGACGAATGATGGACATTCAACGGTCCTAAATACTCATCATAAGAGCTTTGTGCTCTGTTGAGCAAGAAAGCTTTTTAATTTTAATTAAACGCGGTATCAAAGTCATTATTTGACGATATAATATATTAATATATATAACCTTTAAAGATTGTCATTTCATTTGTATTCTAAACAGTGCCACCTTTACGAAAACAAACACGAATGCTGCCTCAGTTACCAGCTCAGTTTTCTCAAAATTATGGTAAGTAAACGTTTGTCTGTATCTATTCTTGTTTTGACAACATTGTGCTGGGCAACGCATAAGTTGCTGTGGTTAGAGGAATGATATTATAAAATTCTGGGAAAATATCCGGCTTTGAAACTTAAAGCGACGAATAAGATGGCCTTGGTAAATAGCTTAGTAGCATTACCAAATTATGTATCCTTTCCTACGAGGGTCGTGCAAGAAGTTCTGTCATTTGGGTTCGAATTTTGTAAGTGCTATTATTTTGATATTAAACCTTCAAAGTATTCCCCTTTTACCGAAACACATTTTTGTAACCTATGTACTCAATCGCGATAAGCAGATAAGTAGTCTTCTTGTTGTATCTGTTTTAGACACTAATGAATGGCGCTGCCAAGAGATCGTCTGGAACTTATATTTCTTTCCAGAAAGCATTTTCTTACTTGGTGGAAATACAAAAATCACAGGGACCTTGGTCAGATGAATACGGTGGATCTCGCTTAACAATCTCGCACTCGTGTTAGGAGGCGATGCCAAGCATAAGATAGACCCCTGACCATCCTTTGCTTGGACGTTTCTTATTGTCAAACGTTTTCCCAGAGTTCTTTTAGAATCGTCATGTGACTGTATGACCAGATGGACAAGGCACTTGAAAGACTGGCCCACTAGAATTGAAGAAAATTGTGTACATCTTTTTCGAACTTATGGTTTTCATGGCAATACAGGTTTTTTTATCTTTTCGCTTTCATTGGTTATTATGCACCCAAGTTTTTGGCACCTGCTAGCTATAAGAAATGAACCGACTATCGCAGCCTTTGTATGTTTTCAAAAGTTCCCAGTCACATTTAAGGCGTTGTTTCATTTGCTCCTCTGTGAGCAAATAAGGTACCCACCTAGCGCAAACTTTTCACAGGTCCAAAAGCTTTTTGTCAGAATTTGTTGCACACTGCCGTCTGATATGCCAGTACAACTTGCTATATCCTTCACCGACAATCGTGCATCTTGTTCGATCACAGCTTTTACAGCAGTAATGTTTGCCTTTTTAACTGGCGTTTTAAGCCTATCAGAACGATAAATAATTTATATAAAAGCTTTAACCCACCTAAAATCTGTGCGCAATTAAATGGCCTGAGGTCCATATATACCACTTAGCTCATCAAATATTTTCTTTGAATCTTTATCAAGCCTAATGCGGCATTTCATATGGCTATGAATTTCAGACTTTTCGTCCATTTTACAATGCAAGACAAGTAAATTGGTCAGCTTATATGACTGCATGTATTTTAATTTGAAATAACTTGGTCATTTAAAAATCAGTTTACACGAATAAACGGATATCGTTAGCTTTTACACACATAATCAAGTGCAGTGAAGCTTTTTAAAATGTACCTGGAATAAAACTACGGAAGCCCATTAGTGACAGAACGTTTTGCAGGGCCCTCGAATCTGATCAGAGAAGTGAGGAAACAAATGAAACAGTTATAAATATCTTTCGATAAACTTTATTCTGTTATTTCATATAAAAACACTGATTGTTGGTGAAGATGGGAATATCCGGCTAAAGGATACATGTTTATGAGATGAGGTTACCTGTGATGAGGAATTACTGGAATGACCCGGATATTACTAATCCGGAACTACCTCTAATGATACATTTTTCTTGCATTACGTATCATACAAATAACGAAAGAAATGAAATAATCTGAAGGTTTTTCTTAGCAACTCTAATAAGATGCGTATTTAATTGAAATGCAGGAAATGAACGTCAATAAAAAGTCCTTGACGGTTCAAAGATTCGCAGCATAGATTTCAGGTTTATTTTAATCATATGTGACAAACCGTTATGTGGTTTTATATAATGACATTTCTAGCTAACTTGAACTCCTTCATGGTGAGATATAAGTATATGTGGATGACCTGGCGTCAAAAGTTTTACTTAAAGCTACAGTCACACATACGGATATGTCCGTGCGTTGAGGTACGGTGCGGATAGGATTAGTCTGTGGGTGTATAACTACGGAGAAGTACGTCTTAGTACGGGAAAAATGGTGAGAAACGGGAAACAAACAAAACAATATAGGACGCGAATAAGTACGGATAGGTACGAGGTACTACATTGAATTACGTTTTACTGCACCTTGCACCTTGCCCAGCGCACGGACGGGTCTGCGGTAAACTACGTTGAACTATGCTTAAGTACGAGCAGCCTCGGATAACAACGTTCAGCTACGGCGAGATACGTAACAGCACGGATAACTACGTTTACGTACGTTTAACTACGGATGAATAAGTTTCAGCAAAGTAGGACTAAAGTCACGCTCAAATGGCTACGGTTCGCTCAAACTTTTGTGCATGTTCAAAAGTTGGAGAAACTTGCAAGTTTGGAATAAATTTTGAATACGTTTTGACCACGTTTTGGTTCGGATTAATACGAATGACTACTCTGAGGTACGGCTCAGGTACGGATCGATACTTATTACTACGTTTCTGTCCGTAGCTAGACGTAGCTATCCGCGCCGTATGTGTGACTGGGGTATAACTATTTTCTCTGAAACTACTTGTCAGAGAGACACCAAACGTGGCCAGTAGCATCATTGCATGACCTTTTCTCAAGTTCTTTTTTAATTTGTCAGTTTGGCTTCTTTTTATTGGCTACCAAAGTTAAAATCGGAATGCATTATTCAAACATATACTTTGAATGAACGACTTTATGGATTTTATCTAACATAGCCTGTAGCATCCTTGTATGATCTTGCTTCAATCATCAAATGGTTCAGCTTAACCACTTTCGGGAGAAGCCTGATCGAAAAATAGAAAAGAAGGACTTGTCCTCATGAACTGGGTTCGGGATCTTCACCAAAGTTGTTCTGTAGCATCATAGCATGCTCGTCTTGCACTGTTATTAAATAGTTTAGCTTGGTCTTTTTTAGGGGCCGACAGTTCTAAAAATATAACAAGCTATTATTACCTGTCAACATTAATCACATGATGGATTTTCACTTAACTTTGTCTATAACATTATGTTATGGTTTCCTCTGAATTTTTTTCAGATATTTTCCCTTGGCTCCTTTGAATAACTTGAAGGACAAAAATAATGAAATAGTATATTTTTCATGTACAACTTTATTGTTTTTTGTAGCATCCCTGTAATATCCTCTCTGAGACACATCTAGAAAAAATAACGAGCGCGCGAGGGTAGTGATAGTTCTAGATAGGTATCAATACACATTAAGTAGTGTAAAAAGTCAACGTCAAAGATTCATACATATCAAAAACTAAACCACGGTCATGGCAACCATGTTTTTTCTGCTGTTAACATGACATCAACAGTACATAAAAATAATTATTGTTTTAGTTCGAACACGCAGGTTCAAATAAGTACTTTCAAATTGGTAGAATGCTTCTTGTATGTCTTTTTTACAAAATCGTTTAAGTTGTCTCCACCATTTGCGGGATTATTTTTTTATCTATTTGTATCAAGATACTTTGGACATTTTCTTTCTTGTCTAAATAGCTTGTTCGATATTAGAATAAATTATTGACCACAATCGTTTACTGACCATGGCTTACCTTTTCTATAATAATCTTGGCAAATAGTGCATATTTAGCTAAAATTGTTCACACTTCTGATTTGTACAAAATCATAGCCGCTTGTGCATGGGACGTGTTTCATGTAAAACGCAGGTAATCGATGTAGTAATTACCATTGTAATTCTCTTGTTAAAAGATAAAATTATCTCCAACGCATGGAATCTTAATTCCATCTCACGACATTTTATCTTAATCGTCCTACATCTTATTTTGAGTACGCGACATCTTACCTCGAGTGCATGACATCTTGTTTCTTTCGCGAGTTATCTTATCTCAAGCGCATGACGTATCATTTCAGTCGCATGACACCGTATCTCTAGCGTTTGATATCTTATATCTTATGATTGCACGACATCTTATCTCGAGTGCACGATATCTCATATTGATTGAATGACGTCTTATTTCGAGCGCTCAAGATAATTCAGTTTTTTTAAAAACGTAAGTCTGTGTCCTAAATATACCAACGTATCTTTTAAAATCGACATCCACAATTTAAAAAGAACGTCCAACTATAGCTAGATGTTTTATAATTCTTATACCCTTTTGTAAAACTTTCATTATTTTTACTATTAAGTTGGTATATATAAATCTTCTGTATTGGAAGGTCAGTTTCGAAAATCGCTACATTGAAATTTAAATCGGATCTCATAATACGGTGGCGGATATGTGCCATTCCATTATTTCATTAATATGCCCCACCGTACGTCGTCCCGCCAAACGTCTCCCCGCCGAATCTTGACCCATCAATCGTCGACCCGCGAAAGGCCGCCCCGTCAAACATCGCCCAGCCGAACGTCGCACCGAAAACGTTGCCCCGCCGAGCGCCGCCCTATGAAACGACGACGCGCCGAACGTCGATCCGCCGAATGTCGCCCTACCGGTAACCTCCTGCGAATGTAGCCTGCTGAATGTCTACCCGCCAAATATCGCCTTTTTGACTTCCGGAATGATTTGTTTGTTTGTTTGTTTGTTTGTTTTGTGTTTAACGCCGTTTTTCAACAGTATTTCAGTCATGTAACGGCGGGCAGTTAATCTAACCATTATTCTTGGATTCTGTACCAGTACAAACCTGTTCTCCGCAAGTAACTGCCAACTTCCCCACATGAGTCAGAAGTGGAGGATTAATGGTTTCAGACACAATGTCGTTTATAAAATAGTCACGGAGAACATACGCCCCGCCCGAGGATCGAACTCACGACCCCGCGTTCCGTAGACCAACGCTCTACCTATTGAGCTAAGCGGAATGACATGAAAGTGTTTATCAAATTGGGGATAAATATTAGCACTATGAAACGTTACCAGAGAATATTGCTAGGTCTTACCCCATCCTTTCACCCCGACCCCCAACCCAACCTTCAATTCATCAGTGAGTATACCAGGGATACTTTTAAAATTGCATACATAAAGATACATACAGAGCTATATGAGTCCGTCTATCTCATTTTTGTCTAAGTTATAACTTTATTGTACCTTTGGACAATACCGTATGCTTGCCTCAGTGAGGTGGATTATTGTGAGCCAGCATCAGATCCGTATATGAAAGGTCAATGATACATTTGGCAAAGAGGGTAGGGCATGGGTCATGTCAGATAATATCTGAGCAGTTATTTTAACTCTCGTAGAGAAACCACTTAATATTTCCTTAGTCGTACAGCTCGTGCCATACAAAGCCTGGGTCCTAAAATCAAGAGGGGAAACTTTTGCAGGGCGACATTTGGCAGGGCCGATTTGGCGGGGTGACATTCAGCGGGACAACTTTTAGTGGGGCGACGTTCGACGTTGCGTGGTTTGCGAAACAACATTCGACAGGGCGACATTTGAATTGGTCATTGAAATAATAACTTGCTCACAAAACTTTAACCAATGTGTGACAATGACGACGACGACTGTGACGGCGACGCATACGCCTGAGTGCTCTCACCCGTCTTCGAATGTCTGAGTTAAAAGCAGGCACCATATCCCAGGGGTTTTAAACAAAACCCAAAACTATAAAAGCGTAAATATTGAAAATACCAAAGGTGAAATGCTTAAGCTAAGCTGAAAATCTTAAACGTATCATAACACAACATAAATGTCGAGCTGGACATTGATATGAGAAGATCTGATTGAAAACCTCCTCATTTGGCAGCATACGGTGCTAAATTCTTTCGTATGAGGAAGTCATTCATCTGACTTATGAAAGGCCGATGGTTCTGTCCAGGTGCTCTACGTTCCTGCAGTAATGCCTGAAGGGGTACCTGGGATCTACCAACAAAATTTGAAAGCTTGTGGCAGTTTGATGTAAAACCCAACAAAACATTGTATCCCTGTCTAACTATGATAAGAATCAAATTGAGAAATTACCACTACCATTACTTTTGATCATTTAAGGTGCTTATATGTAACCGTGATTATATATTTTTAATTTGTTTGATATGTCGTTTTTTTGCTGGGTTTAACATCGCACCGACATAATATAGGTCATATGGCGACTTTCCAGCTTCTGTTGTGGAGGAAGACCCAATGTGCGCCTCTGTCCTTTATTTTACCACAAGCGGGCACCTGGGTAGAACCAACGACCTTCCGTAAGCCCACTGGATGGCTTCCTCACATGAAGAAATCAACGTCCCGGGTGAGGCTCGAACCAACATCGCTGAAGGGCAAGTAATTTGAAGTCAGCTACCTTGGCCAACCAGTCACGGAGGCCCCTTGATGTGTCATGACTATTGATATACTCCGGCTTTATCCATAGTCAACATGGTCAAGAACAGATGGCCATGATCATTCTGTAAAAGTTTAATTCAGATTGCTAAGAAATGTGGAAATTAGAGAATAATTAAAACAATATTAGACGGACGCGTGATGGACGTTCAACGGTCCTTAATGCTAATCATAAGAGCTGTGTGCTTTCTTGAATGAAAAAGCTTTTTAATTTAAACAACCGCGGTATCAAAGTCATTACCTGACGATATATCAATGTATATAACCTTTAAAGATTGTCATTTCATTTGTATTCTAAACAGTGTCACCTTTACGAAAACAAAAGCGAATGCTGCCTCAGTTTCCTCAAAATTATGGTAAGTAAACGTTTGTCTGTATCTATTCTTATTTTGACAACATCATACAGGTCAACGAATAAGTTACTGTGGCTACAGGAATGATATTATAAAATTCTGAGAAAATATCCGGCTTTGAAACTATGTTCAATCTTTATACAAGCACGACACATTGTATTTATTTTGAATAAAGCGGCGAAAAAGATGACCTTTTTAAATAGCTTAATAGCATTACCAAATTAAGTATCGTTTCCTACGAGGATCCTGCAAAAAGTTTTGTCACTGGATTGGTATTTGTTAAGTGCTTCGTTTTATCAGAATTATTTTGATTACAAACCTTCAGAGTATTTCCCCTTTCCCGCAACACATTTTTGTAACCTTTTTACTCAATCGCGAAAAGCAGATAAGTAATCGTCTTGTGATATCTGTTTGAGACACATAAATGGCGCTGCCGAGAGAACGTCTGGACTTATATTTCTTTCGAGAAAGCATTTTCTTAAGCCTTGGAAATACAAAAGTCACAGTGACTCAGGTCAGGTGAATAAGGCGGATGATTTACAACTTCCACCTTTTCAGAGTAAAAAGGACATAACAACATCGCACTCGTAAGAGGGGGCGTTGCTGTGTATAAGATAGACTCCTGATCAACCTTTACTTGGACGTTTCTTATTGACAAGATCTTTTCTTTCTTCAGTACTTAGTTCTTTTAGAATCGTCTAGTGACTGTATGACCAGATGGACAAGGCACTTGAACTATTAGCCCACTAGAATTGAAGTAAATTGTATACATCTGTTTCAAACTTACGGTTCTCTTGGCAATACAAGGGCGTTTTTGATCTTTTCGCTTCCATTGGTTATTATCAGCCCTTCTCTGTGGCTAAAACATGTGCACCCAGGTTTCGGCACCTGGTAGCTATTAGAAATAAACCGATTATCACAGCCTTTGTATGTTTCCAAAAAAATGTTACCGGGCACATTTAAGACGCTTCATCTTTTGCTCCTCAGTGAGCAAGTGAGCAAATGAGGTACCAACCTAGCGCAAAACTTTCTCAGTTCCAAAAGCGTTTTTTAAAAAATAGTTTGCCTTCTGATATACCAGGGGTTTTAAGCCTACCAGAACGGGTATCATCTTCAACAGATAATTTCCATGCTCTAAACGCTTTAACCCACCTAAACACTGTGCGTATTGAAACGGCCTTAGCTCCATATATACTACAAACTTATAAAATATCTGCTTTGAATCTAGCCTAATGCGGCTTTAATATATGATACGAATTCATTTTACAATGTCACAAGTAAACTGGTCAGTTTATATGACTGCATGTATTTCAATATGAAATAACTCATTTGAAAATTAATTTGCACGAAATAAACGGATATCGTTAGCTGTTGGACACACCATTCATGTGCAGTAATAATAATATCTTGCATGTCGTATACATGCCTGCATTTCATTCTGGCAGATTATTTTTCTTGCATACCATATTTTACAAATAATAGGTAGATATATTTACGTAGCAGTCTTTCTTATAGTAGAGAATGAACACAAAGCGCGGGAAATTAACGTCCGTAAGCAGGAGTGACGTCATGATGTTTTGCGTTACGCGCAATAACAAAGTTCCACTTTAGTTTTATCGTTTGTAGCGTAACGTTATGTTCTTACGGTAAACTAACGTATTTTGAATCGAGAAATATACTATAAGGAACGGAGAGAAACTATCAAGGTACCTGCTTTTTTCGTATTTTACATAAACAATATATTATCAGTGCATGAACCACTAGTTGTCATTAACAGCACGAGAGTCATCTGGCATGGGGGTGCCAGATGGGTTTTGCCGGCATGGGTAAAATCACCGGAAACGCCAGTCCGGTGTGCAAGAAAGCGTTTTAAAAAAAATGTACATGGGATAAAACTACGGAAACACATTAGTGACAGAACTTTTTGCAGGACCCTCGTATCTGATCTGATCAGAGAAGTGAGGAAACAAATGAATCAGTTATAAATATCTTTCGTTAAACTTAATGTTGTTGTTTCATATAAGAACATTTTACTGACTGCTGGTGATGATGGGAATATCCGGTAAAGGATATATGTTGAGGCGGCGAGGTGACATTCCGAATTACTGGAAAGAGCCGGATATTACTTATCCGGAACTACTTCCAATGATACATTTTTTGCTTGTATTACATATTACGAAAGAAATGAAATAATATGAATGTTTTCTTAACAACTCTAACAAGATGCGCATTTAATTGAAGTGCAGGAAATGAACGTCAATTAAAAGGACCTGAAGTTTCGAAGATTCGCAACATAGAGTTCCGTTTTATTTTTTGATCTATAATGAATCGTTATGCGGTTTTATATAATTACATTTCTAGCTAACTTGAACTCCTTCAGGGTGAGCTATTAGTATATGTGGATGTCCGGCGTCCGCCGTCCTGCATCAACAGTTTCACTTAAACATCTTGTCTGAAATGACTTGTCAGAGAGACACCAAACGTGGCCGGTAGCATTATTGCATAACCTTTCTCAAGCTTGTTCAATGAGTCAGCGTGGCCTCTTTTACTGGCTACCAAAGTTAAAACCGTAATGCATTATTTAAACATATACTTTGAATGAACGACTTTGTGGATTATTATTAAACATGGCCTGTAGCATCCTTGTAAGATCTTGCTTCAATCATCAAATGGTTCAGCATAACCGCTTTTGGAGGAAGCCTGATCTGAAAATGAAAAAGGACTTGTCCTCATGAACCGGATTCTAGATCTTCACCAAGCTTGTTCTGTAGCATTATAGCATACTCTTCTTGCACTTTTATCAAATGGTTTAGCTTGGTCTATTTAAGGGGCCGACAGTTCTTAAAATATAACAAGCTATAATTACCTGTCAACATTATTCACATGATGGATCTTCACTAAACTTTGTCTGTAACATTATTTTATGGTTTCCTCTGAATTTTGTTCAGATATTTCCCCTTGGCTCCTTTGAAGAACTTGAAGGTCAAAAATAAAGTAAAGGTATATGTTTCATGAACAACTTTACTGATTTTCTGTAGCATCCCAGTAATGTCCTCTCCGAGACATATTATATCGTGCACTCTAGATAAGGTAACGAGCGCGCGATATATGTTTTAAAAAAGGGTAGTGATGGTTCTAGATAGGTACATATTGAAGCAAACCACGGTCACGTCTTCATTAATTAAGTAGTGTGAAAAGTTATAGTAAAAGATTCAGGAAGACTCATATGTCGTTCATTATTAAGACAATACATATCTAAAACTAAACCACGGTCATGGCAACCATGCTTTTTATGCTGTTAACATGACATCAATAGTACATAAAAACTAAACTCGAACACACAGTGTAAAATAAGTACTTTGGCAGACTCTTTCTTGTATGTCTTTCTTACAAAATCAATTAAGTTGTCTCCACCACTTGTGGGGTTACTAGCTTTCTCTAATTTGCCATTTCTAAGCGTGTTCCTGAGTATTATACCGTTTTTTTCAAGAACTGCATCGCAATAACATACAAGTATGAAATAACAACAATAAGCGGACAAGGTAAATAAAGTAATTAATATTTATAAGCAATTATGTTCCATCGAAAGCAATTATAAAATTATTAAAGCTAATGAAATCAATATGAGATCAATTTACAATGTAATTTCTATTGAGAACTTTACAATACCATACAACTTATATTAGTAAACAAACTCATTAATGGAAAACTTAAGGGATAAAACATTCCCCTGTTACAAAATGTGCTAGGGTAGTAAATATCAACAACATCCAAACATAAACAAAATGATTAATTCCTGTACGAAATTTTACAGCTGTAAAAGACCTGTATTTTTGTTAAAATTACAGTCATGATTATCGGAATTTTACACCTGTAGATTTTATATAACAACATTAATTTTACAGCTGTACATTTCAATTTACAGCTGGTAAAACGACTGTAACAGGTCGAAGTATGTAACTGAGATACAGTTGTAAGAAAATGTTACAGTTGTAAAAATGAAAAAGTAACAGCTGTAAAAGTTACAGCTGTAGAAATATAACAGGCGTTGAAAAAGTGTACATTATTTTAAGGGACGAAATCAGAACAAAACGTTTTAGGATGAGTTGTAATTCTCTAGAAAGGGTAGCAATTACTACATAAATGGCAAAAATAATGATCTAGTAAGTAAAAAAAAAATATGAAATATGTTTCTAGTATAGCAATTGCAAAGTTAAAGAGTAGAATACAAAGTAGGAACTATGCATCATATCTTGTTTATGAAACTTTCTGTGTCATGAAAATATATGACAATTTTGTATTTTTTTCCTTTAAACCTATCAGTTTCAAATAAAGAGTAAATTGTTAATGCATGTGCTTACACATGTCCTTTTACTACTGTATTAGATAATTAAACATTTGCACTTACTCCATAATGGCTAAAATTCCAATATTTTAGATGATGTGGTGTCTCTGTGGATTTCAGTTATATCCCGCCAAAATGCATTAAAGATGGCTGACAATACTCATGTTTCCCTCCAAAAAAGTTACAGCTGTAATTCTGAGACATGACTATTTTACAGCAGTAACTTTCAACTAAAATTTTTACAGCTGTATTTTTAAGACCTGCAATTATTTTACACCTGTAAATTTCAACTGTATTTCTGGTAAGTCTCCACTTATAGGTCTTTTACAGCTGTAATTTTAAAAAACAGTTCTTTTACAGACGTTTCACAGCTGTAAAACAGGTCCTATTTTTTACAGGTATTTCTAAGAATCATTTGAATTCTCTACCCAAATCAAATAACAGATAAAATAAACACAATGAACTTTTTCTTGAATACGGAAGTGGTATAGTAAAACCATTCGTTTCGAAGTTTTGTAAAGAATGCAGCTAAATAAAACGACTACACTATTGTAACGCAGACATAGAATGATTTAGTGTTAATCATTGAGATGTTTTATTTAGATAAACATTAACAGTTTTTCAGTTTCCAAATGATTGTGTTTATTTATTGGAAACCTGTTTTGTACTGAGAAGTTTTGAAAGTCTTATGTTGATGTGCTTAGTATTGTGAAAGCCATCTTATTTATTCATTTTGCTAGCTTTGTCGCACCGACACTATTGTAGGTCATATGGCGACTTTCCAGTTGTGATGGTGGAGGAAGACCCCAGGTGCCCCTCCGTGCATTATTTCATCACGAGTGGGAACCTGGGCAGAACCTCCGATCTTCCGTAAGCTTACTCACATGAACAACTCAACGCCCCAAGTGAGGCTCGAACCCACGTCAATGAGGAGCAAGTGATTTGAAGTCAGTGACCTCACCCTATATATATAGGCTATAAGTATGTTTAATCAAATCGTATAAATGTATATGTTATTTGTATTTGTTTCCTTTGCAAATAATTCGATGAAACACGTTTCTTTTTTCAGAGTTGTCAGAATACTTACAAAAGTATTATGAAGATTCGGCACATTTTAAAAACTATCGCTATCATAGTTTAGACAACAACTGCCATTTTTGTTTTGCTTTGGTTCCCACTTTACAAGTTGTTGGTTGTGACGACAATAAAGAACCGACTAGTCATATCAAAAAAGCATTATCGACTGAATGCCAGCATAGACCAAAATGTTTGAAATCATGTGAAAGTCGCATGACTTATCAATCTCTTCTTTTACTGACAAATGAAACGGCTATTCCAGGTAACTATCTTGTTCACATATGGCTCCAAAGCATACCTAGCAGTGCCATAAAACTAGGGTATGAACACTTTCGTGCTTGAAAACAGACCATCACAGTGATCAAAGGCAAACATGACAGTCCGAGAAAACTAGGATTTGAACACTCCAGGACTTATACACAAACAGATAATCATAATTTCATGTCCCAGTTTAAAGGAGTTTTCCTTTTAGAAATAACTGAAGAAGATGATGTAAGTGATTTGAAAAAACTTATGACCAAATCGTTTCAAATGAAAGAGAATTATTATTTACAAAATATATTGATTGTATTTGAATGCAAGCATGAAGATCCTAAGAGGCTAAGGGCATTATACGAAACCGTGAACACGTCAAACTTATCGCAGAGCACATTTATAATCATTACAAGCATCGATAGGTCAAGGGTAGCAGCATTAGAACTAAATGCAGAGCAGACACTCATAGCTGACGGGATAGATTCTGTTATTGTAAGTTCTATTGATATCGATTCAACTACCAGTGATGACGAAGACGAGTTAAGTAGACAATTCAATCAGTTAGTCGCAAAGAGAAAAGGCAGTTTATGGGAGAAATACCCTATAAAAAACGTTTGTTTGGAAAATTTGAAGCACAGTGGTGTCATACGTCTTCCAGACGAAATTAGATCAATACATTTGCGCGACTGTGATCCTACCATTCATTTAGTACACAACGCAACAATATTGGATGTTTCATGCCAAAATCCTTTGTTTTACGATACATTCAATCCGATAACTATATTTTCGTCCACATTGACAATTGTTTCATTAGGGTTTTCTGCAAATAGTCATATCTTTAATAGGAGTTTATATAAAAAATTTGCCAATGGACTCTCGCAAAATGCCCAAATATCATCATTACTTTTGCGCAATATGAAAGTTGGAAAAAAAGTTTTTACTGTCAAACTTGAAAAGCAAGAGATTGAACAAATGAAAATATCTATGAAAACAAACGAAGATTATCGACGACATGGTGCTCGTATTTTAGGTCCAAAATTGGAGATACAGACGTTTGACAGAGAGGACTTTAATGCTGAGTTAGAACGACACGACTCATTTGCAGCATATGTAATTTTAGATCTGATATGTTACGATCTTGTGAAGACGCACAATGCCATATCAGAAAGTTACCCAGCGAAACAAAATAATACAAATGAGATATATCTGGTTTGTTTTATGAAGAGGTACATTGATATGGACTCTTTTAAAGGATTCAGTCTTGTAAAAAGGGATTACTGTTTTGTCAGTAAGGAATCACTCAAGGCGGAAAATTCATTTAACAGAGATGAGCCATCTTTTCTGAAAACAGCTGACAAAGAATTCATTGCAATAAATGAAACCGTCTCATATCATGCGGACCATTTAATGGACACTCATAAAAATTTGGAGGCTGTGAAGGTCAGTTTTGTCAGGTCCTCCAAAGGTCAGTTTGAACATCCACACCCATGTATTGTTTTATATTGCAAGGTGAAAGGTTACATACCTTTTGGGGAAAAGTGTTTTCCAAAACAGTTGGCCCATCCGTTTATAGACAAATCATATGAAACAGACATTCGTGAAGGTTTCTTCACACCTTGTCCATATCTAACAAGCCGTAGTACAGAATGGAATAAAGAACTTGCATTCGGTTGCAGTGTTGGTGAAATGAACACCAACATAGCAGCAACACTTGGACCATTGGTCAACATAAAAGAAACAGGTGAGACTTGTTTTCTAACAGTTCGTCATTTATTCCAACCACTACCACCGCTTAGAAACGACAGCCAGATTGTGGGAGTTAAGGTTGTTCAACCAGCTGATATACATTTGCCACCACGTTCCGGTGTGATGCAAGATAGGTTATGTGGAGAAGTTTTGAGCAGTCACATAGGAGGACAAATTGATGCAGCTTTGGTGAAAATATGCCAAGAAAGAATACCCAGTAGAGGACACTTTGTTAACATTACGAAAGAAGATTTAAATTTTGCAGGTAAAGTAATAAATACTGTAAAGAGAGTACTATTAGAATTTTTTCACTTCTTATTTTCAATAATTTGCAGTGGTTTATAGATTTACGTTGGGTTGGTTTAGGTGAAGAACAATACAGTAATGTTCTGAGATTAGCCAATATAAACTTTAGTGAGAATTTAAAGTACATATTTCGTAACAAGGAATTTACAATATACTTCCGTTCTTAAATATGAATGAAATCAGGCTTTTCATTTGATATATATATATAATTTTCAAAATAATAATGACCGCATGTCAATTAGAGTGGCGTTGATAGCACGCAATTTCTAATTTTTGTTGAAAGCATTGACCAATATAAAGTTTGTCTGTGTACATATGACATAAAAGCAGTTCTGTTAGTGAATACTAGATTGTAAACACTCTTCTTGAATTGTAGATATCAATTTGTTAAACATTTACGAAAATATACTAAAAGAAATTACAGTAATCTGTAGATATGCATTCTTTTATAGATCCATGAACTAAACCATTTTGATTTGTCATCATGCTATCTTCCAGAGTAGCCAAAACTAAACCTAACCCTAACCTCTAACTCTTCTGGCCAGAAGGGTTTAGAGTGGCCAGAAGGGTTAGGGGTTAGGGTTAGGGTTAGTTCTGGCTATTCTGGCTGCTCTGAGTTCATGCACGTGCTACCTTCACCGGACAAGACTTACTTGAAATTAGCCGCTTATTTGATGCATCATTATTCTCACAGTCACTACTAGTCAGTGTAAATTACCGATAAAGAAGAAACCGTTTGCTTACTATGATACCCTACCCAAAACAAAGCTCATAAATGCGAAAACTTTTCCAGAAAGACTTACATTCATTTCAATGACAAATACGTCATGCCCTCAGAATTAAATATTCGCTATTTTAATTTCTATCAATAGTTTCGAATATTTAGTCAGAAAGTTTATATTAAATCGTTATTTCATAACATATATATAAAGACTAATTTTATGATGATGCATTTAACCATTTTTTATTATATGCAAAATGCAGTATACGGACGATTGATGTCGGGTGTATTCTTCAACCCACAACAGTATGTTGAATTCTTTCTTCCAGGTCTTTCACTCACGGACCTACCTACATATGACGATGGGGATTACATGGATGCAAAAACATTAACAGTACAAAATAATGCAACCAGACGAATCATCAAAATAGGAAATGTAACTTCTCTAACAAAAGGGACGTTGTCAACAACCGACGGGGTTGTCAGGGAAACAATGGAATACACAACATTGGAAACACTTTATAACGGAAGTAGACAAAAGTATGTTGTGAAAAATCAACTTTTGGTAGATTCTTATGTTAATAAAATATTTTGTCAGGCAGGAGACTCGGGTTCTGCAGTGTTTCTTGCGGATGATGACAACCGTTTATATTGCATTGGTATGGTTATAGGGATGCTGGCAAATGACTGCTCGGCAGTTGTTACACCAATTATGAATATTTTAGATATTCTTGGGCATAAGTTAGGCAAAACGCTGGAACTTAAAAAGTTTGAGTTTGATCAAATGGATGAACAGTAGAAATTCCGTGCCATGGATTTTGTAACGGAATAAAAGGCTGTAATATAGGATAGGTTACAGCTACTTAATAGATAAACAATTTTGCCTGAGGTTGCTTGGCAATATAACTTTTACAAGAGGCTTATAGGATGAGGGCAACGTCTCTTAATATTGTCTCTGATATCGATGGGCAACATTTTACATCCTTGAAATAACTGTACTATTACTGGACGAAAAATATAACACTAAACTGAGATAACAACTTATTAAGCTATTTAGGTAGTTCTGCAGAAAGTAACAGCGTATCGTCATTTATCGGGACAACGCTGAATAGAACCTGGTCTCGGCATACTGAAATCAAAATTATTTCACGAATTAATGGCAACCCGTGTGTGTTAGGTAATATAAAACAACATTAATATCTTTCTAAATATGAAATATCATGTGAAATATGTTGACATGTAGAAAGGTAAATCAAAGCCTTGAAATGCGCGGACCTCTCTAATTACGAACAAGTATGTAATTAACAAGCACATGAATTACATCAACCATATTATAGCCCATGTGTTTATTCACGATGGTGAAATCTACATGGCAGAAAACATTTAATTCGTGACAATGTCATTAGAATTGTGAGTTTCCCATATACTTCCAATATGAAAATTTGCATGAGGTCCCAATGTTTCAAATTAGAAAAAAATTTCCAACGTGCAGAACTACCTAAGTCTAATAAGTACAGTGCTAAACAGTACAAGCTAACCAAAATTTCAGATAGATAGATCAGAATTTGATAAAAATAACCTTAGCATGAGTGTATAACGTATATCAATTATGACGTCAAATTTCCGCATGACGTCCGGTTCATTACTCCTCGGGTAAATCAAGTCGTAAAATATTTTATTGAGCATGTCAGAATGAAAACAATCAAGGCCTTCTTGTGATTAATTGTCTAATTTACAACGGTTCATTGTACAGATGCTTCAGTATTTAAACACTCGGGCTAACGCCCTAGTGATTCAATTCCTACGCATCTGAACTCAGAATCGTGGTAAATTAGACGACAAATCACTCGAAGGCCTTGACTATTCGTTGATTATACATATAATTCAATAAGTTATAGAATTCGTTGTATTACATCTCTTGTATACAATAATATTAAAAGGCATATAAATAAAAGATAAATTGCAACGTGTTCATTTTATTTCACACACATTTGGGCTCAAGACTCCACCCCTACCATACACTAACCCTCGTCCACTTCTGCCAACTGCCAGTATCTTTTAACATAATAACACGTACTGAGTAAAGGTGACGAACATAAACGGGTTTTATTGCAATTTCAGCATGTTTTAAAAATGCACGTTTTTACCATTAATAATCTTAAATAGAAAGATGGGTATCTTTGAAAATTGACACTATGAAACAACAGTCGATAGCACTTACCTTTGAATTCGTGGTATCAGTTGACGGGTCTGCTTCCATTGTTTCAAATGACACCAGTTCTGACAACTGACATTCGAGTGTCGGCGAGGAATCAATAACTATCATAAATCGATCAATTTTACTTGTACATGGAATACTTCATTGCGAATTTATCACTGCTTTGCACGCATATCCTGAAATCCCAAAAATAAGCCGCGGCTTATTTTAAATTTTCGTAAGGATTCATACTTGACATACCTGTTTTGTTACAATTTCTATGAATAATTTACACAATACTTAATAAAACCCGCATTGTGCTGTCAATTTATATGTCCTACAAGATCATTGATACTTTTTTCAGAAACAAAAAAGTTGATGGCTCATTTTTGAGTGCGGAAAATTCGGCTAATTTATGGTAGTGAAATGGTGGCTTATTTTCGAGACCGGCTTATTTTCAAAACCGGCCTATTTTCGGGATTTCAGGGTATCGTAGTCGGGTACCAAAAATTGGACTTTTATCATAGGACATGATAATCCGATTAAATATAGGCGTTAGCGTATCCATTTTGGTAACCGGTTATTAACACGCACGACTCAACGCGAGAGGTTAAACGCAAGTAAGTGTTCCCAGCGTCAGTTTCACAGATGCCTATCTTTCCTATAAGAAAGCAATGATGTAAACAAGAGTTTTTAACACATGCTGAAGTCGTAACAAACAGTTGTCACCTATGCTCGCTACTGCAATTCAAATGCGCATTTATAATCTTGATATTAAAAGGTTGGCCGTCCTCATCAAACTCATTATTTTCATCACAGAGTGCCGTGTAGTAAAGTAAAGTAAATGTTTATTTATTAACGTGACATGTGCAATTTACAAATAAACAATACAATTTTCATATAACAAATTATTTGCACCCGGCCCTGTGGGCCTATAAGTCACCTCATATTTTAACAGATATAAAAATGTAGTGTGAACAGAGTTATCAATACATTTGTAGCAACTACAGTTTGACGCAGTCTTATCATGTTATAATAATAAACAAGTGAATGAAGTATTGCCATGCAATACAAAGTCCCCTACTGGAAGGCACCTTATTGTTTCTCCTGCAGTATATCAT
Organism: Mercenaria mercenaria; assembly: GCF_021730395.1. Taxonomy (NCBI): domain Eukaryota; kingdom Metazoa; phylum Mollusca; class Bivalvia; order Venerida; family Veneridae; genus Mercenaria; species Mercenaria mercenaria. The sequence goes on along the minus strand of NC_069363.1, from coordinate 48,287,171 downwards.
AATGAATTGATATATGTCAATGATGTAAACAATATTGTACTATATATACAATATGTTATAACAAAACACTTGCATACATAAAAACCTATAGCTGCTTTCATATGGAATTATTTTGGCGGATTGTGAAAAAGTTATCATATAAGATATCTATAGTAACAACAAAGGGAAATTAATAAAAAAAATTATTAAAAAAAATATATTACAAGTCCACACAAAACTCTTTACTAGGTAGAGATAGGTCAAAATAAATCTAAAATGTCAATGTAACATGCATGTTGTACCACAGAAAACTGGTCTCGATTTTTCCCTACGGCCAGTAATAAAAAAGTAACAATATAATCTATTTATAGTAACAACAAAGGGAGGTAATTCTTAAAAAAGGGTGCCTCATGGCAATGAACATTTGTGCCAAGTTACATCAAAATCCCTCCAATGCTCTGGACAGTCATTCTTAAATTTAACCTTTGACCTCTAAGTATGACCTTGACCTTAAACCTAGAGACCTGGTTCGTGCGCATGACAATCCGTCTCATAGTGGTGAACATTTGTGCCATGTTTCATCAAAATCCCTCAATGCATGAAGAAGAAATGCTCCTGACAAAGTCATTTTTGTATCTGACCTTTGGTCTCTAAATGTGACCTTGACCTTAGACTTAGGGCCCGGGTTTTGCACATGACATGTTGTCTCGTCCAGAGAAATATTTGTTCCAACTGATATTTAAATCCTCCTTGCATGACAAAGTTATAGACCGGAAAGGAAAAAACTCCTATTGACCTTTGATCTCAAAGTGTGACCTTGACCTTTAAGCCATGGTTCTGGGTATTGCGCATGACATGTCGTCTCATCATGGGGAACATTTGTGCCAAGTAATATTAAAATCCCTTCATGGATGGCAGAGTTATGGACAGGACAGGAAAAAGGCCCTGTTGACATTTGACCTCCAATTGTGACCTTGACCTTTGAGCTAGGGGTCTGGGTCTTGCGCATGACATGTCGTTTCCTCATGGAGAACATTTGTGCCTATTGATATTAAAATCCCTTAATGAATGACAGAGTTATGAACCGGACACGAAGCAGACCCTGTTCATGCCATGTTAACATTTGACTGCTAAGTGTGACCTTGACCTTTGAGCTAGGGGTCTGAAAGTTGGGCATGTCATTAACTTCAATAACCAATTGTGACATTGACCTTTGAGGTAGGGGTCCGGGTCTTGCGCATGTCACGTCATCTCATCATGGGGAACATTTGTGCCAAGTAATATTAAAATCCCTTCATGGATGACAGAGTTATGGACCGGACAAGAAATTGTGGACGGACGGACGGAAGGACGGACGGAATGACAGAATGACGGAAAAGCGCATTCCTATAGTCCCCGAAACTGGTTTTCAACCAGTAGGGGACCAATAAAAACAATTCAAAGTGTAACGAGAACATCTTTCGTCATACACATAAAAGAAATGTTTCACATTTAATACACAAAAATAGAACACGAATTTTCAGTGGAACAGACAATTTTTACGCTTAAAATATGCATCCACTAGGAACTTAGCTAATCTTCTTGGGTAAATGTTCACAAGATATACAAGTTTCTCAGAGTCGCTCATACTTATGTAAATATCCCCTAAAGCAATGTCATTAAAGTGTTGCAACCTTAAATTGTTGTAAAAGGTACAGTTGATAACAAAGTGGATTTCCGTGTAAATATCTGATTTCGAATGAGCTTGGTCACTCTTTTATTTTAACTGCAGTGAAAATAATTATTTTTGATGACAACAAACCACATACGACACCAAACGTGATAAATATCATCTACTGTCTTCTATATCTGAGAAAATTCCAGCTAAGCAGATATCCGTCATAATCTGAAAGATTCTTTCAATGGTTTATGTGCAGAAGGGAATATTCGACTCGAAGCTGAATCGAGATTCTGCCAAGTGACTTCGAAAACAATTACCCGAGAGCCGGGTATTCCCATACGCTTCTACATGATTGTATTAAAATCGGTTTTCTTGCTTATCATATTCTACAAGTAATAGTAATAGTAAAATAGTATAAATGAAATCAAACAAATGACATTCGTTTTATCAATATTATCTTATTCTCGCATATCTGATAGAAGTTTCCAGTGTTTTCATCGGTATTTGAAAGCTCCGTCTTACACCCAGGGTGTAAGATGACTCTCGCGCTGTAAATGACGTATAACGAACTACATAGCGGACGATATATGTAGTGGATTTGTGCAGTAATAATTGTTTTTACATAAAACTGGATGAAAATGAAATATTGACATTTCATCTGTGTTCTTAAAACATATTTCTCTAGTCAAAAAATGTTATTTTATGAAAAATATAAATGTTTTACTATAGATAAAAACTGAAATCCGGAACCATTACGTTTTGTTATTTGTAACGTCATGACGTATTTCCTGTTTACGGACGTAAAGCACCCACATATTGTTTAATACTCTTATGTAAGAAAAAAGTTCAGTAAGTAATGTCGCATTGTCGTGGGTCGTGTCGCTTGTGTTGTATTGTCTCGCGTCGTGTCGCGCGTCTTGAATTAACCTAAAACTTGATGTACGGCACAAGACACGAGTTAAAACACGATTCTCTCGACGCGACACACGACACGACACGAAAAATGTGATGACGTAGTAAAAACAACTGGTTTAAGTCTTTTTAAAGAAATTATTGAACATGATATGTTTCCTTCTTTGTTTGGGGCGTTTGACTTAATTATTTCTAAACTATTCTTCACAACATGTAAGAAAATATATGTGGGATGCAGAAATATATCATGTATAAGGAAAGAATAAATGAAAAAGCTGAAAAAAACACATTCCAAAGCTAAATAGGTGATTGGATTCTGCAAATGAAATATGCGGTGGATGTCATTGCTACGAACGTTGCTACAAATTCCCTGTTTATCTGTACGAGTCAGAAGACGAACAACTGGGAAACTTTAATATAGTTGAAAGTATAGCGTGTATTTCATCCATCCTATATATTTCACTTATTTTTGTTGCTAAAGCCGTGATAATATTAAGTATTGTTGTTTTAACAAAATACATTGAACTTAAAAATCCACTATAACTGACATGCCAGTGGCGAACTTATTATATATAATAACTTTCGTTAAAAGAGTACATTTGAAAGTTTCAAATAGATAAGCGCGCTTGCGTCTGTACTGTAAAACTTTCCTTGCTCAAGATATTTTGGAACACAGAAATAGAAAAACTTTGTCTTAGTCTGCGTTTATTAAATAAATAGACAGTTAAATCAGTTGTCTTCCATGCACAAAAATATGCACGTACTTCTAAACAATTAAATCTGCAGCGAATATGTAAATTATTATACCAATTTCAGAATGTTTTGGCGTAATTTACTATTTTATCTTTACGATATATTGATCCAAAGTCGCGTGATAACAATTTATGTAGTATTTCGTGTCTGCTGTCACACTGGATATTTTTACACCTTTGAAGGATTTTCAAATTATTTTGTACAAATATTTGTCATTATGAGACAATGTGCAAAACTCTATAATTAGTCAGGTCGGTACAAAATCAAGATCACACAGTGCAAGAGGTCAGATAGTCATAGAATTATGTCCGCCCATATTTTTAGAACCCATTCAAGTTACTTGGAACAAATGATCGCAGTGCAATATGCAATGTCAAATATGTCGGTTTAAATTAAGATCGAAGTCTTATAGATAGTATATGTCGTATGCACTGTATATGTCTATTCATCCGAAGGATTTTCAAATTACTTTGTACAAATGATTGCCATATAAATTGTGACGAAATGTAGAATGCAGCTTTCAGGCCAACACACATATAAGCTGTTATTTCATTCGTTATATGACACAATATGTTGAGAAAGAAATTTCTAGTTATCTATTGTCCTTAAGATAAAGGAGCACGGTCAGTGTAACTGTATAATGAAGTATCGCCTAAGCCAGTGCAAGGAGGTACGCGAGATGTTGTCACTTTTTATTACCTTTTCCGCTGTGTACGTTGCTTTCAAAGATCGTATATGCTTATTATTTGTGCTTACGACATATAGTTTTACTGAAAACAAACAGAGAAAAAAATAGTGTATATTACTTGATTTGTAGCTTGTTTCCACTACATATGTTTACATATCGAAAGCCTCTGTGACTGAGTCGTTAAAGTCTTTGATAAGGATTCGCTTGCCTACCTCCGTCGATCCCAGCCTTGCTCGAGTCCTTTATTTGAAAAGAACTCATCCAGCTGGCTTGCGGAAGGTCGGTTGATCTATCCTAGCCCCTGTCTTTACCTGACAAAATGTCTTTAGATGCTAACTTCATCTACCATTTAAGCTGAACCTTAACCTTTTCCTTTTTTTTTCACAAATTTTTACAACATGCTCCTGGTATTGATCAGTTTGTCTAACGAATCTTTGAATGTCAAATGGCATGGTGTCTACTTCATTCTAAATTGCTTAGATTTCAATAGAAAATTACTTGTCTTGGCTAAGTCCGAAGTTCTGTGTGTCACGATCAGGTAAGATAGCTGATCGCGGTATCTTGTGAACGTAATTCTTGGTGTTCTTTTAACCTTATAACGTTCTGTCGTCTCATTTATTAGTTGTTTGGCTTTTGAAATTGCCTTTTCAATAAATTGAAAATAAAAGAAACATTATGATGAGAGTCGGCAACTACTGAAGACATATACTTGTTCTTCAACAACAAAATTTTACCGTGTTTTGATAATATAAAGCAACAGCAAGGGTTACATATCCCACGGAATAATTAAGGAGTACATAGACCCTAATGATGGTTTTGTACGTGTGCCAGTTAGATTAATACGTTTTATTATATTATTTTGATTCTGAAATGTCTTATATAAAATGTAGATCGAATATCGAAGCACTCTTTTCGACGCCTGTTATTACGCCAAATAATATGTGACGTGACGTCAATAGAGTCGTGTTTTAATGCAAATCAACATGATTTGTTATATTAGAATCCACGTCAATAAATAAATAATAACTAATCTTATTCGCCTTCGTGAAAGTATGTAATTGTCTCCCTGATCGGTGAAGATATATTTCGATATCAAGCAGTCAACAAACAAATATCTCCCTCTCTATCTTGTTTACCTTACTTTCGACCACAGTGATATCATAGAGGACACAGAAGCTGCTTCGAAAAATAGGCAAAGAAACCTCTATACAGCCAGCTGATTCAAGACAACGTTTGAAAACAATAAGATCCATTGATTTTTTCGATGTTGATGCTCCCTGTTATAATAATAATAATAATAATAACTTTATTTAAAGAGGATAACATATTTAGCTATATGTCTAACATAGGGTCCTCTAACATAACAGTGCAAGTAGTCATCCTAAATATGTAACATAGACAGTGAAGTGAATCTTTTTTTTTTTTTGCTGGGTTTAACGTCGCACCGACACAATTCAGGTCATATGGCGGCTTTCTAGCTTTGGTGGTGGAGGAAGACCCCAGGTGCCCCTCCGTGCATTATTTCATCACGGGCGGGCACCTGGGTAGAACCACCGACCTTGCGTAAGCCAGCTGGATTCAGTAAAGTGAAAGACATAAACTGAAATAACATATTATGAACAAATTAATCTTTAGTGGCATACACAGTATGTAGTACAATGAAAACAGTTTAAAATCTAGGCAATATCAGAAGATATACTGTTGTTTATCTTTGTACGCGGGAAATTATTGTTGGCTATTAGTTGTTATCAAGGTGTTCGTCAATTTCTCTAAACTTCCATATGCGACACGTTTTTCTTTCGCTTTGGTCTTTTACACGTGATAAGGCTCATCTCTAAAAGCACATTCAATACTCCAGTGATAATATGTTCTCTAAAATAAATATTGCTTGAATTCATTTCGACATCAGCTGATAGTAGTGAATTCATTACTGAAAATACATGACATCCTTGTAGTTCCGGTGTGTTTGTCTGGTCTTTAATTTTCTCAAAATCTTCTACAACAATAATTCTACATGTAGCATTGTCAAAAGATGAACTTTTAACAGCTCCACTTGATGATAAAATTACGTCTAGCATTTCCGACAAAACATTGATAGAACTAACTGTTCTTTCCCCACTACCGTCTATTTTTCGTTTTATAAAATAATTGTTGCTGTTTGAATTTGACTGAAACCTTACGTGGAAGATCGTCTTTATAATACAAGGTATCCAATCGTCCAGTTTTTTTAATTTCAGACACCCAGCAAAGGTCTTTGTCATTTTTACTTATTTCAGTAGACACATTATTTCGTAAGTGTTGGCCGTCAGCCTGAGCCTTGTCAACTGCGTGACATATTACTATGGATGTTTTTCGCTGTTTTCGAAATCTTATTTTACTTAAGACAGTCTCAAAACAAAGTTCTAAAGACTCGTGTTCTTTGTTTAGAATGAATATTGATTTATCGCACTTTACTCTGTACTTCCCGCTGTAGAGGTCGAACATGTCTATTCGTTTCACTATTATATTTTAACTGTCACTCTTAGAGCAACCATCAACTGTTCTGTATATCTTTTTAATTCGTCCTTAGCGTCGACGATAAAAAGAACGTTACACTTAATTGTTATACATTGCTTTGCACTGAAAAATAAAGTAAACCATTTTCACGTAATATGAAACAAATTTATGCTGGAAAATTGTGCACAAACTCCCACTCTTAATTCCTACCTTGTCCCAAAGTTACAAGACAGTATAAAAGTGTTTATTATCGTTCAATGAAAGTCTTTAGGTCAGGGCATCCTACTTGCAAATGTGCATGTTATCTGAGGTTCGCGACATACCTATGAAAAAGCATGAAAGATGGAAGTTTGGAAAGATTAAACTACATACAGAGAAAGCAGCTGTGTCGTCAAATTTCGCACTTAGTTCAAGATTTAAACAGGACTTATCCTGCTCTTTTCTGTTTATATATTAGAATGAAAGCTGTTGTTTCTTGGGAAAAAAAGGAACATTTGTAAAATTTAAGAGACATAAACGGATCGAAATAATTTCGCCGTTTTTGTATATTAAAGAAAGGATCGTATTTGATAAAATATCAAAATATTAAGAACTTTCAGATGAGTTGCAAATGATTCGAAAACATATAAAATCTATAAACGTTTATATAAACAAATAACTTAACTTACATGTCAAATTGTTGTTTCTTTCTATATTGCCGATAATAAATGCAAGCACACAGTATGGCAAGTGATACTCCAACAACAGGTACAATAGTTGCGGGAAGGTATACATGCAAATCTGGACATGATAAAAACACAGAGGTATTATAGAACTCTTATTTCTAATATGAACAATATTTAACCATTTATCAATAAAATCGATTTCAAGTTTTCATTTTTCTACCAACAACTATTGGTGAATTTCAGACACAAAGTCTTCTATGAAATCGGTACGAGAAACATGCATCTCGCCTTGAGATCGGACACACGACCCTAGGATTGGTAGATCTGAGCTCTTCCTATTGTGTTTCTTATGGTATTATTGTTTGTATGTTTTTCAACGTTAGAATCAAGGGAAACAATCAATGAAATTGGAAGTATCTAATGCTACTCCTTTATATATTTCGTTTTGTAGATATATGATTAACAAAATATCAATTAACCCTTATCAAGCTGGACACGATTCAATTGATTCTGCCTTTGCGACCAGTGTAGATTATGATCAGCCTTCACATCCATGCAGTCTGATCATGATCAACGCTGGTCGCCATTCAGTCCGTATCTTTTTGGTATGCACCCCTAATTGCACTGTCCACATTGAAAGAAGGGCAAGTTCATTATAGGGTAAGGGTTAAACAAGTCATTATTATACAAAATCTAGAACTGTTCTAATTAATGCAATAAGAAAATATCATTTGCAAGGCTGAGCAATAACATTTAAAGATGCATATTTTTGTTGTTGTCAAAGACTAATAACATGGTTGTCATTTGTTTTTGTAAATCTTTGAATGGTCATAACTACTTTGAAACTGCCAAATGCCTATGAGTATTCCACCACCATCAATTGATAAGTAAATATAACACATATAAACTTCAATTTTTATCTGATTATCAGGTTATCAAATTAATTCCGTCAGTTATAATTCTGACATTTTTAACCGATTGACCAATGACGAAGTTACACCCATCAGTTATTAAGCTTCGTAATAAATACTTCAATGTTTTATCGTAAAAGTTTTTCTCAACAATTCACAAAGTTTTTTATAAAAAGATCTGTTAGTTTTTGGAGAATAACGCATATTAAAATGTTTTATTATTTTTGAAAATAGTGCAAATATTAGACCTGCGGGTTATATATTTCGTTCACTGACAGTATATGTACCGTCAATAATAGATTTTTTTTTTCTTTCAATGTAACAGGATTGAAATAAAGGGCTGCGCAGAATTGTTAAAACATGCGCATGGAACTGATGTTGCCATCCGTAAATAATTTCAAACCGACTGTACGTCTGTAAAAAATGGTCATAACAATCGTAGCCTGCTGGTAACGAACAATGACGAGTAGGCGCAGGTCAGAATTTAATATCATTATCAGCAACTGGAACTTAAACGTTTACCGACTTCCATATTTTTTTATATTAGTGAAACTACACTCGTTGAAACCGACAAACAATTGTCTGAAATAATTTATGCATATGTCTGTTACCTTCCCAAATACCAAAACGATTTATTAAAAGTAGTTTTGTTGTTACAGGATTTCACATATGAAACACTTGAGACTGCAAAGATCTAACTATGACGTAGGCAAGAATAAACATGGATATATATATATATCCTCCTTGCATCGGACAACGCGTTCTTAGGTTCTGATCAATGTGGTGAAGCTATCAGTTATCTTGCCTCTTAACCCTTACCCTGCTGAATTTCTATAATGGACTTGTCCATCGTTCAATGTTGACAGTACCATTAACTGTCAAGAGGGGTGCTTACCAAAAAGATACTGACTGAATGACGAACAGTGCAGACTATGATCAGGATTGTGCAGGCTGATCTTGGTCTGCACTGGCAGTAAAGGTAAAATCACTTGCCGCCAGCAGGCTTAAGGTTAAAGGTTTCCGGTATATCTATTATTTTGGATTCGTAAATTTGATTTAGACAAAATGGCTGTCGCATCGCTAACTAGTGCAGTCGGATCGAATTGGATTATTTCTGATTTTCTTGAAAGCATATATGAAGTATCCGGTTACCAAAAACACTTTTAAGAAATAACAGTGGAATAATGTGCCCAGGAACAGTAATGATTGTTTACAACCCTTCTCTTGTCAGAAGTATAATAGCCTTATAAACTTGCGCTAAACACAACAAAATGAACAAGCACGCAGTTTTGCATTTTGATATATTCAAAACTCATTACCTCAAAAAGAACATCAAGTATTCAGAAATATAATACATGTATTGTAAATAGATCTACATACCACTATCTTCATATCTTTTTTGGCATGTACATGTGTATCCAACATCAGTGTCGTAACATTGTTCAGGCTGACACTGCACGCTAAGCAAACTTTCATCTGCATATAGAATTTGTAAACTTTACTAATAAAAAGTATCAAAATTTATATCGATATCAATACTGAATAGTAACACGCCATGTACCCGGATAATCTTAACTCTGTTCAGCGACCCTAACTCAGTGCCAACATGGCGGATGTAAAGCCGATACAACGTTGTTTTCTGTGTAATTACGATGTATAAAGGAATGTTCCTGTTGTTATATCTACATCCATTGATCAAGTGTATATTTATTTCAAAATGCATCATGTTAAATATATAAACCATTGCGTTTTCAGATGGAAAACGACGAACAAGGCAACTTTTTCAATGAAAACTTTTACAAACAATCTTTAAAAATACTTCTATGCTTTTGATGCCTCGAGTATTTTGTTGTTTGAAAGCAAAGATATACTGCGTTATAGGCCCGTTTACACTATGTTGTTAACCACTACATGTTGACACAATACATGTTCAAATGTACTGACAGCGAGAAAAGGGATAAAAACCTAACTTTGAGTTGATAAAAACCGAACTCAATTTACATGAGGAATGGATAAAAACCTAACTTACACGAAAATTGCGTGACGGACAAACACCTAACTGACTAGTATTCTATAGAAACGAATGAGTTGACATGTACATGGTGTGATTATTGTGTTCCGCGGACAAGTGAAACATGTAAGGATAAAAATCTTCATGAATTAATTTGTCATTAATTTTACAAGATGTTATATGTATGCCCACTACAGTCAAATATTTTTTTCATAATTTTAATATTATGCAAATAGCAATGTTTGGGAAAATCTGGATAAACCCTAAAAAATTACTCAGTATAAAAGTCAAAATTATTATATTTATATAAGAAATTATTTAATACCACCGATGTTCGAAGTTCTGTAGTCCCAAACCCTCTCTACCCTCCGCCCTCTCTCTCTCACACACGTACACACACACGCACACACTGTTTCAGAAGAATTGTGTTTGTTTCAAATCTTGTATATCGTATAGTGTAAGAGATTTTATAGAGGTGCTAATGGAATATTTTTGAAATTGTTTAAATGGGATTAGATTTATGATTAATTATCAAATATGATATTTTTCAGACGGTAAATAGGGAAGTGTGTGTGTGTGGTGTGGTGTGGTGGGGTGGGGGAGTGATGCATGGACTGACGGGACAGGGGTGTGGGTATCCTTACAATTTTCACTTGTCCACGGAACTTAAAAATCCACTTGTCCATAGTCAAATTTCACTTGCTCTGATTTGTAATATCATACCTTCATGAAAGCGCAAATAGACTGGAGATCGAGTTCTTTATTTAGGACAATGAAAAGAAAAGCATATCACAGTAACTGTGGTAAAAATAAGCTGTTGAAATATTTACCTTTTAACGTTTATAAAAGTCTGAAATCGCGTAAGCAGTGTTCGGGATCTTTTGAGGTCATGCCTGAAACACTGCCCACGCAATGGTGCAAAGCCAGATGAATTCAGAGAAAGACTCTTAAAACGTTCCGACTTGTTTTAGTCATACTTGCGATCTCTGTGTGCTTTTGATTTTAATTTGGCTGACTACTGGCTCAAATATTTCCTTTGACAGTGACTTATTGTCTCAGCAGTTGGAATTCTACTTACAAACTTGTCATAATACTTTTTTAAGTTGTTTACGTTTCTGATGTCTTTAAATGTCCTTTTAGTTCTCTGCGTGTAACCCTTGTTTTCCTTTTTTAGTTTTAGTTACAGAATGCCATATGCTGATGATGCAAATATTTTTCTTCAGCTACTTTAAGTAGTTCTTATGTTCCTTTTAGCATGTATATGATTTCTTCTTTTATGTTTTTTTAATGCAATTGTAAAATGTGACTCTTCTTATTTTTGTGTAGTGTCAGCTAATCTTTTTTTATGTTGCTTTAAATGTGCTAAATCTGTATGTGGTAAATTACTTTTTCCTTTTATTTGCTAGTACCTATGTGCTATTTTGTTTTAATGCGCTGTAACATGTATGTGATAATTTGTGATTTGTTTCTTATCTACTTAGAGCCAGATGCTTTATTTGCTTTGATGTGCTTTAACATATTTGCATTTTATTACAGCTGATTTACTTATGTCGACTTATTTACATGTGTTTGCCGGAAAATAGCTTTAAGCTAGTGTTATATGTTTATACTTATCCGACGTTAAATAAATCTTCTTGTATCTAAATCTTCTCTGATATTTTATCATAGTCACCGAGTTACAGTGTGAGACCTAGTCAAAGAACCCATTATCTTTATCACCTCCATACACTTGAAGCAACACACAATCTAAATGATATTTTATGTTTTCTCATTTTATACCTGAAAAAGTATGCTTGTCCGCGGACACACAGAATGAAAAATGCACTTGTCCGCCGTCAAAAAAAAATCACGAGTCGGATAAGTTGGACATAGGAATCCTACATCCCTGCAGGGGTGGGTAGATCAAAGAACTTCGAGCATCAACAGTCCATAAAAAAATCACAGACGAACAGCCGTTTTCGTTTGGTTAGGTGTTTATCCGTTCTAAGTTCGTATTTATCCAGCACTGTTTCCTATACCAGTTAGGAATTATCCGCAAATTTAAACCCACCTCATAATCAATACGATTTTTAAGCTATAAAAATCAATTTCAAACTTTGATACTGTTAAACATTGTCAAAGAGATATTTAGGGAACAAATATATTTAATAAGTAAGGTCTTACTTCAATTTCTGGTACTTTAAAACAGTTAGAAACATAAAACATGTTCATTTTGAAGACTTTTTTGAGTACATTTTAATGAATTCCAGCCACATAATGTGACATTTCGATTGAAATATTTAGTACACAAAACATGTTATCAATACAGGATATTATGACTATCAAAAGTTTTAAGCTAACATTGCATACTCACATAAAAACATGAAAAAAGACAAGGAAATTAACTACATACATCGTCTTTCTGTCAGCCATGTTGGCACTGAGTTAGGGTCGCTGAACAGAGTTAGGATTATCCGGGTACATGGCGTGAGTAAGTTCATGTACATGTAATTGTACTTAATTTAGAATTTAGCACTTTACATAAAGGTTTTTCAAAACATAGTCACAGAAAAATTTACCAGGCTTTATGGTTGTCCAAACAGCAGACTGTTGAGAAGACAGATAACAGGTCTGAGTGGTGCACACAGTGGTAACAGCGTCGCGAATGGATTGTTCCTGTAAAAAAGAAAACATTAGATGATATGATATAACGTATAATTATTGAAAGACTAATACCTGTGAGGAAATTAGTAACATATGTTATTCAAACATTATATGATGAGCAAATAAGAGACCCATCAACAAAACAATTGCCTGTTAGTGAACATTTAGATCAATGCTCTAAAATGGGCCCACAGTATTTAATGTTTCCTTTTTATAAATTTCATAATAATAATGTTTCAACTAGGTTGTCTAAGGAACGTTACTTTTTTGATAAATTTAAGCCTAAGATTTGATTAAGTAAATGCATAACTGAAATTTTATGCGACGTGTCCCGGATTTAAGATATATTTAGAGTTTTCGTGAGGCTTGGATAATGTGACGTCACACGATATCAAAATAGATAAACCGATACACTTTGAAGAGTGTAAGAAGAAGAGTTGTGTATTAAACTTTACCCTGCTAAATTTCTAAAATGGACTGATCTATCATACAATTTGAGCAGTACCATTTATTATTCGAAGGGGTGTCACTGAAAATTTACTGACTGAATAGCGAACAGTGCACTGGTCACAAAGGCAGAATCGCTTGCCGGTGTAATATTAAATATTGACTCCGTTGGAAGTTGATCCCATTGATGAAAAATTAATGTTGAAATGTTGGCGGGGTCAATTATAAACGTTGAAAAAGGACCTTTTGATCAAAATTTAAAGTTGAAATGTTGGCGGGGTTAATTATCAACGTTGAAAAAGGACCTTTTGATCAAAAGTTGATGGGGTCAATTCTTAACATTTAAAAAGATACCCTGGGGTCTATTTTCAACGGGGTCAGTATTTAATGTTACACCGGCAGCAGGATAAAGATTAAATAACTAGATATATATAACTATATCATACTGAGCAAAGAGAATGACTACAGCTGCATTCCGAATTAAAAATCCAGTTGCCAAGACAATCAGCACGTTTATTTCTCGATTTCGTTGATTTGTTTGGAACTACTTTCTCGGCAAAGATGGCGTCTTCCTTACCAAAACTCGTCTTTGATGAGACTGAAAAGGTTAACTTTTTATTCATATTTACTTCTCTTAAAAAAACAAGTAAAATAATACAACATCTGTTTGTTTTATGTGACGTACACTTTACATTGTGTTCTGTCTTAGTGCACCTGCTCGTGGTCTATCGTCTGATTGACCTGGGCTCAGAGGTGCAGATACGAGGTATTGAACCACGCGGGCGATAGGGTTAACGATAATATTTTTATTCTACCGCGCTCAGCGAAATATTCTGAAAATAATATACTGAACTTCTTTAATCTGAGCTGTTATGAAATGGACTTGATGCGGAACTTTAAGGTATCCGATCCACAAATAAGCAATCTCTATATAACAGTACTATTAAAATATATCAAATATTGATGCCTGGTAAGCTCATATAATATTGGTATCATTTGAAAATGTATTGTCTACTGAAAAAAAAAGAAAATATAAATTACATGACAAAAATATGTTATGTAATTTCTAATATTTTTTACTTAATAGACAACCGAAATCCAGTCGTTACAGTGTAAGATTTTTGTTGTGATTCTTGCATATTATTTATGGTCATCTTATTTACTAATTCTTGTTCCGGAGACGCAACTCTTTCAAATGATGCCAACAAAAAAATGTGGTCAACAGGCATCGAAATTTACCTATTTTCGGACCGGATATCTTAACATCATAGGTGACGTCATGCATAATGTTGGCGTCAACCGTTGTTTATCGCAGAATTTATTGATTTGATTTCACAATATTCTATTCCCTCCTTTTTTAAGACAAATATACAATGTAAATATACAGAACACCACATGTTCAACTAACATTAGTAATTCGGTCCGTCCCCGAAGTTATATTTAAAGGGAAATTTATATTATTGATTGCATTGTATTCTCATGAAAAAAAATGCATTTGGGAGAGAACGAAGCTAAGCGAAAAGAATAACAGCAATGTTGGAATAGAAGTAGAAATGACCTAACTGTAGAAATTAAGAGAAAGCGTGATAGATGGGAAGAGTGGGTCATAACTGGGGGTTTGGGGTACACTTGCGTTAAGATTTTATTACTGTAGTTTTCCTTGTTCGAGAAAGACAAATCACATTATGTTATAATTATCATCTACAATTTCTATGAACAGTGCAACGTCATGATGTTGCACGGACGTCATGGTATTTTGCATGTCGTTATGCGGGAAACGTGAGTAAACAAATGTTTCAGTCATTAAAATTACATATATTTAAAACAAAATGCTTGTTTTACCTGTCAAATCTCGTTGTAACAGCCTTCGGCTGAAAGGACAGAACTAGCATATATTCAATTTAGAAACAGTGTGATTTTTTTCTTTATTATCTAAACATATATATTTGTTTTCCATTAACAATTACCAACGTTTATTAAGAGTTGTTTTGCTACCGCTTTATTTGTTCAATATATAAATGTTATACTTACCGTAAAACGAATTATCTGCACAAATCCCATAAAGTAATAATAAAAATACTAGTATACTGATTTTTAAAGACGCCATTTATTTAATTGTTCCGCTCATAAAATGAAATAACGACAGACCCATTTGATCGGGCAGTGACGCAAGTCTCCGATCCTTATTAATAGATGTAATTGATATACATAAAAGTATGGCCAACTTATTGTATTTATAACTTATATCCGAAATGTAATCTATGCCGTACGTATCTACCTTTCAACCGTTTAGCAAAATCAAATTAAAACACTACTTGATGACGTTTTGATCAAAATGATATTTTTCTTCCGCATAAGCCTGCAGACCAATGGAATCATGTCTCTTTGTGTGCAGTTTTATGGTTCCTTGTGGTACGATATATTTCGGTCACTGCAGACTACAATGGAGAATTGTGTGACAAGGTATATCATTTTGCAAAAAGTCAGCAATTAGTACCAAGCATGAATAAAGCATTTTATCGATAAACATTGATATTGTAGAAGGATATAAGACAATAAAAAGATTCATACTATTCATAGAAGGGCTTAATCTACCTACGATCATGTTATAGTTTTTATACTGTACAGATTTAGATTATTATTATGATACTCGCTGAAAGTTTACTTTTTAGGCAACGTCGAAGAAAATGCGTCACTTAAAATAAATGGGTGGAGACTTAACACAAATATGTTGCAATAAATTTAGAAGTCATTGCGTTCGTTTAACATTAAAATATTTGAGTTTGTATTGTACACATATTTTTGAAGAACTGAGTTGGAGTTACAATCACTCAGCGAAGTAACGCATGTCTATTTTCTCTGAATTATGTGTATAGAATATACTATATTTCTCTAATAAAAACACCTGCAATTAATTAACCACAACTCATGTTTGTATCAAATGCGTCAGCATATCGCCATGAATATGAATGTTTACTTTCTACGTGCTTGCTCTGACGTTTTCAGCAAAAACACACTTTCCTTACACAATACTTCTACAATGTGTTTCTTTCTGCATCTTCTTCTAGCTATCACCTTCTCATACACTACAATATATTTTTTTGCATATCGACATATGCCTTCTGCCCCTCCCCCACTTACAACGCACCGAACTGCATCGCATAAAATCTAGTATTTGTCTGATCTTGCACTTTTGTTATAATATAATCATATAACGAATTAAGTAAAGCGATTCATATTATAAAATATAAAACACTCAGTTGTTTTAATGGCGCATTTTATATCAAAATCAGTTGTTTACATTAAAGATTGTCAATCACATTTAAGCAACTTCTGCTGGAGATTTATTTTAGGAGCAAAAAGATACATTTTTATAGGGATCTAACTCTACGTAAAGGGTCGTTTTGTTCCGGACAGGATTTCCCGCATCTTTACCAAAATTTGAAAAACTCGTCTTATATCCCGGTGCGCAAGATACGCCTCTATAATGAAATAGTGCTTAGTGCTTAAAAGGAATGCATTCATTTTATTTCATTTCCTCATTAATTGAAGAATACGGCATACAAGAAAAAATCACTGGTTGATTTGAATGAAAATATCTGATAACTATTAATGCGGTAACCAGGCTCTGCCGATATTTTCATCCGCACCTTCAACCAGTGAAAAATTCTTATAATATCTTTACTGAGGCACTCGGGGAAGTTCAACACAAGTCAGATAGTAATGTTTCGAACAAATCCATTGCTCAATCAAAATTTGACTAACCACATTAACATGTATAGTGCATGAAACTATGCAAACGTTTTGAAAATAATATCCGATCATCGGTATCTTGAAACACTTCATAGGACACGTACATGAAACACATTGTACCGCGGTATTTTACACTTTTAAAAGCGGACCCATGATAAACATTAATTACGTTATATAAGGAATCTGATAACATTGGTGGGCTATGGAATGATGATGATAAAAATGTCTACAACCTTATTTGGTTGTATGATTTATGTATTATTACAATACAATTAAATGCATATGATACAGTAGCTTAGACAGTGTAATGTAACATTAGAAGCATGAAATGACATCAAGTGCTACATCTATGTCTACTTTATTTAAATAAAATATATTTGAATTAAGTGTTTCTATTGTTTAGTAATTATACCCATAGTTTGATTTTGGAAGTAAATTAATGCTTTTGTATGATTATGTACATTTTAATTGAAAGCATCAAAGTAGCTGCTTTATGTCTGCTTTTCTATATGGTCTTCTGGAGACTTTGTCAGAATGATCTATGAAATATTTGTAACTCGGCTACCATGGTAAAAACCTAGGTCACTAGGTCAAATCATTGAAAAACTTGATCAAACATCTACCTGACTTACATAAAAAATGGTCTGTGAAATCTAGTTTAGATAATTTTACAGAAATGTTCCGTTTGTTCAAATTGTTCCAGTTTAACGAAAACATGGCAATCAGACGGGACAGTCACGTTTTCATTCATTTAATATATAGAACTTCTTGTAGCCTGTGCATATACTGAAAACTTCCCGTCTTAAAACGCTTGCCGAATTTCAAAAACGCTTGCCGAATTTCAAAATATCTTTACAGATAATTCCGTTGCGCGACCCTCTACTAAAATTGTTCAAGCAATTTGTGAGACTTAGGTGAATGATCAAGGGTCATGGTGACCCCTCTTGTTTTGATATGTTCTAGACATGCTTCTTTTTCATTTTTGGAACGAATGTAATACGATTTCTTTCTAAGGCAGTTCGATCGTGCTCTTAAAATAGATCAACATTGACCAAAGCTTTATCAGGAATTACAAAAAGAAATAAAGTTTAAAGAACAAAGATTGCTAATTTTATTCTTAATTAGATGTAATTACAAATAAAATCTAGTCGAATTTTGCAAAGTTTCGCTATTTGTTTACTGCAGGGATCCTTTACAGATCGTTAATTTTACCATTATCCAATTGTTAAATTGTAATAATTTGTTCATACAATGTGAGTTTGTAATTCGATTATTTTTAAATCAATTTTCAAAAGCCTTAGATAAGTTTGTGTTTAAGATTGGTTTAATTTATAAAACGTTTATAAGTGTCTAGTTGAAAACGTCAATAATTTTATGTCTAAAAGATAAAAAATACTCATGTGATAACGTGACTTAACATCGTAAGCATTAATCACAATAATTATATATAATTGAACACGATTATTAGGCGGACGCGTTTGGCTTACAAAGTTCAAAACGAAACGAATCTTTTTCGGCATGATTTATACCAAACAATTAATCGCATTTAATTTAAAAACTGGATTAGGCTGTATATCATGCTATTTATTTCATGTTGTTGCCTTTGCTAAGACTTAAGAAGAGAAACAAATCATTTAAATACATGTATATAAATCACTTAATAACACCATTTCATACAACTAGTCAGATACACAGCTTTTAATTTGTTGGCCTTGTTTCGTAAATTCCGTGGTAGTTGTGGGGAAGGGTTGTATTTTCGATTAACTGGATTTTTTAATGGATAAAAAATAACGAAGGCCAGTCAAATATCGGGAACAATTAAATTCAAAAGGTCCTGTTACCCGTTTGGTAAATGTTTCATTTTATTTCAATGGTCATTCCCCATAAACGACCGTATTCCCCCTCTTCCTGTTGCGACGGATCAAAACAAACAACTGGCAGGCCGAAGGTAAGAAATCGTCTTCAAATTAATTATTTTGCTTTACACAGTGTGTGTATTTAAGTGTTACGATAAATTGAACATAAATATGTGAATGTGGTGATGTAACAGATGAAACAGACAAGAAATGTTTACAAAATGCTGACAAAATGTTGACCGATCACACGCATTGCATGGGAATTCACTCGACCAAGTCACGAAACTGGTGAATAACATGTCAAATTGATTTGCAATCTAATAATCCATGTTGTTTTCTGAAATAAGCATGCATGTATAGGATAGACAACTCGTGCCGTTGTCTACGGGATATATACAACGAGCAAAGCGAGTTGTATATATCCCGTAGACAACGGCACGAGTTGTCTATCCGACTTAGACCACGTGACATAAAAACTGCAATTATTGAAAACTCTCCCACGCGTTCTATAGAAATTAGGATTAACGTGTTTTTATAAGAGTAATATTATCTTTGTACCGTTAGCGCTTATTTGTCAGTAGGGCATATGAAAGAATGCAGGTTATTTGTATAAATTCAGTTTTACTCAAATACCGGATTTACTAAGATTTAACGTTCATTAACACCTTGAGTCATTTGCAATCAAAAATGCCAAACAGTTAAATATGGAGTTCTCAAAACTACTCAAAATTGAACTGCATGCTGAACAACTAGTTTTTGTGAGGGGTTTGCATGTTGGCGAAACACGATGACAGATACATTGATTCAAGAAGATAGCCAGGTTCCGAAACTACAAAGAAGGCTGACAGCAAATCGGAGGTAAACATGTTGGATAAAAAAATATTGTTGTTTGAAGTAATCTGGTATTTTAAGTATGGACTAGTGCTTACTGGTAATATACATAATCACATAAAATTATCAGATTCTATTAGAAATCACTTTTCAACAATCGGTGTAAAGTGACAAAATAATAATGGTTATATTCATTTTTCGTTCTTATTTAAACAGAAACCAGTGACGGTGTTTATTTATCTATCTATTTATTTATTTAGTTAGTTAGTTAGTTAGTTAGTTAGTTAGTTTTCTATCAGGATATAGTTATTGCGTAGATGCTCGTAGGACTACGAACACCTTTTACTATGTCGTGCCCTTCTTGTAAGAATGATGTAGTTGTTCTACTTTCTAACTGGGCCAAGTTGTTCGAAACATTAACGGGCTGTAATTTAGTTTAGTTTAGTTTAGTTTATACTAATTTGTTTTAGCTCGTTTGTGATGAAAGCTTTAAGCTTATTGTAACCATTCTCAAGCCCGTTTCCTATGAAAACCAGTACTGGGGTGATATGAGGTCATGGTCGTGACCCCAATGATGCTCGAACCCATGACCACTGCATTAAGCTGTTAAACTAACCGCCTGTTAAATTTCTATTCAAGATACTAGTCTTGGTGCGTGGGAAACACTAGTATGATGTTTTAATTTTACTGTAAAGATGATTTAGTGTTTATAATCCTTAACAAGTCCCGAAGTACATTTGATTTTCTAAGTTTTCTAAATTGTCGAAATCTACTGATAAAGTTAATCGACCGTTAAAGTTTCGAACAACTGGATCCAGTTGTTTGCAAATGTAAGGATCGTGCTGACATGTCTATTTTATAACAAGTGAACATAAAAAAGTTACAACTGTTGGAAACGTTTCAGTTGGTTCTACACTACAAGTATGTAGTTTATCGTAATTCAATTTTATTGATATCCAATAACATGGGGTCATTTTTACGATATTAATATTTAGACGTTGTCAACTGAATTTACCTGCAGTCAGTCATATTTTTTATCCCATTGATAACTGGTGAGAATATTGCAAGGTCATTTAACTCCGGCGTTAGCCTGTATTGTTCGATGGTAAATTGACACGAAATTCACGCGTTTTTTGCCCAAGTTTCCCCCGATATATATACAACGCTACTGTTGTATATGAAATATAGACGGGTACAAGTCTGCTTTGCGATTGACTATTTACGGATTATCGTGGTCTAAATGGAAGAAATTACATTTTATGTAGACGGTAAACATATTCACTGTATGCCGACTTGTCAATTTTGATTTTGATCTGAATTCGTATTTGCGACTGACTCTGTATTCCATTTTGCGACTTACGTATGCGATTTATGTTCTTTTAGGTCGTAAACGAAGTAAAGATACACACCGAAGTGTCTCTATCAGTTTCATGTATATAATGCCATTTAATGTTGAATGTAGAAAAAGCACGCCTATAAACCGTGCTTCTACCTTACTAGAAGCTAGAGCTACCGCCTAACGGTCGCTAAATTATACCCCACGCTTCCGTCATCCTGGACCAATTGATAATGGCAATCATTTTTTAATAAATAAAGTAGTAACAGTGGAGACAATGATTGATACATACAATTGTATATTAATTAGGATGCGTGAACAAGTAACATTAAGTTAAAGTACGGACACGAAAAATCGACCCTTTATTTTTATTTTGTGATCTGGACACAGGAGCAATGGACCAGCGGGGGCCAGTATTATCAACCATCTTATCATATCGTACGACCAAAATTTTGTCTGAACACTCCTAAATTGCTGATACTAGTAACAAAACACATTGCCAATTTCATGCATTCAAGATTGTATGTGTAGGCCTACGGGCAGGTAGCATGTTTTCTATATAGTGTGTCCATATTTGAAAAAAACAGATATCACAGTTTTGACCTACGATCGATTTTAGTCGTACTATGTTTGATAATTACGCGCTACGCATCGACTCATGATGGTGAATATTTGTAACAAGTTACTTCAGAATCCCTTCATGCATAAAGACACGAAACATGAACCGGATCTATTTTTGACATTTGACCTCTTAGTGCGACCCTTGACATTGGAGCTAGGGAACTGTGTCTGTCCGCAACACATTGTCTCATAATGGTGAACATTTGTGCCAAGGTATTTTACAATCCCTTAATGCATAACGAAGTTATGACACGGACGAGAAAAAATGGACCTTTTTTACCTTTGACCTCTTAAGTGTGGCATTGAATGTAAAAAGAAAATTAAATAAAAAGATGACGAGCATTAACTACAGATTGCCTATGTGTGTGTGAAATTTGAGAGTGGTAGATGTAATAGTATTCAAGTAATTGCAGGACCAAATTTGTGAGGACATACATACGAACAGACCGGACAGACAAACCGCATGGTGACTCCTATATATACCACCCTCCTTCGAACTTCGTTTGCGGGTTATAATTATGAAGAAATACTACAGGCGTCGGTGAAAAGTCGAGATATAATAAATAAGTCGGTTGCTAACAGGCATACAGTCTCTTTTACGAAAGTCGCAAACATTTGTACAGTACTGCAAGCAAACATGCATACAGTATTGACATCACACCGAATCCTCTTTCATTGACGATTATAAACAAATTGGAGGCTTTAGCAATGAATTTATTTAATTTTACCAAACTAGTATTGTTTCTTTATCCATGAAACAGTGGGCTTTATATGTAGATCATTCCTCAAGCAAGAAAATATGTATTTTTGACGCCGACAATGTGCAAGTTCTGGACAAAATCAGTGCTCAGTTTTTTGCTATAATTGTACCTGTAATCAGACTAACATAATATATAAAGAACCAAAACATGTTCCGATTCCAATATAATGTAAATATACTGTACACACCAACAAAGCACGTTAATCTCTTTAAAATAGTTTTCTTTTCCCAACTTTTAGCGGTCAGCTTATTGTTTTGATCGGTCGCAACAGGAAGAGGGGGAGTACAGTCGTTTATAGGGTGTTCATTGATTAATTTATATAAAAAGTAAAACACAAAAATTATAAATAACAATTTTGCCATGTTGGATTTCATTGTAGAATGAGTCTCTGCAAATGTAGGGATATAAACTAAACAACGCAAGTGTGCTATCTACAAGTATATTTTAAAGACCGAAGCATAATACACAATCGTCTAGTGTTTGGTAAACTTTGATAATGATATTATATATTTCTTTTATCGTTTCCGCGAATTAACAAACTAAAGATCATAGAAATGAAATAATTTGTGATTATGCGCGTGAAAGTGCCGACGTTACTCTGAGTCATCAGCGATTCTGTTTATTTCCGTTTTTCTTTTTTATAATTTTTATTCTCTATGTCTGTTCGATATAACCGAGGGGTTTTCCATTGAATTTTGTACTTTAGGACTGGAAAAATTGTTCCTTATAATCGAGTGTTCCTTATAACCGAGGATTTTCACATTGAATAAAGAAGGAATTAGATCGGGGAATTGAAAACTGTTCTTTATAACCGATTGTTCCTTATATCCGAGTTCCTTATAAGTGAGGTTTACTGTAGCATTTCCTAGATTAGTGAAAAAATGTCAGAAAACGCTGGCCCAATGCCGATATTTTCCATGCGCGACCCTCCATTAAAATTGTTAAAGTAATCTGTGATACTTAGGTGAATGATCTACGGTCATCATGACTCTTTTGTTTTAATAATCAACTAGGTATGTCTCTTTTTAATGTATTTAGAATACGAATGCACCACTATTTCTTTCGAAGACAACCATGCCTTTAGAATGGACCGATATTGACCAAAGTTTTACCAGGAATTACAAAACGTTTATCGAACAAAGATTTTAACTTGATGTTACCACTACTAAAATTAATTTTGAAAAAAACATTGCTAATTGATTACTGCAGTGGTCTTGTTACGGATCGTTGAATTTACCATTGTTGAATTGTTGAAATGCAATGTTGAAGAATCATGCAAAAATGACCAAACTAGTCTTAACATCACTCCGCACAAAAAACAACAACAAAAAACACCAGTTTGCAGTGGGTAAGACTTGCGGCAGGTTTATTAAGAAGGCAGGTTTCATTTACAGGTATGCAATTCAGATAAACACTTGTTATACAACAACATTAATTTTCCATTTAAACAACCTAAAACTCTCTATATCCATACATATTTAAGTGTATTCATCCTTTACTCTAATAACACTTAAGTGTAATACATGCTACGTTCAAATTAATCAGAAATATTATTACGGCTATTGTAAACAGACTAAAACAGTTTAAAACAGTAATGATACTTCAATGTTATAAACAGAATACTATCCCACTGAAAAAATTGATCGTATTTTCATCTCTGGAATATTTGCCGCACACGAAAAACTCCCTATTAAGAGCCCACACATTAGAAAATGATAATTATACCAGATTTTAGGAAGAAACGTATCACCGCGGCAACAATAAAAATTGTATGGCTCGAAATCGAAATGATTTCTCAGAATATTCCTGAAAACTGGATACCGGATCTAACCCAAGGATGTAGATGTTAATAATCATTCTAGCATAAAAATGCTGTTATTGTCACTTTTCATGGGTGTTTTAACAGGAGATAAAACGTGTGTCAACAGAGAGATTCTCGCGTTCACGTGCTGTTATAACACATTTTTATATATGCGCGTTCCGTGGCAACGTGTAAACGTATTACGGCCCCAAAACGGATAATTCAAAAGGAAATGACGACAACGTGAAAAAAACACGTAGACTTTACAGCGCATTTCATGGAAATTTAATGACGTTGAGAGACAATATATTCATTTACTTGTTTTTTACGCATTTTATGCTAGAATAGCGTTAGCGCATGTTCTTTTCGTGTTATAAAATCTTCAGAATCCCTCGGTAATCGTTGGTATCCTCGCCCTACCGGACTCGGGTACTAACCAATCCCTCGGGATTCTGCAGATGTTATAACACGAAAAAACATGCGTTATCCCTACAATAATAGCTACATTAAAAACTTCGAATTTGAATAGCAAAGTAAATGTTCTACCTGTCAGGGTGAAGTCTAGCCTAGAACTAAATAACACCCGCTAATCCATCAAATACCCGCCAAATATCACATGACTAAACTGCATTACTGATTCGCGCCAAATATTCTTTCCCGCAAATATTAGCGCTACTTAATGTGAAGACATTCGTTTTGTGCTATACTGCGAAACGCGCAGAATTGTCAGTTGGATTACCTTTTAGATTTACTACATGGCACAATATGAAATAAAGTTGAGATAATGCATATGTTAATAACTTGTTTTATCGCAAATTACTTTGGAAAATGGTCGGATTTTGGTTGAAAAATGGCTGGATTTGGTTGAAAAATGGTTGGATTGTGGTTGAAAAATGGTTGAATTTACGTCCCGACGTCTAGCCAACGTCAGGATCCGACGTTTAAACGGTTTGCAAGTCCAACCAAAATCCAACGTTTATCCGACGTCCTGATCTGACGTCTTTTTAGTTCTAACCGACGTCAAATGTTAACTATCATGCAGATTTGAAACGTGTAAAATCTTAAAAATAAATATATTGCCCATTCTAGCATAAAACTGCTGTACTTGTCACTTTTTGGGGGTGTTTTAACTGGAGAGAAAACGTGTGTTAACAGAGAGATTCTCGCGCTCACGTGCTGCTTTAACACATTTTTATATATGCGCGTTCCGTTGCAGAACGTAAACGTATTACTGCCACAAAACGGATAATTCAAATGGAAATGACGTCAACGTGAAAAAACAACTCGGATATTCCCGCGCATTTCATGGAAATTTAATGACGTTGAGGGATAATGTATTCATTTATTCGTTTTTTTTTTCGCGTTTTATGCTAGAATAGCGTTAACGCATGTTATTTTCGTGTTATAACATCTTCAGAATCCCTCGGGATTCTGCAGACGTTATAACACGAAAAAACATGCGTTATCCCTACAACAACGTCATTTAATGTTCGTGAAATGCGCTCAATGTCAGCTTTGTTTGATCACGTTGATGTCATTTCTTTTTTAATGCGTTATACACGTACTTTGTACGTTTACGCTTTGCTACGGAACGTGCATATATAAAAAGATGTGTTAACAGCGCGCGAGCGCGAAAATCTCTGTGTTTACAAACGTTTACTCTTCTGAAAACATCAAACACCAAATTTTATGCTAGAACTATGAGAAAAAAATATAATCAAATACTACTGCATCAGAAATAATTAATTTTGAGTTTGGCATTGAAAGTCCAGTCACTTTTATATTTTACTGATTCAATAATATGGATACATTATTGTGTCAACTATCCTCCGTCACAATTTCCGTCTTTTTCGCAGGATTCGTCAACCTGATTTCCATATTCTGATGTTGATGGTTGCGCATGCTCTGCTTCACGAAACAAAGCTGGCAGTGTATTTCGCCAAAAGGCAAATTCCCGAGCATATAAAAACTGGCTAACGGAATCTTCTTTGTCTAGTATCATGTATTGCTGTGAGGTAATGCTGTACTTTGGCCAAATCAATGATGGTAATGCACTGCGAACTGGTTTGTTAGGATCTCTTGAAAAAATAACATTTAATGGAAAAGAAAATAGAACGCTATCACATTTTCCTTGAATCTGAAACGAAAACGACACTGAGTTACTTAAAAGAAAATTTTGACAGTAGAAATTTGTTGGTACTGATAAACGATTTGTGTTAAAACATAAGATAGTCAATTAAATATAAACACTCAAATTAAAAAAAAAGAGTTGAAAATCATCTGACGCCCAAGAAATGCGGATGGATTTAATGATTTACAGTAAACTTCGGTTATTGCGAAGTCCTCGGGACCTCCTTACATATCCGTTGGAGCTTCTTATAAACGTACAGCGAACGCGTTCCTTATATTAATAAATAGTCTTTGTATATCGATAATATTCCCAAAGCTAGAATGGAAATACGTTAATGGTCAGTTAATTGTTGTTTATACAGTCATGCGTATTGATGTTCATGTTAAATATAATTTACGAAACCGTTAAGAAAAGTAAAAATAATGCTAGGAGTTACCAAACATAAAAGAGCATACCCGGATTTGGCAAAATTGGTCCAATATGTTATCATTCTCCTGGAAAGGTCATACTCCCACTGTGGAGGAAGGTCGGTCTTATCTTTATATATCGCAAAGTTGTAACCAAACAGCGGCGCAATTTCATCGCCATGGACTGCCTTCTTCACCCAAGCTGGGGTTGGAAGTGATCGTTTATGAAGCTGAGGGATAAAATTATAAACATAACTGTCCACATTTGATGCATTAGCATGAATCCGACTCATTTCTATCCCTGGAACATTGAAGTAAGTATCTCCGTTAAGTCGCAGTACTTGTTCGCGTAATCTCTTAGGATCATCGGGACTATCCCAATCCGTATATTCAGCAATTAGCAGTTGTTTCACAGAGTCTGGCACTTTCTTGTCTGCACCATAAATCTGTGAAATCGCTCCTGGAATGTGGTGGTTGTTTATTTGCTCACGAGTAATTTCTAACTGATCAAGATCCTCCGGTCTCCCCATCATCATAATAAACAATGCTCCTTCAGCACCATTAATTCCATTTATTAGTTTTAGTGAGCGAAAGAATTCTATTTCCGACTGAGGTTCCGATTCTGCCAGTTTATACAGATCTGTCGGGTGCTTTTTAACATATTCACCATCAATTGTCGGTGATATTATAAGTTTCATGGCCGCCTCCATGTCCCCGGCCGCAATGACGTCGGAATTAACTTTGATGATGTTTTCTGGCGTTGCTGATTTAAGACAATGAAAAATGTCATCTTGGTTTTCATATCTACAGCCCAAGTACCTTGCGTAATGTTTAGCAGTTTCTTTATTATTCTTTTGAAAAGCTGTAGGTACAACTAAAGCCCCACTCTGAGTAATTGCACCCCGGAAGAGACCTTTATTTGGCGGATACATCATATGTAGAAGTGTACAAACAGCTCCTCCAGAGGATCCAAAAACAGTCACTCGATCTTTAACCCCACCAAATGATTCAATATTCACGTTTACCCATTGTAAGGCTAAACGTTGATCCCAGAGACCAAAATTACCAGCGGATGTTCCATCATCTAAATCCATAAAACCCAATAATCCCAACCTGTAGTTAATTGTCACTGTGATAACATTCCCAACAGACGCAAAAACCTCACTTTCAAACATATGTCCAGCACCCACAGCGTATCCACCCCCGTGTATGAAGACCATTACCGCGTGGCCAGATTTCTCATCCGGCTTTTGCCGAGGCACATATACATTTAGAAATAAACAGTCTTCCGATCTTTTACCTAAAGGCTTTCCAAGATTATAAGAGTCATATTGTGGGCACGCTGGTGGGTCTTCTGTGGCATTATACGGCTCAGAAAATGTTCCGTACGGTAGTGGTTTTTTAAATCGTAATTCTCCAAGCGGTGCTTTAGCAAAAGGTATTCCGAGGTATTTATCAACCTCGTACGTGTTCTCCTGAAATGCAACACGTTCAGTTACACCATTAATAACACCAAGTGGTGTTGAAACACTAGGATTTCCAGCAGCTGAATGAAATAACAACAGTAATACTGTGCAGGTAAACGAAGCCGCCATTTTTCCACAAACTACGTGTAAACATACAGTGCTTTAGGGTATAGAGGATAGCTAACAAAATTTCTCTGCTTTCCAGTTCAAAGTAAATAAACCTCGTATTTTTACTGTATAAAAGAAGAAAAATATACACAACTTGATTAAAAACATTCAAATTTTAATAAAATTTCAAATGCTTTTTGCGCTTGTTAAGCACAAACAACAAATCTGCGTGTTTAGTAAATGGCGCAGCGCAAATAAACAATTTTCTATTTGTGCAACGATACTTAAATTTGTGAAACGCGCAAGTTAACTGCCTTGCGCGTTTAGTATATCAGTCTACGCTAATAACATACGGACAAATTGACATTCCACAAGAGGACTTTTTATAGTTTTGTTTTTCTAAGTCCGCCGTTTTTAAAACCACTCCTTGCCAGGTAGAGATACCTTAAAATACACCTAAAACTTAAAAGTAACATCTACGTTGTAGCAAAGAAAAGATAAGAGAATAGATTAAGAAATTAGGATATGATAAAGAAGTATTTTTGTACAAAACACCATAAGTGATTTTTTTTGGTAAACCAGATCATATTCTCTATAAGTATTTTTTATACATCATAAGTACGTAGTCTAAATTGCAATCGTTACAGGATCCTTTCGAATTTTTTTTCCGGAAGAAAGAAAGGAAATTGTAATGTAATGGCCTATTATTTTATTATTGTAGGCCTGTTACTTTATTATTATGACATGGTCATACTTAAATTATTATTTTGTGTTAAAGAGAAGAAAGAAAGGAAATTGTAATGTAATGGCCAGTTAAGCGTTACTTTATTATTATGACATGTTCATACTTAAATTATTATTTTATTTTAAAGAGAAGAAAGAAAGGAAATTGTAATGTAATGGCCGTTCAGGACATAGTTATAAAGTAATATAGAAACAGTTCAGTATTCTAAAATATTGCTTCTTCGAAATATTGTTCTCTCTGTTTCATACACATGTATAATTGTATATTGCTATCCTAAGTTTTACAAAGTACAGTTCTTCTCTGTACCAGGCATACAGGTAGCCAACTGGACGCTGGCATATTTCCATTATACATTGCAGATTCATGCAGATTCAGCAGTCCGCAGAATGTCTTATCACCATATTTGTAATAACGCTCGGACATGATAGCTAATTACCAACAATGCTCTTGGCTATATTTCCTATATAACTCTGATTAGCGAGAGAAAGAAGAGGACAGCACGGGGAACCGAACTGAATAGACTCGATTAGTTATGGGTTAGCTATCATTGTCAGTGCGTCTCACTTTTCCTTAAGAACCTGGGTTGAACTTTAAATAAAAGCTGTTGACTTACAAAGTGTTGTTTACTATTCCTTTGTCACAAGAGTTTATTACGTGACAGTATTTGATATAGCAAGTCGAGTTTAGACCAAGGGTAAGTTAGTTACTTATCTATGTTTTTTAAAACTACTTGTATACTTAAAAGAGATTGAGTGAATAAATTTGCAGACGAAATTGTGAAAGCATATTAATTCAGGTAGGGTCTAAATTATCCGCCTGTCATCTTAGGTTAGTCACTAGGTTGTGATGGGTCTTTAAATTTTAAACGGACTACATGTGAAGAATAACAAAACAAAGAAACATTTAAAATGTATAACAGTATGTCAGTCTGCATTAAAGTAAATCAACATGATGAAAGTTTCTATATCAATGAATGTCTAAATGCAAAAATGATCTACCTATCCTCTATATCCCAATAAAGCACTGTACATGTATATATGTAAAATCCAGTCGCTCGCAACGCACTTGCGCACACAATTACTCAGCGGTCATAAAGTAGTGCATTTGTGATAATCATATACCGTACACGGCAACGATTCATATATTTAAACTGAACTAATGTGGTACAGGTAAGTATGTTCACACCCTGAACTAATTATAATGATATGTACAACACTTATGGAAAAATATAAATATGCACATCCTTTTTCTCTCTTTTTGTGTGTGTGTTGGACAGTAAATTTTGACATAAATTCTTCATAAATCACACTGAATAATTTTGGGTTTCACTATAGTGTATAATATTATGTTACTTTACAACATGTTCTATCAAACGAAAGTTTATCAATACATGTGTACATGAGGCGTGTTCTAACCCGGTTAAGATATAATAAAGGTAAGGTATATATTTATGGTGTAATCCATGTAAAAATACTTGTGTTCAATTTTACTTGACAAAAAAACTAAGGATATGTAGATCAGGCATTTATTTTCTTTACTTTTTGTTACGAAGAAAATTATATATAAACGGGCCATTTTATATTTATGTGCTGCTAACGAGATAGGAGAATGCAATATTTAACAGTTATACTTGTCTCATAATTCCCAAACATATCACAGAAAAATGTGACATCACATGTATAAATTTGAATCGAAAGTACAAAATTGGTTTCAAACGAAAACGGTCAACAAAGTAAAATAATTCCAAACTGACAACGCTTCTGTGGAGAGTTAAAGTATACAACCTCATAACTTTAAACACTGAGCAGACAGACCGTTTATTACATATAAAACGGAAACGGGATATTCTCTTGATTCCTGTAAAGTACAAGATAAATGTATTTCATGAGCCCCCTATCATTACATTATTCTTTATCATAAAGTCAGTCACACATATACAAATATATACGTTGTTTTTCAAAAATAATTGCTTCATTAACCATCCTGTACAGGCAGCGCTTCAGTTGCTCACCTATTAACAATTCGATAAATATACTGGGACAGTTAATCAACTTCGTAACTTCAGGATCTATATTATTTTCACACGTTTCTCTTCCTATTCATTTTATTATGTGTAACTGAAGGAGCACTCGGAATATTCCAGTCATTATCTGTTCTCGACAGTACATTGAAGTTGTCATAGACTGATCTATATCAGCAGCTGGCATATAATTTATTGCAGAAAATATGTTAAAACGTTTACATTCTTGTATATTACTACCGGTTATTTCATTGAAACTGTTTACTACAAGTATTTTGCATTTTGCCTGATCTTCAGATTGTGCTTTTCTTGCACCACAAGTACCTAAGATATTGTTTAACAATTTTATATACCTCTCAGATGTGTCGTTACTTTCCACTAAACTTCTTATAAAATAAGTGTGTCGTCTAGATAAGTTGTGTTCAGTGGTTTCTTTGTGATTAATGTTGAATATTATTCTGGTTATGAACGGCAACCACTTTTCTATTTCTTTTATGCTTGACACTAAACACGTTGCAGAGTTTTCAGTTTCCCTTAAATTGCCCTGTGGTCTGTTTGTTCTGTCAAAATAAATGATAGCAGTGGAATTTTGTTGACCTTTCATAAACTTAATTTTCTCCATACAGATATTTACATTTAGGCCATTTGCTTTATTTTCAATGTCAAGAAAGAAAACCACTTTGTCACATTCGACTTGATATCTGTCGATGTACAGATGAAAGATGTTTATTATTTTAACATTCAGTCGTTTTCTAATTCCTCCAAGGGTTTCAAGAGCGGTTGCCAGTTGTTCCGAGTATATCTTCAGTTCGTCCCTATTACCAACAATTATCAAAATGCTGCTTTTCATGCACTTTGTGGGCATTTTATTATGTTGATATGCACTGTAACAAAGCATAAAATATGTAGTTAGCTTGATGCATATGCAAGATGTAAAAATTCTAGAAGAAAAACCGTATTAAATATATTTTATAATTATAATAATGCATTTCGATTTTCTTCCTACCTAACTTTAAAGTCTACCCATTATCAAAAATAATTATAATTTTACTGTATTCGTATCCAAGAGTGCTTACTTTGCAACTATAACTGGACATTTACTGATAAATTCGTACTTTTCAAATGTAACCGTGAGAAAATATAACACTGATGTGACATTATCTGGACATATCACTGCACTTTTCAGTATCAGAAACCATCGTTATTTGGACAGTGTGTCAAGGGGAATTTTAAATAAAATCAAATAACCCAAAACGTACAAATACACATCGGGCATGCATGCGGGTTCTTGTATATCGGAATCACTGACTCTAACTTGATCTGGGAACCGTTACAGTATGGCAGATTTGGGAGTCGCCATTGTGGACGTTAGATATTATAAACTGTTCAGCAGTACATTTCATTGGGAGCCTTTCCAATGTAGCAGATTGGTTAGATGGCAGCTACCGATTGCCTATCTGCCTGATGCCCTACATTTAAGGACAGGATTCGGGCTGTGTAAGTATGCAAGCCAAATGTTTCTCATAAGTAAAAATGGCTTGCCCTTCAAAACCAGTGTCAGTATAATAAAACAAACACTTTTGTCAAGTGAAATCAAAAATCTAAATTTTAACAGTCTTACTGTGTGACTATCTTCTTTTTCCTGTATCTTAAGTACCCATAAGTTAAGACAGCTAAAATGGTTGAAGTCGGCAGTAGAGCAACAAGGACAAGGACAGTCGTCAATGCGTTCGTGTTTGTTTGAGAAGCAGCTACAAAGAAGTGGGTGAAAGTATATGGATAAGGGTTACATGTGGCTGTAATATTTTTCAGTGAATGGGTTAGATCGGTGTTCTAGAATGTATCATAGTTTACACTTTATCTAATGTCAGAAGCGTTGCTTTCTCTCATTGCAGGGCAGGTATTTTGATAGTACATATATCAAAGCATTTTTAAAGTACAGCTTATATCTTTGAACCTGGGCAGTTAACACGAAGCTGTTAACCACAAAAAATACAGTCTGTATACAGGGAGTCGTAGCATTGCATTCTGCATGTGCATAAATTTTCAATAGAACCAGTAAATAAATATTCATAAAAAACGGTCCTTTCTTCATATACAAACACATTCTGATAACTAAATACTTACCACATATATAGTTATATCCCTGTAAACACTCGCAATAATAATGCCTGTTGTTACCACCACAGTTTCCCACACATGTGCAATTTACACTGAATGACATATCTGAAAAGCAAATAGTGATACTGTTGGCTGCAGATGCACTTGAACTATCTGACCAAATTTTTAAAATATATATGTACCTGAAGCTAGCCAAAACGCTTAAATATAAGGCTTGATAAAACACGCAAATAAGTATTTTAAAATAAAAATCAACATCGGATCACACATGATCAATGAATACTCTTGTACAAAAGTAAATCTAATTAATGGCTTTGGATCATGGTTTTCTTACACCTTAAGCCATACCAAATTGATTAATAGTTCTTCGGAAAATTTTCAAAAAAAAATAGGAGCGAATTTTGATTTTTTCAGAGGCGGGTAGATTTTACATGGAGCGAGCGGGTATTTTTTCCAGCTTGGACCCTAAAAGGAGGCATAACCAGTTATGATTATACATGAAGTTAACATTTCTTTAAGAATAACACAGAAATCAAATATTTACAGTGTGACTAACACAGTAGATAGCTTTTCTATATGTTTTAAAGACTACATGGATGGTTTTGCAAATAAATTCTTGCCAAAACTCACTGAATCAGTTTGTTTTTACTTTGTATTTATAATTACTAAGGGATGAGTGTCTTATTTTTAATTTTGATTGTTCTACATTAATCTGAAGGCGTGCCCATTTATCGGCAGAGGATGGTGAGGAATATTTAAGACAAAACGGGCACCCAAGTGGAATAACATATCTTCTGAAACCCAATTAGATGGCTTCGACACATGAGCAACTTTGTGCCCCTAGTGAAACTCCAAACGGTAGAGGTGAGGGGGAAAGTAATAAATCACTCGACCAATGAGACCATAACATTGCTCGAATCCCATTGGAATAATTTCTTAACAGATCTGGATAGCTTAAGTTTTTGTGGTAGAGGTTCATTTCAGTCAAAAATGATAACAGACGGACAAAAAATGATCCCAATATGGCCACTCTTAAAAGTGTTATTTGTTGTGCTTTGATTGACCAAGAAATTTTGAGTTGGGAAGGTCTGTTTTTTCAGTTTCTTTCTTTCAATCAATTCATAACCAATTAATATACAAACAGGGAAAATTGGGGTTACAATACGACAGAAATTATCTTTATATCTACACTGCTTATTTGAAAAGCTAAACATTTTTTAAAATTGAATATATGCATTTTGATAGAATATCTGACTGCCGTACTAAAGAATTTACATTCAAAATGATTTTGGCCCGAGACAATTAAATTTAATGTGATGGATCAGTCAGGATCTGTGAACAAACTTTTCTTTTAAAGAAAGCACTTTGCGTTGGCTCTAGATCTAACATATTGAACTAAACAACTGATAACAAATAGTTTGAAAACTTTATCTGAACAATATTTCTATGTTTAATCCAAATATTTTTAAATGAATGATCCCCGTGCACGTCTTACAAGTCGGGCTCTGTTCTTTTCACTGTATTCTGTATTGAACAAATCGTAGAACGTGCCTACTTCATCACCTACCGGAACATCGAATGCCAAGTGAGGCATTAGCACAGACACTCCAGATTTAAAACAAATGATGAACAACATCATTATTCCAGACTTTCTGAGTTTGAGTCATCAGCTACATGTATTACGAACGCATGAATTCCGATCAATATCACTTTGACGCATTAAAACAGCGATAAAACCTGTTTTGCCGTTATCATTGCGGGCCGCGTAATCAGGAAAAAAAATCGGAGATTTTTACGTACGTGCGGTTGTGTGATTTTTTTTTCTTTTTCTCGGGAATGAAATCATTGATGCGGTAGTTCCGACGAACGACAAATCAATTTGGTATGGCTTTAACTGTATAATAAAGTTCTGCTGATGTCGGTTTTCGAAGCATCAAGGGTGTTGCACATTTCACTTCACCTCTCCATCAAACTGGTGTTGGTTGTGTTTTATATTTCCAAGTCATCTTGCAGTTCCGTGGCCGAGTGGTTTCTGTCATTGACATCAAAACACTTGCCCCTCACCGCTGTTGGTACGGAGCTTCGTGTATGCAAAAGTCATCCAGCTGGCTTTTCGCCTGTGCCTAAAATAATGTCTGGGGTACCTTAATTGGGTCCTCCTCCATCATAAAAAGCCGGAAAAGTCATCACATAACCTATAATGTCGGTGTAACTTCAAACCAAACCAAACAAATTCACAAATGTCGAATGAGCTTCGCAAGAATTATTAGAAAAATTAATTACCGCAACTTGTTTTCTTTATAACTATATTTACACCAGGTCCTGCTATCTGTTGAATGATCTTTAAAATATTATCGTTTTATTTTATTCAAATCTTTGGAGTGTTTTATTTTTAGCTAACCTTAGCCAAAGGCTCAAGGTGAGCTTTTGTGACCGCTCGATGTCCGTATTGCGTCGTGTGTCGTGTGTCAACAGTTTCTAAAAAATCATCTTCTTCAAAACCACTAAGCAGATTTACACCAAACTTCACAGGCATGATCCTTGGGTGGCCTCCTTTCAAAATTGCCCAAAGAATTTAAATCAATACGGAACAGAAATCTTTAAAAATCTTCTTGTCCAAACCTGCAAGGCGTAGAGCTTCGATATTTGGCATGTGACATCATCTAATGGTTCTCTATGAAGATTATTCAAATTATGCCCCTGGGGTGTAAACAGTTTTACATAGACTTACATAGGAAAATGTTTTAATAATCTTCTTGTCTGAAACCACAATACCTAGACCTTTGGATATTTGTTATGTAGCATTGCCTTGTGGTTCTCTACCAAGGGTGTTCAAGTTATTACCCTGGAGTGAAAAAAGACCCCGCCCCGGGGGTTACAACTTTTACATAGAATTATGTAGGAAAAAGCTTTAAAAAGTTCGAGACCTACACCTTTGATATTTGGTATCAAAGCATTATATATTATAGCATTGCTTAGTGGTTTTCTTACAAGATTGATCAAATAATGCCCCCGGGGTAAAAAGAGGCCCTGTCCCGGGGTCACTTTGTTATATGAGTTATATAGGGAAAATCTTCAAAAAATATCTGATCATATTTCCTAGACTGTTTAGTTATAATTACCTGATTGCCCCAAGTAATAAGGTGTCACTTGACTTTGACCTTGACCTACTGACCTACTTTTTTGTTTTTAAGATACAGTCTTGAAATGGATGACATATACTGCTTTGCACACCGATCTTAAAACTGACTTTAAGTGACCAAGAATGTGACCTACTGACCTACTTTCTTAATATTTTAGCATCTGTTTGACGTTTGTAACATGTAGCTAATATTACTCAGGTGAGCGATCCAGGGTCATCATAACCCTCTTGTTTATAAATGACGATATATCAGCATATTTATGAATGCGAGTCCAAATAAAAGTGTCTGTTTTTCTATCAAAATTATTGTATATACAATGTATATATATGGCTTTAAAATGATATAAATTGTATTTATATAACCCTCGATCAAAAATATTACAGTTTATTTTCAAAAGATAATATAACTTGTGACCTGAAGTTGAGCAATTCTGTGTCCACTGAATAGGGCTTTGTTTGATTAGGCAGCACACCTGACCAAAAGTACAATTGCCGTACGTAGGGCTGTAAACTTCGTAAAATGACTCTAGCTGTACAACAAAGAATAGATAATCTATATACATGTATATGGATGGTGCCTATTTTGTTTTGCACAGAGAAGGTGAAAATCATAAGATCCTTATGAATAAATTAAGACGTTCACCATTACTAAAACTTTTACTGATGTTTATCAAATCTTCCTTTTCCAAAGCGCTTGATAAAATATAAAATGAAAACTTCCATCAAAATATATTATTACTATGGTATTTTCCTCTAATTCCAGATGAATTAATTGCTTGGAGAGTCTCTATAAAATTAGCAATCACTTAATTACGAGATATAATGTGGCATACTGTACAGTAGCTTTGGCAGCAGTTGCAACTTGCGTCAATAGTCCAGTTCTCTGTTTTAGTTGCTGAACGTTTTAAGCGGGATTTCGAAGACACGTGCGACTTCTCCCCAGGTGAAGGTACCCTATGTAAAAGACCGTTTGAATACATGGTCCTGTTCACGTCTGAAATAAACAGTCTGTATATGTATTGACGTTTTGTAGTCTACTTCTCGCTTATCATAATTTTCACTAAGTATAATATCTATAATTTATTGTAGGCCTATGTACAAGATTTTTGCCATTCCCTGTTGTTATGTGTTTTTTTTTTTAATCAAACAGGAACTTAATGATAAAACTACCACCAAATAAGATAGCTGTCATTAGCTCCACTATTCGGAGAATAGAAACCTTCTTTGTTAAAGTTTTTCGGCAACATTTGTTTTTCTATCATATCTTTGTTACTATTGCTTATATCTTACTGAAACTTCACATAAACATTGTCCAGTATACAAACAAAATATATTTAGGGGCTGAGCCCATTATACCCAAGGTCAAGTCACCAAGCTGTTATACTTAGGTTATGTTTAAGGTTAAAGTTTTTCGGCAACCTTTGTTTTTCTGTCATATCTTTGTTACTATTGGTTATATCTTACTGTAACTTTACATAAACATTGTCCAGTATGCAAACAAAGTATGTACAGGGACTGGGTCCATTTTATCCAAGGTCAAGGTCACAAAGGTCTTATACTTAGGTTATTTTTAAGGTTAACGTTTTTCGGCAACCTTTGTTTTTCTCTCATAACTTTGTTACTTTTGCTTATATCTTACTGTAAGTTCTCGTATACATTGTCCAGCTTACAAACATAGTATATGCAGGGGCTGGACCCATTATACCCAAGGTCAAGGTCACCAAGGAGTTATACTTGGAATTATTTTCATGTTAATTTTTTCGAAAGCTTTATTAATAGACATAGCTTTGGTACTTTAAAAGATAATGACTTGAAATTAAAAATATTTGTTTATAATCATCATCTGCATGTGTGGTTACATACCCTATAACTCCAGCTGTATTTTTGAAAGAATTATGCCCCTTTTGTACTTAAACTTGTTTTGCAATCTTCGCTTTCTGGATATTATTTTAATGTAATATAAGATAAAGACTTGAAACTTAAAATGTATCTTTATCATCATCATCTGCATGTGTGGTAACAATCCCCATAACTCTGGTTTGTATTTTTGACCAAATTATGCCCCTTTTATACTTAATTTTTTTTAACAAACTTCGTTTTCTGGACATAACTTTGGTACTATATAAGATAATGACTTGAAACTCAAAATATATCTTTACCATCATCATCTGCATTTGT
The DNA here is from genome assembly GCF_021730395.1 of Mercenaria mercenaria. NCBI lineage: Eukaryota > Metazoa > Mollusca > Bivalvia > Venerida > Veneridae > Mercenaria > Mercenaria mercenaria. The sequence goes on along the minus strand of NC_069363.1, from coordinate 48,248,729 downwards.
TGTAACAATCCTGATAACTCTTACTTGTGTATTTGATGGAATTATGCCCCTTGGTGTATCTTCCTTTTATGGTAGAGGTCTCTTGTTCAGACATATATTCATTTTACTGTCAAATCCCCGAATAGTGGAGCGCACTGTCATATAGACAGCTCTTGTTTTATTAATGCATTTTGACGACCATTAACGTTTATATCATAGGAAATTTTTATGTAAATCTTAAGTCGACACGTAAAACTTAGGCGATAAAGGTAACGCAGACAGTCTGAAAAAAAATGACACATACAGTCTGAAATGTAATCATTATGGCACTTCCCTTTTGACTTACGTTAAATTAATTATTACAACATAATTACGAAGTGGCTTACCTTTGCATGATATAAATGCAGGAAACAACAGACAGTACAGCACTACTGGCAGCTGACTGGTTTTCATCGTCGATAGTTGATTATTTTTAATGCATCGTCTTTAATCTATAAATACGTTACATGATGACATTATTGAAAATAAATACTTTTATTTTGACACGGTCCGTAATTTGCGCCGACATGACTTTAAAAGGCTAAGAGAAATGTCTATTTGATTCCGACCACATCATGTGTTTTGGTTAGATATATTGAAACTATATGATAAATCTACAAGGTTTGTTGTTGAAAGGTGTAGTTGCTCCAAAGTGTACGTGTGTTACGGATAATTTTATACTTGCTTTTACTATATATTATCAGTCATTTGCTACTGCTTAGACGTACATTCGTACGTCAGTCGTGAAAATATAGCATACAGTATGGTGTTCACTTGGTTAAAGATATTTTTATCTAAATTGTGCAATAAACCAATTTTCTTTTAATCTCATGCCATATATTGTTTTAACCTATTAAAACCAATTTCTCCTGCTTGTTAGATATATGCACACAACAACTTGACGTGACAATGTTTATGAAAAACTTAAATAGTTCTATCAGGTTTTCACAAACTTCTTATTTATTTTGATATAGTCCAGTGATTATTTTTTGTGGTCTTGTCTGTATACAAACAAAGGTGCACATGCTTGTTTTTATAATAACGTGTAATCTTTATATAAATTTCTGATTATTTGTAAGTCATACTCTTCCGCTGTTATTGTGTTAATCTCGCCGTTTGAAGGAATGGAAATTGATTACAAATATAATCTACTGAATACAGATATAGTCCCATAAACCCCCGAAAAACATGAGATAAAACATTTAATACACAGTCAAACGGTTGTGTGTATTATAATGAATATTTTACTGTGACAGTGAAATCAAACTGAAAGAAATAAAAACAACTTACAATTATGTCGTATATTTATAAATGTAAGCTACATTAAATTCCCAAATAGTTTGTGTACAAACACTGCTGTTCGTTAATTCAAATATTATGAAGTTTAAAGTAAACTCTTGATGGGGTATTATGTTAACGATTGCAACTGATAAGACAAGTTTATTAAGTGTAAAAAAATTGATGGGAAAAAGTTTTCGATTTGTATGTTTTTCTTCAGTTATACACGGAATGGTATATAGACCTCTGAAATGTCAAAACAGCTGCTGTCAGATATAGTTCTGAGTATTTTAGACAAAAATATCTACGTTTGATCATAAGTCCTTTGCCAGCTGCTTAGATATAAACTATTATTGTGACATAAGGTTCCGTTATGAAAATCAAATATAGTTTCAGACCTAGTCATGGCTAAAACTAAGCTTTATCATTGATTGAACACCAGTTGTCTAGTGGTACGTGAAGGAGAACAATGGCAGTTGAAAGAACACATTTTGGCTGGAAATTTATCTTAACCGGGATTTCTTTAGAAAAAAAAGATCTTAAAAATGTTCGTGTTAATAGTATATGTTTCAACAAATGTAATACTTAAAATTTTCATTTGCTGTATAATATTACAGACATACATTAGGTCTAGAAAAATCTGAAATATTCTTACATTTTTGCACAGTCAATGATGTTTGAGTTTGAAAAAAAAAATGATAGAAGTGTCAATATCAAAAATTTAATACAACCTAACTTTTACAAACATAGTTATGTATATGCAAAACTCATCTCTGCTTTAGTGAATAAGACAGCACTCTACGATCGAGAAAATCCTGGTCTTTTGGGGGATAATTTGATTAGTATTATCCCAGATTCTCCTTTCGTTTTCAGAGGTGCTAGATGTGAACTTTCAGGTGTCCTAATTAGTGTATCTCGGAATTGCGACGAACAGTTCAATAGAGTGCGCTGCAGCTTGCAAGTTATAAATGCATCTCAGCTATGAAGAATGAAATACAATTCCTGCAACATTTCAATAACTAGGTCTTGGCAGTGGGCTTAAGTATTTCTGTCTTCGATATCAAAGTTGAGGGATAATGCCTTTCACAGTATGGTTACGGTAAACAGGGGTCATCGTTTTTGCCTAATAACAATAATTATTATGTTAAATATCTATGAATAAATTAAGAGCGATTTATTGACATATTTTTAAAACATATTTCCCATCCCTATCTGTTTGCTTTAATGCCATCGTATGTCTGCCTTAAATACCCTGCTGAGGTGAACATCAATATCTAAGTGCAATACAAATATACCTATCTGTCACGGTATAGAACTTGAAATATATTAAAAAGGGGAGAAAGTGTGTAGGCGGCCGGGTAGCTCAGTCGGTAGAGCATCGGAACGGTATTCCGAGGCCCCGGGTTCGAGTCCCGGTCTGGCTGCACATTTTCTCACCCTGTGACATTTGGCGCCCAACGTGGGGCCGTGACGGCATTACACTGGTTAGTCTCCGACGCCTGTAATTGCTTATATATAAAGTACCCGCTGAAATTCGAGGACGAATTTCAAAATGGTGGGGAAATATGTCACGGTATAGAACTTGAAATATATTAAAAAGGGGAGAAAGTGTGTAGGCGGCCGGGTAGCTCAGTCGGTAGAGCATCGGAACGGTATTCCGAGGCCCCGGGTTCGAGTCCCGGTCTGGCTGCACATTTTCTCCCCTTTTTAATATATTTCAAGTTCTATACCGTGACATATCCAATGCATTATGATTGACTGCTTGCCACACAATCTAATAATCCTTAAACTTAGAGCTCATACATGAGTTCTCGGGTCCTCGGGCCGCTGGTTTCCATTACTTGGTCTAGATGTTAATCCTATATAATTACGGAGATGGCAAAGTTCAGCCTTTCTTTCCAGCATAAGAAGCGTTCAGACACACAATTAAATCTGAAAGGCAATCCCTTATAGACTGGTTTAGTTCGAATCAAATGCAGGCTAACCACGATAAATTTGAGTCAGTCCACATTGGATATAAAGACAAACTATCCAATTCCTTGCAATTTTGTCTTAATGAAATCCTTTGAGAAGACGATGGGTTAAGGCTGAACCTTGACACTCATGTCATCAATCTAGGTAAAACTGTGGTAAATATAAACTAAAACTTCTTGTCGATATAAAGCAAGTTTCTCAACCACCGTACCTTATTACTTATTTTTATATCAATAATTATATCAAATTTTGACTATTGTCCACTAATTTGGTACATATGTATTTTAATAGGAAAAATAACCCATAACAGTTTAGTTTAGTAAGCAAATCACTAAATGTTTTTTTAGTTGTCCACAAGAAATTTACTAGCACTACTCCTACTTCCATAAGAATGAGCTTCTGTTGTCTGCTTGAAATGCTCTCTTAAGTAAGTTAAAAAAAAAATACACATGATGCAGCATTATCTGTCTAACTTTATTTTCAATATTTAACCAACCAATGTTACTGAAGTCATCAACTTTATGAGATGTTCTACAGTTGAATGAACCAGTCTCACTACTTTGTTCTGTGCTATTTGCAATGTGTTTCTCAATTGTCTAGTAAGACCACTATACCAAGAAGAACTAACATAGTCAAAATGACACTGTATCAAAAGAATTACAAAGCAGTTTTCTGACATTCATATTCAAATGACTTTGCACGTAGTATATGAGAATACTTTGGAAGTATCAAAAGTTAGGACAACAAGATATTGAAAGAACTCGTTCAAGTTAGAGGTCGCCAGGTTGTGGAACAGCCTGTCAGATTAGTAAGAATATTTTAAATACTGCCACCCTGGTTCGCACTTGGACGTAAGGCCCAAACTGTAAATGAGCAAAGCTAGGTGATTACCGTTTACCTGCTGGTTTTATGCTACTTGCTTGCTTTTTATGTTTTTCTTTTATGTTGCAGTTTGCAGTATCATTTCGCTGATTTTTAGATACGCGTAGTGGTCTATTATGTTTAAGCAGCAGTGATACCAATTGGCAGACAATACCAAATTCACATACATACGTACTTCAATATTAAAGCAACGTTCGGCGTATTATATCTATACCAATGAACAGTGATAGTTTATTTAACTTGATTCATTATAGTGTATTTATTAACTGACGAGTTATACTTAGTAAATTACATATTCCGGGGAGTTTTATTCCTGTGTTTCTAGTGCTGAAAGTGTTACCTCTCTCAAAGAAGTGTTATAAAATAGTGTGTGTTTTTTAAGTTGAAGTGTGTAATTAAAGGAAGCTAAAGTTATTTATGGTGCTGAACTTTTACTATTACGGGGGAGACGCGATGCACAGATAACATTTGACTGTTATAGAAATTGTCTTTATAGCATATAATTACACTTCCGTTTTTTTACTCTATGTATTAATACGTATATTATGTAATGCCATGCTAGTGTTTTGTCTTATATTTCTATAGTTAATAAAAGTTACAGTTAAACTTTAAAATTGCCTCCGTTATATTTTCCCATAATTATCTATGAAAAACACTTTCGGTATTTGCCAAAAGCCGGGCCCAGGCGAACTCACGTAGCACCCTTTCTAGAGCTAACAGGCCAACGGTCGACGAGGGGGTTCGCTACACATTCTTAGGAAAACAAGAGATCACAGAGTGATCTTGGCGCCCACCAATGTGCCATTTTTGAGTGTTTCAAATTTCAAGACTTATTGACTAGCTCAAGGTCACATTTTCATTTCCGTACACAACACTGTGCATGTGGTCCAAATTCGAAAGCTGTAGCTTGAGAAATGTGAAAGTAGGTCACTAGATCAATTTCAAGGACAAAGTTCTTTGTACACAAAACTATGCATGTGCATCAAGTCTGAAGGCTGTAGTTTGAGAAATTTGAAAGTAGGTCACTAGGTCAATCTTAAGGTCAACGTTTATTTCAGTACACAAAACTACGCAAGTGGTCCAAATTTGAAGACTGTAGCTTGAGAAATGTGAAAGTAGGTCACTAGGTCAAAATCAAGGTCAAATTTCACTTCAGAACACAAATCTATGCATGTGGTCCAAATTTGAAGTCTGTACCTTCAAAAATGTGAAAGTAGGTCACTAGGTCAATGTCAAGGTCAAAGTTTGTTTTGGTTCACAATCCTATGCATGTGGTCTAAATTTGAAGCCTGTAGCTACAGAAATGTGAAAGTAGGTCACTAGGTCAATCTTAAGGTCAAAGTTCATTTCGATACACAAAACTATGCAAGTGGTCCAAATTTGAAGGCTGTAACTTGAGAAATGTGAAAGTAGGTCACTAGGTCAAAATCAATGTCAAATTTCATTTCGGAACACGAAACTATGCATGTGGTCCAAATTTGAAGCCTGTACCTTCAAAAATGTGAAAGTAGGTCACTAGGTCAATGTCAAGGTCAAAGTTTTTATCAGTGCACAAAACTGCATGTGGTCTAAATTTGAAAGCTGTAGCTACAGAAATGTGAAAGTAGGTCACTAGGTCAAAATCAAGGTCAACTCATGTCAAGGTTCATCTTGCCACTCAAAACCATACATGTGGTCCAAATTTGAATGTTGTAGGTTATTGACAAGAAGATTTTAAAAGCTTTTCCCTTGAAAGTCTATATGAACCATGTGACCCCCAGGGCGGGGCCATATTTGACCCTAGAGGAATAATTTCAATAATTTTAGTAGAAAACCACTAGATGATGTCACATACAAAATATCAAAGCCCTAGGCCCTGTGGTTTTGGGCAAGAGGTTTTTCAAAGTTTTTCCCTATATAAGTCTATATAAAAAATGTGACCCCCGGGGCTATAATTTGGAAATAGTTTGAACCATCTTGGTAGAGGACCACTAGATGATGCTACATACCAATTATCAAAGCCCTAGGCTCTGTGGTTTTGGACAAGAATACTTTCAAAGTTTTTCCCTATATAAATCTATGTAAATTATAAAAATAAACAAAGGGCCATAACTCACTCAAAAATTGTTGAACCAGTCTGATTTTCAGGGGGACACAACTAGGGTACCAATACATCATTCTGACAAAGTTTGGTCAAAATCCCCCCAGTAGTTTCTGAGGAGATGCGATAACGAGAAATTGTTAACGGACGGACGGAAGGACGACGGACCACGGACGAAGACTGATTTGAATAGGCCACCATCTGACGATGGTGGGCTAAAAATAAAGCATGTGGGAATAAATGGTAAAATGTATAAAGCCATAAAGTCACTTTACAATAATGTATCATCGTGTGTGAGAATAAATAAAATGCATACAGATTAGTTTGAGGTTAGGTCTGGTTTTACAAGGTTATGGTCTGTCACCTTTTCTTTTTAACATTTCTTTTATCAATGATATAGCCTTGAAATTGAAGGCATTAGACCTAGGTATTGAGGTAGAATATGGTGAGAAGATATATTTACTTTTTTATATGCAGATGATGTGGTTTTAGTAGCAAAAAATGAAAAAGATTTACAAAAGATGTTAGACCATTTAAATATTAACGTTACAAAAAGTAGTACTGTTCACTTTAGAACAAGGAGCGTTGAAAGAACTAATTTCAATTTCAAGAGTAGGGAAACATCTTTAAATATTGTTGATAAATATGTTTGTCTAGGTTTAACCTTGGATTAATACTTTAATTATGATACAACGGCCAAGTTTGTGGCGTAGTCTGCCGGTAGAGCACTAGCTCTGCTGGCCGCCAAATACAATTAGGTTAGTGGATGCAATGCCTTACAATTGTGTTTTCTAAACTTTCCGACTCTTTAGTTTTGTCTGCAATTGCCTGTGGCACTGCCATTTGGGGTGCACGTCAGTTTTCATACATAGATGTTATTCAGAATAGAGCAATTAATATGTTTATTTTTATGAGTATCAAAATACACTCCTTCAGCTGTTTTAATTGGGGATATGGGATGGCAGCCAACAACAGCAGACAGTTGTCATCAATTACTAATTATGGTTTGTAAAATGTCAGCTACAAAAAAAAAATAAAAGACACTTGGAGCTTTGACAGCATTTTTCTGCATATTACCTTTACACAAACATATCTGACGAATTAAAGTCCCTCGAGTAAAGAATTATTTTAATGAAATGTTTTATGGTTTCAAATGGATTATAAGTTCCTGTATAAGTAATAAGGGTTACTAAAGTGACATTAATCCCTTTGTCAACGTTACTGACATGCAATTCCACGATATCCACATGCATGCAGTTTCTTCTGTTCTCTTAACCGTCACGAGTTCAAGTTCAAGTTCACTTAATTAATCTATGCTTAACACACCGGTCAAGTACGCTATTTTTAAACGAAAGATAGTACTGTATATAATTACAGTTTCTTCTTTTTTTCATTTCGATTTACCATATGTTTGAGGTATATATATAGCACTTCGCAAATCAGCCGCTGCGGTAAAAGTACGTTACAGTACAGGAATTAGGTGTATTCGGATTAATTGACCAATTGAAAACGTTGTAACATCATGAACAAGGAAGTTGAAAACTTGAAAAGCCCGGATAATGGATCTAGGAAGAAGGAAGTTTTAAAACTTTTTCGAACAACTTTTGAAGTAACTTACAGGGAAAGAATCCAAGATGTCCCTTTTTCATGAAAACATACGACAGATACTTAATGGTAATAGATCTAGTTATACTGCAGCACTCCTCTTTACTAGTCTAAATAATGAGACCTCGGGCAGACCGATTTTACATTTTGATATTTTACGTTGTCTACCTAGAGGTCTCAACCAGAAACAATCAAAACTGTGGTGGAAACTGTGGTCAATTGAAATTACGATTTATCAGTAGTCACGATTTTTCTTTAGCCCTAACTGCTTACCTTTTGTTTTAAATCATAAATAGTAAATAAAAAACATAAGAGCAGGACATATTTATCAAGAATTTCTGTTGTAAAAAATTTAAACCTCTAACGTTTCAATCGTCTTCATGTAATGGCGGTCGGAGGCGTGACCAATGAAAACGCTTCGTGTAGTAATGTGTTTACCGGTGATCGGCCATTTTCCGATATGTAGTACACTCGTGTTAAACCTTGGCATTTTTTTAACTGTCATAGTTTGAATTTTTCTCAAGAAATCTCGGTAATATATACATCATTGAAAAGGAAAAATTACAGGCTTTCTGTGTATGTATTTCTTTTTTTTATCCGTTGCATTATCATAACATAATTCCCGCCCAACGGATTCCATTGGGTGTTACTTACGCAAAGAAGAGAACAGTGCTACCACATTCTTTACCTTTTCTGGTTTGTACTCGGAGGCGGATATCGACAAGTCAAAATAATATAACGATATTCAACTCTCGAGTACAATTATTTGGACTATCCTCTTTACGAGTATTATGTGCAGCTGTGCACCTGTACAAGAAATTTATAAAAGTAGAATGGATAGGAGGATAAAAGTAATAATGTGTATTGCAAGCATGAATACAGTTGATAGTATTAAAAACAAGAAGGATTTACAGATGAAAGCAGTTTAAAAACAGGTCTACAGTACTGTATCATGTTAAGCATTGTGTGCAGGGGTGTGGAAATCCCAGTATCTTTCACTTGTCCACGGACAAATGAGACTTAAAAATCTACTTGTCCAGTCAAAACTTACTTGCCCGGATTTTCAACATTTTAGCATGCAAATAATTCTTTATTTTGGACAATAATCTACAAGTAGTAACAAAAGCGAACATAACAAAGTGTAATACTGTAGATGTTTAAAAAAATAAGCTTACTCACTCTATGTCGTGAGTAAGGCAATTATTCACTAATTTCATGTTCCTAACTACAAAAACAATAAACACAAATATAGGATACAGGTCTTAGTATTTGACAGCATTCCAATGTACAAAAAATACGAATATATTTGTCTTGCAAATGTCAGACGGTATGATGTTGTGCGATGTGTTGATGATCGACCAGTAGAAGTGGGGTAAATGTGATTATCTTTATCCTTATACACCACTCAGCCTGAAAACATACTATCAAAATTTAAGGCAAACATACAATCAGATGTACATGAAAACCTAAACTGTAAAAATGTGCTTTCTATTAGGTCCCGAATGAACCAAATGTAAAAACTTGAACTCATCTTATCTAGAATAGTTAAACAGCATATAAGATCTCTCAGCTTCGTTGAATAACCACAAAATAGGAAAAAATGTGCAGTGTATAAAACATAACATTCTTTCAAGGTAAAATCAAAAGTAAAATGAAAACTAGCTCAAAAGAGGATAACGGCAATTTCCATTTGATAACAAGAGAATAACATTGCATGGGAAAAAACAGCATAAAATATATAGGTATAGAATTCAATGCGTACTTGTGATTGTTACTTTTCTAAATGTAGATACCGAGTCTGGCATGAAGAATTCAAATGTTCTCATATAATGTTAAATGTATATCTGCCTTTAAAGTTCTAGTAATACATGAATACTCAACAGTAATAATTATCAAGGAACTGTTCATGTCTAAAGACCCTTGAAATATAAGGTACGTAACTGTGAACCTTATTTTCTATCAGAACATAAAGGAGACGTAATGTCTGGCCTGAGGAATTTCTCTAGAACTAAATGATTACTCTTGTTTAAATCACAGTCAAAAAGTCAAATCTTCCTTTGATATTCGAATACAGTTACAAGCCATCAGCAATAACTATTAAGAAACTTGAAATGTCTGTTTGGGTGGGTGGGAGGGAATAAACAAATAATCAAAATACTTGTTATGCTGTCAAATATTCAACCTCGAGTGAAGAATATCAATTAACAATCACTTATATAGTGCACCGAAAACATGAGAAAATCGTGAATTGCAAGCAGAAAACGCGGTATAATAACTACCGGGAACTGGAGACAAAATAGTTAGCAGACGATGAAAAACGTGAATAATTTTATTTTCGACACTTTATCTTGTGTTCGTCCGCGAGGCCGTCAAACATTCAACAGAAATACCTAAAGACTGCTCATCATGCCATGTGAACCCATGTGAGAAAGCATGACACTTTCTGACTGTTAGAAAAACAAACATGAAACTTCCTGACTCGTACTAGCGAGCGCTTTGTGCTTTGACTATTTACTTCAATTACTACATGGACCCCATCCAAAAGGCTACTATCTTAAACAAACAATTTGAATCTGTCTTTTCCCATCCCCAGCCCCTTAGTCTGAAGCATATATGTTCCAACGTTCTCTCATCCCCAGTCTCCAAGATGAATAAGATCCAGGTCACCGCTGAAGGTGTGGAAAAACTGCTCCATGGCCTATCCCCACATAAAGCCTCATGACCTGATGAACTATCCCCACGCATCCTAAAAGAACTCCACCATGAAATTGCTCCTGTACTTGCCCATATATACAGGTTATCTCTCGAATCTGGCCTAGTACCCAGTGATTGGAAAAAAGCCACTGTAGCCCCCGTATTTAAAAAAGGTCTCAAGCCTAAACCTAGTAACTATCGCCCAATTTCCCTAATTTGCTTTGCTTCTAAACTCCTTGAACACATTGTTGTTTCCAATCTTATGACCTATTTTGACAAGCATAAGCTACTTAGCCAGTTCCAGCACGGCTTTAGATCAGGTCACAATTGTGAGACTCAGCTTAATTTCACTCAGGAACTTTACAATAACACTGAACAGGGTCAACAAACAGATGTTATTGTCATGGACTTCTCCAGGGCGTTTGACAAGGTCGATCACATAAGACTAATTTATAAACTACAAAGCCTTGGTGTCAACCCACAAATTACCAATTGGGTCAAATCTTTCCTGTCCAATCGATCCCAGAAAGTCGCTGTTGATGGTCATTTTTCCAGTGAACTTCCTGTACTGTCTGGAGTTCCCCAGGGGTCTGTTCTTGGGCCATGTCTCTTCCTGGTATATATCAATGACTTACCAGACTCGGTCAAATGTAACGCAAGAATGTTTGCAGATGACACCATTTAAATTTATAATATACATTACCATCAACTCCATTTCAGATAGTGTATCTCTGCAACAAGACCTCATTAACTTAGAAACCTGGGAGAAGACATGGTCCATGGAGTTCAACCCGGACAAGTGTGAAGTCCTTAGAATCTTTAGAAAGAAAAATCCTGTGGTCTACCCCTACAAACTTCACAACATAGAGTTAAAAACTTGTGAGGCAGCTAAATACCTAGGCATAACCATTTCCAAAGATCTAATCTGGTCCAAACACATTGACAATATCACTTCCAAAGCAACTTCCACTCCTCGCTTCATACAACAGAATGTGAAAACTGACAATAAAAAGGTCAAAATTGCTGCCTATAACACCTATGTCCGCCCTCAACTTGAGTACTGTTCAAGCGTCTGGCATCCTTGGCAAAAAACCCTCACTAGCAAAGTCGAAAATGTCCAAAGGTCAGCTGCTAGGTACGTCATGTACGACTACAGTTACACCAGTAGTGTTACACAAATGCTGAAAACTTTAGAATGGAATACACTCCAATATAGGAGGTTACACAACTCATTAGTAATGTTTTATAAAATAAGGACCCAGACAGTTGCAGTCGACCAATCTCATCTTATTCCAACTAGAAACCTAAATTACTTAATCCCCATGTCTCACACTCAGTACTTTTCTAAATCCTACTTTCCAAGGACCATCCGTCTCTGGAACTCCCTACCAACTTATGTTAAATCTAGCCCCAGTCTCAGTATTTTTAAAGAGAGGCTGGCGGTGGTCAGTATGTAATTCTATTGCCTCTGCTCCATTTTAACTGTAGCATACCGTCTTTTTTAGCTTTTATTATTTTAACATTGTAACATATCATTTCTTTAACAACTGTTTCTCTGACAGCGCCGCCCAGTGATAGTCGGAAATCGACGGTTGGGTGAAAGATGTCGATAGATATATAGATTTTTGTTGGCAGACGAAGTTGTAACCGTTGAACAAATTTGTCCAAAACATTGTGATAATTGTTTACGTTTCCGGTTTCTATTCAACAAGATACGCGAGATCATGATAGGGAACCAATCAGAACGCAGAGAAAGAGCTGCTAAATTTAGACACATACAGTATGGTTTTCCTAAAACTGGAGAAATCAAGAGGCCCTTGGCGGGTGAAACAGCCGTCTCGTACATCAAATACTTTTATAAACTCCATAAACTTGAAGTACTGTTCAGCGTTCCAAAATTATTCTTTCCTTTTTTCATTTCAAACCAGAAAATTTGTGCTTGTCTGTGGACAAACGAAATGTGAAAACTCACTTGTCCGGAGTCGGACAAGTCGGACATAGGAATTCCACACCCCTGGTGTGCAAGTTTGGTTATAACCTGCTTAAACTGGTTCAGGGTGGGGGCTTGCACAAGTTGTACTGGAAGGGAATTCCAAAGCACTATGGTGGCTGGAAAGAAAGAGTACTTACATTTATAGTAATTACAGGGAGTGAGGATCTGAGTATAGGAGTGGGGATGCATATGTCTTGTTAGACGGGATGGGGAGCTGACATAGGGAGGGAGTGGTACAGCAACCAAACCATTGACTATTTTGTAGAACATAAGGAGGTGTGAATCAGATCTCCTATTTTCAAGGGTACGCCATCTCAGCTGACTTAGATGACTCCACCCCCTATTTCCAAAGTAATAGCCCCAGCACATTTTCACCTAATGATGTGCCTGTTTGCTGTCAATTCATGAAACCTTGCATGAGTCTTTATCATGATGTGACCTTGCACACTTGGCATTCTTCTTGAGGTTTTAGTACTAATTACAGAGTTACGGCCCTTGAAATAGCCAAAATAGCAGATTTTTTGTTTGTGATGCTCATAGCTCAAAAAGTATATGGCCTAGAATAATGAAGGAAGTGGCTATTCTTACGGCTCTCCCATAAGAATAGTGAAAAGCCCACAGGTGTCTATTCCTACGGCTCTCCCATATGAATTATGAAAAGTCTGCAGGTGGTTATTCCTACGGCAGTTTTGTTACACATCGTACTGAATTCATTTGACTGATATAATTTCACCCAGTTTCTTTACTTTTACGGTAAGGAAATCCAGAGAAGACAAAAAAAGGGAAGTGATTTCCCCTAGTATAATGCATTTTATTAGGCGTAAAAAAAATCGCTTGTTTCCGGTATCCCGACCTACCCTAACGTTTTGGCCTGACCCTAAATGTTTTTATGACCTTTGAGAATATTTTTTTCAACTTCTAAGAAAAAGTTGCAAAACTGCACTTTTTATGCTTTAAATATGGCCAGTGATGTTAGAAATCAACTTACTGATGCTCTAAAGGCATAACTGCCTTATTTGTATTCATTTTTTGATACAAAAATAATTTCTGAAAAGTTTCCCTTAATAGAAAAAAAATTCAAAAAAAAAAATGTTCCGACCTGCCTACCCTAATTTTTTTTTAGCATGTTACCGTAAACAAAGAATTTTTTTAGGCCTTACTTCCATTTCTTACATAAACAAATAATTTTAATACAACAAATTTATCGTAAGTGTTAAATACTTATTTAGCTGAAATGTGTCTTCTAAATAAATTGGAAAACGATTGTTGGTTGTACAGATGTAGATGTAAATACAAATGTTATTACTATTTAAACGCTAAAAAATACTGACCAAGTGTTTTCAACTAAACCAGATAGAGAATTATTGATCTATTTTTCGTGTAAATACATGTCAATTTTTCACAGCAGTACAAATCTCTTACCACTCTAAACATGTTTATTGCCCTTTAATTTAGCTTTATACTTGACGTTGTCACACATCAGCTTGACATATTTGCATCAATTCAGACCTGACATTTTATTTGTAACACAATGACAAAATGTGATTACATTTCATTTCTGAAATCCTTAGAAAATATATCAGTTGAATGACTTTAGTACAATGTATTGCAATACAAAACTGCCATAGGAATAACCATCTGCGGGCTTTTCACTATTCTTAACAAATGTACCAGTGGGACACACCCTGTGTCCTACCAACACACTTTCAAGCTTTTGGGGTTTTTTTAAACGCAAATACAATGTCACTTCTGTTGAAGTACAAAACTCATAATGTTGTTTCTTCTGTAACAGTCTCAGGAAAAATGTGCAGGCTTGACCGGGATTTGAACCTTGGACCTTAGGCTTATCGTGCCAACGCTCTACCAGTTGAACTACTGACGCCACCCGATACGAGAACCGCTACACACCTTCCGTCTTATTGCGAGACATTGGCACCCCTGGCCAATGTCTGCCGCAGACTGTTAACCGAATTCAGATGCACACCCCAGCCAAACTGCTTCGCCCCGCATGGGCTCCAGTCCAAGGGTGAACATCCCGGACGAACTCCCAAATGTAACAGTCTCAGGAAAAATGTGCAGCCTCGACTGGGATTCAAACCTCTGACCTTTGGCTTACCGTGCCAATGCTCTACCAATTGAGCTACCGAGGCCACCCGATACGAGAACCACTACACTTCCTTAAGATTTTACGGGATTCTATCTTTAATTATCTTAGATTTGTACTTTCACATCAATGTTAAAATCACTTCTTATATATTTTGTGTAACTGTTGCTGTTTATGATTCATTGTTGCTGTTTTGTAACAGTACATATGAACATTTGCCAAAAAGCTCGCAGGGAATACTGGGCTTGCCCAATTGTGTTGCCTCTTTAAATAAAGTCTTTATTATTGTTATTATTAAGTCTACCCAGATGTTTCAGTTGAAATTTTTATGTATTATTTTTACTTTTTCCAGAGGTGGAGAAGTTTCTGAATGAAACTTTGAAGAAAGATGGCAAGTTAAGTAAGAAAACACTGGAACACAAACAGCTTATCCTGGACAAACTGAGCAAGCTTTATGAGGAAAACCCACAGATAAAACCAGTCCCTAGCACCGATTCTATGAATGGTAATAATATACACTTGAATCTATCTGTCTGTTTGTTGATAAATGTCAATCCCTATATTGAGTGTCATCGTCCTGAGGTGCAAGCTTTAGCATCTTGTGGTGAAATGGAATTCTAAAAGACTGATGAATCCGATGTCAGCTAAAGTGATAAATTAATACCATGGTAAGAGTAGTTGTTAGCTTGTTTAAAGTTGAAGAAAAAGGTAAAAACATTGCTGTCATGGTTGCCACAGCCACCGTGAAAGCATAGACATCAGGGATGGTATCTATTTGGCCAGGTAGGTTATTCCATGATACAACTGTGTGAGGAAAGAAGGAAATCTTATGTTAACCAGGTGAGGCTTACTTCTGTATGCTTTCACTCTCTGGCAAGCTATAGGGATCCTTCTCAGCAATTTTTTTTGGTCACTTTGGGAAAAGGTCCGGTATCAACTGAATTGGGAAAAAATGCTGCATTTTTTTTGTTTTTCTCTCAATTTGGGAATTGTTGGTGTCATTCTGTTTTTCTAATCAACAGTAATAAAAGCCCTAGATAGGCCTGTACTTAGCCTGGGAAGCCGTTGATAATACTTGTGCTTTGTTAGAAGAAATAATACATACATGTAATATCTATGCATTAATCCGACTTAATTTGCGCTAATTAGTGTTAATTGGCATTCATAGTTTCTGATATTATCAACGCCTGGGGAAATCTAACATATGATCATATTTGCGCTTGTTTGAAACGAAAACGAGGCAATTCTGCTGAAAACTCGGCAATTTTCGTAGATCACTAGGTCTGCATTTATATAACATCTTGATGGCTATGATGCAAACTTAAGTTTGCTGACTTAGTAAAAAGTTATTACAACTTGCTGGAAAAGCTATGGGAGTATTTGTCTATGGCCGGGAAATGTTCGGAACCTTTTGGAAGTATACGATTCCGATCTGTCTTTTCCATGAGAATTCCGTTTCTATTTTTAGTCATGGATTATTGCTTTCAGAATTTATCGTTCTTTAGCAGACACCCTCATATTTCGGGTGTAATATAGGTGGCGCTGCGGTCGGAAAACAGGTTTCCCCAGGCTGTCAATTTGCAGTAAAAAAAAAGTTAGAAATTGTCAGACTGGATTCCCAGGCTAGCCTGTACTGATCATAAAATTGCAAGCAGTCATTAATATTTGCACAGTTAGGATCTGTTTTGCATACAAGTCAATAAAGTACCAAACCACTTAACAATTTGACCATTTTCCTTTGTCTTTTTGGGATTTTTTTTATGGAAATTGGGGGAAAAATCACTTTTTAAATTGGGTAAAGGTCCTTTTACCATACATTATTAAGAAGGAAAACTATCACTGCTTCTATGGCTGAAGATTGATAGTTGACTCCAAAGCAAATACTAGAGCTCTGAATTTTAAATAATTTGAGTCTTGCTACCATATGTTGTTGGAGTTCTTTGTAAGTTCTTGTGAGATATCCATCCACTATTTAGCTCTACATGGTTCAATATTGCCTGTGTACGAAGTAGGGAACATAGCGCCAATTTAGTATTCTGCAATTTCCCCCACAATTCAAATCAAACTGATTGTTGTCTCTTTTGGAGTGCCTAAAAAAACAGAAATAATTGACAATTTTGTTTCAGTATGAAGTACTCCTGTCAGTTAAGTCTCGGTATGAAGTACTCCTGTCAGTTAAGTCTCAGTATGAAATACTGTCAGTTCAGTCTCTGTATGAAATACTCCTGTCATTTAAGTCTCAGTATGAAGTACTCCTGTCAGTTAAGACTCTATATGAAGTACTCCTGTCAGTTAAGTCTCAGTATGAAGTACTCCTGTCAGTTAAGTCTCAGTATGAAATACTCTTGTCAGTTAAGTCTCAGTATGAAGTACTCCTGTCAGTTGTCTCAGTATGAAGTACTCCTGTCAGTTAAGTCTCAGTATGAAGTACTCCTGTTATTTACATCTCAGTATAATATATCCTGTCAATTACATTTCAGTATGAAATACTGTCAGTTACCATGATTACATTTCGGTATAAACAAGAGTCTGTTAAGAGAAAACAAGCATTGTGTAAAGTGATTACATTTCAGTGAAAGAACCAGATGAGGCATCTTTAACAGGCAGCTCAAGATCGGATGAAAATGAAGACGCCAATTACAATGATGGTAAATGTTTGAATTGTTTTTTTATTTTTTGTCTGAAGGTATTTAAAAACTGTATTGATTTATTTAACACTTTCTGTTGGTCAAAATGCAAAATCAGTAAATTTTGTTTAATTTAGGTATTTTAGCCCTAAACTAGAAGCAGCATGTGCAGTATGAACATATTCTTTTTAAAAATTCTAAGCAGAAGTTGATAGCAATATTTGGCTTAATTACTTCTTTATTTAGTCAAGAACGTGACATTTCAAGGAAGCTTCTGATAATTCACAATATGTGCCTGACTTTTTTTCCTTTGCTAGTTTTCAGTGTTGCAACTGTTGCTGAATGAGACAGATTCTTAAAAAATGGCGAGAATTTTTTTTAATTAGATGCAACCATTGCTTAAATTGGCTTAATTACTTGATTTTTTTTTTTTAATCTGGGAGAGGCCATTTGTTATTAATCCCTTTTCGTAAAAGCTCAAAAGAAAATTAAAAGTCATAAAAACGTCTTCATCCATGTTAGGTAATAGTTTTTTATTACCTTTCATATGTAAAAAAAAGAATATGAGCTGCACCATGAGAAAACCAACATAGTGCAAGCCGCAGATGTGCAGGCTGGTCTGGATCCATGCTGGTCGCAAATGCACTATGTTGGTTTTTCTCATGGTGCAGCTCATATGTTATAAGAGAACTGATATTTTGGCTCGATGGTAATTTAGAACATTTGTTTATCTTTTCAAAGCTGGTATTGGTCTGATAGCTGCGACTGATCTGAAGGAACCTGTGCTCTCCGGCTTTCTGGAAAAGAAACAGAAAAAAGGTTCAGTAATTTTTTAGATTCTGAATTTTTATGTCCTGTGTGCTGAGATGGGGGAGAAACATAAGTGTTTGAGTAGTCTGTCTATCACACTTTCTTATTGTACTCATTTCCTTTAATTTCCATCCAGTTCAAATGAAAATTGGTATACATCATTAGCATCAAGTGGATATGAGCATATTTTATAACTGAAGTTCTTTTTATTCCCCGACCAAACATGTTTGGGGGGGGTGGGGGGCTATATAGGAGTCAGTTTTGTCACGTCACGTCACGTCCCGAAATTTATATCTGAGTTATTACTAAATGGATTTGATTCAAACTTAAAATAGATGTTCCACCTTATCACCCACATGTGACACAAGGTGCATAACTCTGACACCAATTTTTTATGAATTATGCCCCCTTTTACTTAAAATTTAAGGTTACTTTTGATGCATTTTCACTATATCTCAGTTATAACTATATGGATTTGATTCAAACTTAAAATAGATGTTCCACCTTATCACCCACATCATGTGACACAAGGTGCATAACTCTGACACCTATTTTTCATGAATTATGCAGGATGCAGGTTACTAGGTGCAAGGTCAAAGTCACTCTTGAGGTCTAAGGACATACAGCTTTATTTCATGCTCGTTTCATATCTTTTAAACTGCTGGAAGGTTTTTAGCTTGACTGTATGAAGTATGGAGAGCTGTCCTACTTGACCCGGCGTTGGCGTCCTTCCGCGTCCGCACCTTGGTTAAAGTTTTGATGCACTTTCTCTTTATCTCTGTAATTACTTAATGAATTTGTTTCAAACTTAAAATAGTTATTCCTCATCATCACCCACATCATATGGCACAAGGGCCATAACTCACACCAATATTTTATGAATTGTCCCCCCTTTTTACTTAGAACTTCAGGTTAAATTGTTGATGCACTTTCACTCTATCTCAGTTATTACTAAATGGATTTGACATGTTGTTTCCTTACTTCGATTTCTGAGAAAATCTAAATGGATTTGATTCAAACTGAAAGTAGTTGTTCAACATCATCACTCACATCATATGGCACAAGGGCCATAACTCTTGCACCAATATTTCATGAATTATCCCCCCTTTAATATGATTTTACTTAGAATTTTAGGTTAAAGTTTTGATGCACTTTCACCCTATCTCAGTTATTTCTATTAGTAAATGGATTTGATTCAGACTTAAAACTATTGTTCCACCATATCACCCACATCATATAACACAAGGTGTATAACTCTGGCATCAATTTTTCATGAGTTATGCCCCCTTTTACTTAGAATTTAAGGTTAGTTTTGATGCATATTCACTATTTCACAGTTACTACTAAATGGATTTGATTCAGACTTGAAATAGTTGTTCCACATCATCATATGACACAAGGTGCGTAACTCTTGCACCAATATTTTATGAATTATGCCCTCATCATATGACACAAGGTGCATAACTCTTGCACCAATATTTTATGAATTATGCCCCCTTTTTGCTTAGAATTATACTTATTTAGTGTTTTGATACTTTTTATCTTTATCTCTCTTATTACTTAATATTTTTGACACAGACTCAAGCTATTGTCCAATGTCTTCATCCACCATTGGAGTCATTAAACACTCCAGTGACAACTCCAGTTTCCTCAGATGTGCCCAGTTTCACTATCCAGCATCGAAATAGTTGAGCATGCTGTCCCCTGTGACAGCTCTTGTTTATACAACTAGCATCATTTTTACCTCATCCAGGTGACCTGCAGTGCACATGACCCAGGACAAGGTCCAAACTTAGACCACATTTGAAGGTCGAAGGTCAAAAAGCTTGATTGTGTCTGCTCCATATGAAGGATTTTCATAAAACTAGTATCAGTTTTTTACCACATCAGAATTATGTGGAACGCATACAAGTCAGGGTACTAAGGTCCTTAGGTTCATCCTTTCCTGTTATCAATTTCAAAGCAGCATCTGGGTTATTAATCACTTTTAGTGATAGATCTGGGCCTGTATTCATCAACTGAAACTTAGACTTTGTCAGTAAAATGCTAAATTTTCAAGGGAACTTTGTAGAAAGCCTCAATATGTACATGTAGCTAATAATGACTCTGCAGAATTTCATTAGTATGAATTCACTAAAGAGAAAATTATGGCAAATTGAATAAGTTCCATTCTTAAGTCAGACTTAAAACATTGATGAATTTGGGCCCTGGTTTTCTTTTTAGCTCGACTATTCGTAGAATAAGTAGAGCTATCCTACTCACCACGGCGTCGGCGTCAAACCTTGGTTAAGTTTTTCGTACCAGTCCACATTTTGACAAAGTCTTTTCGGGGATCATCCTAGGTCAAAATTTTATGGAGAAGTGACTTCTCCCTCCACAGAATTTAGGGAGAAGTTGAGGAATTTAAGGAGAGGAATCAGCATAGCATTCAGTTTCCTGCCTATATATATCCACTTTCTGTGGGTCTAGCTGTAACTTATAAACAGTAATTATTTAAGGAAATTGATTCTTGCATTATCATTTTCATGAATTTCTAAATAAAGTATAAACTTAGCTATGAAAAAGTCGCCTTTAAATTTTTATCCGAAATTTACATGTCCGAAACTCGTAAATTTGACAGGTGTACGATCAAAACGCCGTGAAAATTTTCATTCATGTTTCGATTCTCGTGCTTTTATAATGCCCGATTTTTGCATCAATTTGTTCCGAATTATACATTTAATTTATTTATTTATTATTTTTTTCGAAAATAATATCAAACTCGTAGATAATAAATGGCGATCTTTCACCAATATTTTGTACGGCAGTTCTGATGTCCGAGAAATCATTTTTTATCCACAGTACCCGAACAATTCATTTACAGAAATTGACCGTATTCATGGTAATTGAAATAATTTTTGAAGTAATCTTTAATAAAATGAAAGAATAATATACAATTGTTGCATAAGATCATGCTCTCGTTAAGTTTATCGGCTTTTTACACGCCGATTGAAAATTTTCAAAATGGCGGCGGCTTACAGTATTATTGATTGACACTGTGGGATATTAACGCTACGACTGGCTGAAGTTTGACAGGCAAGTAGGCGGGGTTGAATATGGATTTATCGATAATTTAATCTAAAATATGCATCAAGTTTTCCCGCCGTTATATGACTGAAATACTGTTGGAAAACGGCGTTAAACCCAAAACAAACAAAAGCATCAAGTTTTACAACTTTAAGTAAACAGATAATAACTCGCTGAAAAACTCGGCGATTTGGATTTCGCCCCGAGGCAATAATTAAGCGAAGTGGCCGACTTTAAAGCGACGATATTGCTCAAATCGCCTTGTAGGATGATCCCTGTTTTTGAGATAAAGCTTTGAAACTTTCAACACTTGTTTACCATCATCATGGCCAGTTATAGGCAAGAGCACATAACTCCATCAAGGATTTTGGCTGAATTATGGCCCCTTTTGACTCAGAAATCATGGTTAAGTTTTTCGTACCAGTTCATATTTTGACAAAGTCTTTTAAGATAAAGCTTTGAAACTTTCAACACTTGTTTACCATCACCATGGCCAGTTATAGGCAAGAGTACATAACTCCATCAAGGATTTTGGCTGAATTATGGCCCCTTTCGACTTAGAAATCATGGTTAAGTTTTTCGTACCAGTTCATATTTTGACAAAGTCTTTTAAGATAAAGCTTTGAAACTTTCAACACTTGTTTACCATCACCATGTCCAGTTATAGGCAAGAGCACATAACTCCATCAAGGATTTTGGCTGAATTATGGCCCTTTTTGACTCAGAAATCATGGTTAATATTTCGTACCAGTTCATATTTTGACAAAGTCTTCTGAGATAAAGCTTTGAAACTTTCAGCACCTGTTTACCATCACCATGTCCAGTTATAGGCAAGAGTACATAACTCCATCAAGGATTTTGGCTGAATTATGGCCCCTTTTGACTTAGAAATCTTGGTTAAGTTTTTCGTACCAGTTCATATTTTTTGTAAAGTGTTTGACATATGGCTTTGAAACTTTTATCACTTGTTAAGCATAATAGTCTCTATCTGTAGGAAAGAGAACATATTAACTCTGTCATCTATTTTGGCTGAATTATGGCCCTTTTTGGACTTTGAAATTGGTTCTGTTTTCATACAAGTCCATGTTTTGTCAAAACTATTTGAGATATGGCTTTTAAACTTTGGACACTTGCTTATCATTATGATTTACATCTGTAGGCAAGAGTACATAACTATTTTGACTGAATTATGGCCCTCTTTGGACTTTGAAATTGGCTCATATATTGCCATTTGGTGCAAGACTTATCGAAATCAAAGTAATACAGGAACATTGTTTGTCTAATCTATTTATTTCTTTTGTCTGAATATCCGTGGACATATTTTGACCCCATTCTTCAATCAATTCTTCGAATAGTCAAGCGTGCTGTCATCAGACAGCTCTTGTTACAATTAAAGAGGTTATTCCTTTTTAATATCAGTTTCTTCAACATTCTGATATTGAGAAAATTTGAAACTTAAAAATGTGTGCAAACCAAATGAAAAGAACGACACAAATAATTGGTGTCTGGTGTATGAACTGATGAATGGGCACTGTTACTATCGCCCTTAAAGTTTGCAAATAATATGATAGAATCAGTTTGTACTTGGCAGATCTCTTAAATGGGCAAATATGTCCAAGCAAGCGCATGGACCTATACAGTTTATTTAACTATATGATAAAAGCTGTGTAGATATAAGTGTCATAACTATCTACATTGTAGAATTGTGTTTAAATATGCCATAATATCAAAATTGGTATTTACCCTGAAAAGTTCCATTAAAAACTTGGTCTAGGTCTAAATTTTTCAAAGTAGTCCAGCTAAAAATAAAGCACACAATCCAGAAATTTTGATTGGTTGAATTTTCTCAGTATATTCCTTCAGAGTTAAATAACAAATGTTTTGACCACCTCTGTTTAATAGGTGAGTCTTGTTGAAAGATAAATCTACAAAAGTTTTGCATTTTAAAAGATATTCCAGTAAGATTCTGTTATTGCTGAATTCTGGTTATTTTACAGGTATATTTGGTGGTGGCAAGTTTCAAAAAAGATGGTGTATTGTACATGCTGGTAATTTCTACTACTACACAAGTGCAAAGGACAAGCAACAGAATGGCTCTTTTATACTGGAAGGTAAACTTTAATAGATAATAGTGTGCTTCTTATATGCCCAGTTTAAACAATCATGGAATGAGGAACTGTCAAAATATCATAAACTAGTATATTACAGAGGCCTCAAATCAGTATTGGAACATGAACCTTATCTTGATTGTCATTTTATCGGGAAATTTAGACATGCCCTAGCGCAGTTAAGAACAGGTGTTCATTCTTTAGAAATTGAGCTTTGTAGACGTAACAATACACCAAGAGAATCTAGAATTTGTAAACTGTGTTCAGAAGGTGTAGAGGACGAATTGCACTTCGTTCTTGTGTGCCCTGCGCACCATGACTTACTACAAGTGTACATTCCAGCAAAATATTACCAAACTGTAACAACACAAACGTTCAATATCTTAATGGCAACCAGAAATGAGTCACTAATTAAAAATATTGCTAGTTATGTTTTCTTTGCATTTGAAAGAAGAAAATCACTATTGAGCTAATATTAATTGTCACGTGATCTGAATCACGCCACATTATATTACAGTATTAATAGGTTAAGGCATGTAGAAATAAAATAAACGTATAAATTTCGATTTTAACTGATCATATCTAACGTGTTGTAATAATGCTTAATTGTTATAGTTATGCTGCCAAAAAGTGTTATATATCTTAAGCAAAACGAAATAGTATGCTATATAGTTAGAAATATATTTTGCTATTCAAGAGGTATCTTAACTGTACATGTATTTGTTAATTAAAGGATGAAAAATACATTAATACTAAAATGTTTCTAAGAAGTACAAATGTATATGATTGTATTCGAACCAAATGTTTTAACCAATGTAAAAGTTACATATATATGCATTACATATTGTCAGTATGACTAACATTGTGATATGTGTACACATACTATGTCTTTATATGTACTGTCTTGATATTATACTATGTTTTATGGGCCGGAAGCCTAGATCATTTTGTAAATAAAGTTGTAAAGTTATATGCCGGTGAAAAGGGACATAATTATCATAGAGACACCTGCAGGGGCAAAGAAGCAGGATCATCCACTAAAGTTGTCAGCTCTCTGACTTGAGCAGTTCTTACCCATTGTACACCAAACTAGGTCACAACGTTTATTAGCATAATGACTAGGCCAAGTTTGATAATAAGCAGGATTGTCCGAGTAGCTCCTGAGTTATGGTCTTTGATTTACTCACAATTGGGAATGTTGAGTAGTTCTTATCCAATGTTAACTGGAGTATTTTATATCCAATGTTCACTAAACTTGGTCACAATGTTTATTGGCATAATATCCTGGCCAAGTTCAATAACAGTCTTGATGGGCCTAGTGGCTGTGGATTTTTGCCCTCGAATTACTCAAAATTGCGATAATTGACAGTGTTGAATCTCTAACTTGAGTAGTTCTTTTGCATTGTTCACCAAACAAGTCAAATGTTTATATGCTTATAGGCTTATCTCTGACAGATTGATAACCATTCAAATATTCACATTCACTCCTGTTTTACCTTGAATTACTTAAAACTGCAAAAATTAACAATTTCCCATTAATAACTTAAGCAGTTCCCATCAGATAACCACCAAACAGTCAGAATGTTGATGGGCATATTATCTTCACCAAGTTTGATAACCAAGCATATAATCTTTGTAACTCCATGTTGTAGCCCTTGAATAAGTTGAAAATGGGGAAATTTACAACTTGTTTGCTCATTAAACAGAGCATTTTAAAAGTCAAAAGTAATTTGCTGTGATGGGCATATTTTATGACAACTTGCCACTCTTGTTTAACAGTCCAATTTGTTGTTTACATTTCTTTTGTGTGTATGTTATGTAGAGGTATAATCCAGGTCATGTGTTGAGTTTCCTTGGGGAAGACCCCAAGTTACCCTCTAGGCATAAAGGCATAGAAAAACAAGAACAACCTACCTACCTGATGGTGGCTTTATCACTAAACAAATTTTACTAAGAATGTTCAAGAAGTAGACCTGTGTTAAATAGGATTTCACAGACGCAAATTACATTTTATGTAATATGGTTTTGTCTGCTTGCAAGATTAAAGCACAATTTAGAAACTATTAAGTGGACTTGTTTTACTTCTTGTTGCTAAGGCTTAATCTGGTTTGAGGCTCTGATATAGTAATACATATGTATCAGGAAAAAAGTGTTTTGGCTTGAAATGAAGGAAATATCTACTTTCAGGCTACAAGTTCAGAAATGCACCAGATTTATCCAGTAAAAAAGCAGAGAAGGAACTATGTTTTGAGCTGTACCATGATTATACAGGCAAACGTGTATATCAGGTAAACAACTTCTCTATACTTCAACTGGATCCTAGGTTATAAGCCTGCCCAACTAGTGCAATAGGGAGAGCGCAGACCTACGGATAGCAGGGTCAAGAGTTCGATCCCAGGGCGGGGCATATGTTCTTCATGATGATTTGATAAAAAACATAATGTCTGAAATGATTCATCCTCCACCTCTGATTCATGTGGAGATGTTGGCAGTTACTTGAGGAGAACAGGTTTGTACTGGTACAGAATCCAGGAACACTGGTTAGGTTAACTTGCCGTTATTGTCCAATTTAATTGACCTGTCAAAACATGTTCCCAGCTTTCATGTTAATCTTCATTTAGGGTCGAACAGAATATAATGAAAGCAGGGTCCATTTTTTTACAGCTCAAATAAATTAGACAATACATAACTGAAATACTGTTGAAAAATGAGGTTAAATCCAAAACAAACAAACAAAAGCAAACGTAGGTTATAAAACTGAATTTGTAGACCAGTTTCTTAACACAGCATTACGATAAGTCAGTTGCAGTCAATTGGATCCAGGGATTTTGGAACTGGTCCCTAAATTTAGTTTTATAATCTTGGTCCATTGTTTAGGGAAATACATACTAGCTATAACATGTTCATCAGTCAAAGTATTTGATGTACTTTAGACTGAGGTAGTTAGAGAAATTGTACTTCACTGAATTTTTAGATTGATTGCAAATTGGGCATGATTTTAAAGTTATACAATGAAGAAGTTAAAACTTCATTTATGTTTTTATGAGTGTTTAACTTTTATTAAACAGTATTGCAGTTATGCAAAGGCAGTCAGTGTACCTAAGAAGTGTTCCTGGATTCTCTGCTAGCACAAACTTGTTCTCCACAATTAACTGACAAATTTTCCATTTGGCCCACTGTGACATTGTGCATACTGTCTTTTCTTTTTTTGTCAGGGAGAACATACGAGCCGTGCCATGAGAAAACCAACATAGTGGCTTTGCGACCAGCATGGATCCAGACCAGCCTGAGCATCCGCGCAATCTGGTCAGGATCCATGCTGTTCGCTAACAGTTTCTCCAATTCCAATAGCCTTTAAAAGCGAACAGCATGGAGCCTGACCAGACTGCGTGGATGCGCAGGCTGGTCTGGATCCATGCTGGTCGCAAAGCCACTATGTTGGTTTTCTCATGGCACGGCTCATATACTTTGTTCAGGGATCAAACGCATAGCCTCTTCTGCTCCTTAGGCTGAGCTTATCAGGCAAGAAGGTTTGCTTTTCATCAACTTTTGGACAAGAATGATTCAAAAGTTTTTATTTCAGCCTTCAGAATTATTTTGAATGATTAGCCCAGATTTAAATTTAGCAGAAATTTATGGAAAGTACATTTTAATCTATTGATATGTATCAGTGTTTCTTCACTTTTTCAGTTTATGGCAAAGAACAAGACAGAGTATGAGGAATGGCAGCATGTGTTGGAGAATGGAGGACACCCATTGATAGGTAATATTGGGGTAGTGGTACCAGCTGCCAGATGCTGATATTTTGTTGAATTTAAAGTACAAAACAAAAATGCATGTAAATTGTCCCTGTGTTAGTATGACTGAGTCTGCCCACATAGCTCAGTAGAGAGAGCGTTGGTCTACAGATCGCGGGGCCGTGAGTTTGATTCCTGGGCGGGGCGTATGCTCTCTTTAATGATTTGATGAAAGACATTGTGTCTGAAATCATTCGTCCTCCACCTTTGATTCATGTTGGGAAGTTGGCAGTTACTTGCAGAGAACAGGTTTGTACTGGTACAGAATCCAAGAACACTGGTTAGGTTAACTGCCCGCCATTACATAACTGAAATACTGTTGAAAAATGGCTTCAGACCCAAAACAAACAAATAAATATATCATGAAAATGAGTGATAGTTGATGTTGTGAATCGGAGAAAAATGATCTTATAATCTCAGCAGAGGGAAAAAGAGCAGATGCAGTGATCTATTAGTAACACATTCTGACTACAGGGTATGAAATCAGATATTGTGAGTTTGACCCCCTGCTCAGCAGCGACTATAAATAGTCTTACAAACAGGTCGTGGTTGACATTACTTTTCAAGAGTTTATGATATCCACTATCATTCTCAAGGGAGTGTATATCAAAATCCCCTTGATCAAAATCCCCTCCACTGAAAAATGACAGGGTGTTACAAAATCCCCTTCACAGGATGTAGGGGATTTTGATCAAGGGGATTTTGATTGTCTCAAGGTTGTTTAATAGATCTTTAATTGTGCTGAAATTATAGAGGACAAAATGAATAAGTGCATTTGATATTCAGATCTAATCTAACTGGAAATATAGCAAAATGATTTTTGGGAAACCAACATGTTTTTAGACAAGTAAGAAAGTAGCATCAGCCCATCATTATGTTACAAACAATTTTTTTTTCCAAAAAAAAAAAAGTTGTATAATTAAACGTTCTCTTTTCTTTTTAATTTCGTATTATGCAAGAAGAAAGCATCATTTTTGAAAATATGTGTAGGGGAATTTGTGTCTGAAGGTTTGTCCTAACCATGTCTTTGGCAATTTACTGTTGCTCACAGAAACTTGGTAGAAATTTGTACGACAAGAACAAACTAGATAAAAGACCATACATAAAATGAATACATTACATTTGCATAGACTGATTATTTGTTAAAAAGTGCAATATTAAAATGTTTAATATTGCTTATTTATAGAAGAGGACATCTATGAGGAAGTAGGTGCAGATGAGCAGCCAGCGTCGCCAGTTGGAAGTTCGCAGCCAACTGGTATATCAGAAACACCACATATAGAGGTACAAGATTCTGCGGGTGATGTTTATGAGGATCCTGATAGTGACCTCCCACCCCCTCCACCTCCTTCTCTGAAAGGTCTGCATAACAAACCTCCGCCTCCGCCAGTATCGAAATCACCAGTAATGAAACCAAAAGTTGAAGAGAATGTTAAAAATGAACCAATAGCTGAAGAGTCTGATGAACTTTATGATGATGCTACTAGTGTAGAAGTGGCGAAGAAAAGTGGACCCCCTACCCCTGTTCGTGGAAAACCTCCACCCCCAGAACCTGTTGAAACATCATCTCAGCCACCAGAAATTCCTCCTCCAGTAAAGAGAGGTAATAGACCCCAGAGAGATCTGCCACCACCTCCTCCAGAAAAGAAAAAGATCAAACTGAACATTACTTGCAAACCGGAGGAAGACTTTGAAAACCGCTTCTATGGAAAATGGGATTGTAATGGGGATAGCTCAAGTGAACTCACTTTCAAGAAGGGGGATATTATTTACATTCTGAGTAGAGAATTTGATGAAAAATCATGGTGGGTTGGTGAGCTGAATGGAAAATTTGGGCTGGTCCCAAAAAATTTCTTGACACCAGCTTATTCCCTTATTGCATAAAGAGCTTAAATGTGCTTATATCAAGAATTAATAATCAATTAGCATTAGATAGCTGATCTGTACTTAACTGCTTGTTTGGACAAAATGCCTGTCTTTTGTCTTAGTGATGTCATAATTAGTGCCATGACTCAAAATACATCAAAATATAAATTCAGGAATAATAAGTCATTATCATTCTAAATACATGTGTAACATAAAGCATGACTGAATTTCTTCTCTTAGCACACATTTCTTTTGCATAACTATTGCTTTCGAGATTTTACAAACTGCACAAGTGTATTTACATCTAATTAACTTTCTGAATCTTTTTGTTTATGCTTTTTACATACAGTTACTAGATAATAAAAACATTTTTATTGACCTGACAAAATATCAAGGCATGCCCCTTAGCTGAAACACAATGGTTTCAGTCTGAAAAACAATGGTGTCAACCTGAAACACAAAGGTGTCAGTCTGAAACTCAAAGGTGTCAGTCTGAAACTCAAAAGTTATCAACTTGAAACACAAACGTGTCAACCTGAAACCCAATGGTGTCAAACTGAAAAAAAAGGTGTCAGCCTGAAATGTAAAGGCGTGAACCTGAAAAAAAAATGTGTCAAACTGAAACACTTTTTTTTTTCAACTTTAAATACAAACCTTAAAATAATCAACAATGATTTAAGCTATCTTTTGAAAATCAAAAATGTTCATACTACAATTGTAGCGACTGGAAGGATGATGTGTTTCTGTTGGCTGAATCTTGTAGAAAAAACACTGTTATGGAACGGGAGACAATCAAAATCCCCTTGATCAAAATCCCCTACACTGAAAAATGACAGGGTGTTACAAAATCCCCTTCATACTTTTGCAGGGGGTATCATAATCCCCTCTGAGATTTTTACTTATTTCATCAAGTTCAAATACAACTATATACAACTTAAAAGTCTATTGCATAAAGCACGTAAATACAATGCCTTTACCAAACATAATATAATTTGGAGCACTGGTAATTATATATCTATAATGTTAATCACAGAGGGGATTATGATACCCCCTGCAAATGTGTGAAGGGGATTTTGTAACACCCTGTCATTTTTCAGTGGAGGGGATTTTGATCAAGGGGATTTTGATATACACTCTTATGGAACTGTAGGTTGATACAACTTTTAAGGACACTCCAGTTGTTAATGTGACTATATTTATGTCTTCTGAACTATTGTTGCTTAAGCTTTACTTTTGTTGTCCATTTATTAATAAGTAGACTAGCAATACATTACAATCATGTGTCTTGTTTGTGCAATAACATTGAATTTTTCAGATTTTATGTAGATCTTTAATATATGAAATATATATATCTATATAGTAAATTTTGTTTTCATTTCTGTGGGTAGACAGGGCTCTTATGGCCAAGCTGTGAAGATCACTTACTTTTGATAATTTGCCCCTCGCCTTGGTGGGTTCATGCTCAGCTCAAATGGTCATGCGTGGAAGGCATCAAGCTGACTTAGAGAAGGTCGGTAGTTCTACTCGCGTACCCACCACTTCCTGAAATAATGCGCAGAGGAGCACATGGGAGTCATCCTCCACCACTAAAGCTGGAAAGCGGCTGTATGACCTTGAGCTGCGCCCTCGTGATATAATTCTTTCGCATCTGAACTCCAATGATTTATTCAACGACAAATCACTGGATGAGATATATTATTTCTTAAATATAAAACTAATTCTCACTACTTTTATTCCAAAGCACACACTAATGCTATAACAAGTAAATACGTTTAAGTGTTGCTTGAAAAGTTGTAGTATTGGTTCTACACCGTTGCTATGTAAATTGTAGGAAGTAGAAGATAAAATAGTTACACATCACATGTATACAGTATCGGCCGAGTCACAGTTGCATCAAACGTTGCAAATTACTATCCTGCTGAAGCTGTCATCGGTCAAATTGGTTATATCTGGGTAAAGGTTTGTTTGAGAGAAAAATATAACGGACACTGTAGCTTTAAAAACAAAGTTCTTGAAATGTTATTAGTTTCGACTGACTAAGCAATTCCAGCAATAATTGCGATATTTTTGAGTTGCCAAAATGGGGAAAATAGGAACTTGATAGTTTAGTTCTTATATTTGAAAACATTGTGCAACGATAATAAAAAGGTAGTTACATTACTGTAATAAAGAAATGCAATAACAATAGTTTTGGATCTGCATCTGATTAATGTGGACTAGGAATATCGGTATTCTTACATGTAGGGAAGTGGTTAGGTCCTACTTGCAAAACTAAAATATCAAGACAACATGCAAGTGTATCAGAAATGGACCCTACAAGGTATAAACTTGCTAAAACAAGGACACAACCCGTGGACGTTGTAAGTGGCTTGACAGCCCTCCTCAATGCCCCAACCTCTAGATTTTCCTCTTTGGGTGTACAGAGTCAGTCACATCCCCGCTTTTCTTAATTTGGTTTCATTTGAAAGAAAGAAGAGGTTCAGTGCAACAGAGACCCTCTAATTTCAGCAAGTAAAAATCTTGGCAATGATACCTAAAACTGGGTAATTATACACCAAAACATTGGATAAGCCTCAACTGTTCATCAAATTTTGATCAAACTTGACAGAATTATATCCATCAAATACCATAACACCAAATAATGTAAGAAACAAAGTCTTTAGATATCATTGATGTCTAAATAACAGAAAATTTTCCGTTCAGAACATGTATACATATAGGACTCCTTTCCATACGTACGGCAAATTTACATACGTATATGAATATATTCATATTTTCCAGTCCACGTTTTCGGTACTATAAATGAGCAAACACTAGTCTATACAGACTCTCATAAAGGCAAGAATGCTCCTGGACAGAATATCCAGAGACCAATTAAACAACGTACCTAGAAAAGGAACTGACCGTCGTAAAACTTTCACATTGTTGGAAATTATTTTAAGGCAGTATTTTGCCGGAGAAAAAGCTCAGTCATTTGCACACATGCGAAAAATGTGCATACTGGCATACTGGTATGACTAATAGTACCTATAAATCATATATATGCCAAATACCATTACACCTGCACAACGGTTCGACTCAAAAAGTTGCAGGGAACATACTGGCGATAATAAAGCTTAGATCCCTTGTAATTGCCTGGCTGTTTAACCCCAACCCTCCCTCATTCTACATACACGCAAAATAAACAAGGCGGTCGGTTACACCAATAGATGCTTCCCGACATTCTTGCATAAAAACTATACTTTTTTTCACTGGATCTGCCCATGTATTAACGGGAGAAAAATCGTGTGCAAACAAGGCAATTCACGTGCTGTTAATACCCGATTCTTAGCTCGACTTTTCGAAGAAAAAGTAGAGCTATTGCACTCGCCCCGGCTTCGGTGTCGGCGTCGCCGTTGGTTAAAGTTTTTGATAAAATCAAATATCTCTGTTACTATCAAAGCTATTGACTTGAAACTTTAAATACTTATTTATCATCAAAGTCTACACCAGAAGAAACATTCCCCATAACTCTGATTTGAATTTTGACAGAATTACGCCCCTTTTTAACTTAAAAATGTTTGTTAAAATTTTTGATAAAGTCAAGTATCTCTGTTACTATTAAAGCTTTTGACTTGAAACTCAAAATAGTTATTGACTATCAAAGTCTACACCAGGAGACACTATTCCGATAACTTTGATTTGAATTTTGACAGAAATATGCCCCATTTTAACTTAGAATTTTTGGTTAAAGTTTTTGATAAAGTCAAGTATCTCTGTTACTATCAAAGCTTTTGACTTGAAACTTAAAATACTTATTTATCATCAAAGTCTCCACCAGGAGAAACAATCGCCATAACTCTGATTTGAATTTTGACAGAATTATGCCCTTTTTTAACTTAGAATTTTTTTTGTTAAATTTTTTGATAGTGAAATATCTCTGTTACTATTAAAGCTTTTGACTTGAAACTCAAAAGAGTTATTTACAATCAAAGTCTACACCAGGAGACACAATTCCCATAACTCTGATTTGAATTTTGACAGAGTTTAGTCCCTTTTTAACTTGGATTATTTTTACTGGCATAGCTTTAATTCAGAGTCAAGCACTGAGAAAAGTCGAGCACGCTGTCTTACGGACAGCTCTTGTTATTTTTGAAATGCTTTCCCAGTGACGTATATGTATTTTATGCGCAGATTGACATTTGGTATCTGCGTCTTTCTTTCATAAAAACCTCTTTTTGAAGCATAAAAGATGCAATCTAAACCATAGAATGTTTTGCTGTATCAGTAACTAACGCCAAATGCGCTGCCCCCAACAATGTTCGTACTCGTTTCTTCCCTTGTTTACTCCCCTTTTAGAACTCGGCGTCGAATCAGTTTTTGTAGACAACCGTGAATGTTAAAGAATCGCATGTAACCTGTGTGATTCTTTGTTTTTAGGAATCATATTTATGATTTTGGTAAGTATCAGTCGGTATGTTTTTTATCTAATTCCTGGAAGAATTTATATAAACAGCTTGGAAGCTTGACACTACGTTTGTACTCATTCGT
Organism: Mercenaria mercenaria; assembly: GCF_021730395.1. Lineage (NCBI taxonomy): Eukaryota > Metazoa > Mollusca > Bivalvia > Venerida > Veneridae > Mercenaria > Mercenaria mercenaria. The sequence continues at coordinate 48,215,297 of NC_069363.1, read as the reverse complement.
TACTAATCCACCTGTATCCATACTCAATATAACTCGAATGTAAAGTTATTATTCTTGAAATTGTGCTCGAGTCCACCAATTTGTGAAGTGATATGAACAGTTATTGGTAATTTTATGTTTGTAATAACGAGAGATAAAAAAAATCGTTTAGAAACCTTCAGGAAACATGTGCTTTTGATAGTGTTGTTTATTTCTTGGCCCTATTTAAAACATGTTTACCGTTTCCAAGAACAACAGAATGGTAAATAAATAATGTACCGGAATCGTCAAGTCATCACATACGAAAACAATACATAAAGTCGCCGTGTAAGGTTTTCTTTATGCAAGAATAGCGGCAATACACGTTTGTTTTGTGTATTAACGTCCGCAGAAGCTCTTGTGATATGTTTGTGACCTCGTACCTCGGTCTCGGTCACAAACAATCCCGCGAGCTTCTTCAGACGTTAATACACAAAAAACGTGTATTATCCCTACATTACTATAGCATAAGGGGCTTTGCAGTCACGGAGGTTGTACCTGTGAGGTGGGAATATAAACAAATGAAGAACGTGTGGTTTATTTGATAAACGAATTTATTTATTGCAAAATAAAGCAGTACATTTGGTAATCGAGATAAAAGTGGGTATAATGTAATATATAAATGTCTCAAGTAAATTTAAAGCAAATATATACACTATCGAAAAAGAAATTTGATTTGTACCGTGAATAAAATCCATCAATTTGAAAGTGTAGTCAGGATAAGAGTCATGCTCTTAACAAAAAGTGAGATAATTCAAAGATGGGATCAGCAAGAGTTGTGGTTCTTTGATACCGCATCTTTGAATATGTAAAGTATCAAGTCAATACCTTACACAGTATTCGAGTTATGCTTTCAAAAAGGGAGATAACTAAAAAGTGGGACCACCTATAGAGTTATGTTTTTTGTCACTGCACTCCCTTTCACTGACCTCTACCAACATGTAAAGTATCAAGCCAATACCTCAATAGTAAGTCATGGCCCGGACAAGGTTTTCAAGAAAGGGAGATAATTCAAAAACGGGACCACCTAGAGTTATGGTTCCTTGTCACAGAACTCCTCTCACTGACCATGATTAACATATTAAGTATCAAGTCGATACATTACATAATATTCAGGTTATGCCCTGGACAAGGTTTTCAAAAAAGGGAGAAAATTCAAAAATGGGACCACCTAGAATTGTGGTTCTTTGTCACTATACTTCCTCTTACTGACCTCTATCAATGTGTAAAGTACCAAGTCAATATCTTGCATAGTATTCGAGTTATGTCCCGAACAAGGCTTTCAAAAAAGGGAAATAATAAAGAATGGAACCACATAGAGTTCCTGTCACTGCACTTAGCTTCCTCTCAATGAGCTCTATTATTGCATAAAGTTACAACTTGGTATCTTCAATACTTTTTGAGTTATCACCCGAACAAAGTGTGACAGACGGACGGACAAGGTGGCGACTAGCATGAAAAGAGTTTGACCTTTCCTCAAGTAAGAAGGAATACATGTATATTTTGACCAAGTTTGCTAAGCATTGAAAGATCGAAGCCGTATCCTACAAGATGATAAATGGAGGTCATGCCAGCCACTCAAAAATTAAAAACTGAAAAATTAATTTGCGTCCTACAGTATTGGCATATCACAGAAAACCTGCATCCTGGCATTGAACTTAAGAAATAGTTAAATATTGTGACATAACTTTTCACGTACACACATCCATATTATTGATTATTGCGATTTTTTTTTGTTTTCATAAAACATAATTATTTTTGTTTTAGAAAATTTAAGTTAAAAATGAAAATTCACCAGCAGCACGTGATCTAGTGATATCAAAGAAAACATGACATGGATGTTTATAAGAAATAGTATGAAGTTATTTTACGAGTCCCCAATAAAGTGGAGCAAGTCTAACATTTTTTTTTTTTTCAAATCACTTTGTATACCAAGGTTACAATGAATCTACGATCACAAATAGAAATCTACATCCATTACTGAATGAAAAAAGTTGCGGTCTCTTCGAAAATATCAGAACAGAACAGAACAGAACAGAACAGATAATGTGATTAGTAGGTGTCCACATACATCCGGCGGATCGCTGTGAAAACATTTTCATGATCACATACCAGCAGCACTGTAAATTTAAGTTATATCCAGCTTTTTATGTTATACACCAGAACTTTCTGTAATACTTTTGTAACTAACACTGACTGGAATATCTCTGTCAGTTAAGTAACTTGGAAGATTTGCTCGATTTTTGCCCGTGTGTATGTCCGAATTTTCTTCTCTTTTCCTAGAATTTCAAAATGAAGAAAAATGTTTTATAGCATTACAATAGTGATGTTGAAATAGACAAGCTACAATTTTTAATCACTTTCACATTACTTTTTTTAAATCTACATTTTTACATATTTTGTTATATTTTTAAGTAGCTATTTCAAAGCTACATGCCTCGCGTTTCCCTAAGGAACGAAACTTACAATAGTATTTAAAACAAAGATATCAATATCGGTAAAGATTATTTCGCTACGTCTTACCTAAGTTTGTCATGTATGGCTTGTTTAAGTTCCTTTCTCCGAGTTTCATTTATTGGGTAAGCCCACAGTGCTACCAGCGCTATGAGAGTAAATATAACAGGACCGGGTACCACCAACATCTGCAAAGCTAATGCCACGGATGCCGGTTGATTACATTCCCCAGTCTCGTAGCCACCAAATCTGAAAATAAAATCAACGCGTCAATGCAAGTTCCCCCTCGACAATGCGGCCAAGATTGGTTAAGAAGGATTAGGCCGTGCCATCATTCATGGTCGTTTGGGCCAGGTAACCATGACAGGGATGTTATGATCATTTTTGCCGTGTAATAATGACATGACTGTTATGGTCATTGAGGCCGTGTGGGCAATTATTACAGCTTAGTTATATTCGTTGAGGCAGTCCGGGCAGTCATGACATCGCGGTTATGGTCGTTGAGACAGTACGGGCAGTGATGACAGCGCGGTTATGGCCGTTGAGACAGTACGGGCAGTTATGACAGCGCTGTTATGGTCGTTGAGGCCGTCCGAGCAATCATGACAGCGCGGTTATGGCCGTTGAGACAGTACGGGCAGTCATGACAGCGCGGTTATGACCGTTGAGACAGTACGGGCAGTCATGACAGCGCGGTTATGGTCATTGAGACAGTGCGGGCAGTCATGACAGCGCGGTTGTGGCCGTTGAGACAGTACGGGCAGTCATGAATGCGCGGTTATGGTCGTTGGGGCTATGCAGGCAATTATGTTATTGAGGTTGGAAACGTACGGACAATCAATGGACAACGCGGTAAAGGTTGTTCACGCTGTAGGGACAATCGTGCCCTGTCGCTGAGACCTCGCAGGCAATTATTACAGCAAAGTTAAGGTTGTTAGGGTAGCACATAGAGGTCGCGCGGACAGTCAAGACAGCGCGGTTACTGAGGTTAATGTGGTAATGCGGGCAATTATGATAGCGCGGTTGAGGTTCTGGAAAGCATGTGGGCAGTCATGACAGCGTGGTTAAGATCGCCGAAAGCGATTAGATATCAATACTAAGATACAATGTATGTTTTTTTGGAATCAAAGAAAGTACAAGAATACGACAGTAAGCAGTTTTTCTTTTCAATTTTCTTTCCTTATCAAGTGTCTCGTGGAATACTGATTAATCCATTAGAAAAAGTCATAACCATCATCATCATCTTCTTCAAAAAAAGAATTAACACGATCCTACATCAACAACAATAGACATGAAAATCTTTCTCATCATCATCATCATCATCATTCTCATCACCTTCATCACCACCAAAACAACATTATAGCAACAACAACAAATATGAAAATCTTACTTACGCTAAAACCGCTTGAGATACACCAAGACCTACTCCCACTGCAAGTTTACTAAAGAACACATAAAATGAATAGAAGATAGATTCCTTCCTTGTCCCATATTTCAGAACAAATTCGTCTATGACATCTGGTAACATCGACCTGGAAAATTTATACATATTTCGTCAAAGTTCTATAGACAGAACTGAATAGGCAATTTATCCATTTAAGAATACTCTTTGCACATGTATAACAAGCAATCTAGAATATACATTCCTTTGTTTTGCTAATACAAGTAGGCCTAAGACTTTTTCAAGTGTGAAGCAAGGAAATTGTAGAATCATGATCAAGAATGGTAATTTTCTTCTTTTATTGTTGAACATGATGTCGTCTCCTACAGATATCGAAGCAATTTACGTACAACTCCATCTCTGATTAGAATCCAAACAGCTTCTAAGGTAACACCAGCTATTTGCAAAACACATATGCCCCCATGATGGCCTGTCGGAGGCAAGCTGGTAGGTAATTTTGTATTTTGTGACCTTTGACCAGATGACCTCAAAAACAAGAGGATTCATCTGCTGACTACAGACAACCGTATCCTATGAAGACATAAAGTTAAAGCATTCTTTAATTATTGAGCAGAAACTGTTTTCAGATTAAACGTCACTGTGACCTTGTCATTTTATATTGACCAAGCATTCTTTGGTTATTAATCAGCAACCAAATAGTCTACCGACCGTCGGACCAACGGCGACGCAGTTTTGAGGACATATGAACCTAACTTTGTCTCTACTGACTCATCTACTGATCACAGGCGATCATTCTATGAAGATCTACGACTGTAAGCCAAATCGTTCTACAGTTATTGAGCGGTTACCTTTTTTGTCTCGACGTCACTGCCATTTTGACCTCTGACCTATCCAGGAATGATTCAAAATGACAGCTTTCGATAGAAAGTACGGCTAAAGAACATCTGCCGAGGGAGAGTCACATCCATTTCTTCCAAGCAGAAGGATAGTCTTAATGGTTTCCCTCGTCACAAAAATTGGGGACCCTTTCATAATCATAATACAAACAGGCTAAATCATGTCCAGTGCCTAGATTCCCCTACTTACCACGGTAAAAGTAAGGCTACTGATATGCCAAGGCCAGCAACAACAACTACTGGATAATAAACATACACTTCTCCTTCTGGTATATACAGCTGAACAATCAACACTGGCACAAAAACCTAGAGTCAAAAGCCAAGAGTATTCAGTTAAAACTTGATAGGTAAAAACAGTTTATTCATATTTCTCGGAGTAATTACAATTACTAGTAATGCATTACACATTGATCAGTAGGTAAAACGGTTTGCCTGAGGTCCGACTACAGTTTTGACTATAAACCGGAAAGTCATTCTGTATATCAAATGACATCAGAGTTAAATTTAAATGTTTTTTCTCAAGCTGTGACTTTAGCAAGCAAATAATTAACGTAATAACTATACGTATCAACAAAGAACAAATAAAAAAAAAAAAAGTGTTTTTACACGAATTAGCATACGATTAAAATTCGCTATTTTTTATAACTATTATTAGCAAATATTTTATGATATGATATATAGTAACATACGATCATCCCGGTAGCAAATGTTGACTTTTTGCCGAACTTGACTATACATTTTTGCCAAAATGGCATGGCTAATATTGTTGACACCTGAAATATACAATGATCTAGACGTTACTCAGGTGAAGAAATAGTAAATAGATCGAGTTCAACATGAGTGGCATGAATTTTCTCCCAAACTTTAATTTTCATGACTTTAGAATAATTTACTGTAAGTGATATGTTTATTGTGTTATCAGCAGCTTCTTTAAACCTTTTCTCTGCTAAATTTCTGAAATGGACTGGTCCATCATTCAATTTGGGCAGCACCACTTATTATTCAAATATTCAAACATTAATATTCAAAGGGGTGTTCACTGACAATTTACTGTCTAAATAGCGAACAGTACACATTATGATCAGTCTGGTTGGATGTGCAGGTTGATCTTGGTCTGCAATGGTAGCAAAGACAAAATCACTAGGACCGCCAGTAGGCTATAGGTTAATACTGCCAACGGACGAAAATTATTACGAGTAACCTAAAATTCAGCTGTTGACGTGAGCACAACTTACCAGTAAAACTAATATAAAATATGAGAAGTCGTCCCCCATTTTCAAAGTATGTGTGCAAAATAAAGCCAGGTTTCCTTGTACAATCTGAAACCGAAAAAGAAAAGTTTTGAAATACGTTTTACGTATTGGAGCATTCTTAAACATACTAAATCAAATGATAATAAAAGAATGACACGGATTTCCTCACTGATATTTTAGTATAGGATAGACAACGAGTGCCGTTGTCTACGGGATATATACAACGAGCAAAGCGAGTTGTATATATCCCGTAGACAACGGCACGAGTTGTCTATCCGATTTAGACCACCAAGCGTTCTATAGAAATTAGGATTAACGTGTTTTTATAAGAGTGATATTATCTTTGTACCGTTAGCGCTTATTTGTCAGTAGGGCATATGAAAGAATGCAGGTTATTTGTATAAATTCAGTTTTACTCAAATACCGGTTTTACTAAGATTTAACGTTCATTAACACTTTGAGTCATCTGCAGTCACAAATGCTAAACAGTTAAATATGGATTTCTCAAAAATACTCAAAACTGAACTGCATGCTGAACAATTAGTTTTTGTGAGGAGCATGTTGGCGAAACACGATGACAGATACGTTGATTCAAGAAGATAGCCAGGTTCCGAAACTACAAAAAAAGGCTGACAGCAAATCGGAGGTAAACATGTTGGATAAAAAAAATATTGTTGTTTGAAGTAATCTGGTATTTTAAGTATGGACTAGTGCTTACTGGTAATATACATAATCACATACAAATTATCAGATTCTATTAGAAATCACTTTTCAACAATCGGTGTAAAGTGACAAAATAATTATGGTTATATTAATTTTTTGTTCTTATTTAAACAGAAACCAGTGACGGTGTTTATTTATCTATTTATTTAGTAAGTTAGTTAGATAGTTATTTAGTTATTTTTTTTTATTTATTCATTCTGTTTATCAGGATATAGTTTGTGTTCGTAGGACTACGAACACCTTTTACTATATCGTGCCCTTCTTGTAAGAATGATGTAGTTGTTCTACTTTCTAACTGGGCCAAGTTGTTCGAAACTTTAACGGGCTGTAATTTAGGTTAGTTTAGTTTATACTAATTTGTTTTAGCTCGATTGTGATTAAAGCTTTAAGCTTATTGTAACCACTCTCGAGTTCGTTTCCTATGAAAACCAGTACTGGGGTCATATGAGAAGTCATGGTCGTGACCCCAATGATGCTCGAACCCACGACCACTGCATTAAGCTGTTAAACAACCGCCTGCTAAATTTCTATTCAAGATACTGGTCTTGGTGGGTAGGAAACACTATGTATTATGTTTTAATTTTACTGTAAAGATGATTTAGTGTTTATAATCCTTAACAAGTACATTTGATTTTCTAAGTTTTCTAACTGCCGAAGTCTACTGATAAAGTTAATCGACCGTTAACTCAATCGCCTGTAAGGATCGTGCTGACATGTCTATTTTATAACAAGTGAACATAAAAAGTTACAACTGCTGGAAACGTTTCAGTGAATGTGTAAATTACGTTTTTACCCAATTGGTTCTACACTACAAATATGTAGTTTATTGTAATTCAACTTTATTGATATCCAATTTCATGGGGTCATTTTTACGATATTAATATTTAGACGTTGTCAACTGAATTTTCCTCCAAGTCAGTCATATTTTTTATCCCATTGATAACTGGTGAGAATATTGCAAGGTCATTTAACTCCGGCGTTAGCCTGTATTGTTAGATTGTAAATTGGCACGAAATTCACGCGTTTTTTGCCCAAGTTTCCCCCGATATATATACAACGCTACTGTTGTATATGAAATATAGACGGGTACAAGTCTGCTTTGCGATTGGCTATTTACGGATTATCGTGGTCTAATTTTCAGAAAGAGTTGACGTTACTATAGAGTTTATAACCCTGTATTGATACATAATTACATGTTTAGCGTAATACTGATTGTTGAACCAGTTTTCAACACGGCACAAATGCCGTTAGTCTAGTATTCATGACGACTGCAACAAAGTGCCATACCACTCGTATCACCAAATCTCAATTTAACTGAATCCGCAAAACTGTACGGTGCCCCGATGTGACAAGTTGCGTTTTTCATGCAATGGCGAAGAATGCATACTTATATGATGGATAACAGTTAAAAAGTCAGAACTATTGGCCCTCAGTCTGAAGGAGAAGAGTATGATGGTAATGGTATGTATACACTTAATAAACGACTTGCTGGTCAACAGTCAAAACAATTTGCCCGAGGTCCGAATGAACGTAAAGCCATTCAGAAGCGTTTTACATGGCATCACTGATAAATTTATAAGTTTTTCTCTCATCTTTTTTTTCAGTTTAGACCAGCAAACCTGTGTTTGAGCTATTGACCGGTCAACAGTACGATTTATGAACCGCCGACTTATATAATGAGAGTTATGCAATATAAACTTTATGATTAACAAGATCACAATTATAATAATTAAAAGTATATACGAAATCCTATATCGTAACGTCTACAAACTGACACACTCCTTCATGTTTCGACTTCCAGTTGCTAGTAGAACAAGAGGGCCAAGATGGCCCTAGGTCGCTCACCTGAGAAACACACCATAACACTACATAACAGTGTAAACATGTTTGACCTAGTGATTTCATGGAAAAAAAAATATTCTGACCAATTATCATTAAAATTGGAGCAAAACTCTTGAGTATAAGTAAGTATTTTCTTTAATTTGACCTAGTGACCTAGTTTTTGACCCCAGATGATCCATATTCGAACTTGACCTAGATTTCATCAAGGGTATCATTCTGACCAAATTTCATGAAGATCAATTGCAAAATACAGCCTCTATCGCATACACAAGGTTTTTCTTTGATTTGACCTAGTGACTTAGTTTTTGACCCCAGACTACTCATAATCGAACTTGACCTAGATTTCATCAAGGCAACCATTCTGACCATATTTTATGAAAATCCAGTGTAAAATGCAGCCCCTATTGCATACACAAGGTTTTTCCTTGATTTGACCTAGTGACCTAGTTTTTAACCCCAGATGACCCATATTCGAACTTGACCTAGATTTTATCAAGGCTATCATTCTGACAAAATTTCATGAAGATCAGTTGGAAAAAAAATAGCCTCTATCGCATACACAAGGTTTTCCTTTGATTTGACCTAGTGACCTACTTTTTGACCCAGATGACCCATATTCATAACTGACCTAGATTTCATCAAGGCAATCATTTTGACCAAATTTCATGAAGATCAATTGAAAAATACAGCCTCTATTGCATACAGAATGGTTTTCTTTGATTTGACTTAGTGACCTACTTTTAGACCCAAGATGACCCATAATCAAACTTAACGTAGATTTTATCAAGGCAATCATTTTGACCAAATTTCATGAAGATCAATTGAAAAATACAGCCTCTATCGCATACTCAAGGTTTTTCTTTGATTTGACCTAGTGACCTACTTTTTGACCCAAGATTTTCAAATTCCGCCTACATTTTATTAAGGTTATCATTTTGACTTAATTTCAGGAAGATCAATTGAAAAATACAGCCTCTATCGCATATACAAGCTTTTTCTTTGATTTGACCTAGTGACCTACTTTTGACCCCAGATAACCATATTCAATCTTGACCTAGATTTCATCAAGGCAATCATTCTGACCAAAATTCATGAAGATTAATTGAAAAATACAGCCTCTATCGCATACACAAGGTTTTTCTTTGATTTGACCTACTGACCTAGTTTTTAAACCCAGATAACCCATTTTCAAATTCGACCTAGATTTCATCAAGGTAATCATTCTGACTAAAATTCATGAAGATTAATTGAAAAATACAGCCTCTATCGCATACACAAGGTTTTGATTTGATTTGACCTACTGACCTAGTTTTTGACTCCAGACGACCCATTTTCGAATTCGGCCTAGATTTTATTAAAGTAATTATTCTGACCAAATGTCATGAAGATCAGTTGAAAAGTACAGCCTCTATCGCATACACAAGCTAAATATTGACAGACGACAGACGGACACCGGACATCGAGCGATCAGAAAAACTCACCTGAGCTAAAAATTAAATGATTCATACCGTCTGGGTAGCATTTATTTATAATATGTATAAGGTAGCTCTCTTATACGTTAGTCTAGCAGTAGAACATTGATATACATGTATATTCATGAATTATCACGTTGAACAATAATGACTGATGATATATTATATTTTATTACCATTTAGGCTATATATTTATTTTAGAAATGTAGATACATGATCATGCATAGAGGTTTGACCTTTTAAATGTTATGGAATAATGAAAAGTGGAATTACCGCGATGGCGAGTGACAAAAACAAGAATGAAGTACTCAGCAACACATATGGTCGGAACGTCAGAACTTGCTTGGCTCCAGAGAAAAATCCAACAGAGTCGACAGTTGTGAATCCTGAAGACAGCAGGATAAAACGATCCAAAATATTATTTAAAAAGAGCCGACTGAAGTAAGCCGTGCGTTCATTTACCATGGCCTATATAAAAAGTTGTTCGTAACTTTTGTGAAAACATGTGCTTACAAAATTTTATTTCAACAGAAATCAAAATGTTACGCTTTCTGATAATTGCAACTATGACAAAAACTGAAACGTATTCTTATTGTACAAATGTTAATTCGTTAAGTCTAAACACAAGGACTTTGGCTGAAGCATTTGGCTTGTCGGTCTTACAAGCATGTTCATTTGTAATGTTGCACACTTGAAATAAATATAAAAAAGTAGTCCGATATTATTCTGTTGAGCAAAGTAAACTACGAACGCTTGAAGTCCAGACGGATATGATATAAAGATAGTAATAATAATGATGATACAGCCATGCTTGGGCAACATTCCAATACGTGCAAAATTCGACATAATTATATGCTATTAAAGCTTACCATGTTTTTCTTTCGATCCGAAGAAAACTGTAAATGCACAAATCATGTAGGCACTCACAACAATTACCGCCCCCAAAATATAGGCGCCTTTCTATAATACAAAATAAAGTCAACATATACTCAAATGAAAGCTCTGAAGTCGTACTGTGCGCAAACATTTCTTCATGATGATAATTTAATTTCTCACTGGATTTTTTTTTATAAATCATTATACTAAAGTATCAGTTGGCATGCATTTAATGAAATGTCGATTATGTCTACAAAACATTTCTAACACCACTCTTGTTTTTTGTTGTTGTTGTTATCTTAACTAAGATTCAACGAAAATTAGACTTCATTGTAATATAAATAAACATATCATGATGTATACCACCTACACTTAGTTCATTTATGAATATTACAGTTACGACAGCAGGCATCTACGATCACATGATAGTCATACATTTATTAATGCTCGAACTGAGTTAGTGTGCACTAGTTACTTGGTTTCTGTTTGCAATACTTACGAATCTGTTTCTCAAGCATTCGTCTACAAATAAGACAGACAGTTATGTATAGTAACACAATGTAGTTAACGAACTAAATGAAAAGTTAATACAAAAAAACTGGCCAACCAACCTCTTTGGGAAAAATGATTTTACCTCGTTTTCAATTTGGTCGTCGGAGACTTCTCCATTGTCGGCACAGTCTCCAGTCTTTCTATATTTACCGACCAATTGTCCTTCAACAACAACTGCTAGCAACACACCAAACGCCTCAGACACCATTCCTGTAATGATAGTGGAATACCTGAATGCTATATGGTGGCTGATTTCTGCCATTTCGTTTGTTCGTGTCGGCGAGGCGAAATGGCGAAGTAACGTAAACACGAAAGGTCGAAATAATGCTTATTTGTTCGTGTCGGTGGGTCGAGATGTCGAAGACACGAAAACACGAAAGGTCGAAAACTGCTTATCTGTCGTGTGTTCGCCTTTCAACTTTCGAGGCGAACACACGACGACACGAAATAATGAAGGCGAAATAACGAAAATTCAAGGTCGAACACACGAACTTTCGAATCTTTCACTTTTCGTGTCGACGGGTGTTAAAACTTCGTGTTGTCGCCCTTCGTTTGTCGGAAGGCGAACACACGACAAATAAGCAGTTTTCGTGTTTTTGTGTCTTCGACCCGCCGACACGAACACACGACAAATGTGCAATTTCGTCCTTTCGTGTATTCGCCTTCCGGTAGACATGCGCATAACAATTACACAAAAGTCATATGCTGCTGAAATGAAATTTGCTATAAACAATGTCCGTAGAGGGAAGAGTTACATCCTTACTTGGTAATACGACCGCTGATAATATCCTTAAATTTTCTCTCAGCAGAATTAGATTTTTATGACGGACTTTTTCATAACTTCTTATACATTTATTTTGTGTGCAACCTACACGAAACATTTGTCGTGTGTTCGTGTCGGCGGGTCAAAGTAACGAAAGGTCGAAAACAGCTCAATTGTCGTGTGTTCGCCTTTCGCCTTTCGAGGCGAATACACGAAGACACGACAAAAGAAGGGCGACAACACGAAGTTTTAATACCCGCCGACACGAAAAGTGATTAATACAAAAGTTCGTGTGTTCGCCTCTGAAATTTCGTTATTTCGCCTTCAATGTTTCGTTACTTCGTGTATTCGCTTCGAAAGTCGAAAGGCAAACACACGAGAAATAAGCATTATTTCGACCTTTCGTGTTTTCGTTACTTCGGTGTTTCGCCTCGCCGACACGAACACACGATATGGCAGAAATCAGCCACCATGGTGGCTGATTTTGTTTAAGGTATCCGATCCACAAATAAACAAGTTTTATATAGCAATGCTATTAAAATATATCGAATATTGATGCCTGGTAAGCTAATAAAATGTTGGTATCATTTGAAAGTGAATTGTCTACTGAAAAAAAAATTATATGACAAAAATATGTCACATAGTATAGAAATTCTATTTTTTTACTTTATAGTTTTCAGTGATACTTCAATAGAAATCCAGTTATTACAGCGTAAGATTTACCATTTTGCGGTCAAAAACAGGACTGTAGATCTAGTAATTTGTGCATATTATTTATGGTCATCTTATTTTCTAATTCTTGTTCAGCAGGCACAACTTTTTAATGATACCAAAAAACATGGGGTCACCTGAGGCATCAAAATTTACCTATTTGTGGATCGGATACCATAAATATGAGTGTAGTTGTGCTACCATTTCGCTTTTACCAAATTAAATGACAATAGCATAGTTTGATCATACAGCCTACATTAAATTATAGATATCATCTTCAACTTGAAAAAAAAAATCTAAAACTGATCGTGCAGTCGTTAGTGAACGTTATGTAAATATTAGAAAGGATCCTGTATTGTGTATAGAGAAAGTGAATTTTCCATACTATATTTATATTCACTTACTGTAAGCTGTGACGGAATCCCTGTCTTTTTGTGAATTAGTGACCGTCATTGTCATAGAAGTATATGGTACGTGTAGACCCTTAAATAGATTTGAAATAAGTTCTCCACTGTAATTTAAACTGCGACGATAAAATTCAAATTTTCCAAAATGTTAAAAACAATATTCCAAAAGAGTATTTTTTCAGTCCGCATTAACTTTCAAAAGACTGTTATTTTCATAGTCAATTATTTAAAGTCATCAATCAAACATTACTGGAAATCAAGATATAATAATATTACCACTCAATCTTAAAGTATAGACATAGGTCAACGTGTTTGTGATTATTCCCAAAAAATCTTTGAACAGTTTTAAAACGTTTTTTGTTTTGAAATGATAAATACAAAAGTTTGAATGTTATTTTTTATCAAAACTATTTCACAGCAGATTTTATTTCTTTCGCCAATGGAGTTCAGATACGCATTTTATATTGCGTTTTCTAGTAAATACAGATACCAATATGTGAATGGTATCTTTAATTCTATTACTTAAAATGTCTCTGAAGCGCCACAATATCTCTATCATTGTTAGGACATTTTTCAATGTTTTATAAGCTTATTTAAAATATCATAACGCAACATTATAACATGAAAAGGGAATGGTCACTTACCGACAATAACATCTGAAACCCGCAGTAGAAACAGAAATACCAAACGAATTTTCCAGCATCTGAAATATCTGGCACATACCACAGGCAAAAGTATGCCCCGCATGCAAATGGTGCTGACAGTAATATCCTGGTGAATAATGAACAGTTGATATCTATATTTGTCTTAGATCTTGTACAAACTGTATCTGTTTTGCACACAAAACAAGCTTTCAAACCAGTCCAAATCGGATACAGTACAAGTGACATTGGATCAATTGTTTATGTTTTATACTTGTTTCTATCTAAGACGTGAGTAACGATTCTTTCCTGAGGGCAAGTGTGGGCTTGACTAGCTGTAAACTAGATAAAACCTCCAAGAAACAAGCTAATATTGTAATATTGACATTTGTTTTGCTGCGGATTCCTGCTTACAAGTTTATGTGCCATGTCCTTGGTGTATTCAAGGCCAACATGTTAAATGGTAATAAATATTAAAATAGATCTAGTGGTGATTTCAGAGAAAGTTTCATTAAAAGTGAAGTCGACGTAAAAGATTTTACTGAAAATGTTGTCAGAAGAGACCTTTTCACTAGAGATTATGTAGCCTTATTACAGAAACACCAGCCACGAAGATCTTACCATGGTCTAAACTTTCCAAATCTGGAATCAGTTTTGTGCACGAGATATCCGCACGTTGGGTCTGTGATGGCGTCCCAAGCCTTGCCAGCAAACAGAATAACAGATGCATACTCTGGTGGTATCTGGAAATAAGATATCATATGTACATGGGTTTAAAGATATTTATGTGTTTAAACATTTACCGGCGCATTTAGTTCCATATTGTCAATTCATCATATGAACTCAAATGATACAGAAGATAAATCGGAACATATTTTCACGTGAGTATCATATGCGCAGATGTTGCTAATGTGTTGACGATTTTTGACACATCTTCAAGTATATGTTATAAACCTACCTTTGCAACTTCCAGAAGAAATATCGATATAAAGAAATTGATGACTGTATTAGTCGTCTGGTAAGGAGCGCCACCTACGGCGAAACATATTTTCCTCCAAACTGGAAGTGGTTTAACTGCCTCATCACTAACTACGGACTGGTCGATTTCCACCAATGGGTTTTTGTCGTCATCATCTGCAGTGTCAGCCTAGACAAAAAGATCGAACTGATTCATAGTCTGTAAGACAACCCTTCCGAAGCATAGAACTCAACCAATGGTAGACACGGTTTGACTGAGTCTATTCATGAAAGGTAATTAAATGTGCAACACCCCTCACTAACCCCCCCCCCCCCCCCCCCCCCCCCCCACACACACACACTCCCCCTTCCCAAGCACCGTTTTAAGCGGAACTCCATTACTATAAAAAGAAACACGGAATGTAATCAATGGTCCCAAAAGCTTAAGCGGAATTCTTTAAAGAAATAAAGTAAAATTAAATAGGCTTCATCATTGAAAAGGTCGAGAAAACATAACAACACTGAACGGTCTCTTTTATAAATTTAAGGATTACCTATTATTGATTCAGTCGATGTGCAAGATCCATGCGTCTAAAAGTATTACAATGTGGAAATATCGGCCCTCCCAAAAGGAAAAGACAATATGGTTCATAAGAAACATCGTATATTTTAAGCAAATTATGCAATGAAGGGAACGCAAATGTCTTAAATGACTGGTATTCTATTCAACTGACCTTTGTAAATTATTATACATTTTTCTTCCATTCGAAATGCTGATCAATACCCAATTATCAACAAAATTTTGTATTCTACATTTTTTTTCATATTGCTGTATCACAATAATTAGAAAACGCCCTGTATAAATGAACTTAAATCGCGTAAACAAAGTAAAAGTATAAAGAGAAAAACTATATAAGTTTTCTTTCGTTCTAATCCCTTTCGTATTTGTAATGTTTTCCTATTTGTGAAATATAATTGTAATGCCATTTTCGAAATAAATACATGTATGCTTAAATTAAAGTAAACCTCACAGTCTGAAATGTTCACTTACCGATTCATAATGAGCAGCCATTTCTTTTTCAGAATTCCATGCTTGTAATATTCATTTTTTTCTAACTGATACAAATTTATACTTCCGTAATAATGTTGATGTACATGTATATAAATTGTGTTTGTAAATCTGTATTATTGTGTACATACACATGAACAATAATGAGGACTAAGTTTTTGATTATATATCGTAATTGTTATCATGTTCAAATAATCATTGCATACCTGTTGATAAACATCGGGCAAAACTGCATTTGTATCAATGCTGCTATCTAAACATATCGACATGTAATAAAGAAGTTTCAGTGCGGTTGAATTTAGAAAATGGGGGTTTCATTTTTTCCCAGTTACAGTCAAACTTGTGTGTTAAACGCACTTGTGAACTGAGAGGACCAGTAGCCCTACTTGCACTCCTATGTGGACCGTAAACTGGTCCACCAAGTATGTCGTTCTCTCAAAATAAAGTGGTTACCTATTTATTTACATGTATACTTTGACATGTAAATAAAGACCATTATGACAATAGAAACAACCGTCTGTCCATCCCGCACGTGCTCCTCGTACACAGGTTAGACTGTACACAATGTCCAAAGAGGTTTTCCGTATATATGCTGATGAAAGGATTTTTTACAATTTAACATTGAATATAAGCTACATACATATTTTTATGTGAAAGGCATGCAAACTTACAATTATTATTATTAAGTGTTTATATACACGCTCTGACCCTATCAAAGTTCACTGACGTGCAGTCATAAAATGATATATTAAGCCGTTCATAAAAAGACTAATTCAGAAGTGTTTTTTTGTGTGTAGTTTTGAAAGTTGACTTTGAAAAATACAACGGGAAAACCCTGGTTTAAAGCAATGCTTCTTGTCCATCGATTTTTGAAAAGCTGCACGTAAAAAATACATTGTGCTGAGACAACTGCATAGTCTTGAACGGTTACATTCCTCAACAAGCTGTAGTTTGTATCTTTCATTATGAAGTCATTCATGCCAATTTGCAAACACGCGGCTTGAATTCTGGACCAAGTCGTGCAAATCCCACAGTGCAGTTACAGCTACACGGTATCACTATGATGAACAAAAGCCATTTTATAGTTAACAAGTATAAACATCCAGCTACAAGATATTTTCAAATTTTTGACACTATCTCACTGGTTTATTGTGCTAGGTTACGAAATAGATCTACCTATAAAGTGAACCATTTAGTTGGCATATACGGGGGTTGCTCATGATTACCCTCAGTTGTACTTGTTAAACTAAAGATCACTCAATGACCTTCTAACGAATTAAGTTACTGTTTTCACTTCGCGGCGTTTCTTCACCGCAAAACTTAACTTCAGTAGGTCAATAAATGATTTATCATCTATATACTTATGTTACAGATCACTTATTGACCTTCTGATGAACACAAATGAACTAAGTGATAAGGCTTTGTGATTGAAACAAAGTGAAAACACGTACAATCAGAACCGGAATAAACACTACCACTTAATAAAAGGACCTTCATAATTTTCTGTAATATCTTCTACCTATATACCAAGTTTCATGATAAAATATATCATCACAGTTGGATAGATGAATAGTGGGGCAACTAAAATACTGTTAGCAGTCTGGCTTCAGCAGAGTCTTTGATCTTAGACTGGTGTGATAGAAACACTATGCAAGTTGTGATGAGAAGTGGGGTTAAGAAGATAAGGGCCAGACAGAAATCACAAGCTCAAATAAATGACCTTTAGTAGTAACCTTGACCTACATCAAATATTGACCTGCAGTTATGACCTTGAACTTTGGATGGCAAAATCAGAACACAAGATTTCTGCAAGTCTTCTTGATGAGTGGACCATTCTTACAACGTTGTATAAATATTCTTCAAGGGATTTGTTAGATATTGACTGGACTGACATCCACGGCTCAAGCATTTTGACCTTAAGTTTGGCTGGTGCAATTACAAAATAGGGTTGGCACTATCTGAACTTGACATGTTTCAAAAGATTTGACTTAAATTCAATAAGTATCCTTCACGGGGCTTAGAAGATATGGACTTTACAAGAATATATGGTTCAATCTTTTGATTTTTGACTTTTAGTGGCGACCTTATAACCTTGGATTGGTACAATCTGAATAAAACCTTCTGCACATCGTTTTTGTGAGATTAGCATTCATCAACAGGTTTTTCCATAACAGTGTTTTGAAGATGGACACAACTGGACACAACAGCTGGCACAACTTGAAAAACATTTTCATAAATATTTTTCGAGGGATACAGACTGGAAACAAGTTGAGTGACATGAACTGAGGGATAAACATTGTGAAAACTATATCTCCCTGTCTTTGACGAAAAGAGTTCTAGGGTAGGACTTATTTTGTTTTGGCTAATGGTTGTGTAAAAATTTGAATTATTGCTCCTAAAACATGTAAAAGGTCCTAATATAATGTAAGATTATCTGGTCAGACATGATTCTCTGTTTTAATTGCTTCTAAGTCACAACAACACACTGCAGGTAATATAGATATTCAAGGTAGAGAAATTTCCAAGGTTCCGCTTTGGGCTTCATTTCAGACTGGTTCAAACCACCAACTTTCTGCAAGTCAAATGGATGGCTTCCACAAAAGGCTAAAATTCTTAAAAGTGCTCAAGTGGCAAGTGATTCAGAGTCGAAAACCCTTTAAACCTTTTCTTCCATGAAGGTCTCCTGAGAGGGTTTTGCACAACTTACATTGGAATTTGCCTTTATGTTTATTTTTTAAATGACTCTTTGAATTTCATTTAAAAGGGTGGCAAGAAAAAAAAAGAGAGAGTGTATCACATAACTAAAGCAAATTTTTAAAATCAATCAAAACAAGCCAATATTAGACGAAAGTTTTTTACATCAATCGATTTTTCTGTAAAAAATGAAAAAATACAAAAAATTTATTAATTGTCAAATACTTTGTCCCAAAAATTTAACCAAAATTTTAAATGCAAGTGAGGCAAAAAAAGGTCTAAATCTTTTAAAACTCGTCAACTGTTATGCATGTATTTAATAGGGAATCAGATTCCTGAAGTAATACATTTCACAGTAAGTTTAGAACATTTTCAAACCAGAGCCTAATATTCAATCTATAATGTAAAATCCTGAATTCTAATCTGGTAATACATGCTCTTTCCTATACAAGCCAACTGTGTTGGATGACTTAAAACTATAAATGTACGGAATTTTTTTTCATTTTTAAAAAAGCATACCCTTTTAATTCCTTGAAAGTTATAAAGAAAAACAGTCAAAAAAATTAAAAAAAAAAAACAAAGTATAATCATATGGCTTTTGGCAGTTTAAATTAAAATTTCCTGCAAAAAACAATAGTAAATTTTCACTAAAAATAAAAATAAAAAAAATGCAAGTAAAATTTTTAAAAATCACCCTTCTATGATCAAGATAAGCAAAGGAATTAAAAATATTTGAAATAAAAAAACAATGTACCCCCTTTAATATACATAAGGCCCCCAAATAAAAGGAAAAAAAAACACAGTACTGTGTTAATTGACCAAAAATTTAAAAAATTTGCTACAAAGACCAAACTTTTACAAGAAAACTAAGTTGTGAACTGGGCTTTTTTTGTTAATACAAAATTTTTATTATTTAAAGTATTTTATTAATATTTCAATGGGGTTTATACAAATACTGATGGTCACTGGAGGTAATTCCGCAGTGCTATCTGCCTATAAAATAGTATAAAAAGAGGGACATGGTTTTCCAACTTCCCGCACTGCTTTTTTGGGGCAAGTCAAGGGCCTAACTCTGGTTGGCTGTGTAAAATCCAAATTAAAAAAAACCGGGGGCCACAGTTTCACAGGGTAAATTAACAATCCTATGAGGGCTGGTGGCTTAGGTTAAAAAAACTTTTGGGGGTGCACGAACAAAAAAACAGATGTAATTTTCTCCCTAGAAAAATTCGGTGGGGTGGGGGAGGGGGGTTGGGGGACACAAAAATGCAATTTATATTATAAATAGTGACATCAAAAGTCAGTTCCTAACTGTGTGAAAGTATCTCCATAGTGAGAAAGCTCAATCATGGGAAAGCATTTTATAATTGTGTATAAACACATCTTTATTGTGATAACACAAATTAATGCAACTATTTTTCAATTGATATGCAATTTCAACAACTAGTGATGAATTAAACCCCCACAATACAGGCTTGTCACAGAAGTAAGCCAATGGCAAAGTCGTACCTCAAAATCAATAAGGGTCATCTGCTGGTAATGATCAACCTCCCTATTAAGTTTAGTGATCCTAGGCCCAAACATTCTCACTTTATCGTCCATCAATGGTTTAACTGTTCAAGGTCACTGTGACCTTGACCTTTGACCTACTGACCTCAAAACCAATAGGTGTCATCTGCTGGTCATAACCAACCTTCCTATCAACTTTCATATCATAGGCCCATGCGTTCTCAAGTTATCATCCTGAAATTTTTTAACTGTTCCAGATCACTGTGACCTTGACCTTTGACCTACTGACCTCAAAATAAATAAGGGTCATCTGCTGGTCATGACCAACCTCCCTATCAACTTTCGTGATCATAGGTCCAAGTGTTCTCAAGTTATCATCCGGAAACTGTTTAACTGTTCTAAGTTATTGTGACCTTGACCCTTGATCTACGGACCTTAAAGTCGAATTTAACCTGTAATTTATAATGTTACACCTGTGTACCAAAATTTATGATCCTAAGCCCATGCATTCTCAAGTTATCATCCGGAAACTGTTCAACTGTTCTGGTTCATTGTGACCTTGACCTTTGACTTCAAAGTCGTACTTGACCTGTATTTTATGATGTTACACTGTGTACCAAAATTTATGATCTTGGCCCAAGTGTTTTCAAGTTATCATCCTGAAACCGTTTTAACTGTTTTGGGGTCATTGTGACCTTGACCTTTGACCTAAAAGTCAAACCTGACCTGTATTTTATGACGTTACACCTGTGTACCAAAATTTATTTAAATCTGTCAAGCCTTTCAGGGGTTATTGTCTGGAAATCATGAAAACCAATGGACCAACAGACCGACAAACTCACTCCTATATACCCCCTCAAACTTTGTTTGTGGGGGTATAATAAAGTTATCTTGTCTCCTTTCAAAATTTTTTATGAATATTTAAACACTTGCACATTCAAGTCTTTGACTACTTTGTAGCAAGATACACATAAACAAGTACCCTGAAATTGTTGCCAAGTTATCCCTAACACAGCTAAAACCCAGTTGTGTAATTTCTTGTAAAATATGACAAACTTAAAACTGGGTAATGTATCAGACTCCAAATTTCGACACCTTTGTTGTCACCTTTTTTTGAGTAAAATATCACACTTCACAGTGGCTTAAATAAACTTAACAACTAACAGTAATTGTAACTTTAACTAGAATCTCTGCATTCTAGCACCATTTTTCTAAACCTCTGTGCTGACCCAGGTCTCGGTGTTGTGGGTTTTGCTGAGGGTGGAGGGGAAGGTATAACATGAACATCAGTGGCATCACCTGTCTTTCCTTTTGATAATGTTACAACAGCCTCCAGCTTGGGCTTTGAATGACTCTGTTCAGTGTTAGACACTTTTCTATTGTTATCTCCACTAATATGCTCATTATGTTTTGTGATGCCTGAACTTGCACGATATTGCCGTAAACTTGAGCTAGCACTTCCACTTCCTGATCGTCTAGTGTTAACTGAACTTTCATTTGTTGTTTCTGGTGATTTTAGTCTGTCATTAATTTGATGCAGATGACGATGATTTTGAATTCCCTGCTGAGGCAAAGTTTTAGGCTTGCCTGCAGAGTCTGTTCTGATTGGTCCAAATTTTGGAGGTTCTGGAGAAACAAAAGCTTTCATTGGTCCAGATTTCACTGGCACTGAAAGCCCTGTTGATTGACTTGATGGAGTTTTCAGTTTACTACTAGGAGTGACACCTGAACCAAGTTTCCTGTAATAACAATACATTATGTAAATTAGACATACTGGTAACACAAAACAAAGATCTTTGATTGGCTCCACATTTATCATTATATATTTTGGATATTTATACTAACATAGAAGACCATGCAGCACTCAGGCTCCAGCATTTATCATTAATATATTTTGGATATTTATAAAAACATAGAAGACCAGGCAGCAATGGCTCCAACATTTATCATAATATATTTTGGATATTTATACTAACGTGCACTGGCTTCAAGTCTGTATATATATCAATATTATTAGGGTTAAATTAGAAATTATACTAGCATAGAAAAACTACACAAAAGCACCAAGTCTGAAAGTGTATTTTAAATGAAAATGTGACATCACTTGATGTGATATTAGACATGAAAACCAAAGAAGTAGAAGATCATTTAGTTTTAGCTATTACTGACAGGAAAAGACATGACAGATTATTTCAGTCAAACCTATGCTCACGACAACCAGGTTGTGTACAGAGAACAACTGGATTCAAAGACCAAGAGTTTCAATAATTTCATATCTAATATTAACCTTTACAGTATATTTCAACCATCTGAACAGTGTACTTTTCTCTCTTGCAAGCACAGTTCTGTATATACCAATATTGACAAATTTTACTGAAATTTACAAACTTTTTTTGTACAGGAACTTTTATCTGATATCATTGATAAGTGTAGTACTACAGGGCAGTGTATTATGGCAACTTCATTCTTAAGCTCTAATTTCTCTCACAAAACCCAACTTACTTGATCATAGATGCCGGAGTAAATGCAGGTTTCAGTAGTGGTGGTGAAGACTGAGATGTCATATTGGACAATAAATCTTTCTCCAGGGTACTCCGTTCTTCCTTCAATTCTAGATTAGTGAATAGATTAATATATTTTTCAGTTTCAGTGAGTCACTATTTCATGTAAAACAAACAGGGTCTTGATAAAGAACTGCATTTATACTGTGAAAATGTTAGCTTCAGATATGACTGATTAATGAAACTAGTTTGGGACCACCCTAAAAGTTGGTCCAATACCTATCAAATTCTTTCATATCATGAAACCATCTAGCTGACTTTACAATTATCATTGCTTCAACACAGTGTTTGATGTGTCTTCATCTACAGGAACTGACAAAAAGTCACTGTTTTGTGTGACTACAAATTCAACAAGAGGGCTAAGTTGGCCCTAAATCACACACCTGAATACCATTGCTCTTTATAACAACCTAAAGATCCCCCAAGACCAAATTTAAATACACCAGGGTCAAACACATCTTCAAGGGTTCTAGAAACATCAGTTTTCCACTTTGACATAGTCTTGTATGCAACTACTGTAAAATCATTTAATTTCGTGGGCATGAAATTTCATGGTTTTGGTCAAAATGGCAGTTTCATGGGGATATGAATTTGTGGATTTCAACTTTTCCACATAAAATGAATGGGAATTTTGCTTGTTCATTTGGATTAAATTTTGTGGATTGACTCAACCACGAAATCCACAAAAATGAGTCCCCAACGAATATTAATGATTTCACAGTATTGTCCTGTTTAGGTGAATGCTTGTGCAAAGTTATCTGAATATACATCCATGCAAAAAGAATGTTTTAAACGGACAAGAAATGTCTCTGTGAATGTGAATACTGTTGACATTTTCTGGTTTGATGATTTTCAGAAGTTATGGCCCTTGATTCATAGATTTTATGATGTTTTGTCCACTTCTCTTCTATTGTTAGGCAGATTTCCACCAAACCTTACAGAAGTTATCAGTGCCAAGCCTAGTTGTACATATTGTTGGCATATTCTGGTTCAGTGATTTTCAACAGAGTTATGGCCATTAATTTGACATATTTTACCTAGTTTGGGCAAGTGCTCATTGACAAGTACAACCTGGAGGAATTACAGTGAACTTCATATAGGTGATCACTGCCGAGCCTAGTTGTGCATATCTCGTGCATGTTCTGGCTCAGCATTTTTTCAGCAGAGTTACGGCCCTTTATTCATCAAAATTTATGATGTTTTAGTGATTTCTCTTTCATGATAGGATGGATTTCTACCTAACTTTACAGGAGTGATCAGTGCAATGTCCTATGATGCATATTTTCAGCATACTCTGGCTCACTGATTTTCAGGAGAGTTATGTGAGGAAGTTGTCAAGGTACTTGAAGAGACCAGGTTAGTACTGGTAAGAAATACAACACTGATAAGTCAACTGACAACTGTATATAAATAAAATATTAAATGGTGTAATAATGTGATCTCTTTAAAAATGATCATAATAATGTTGAATTGTTTCAAAATGAATGTACCTGAAAGAGTAGGCTCCCTTGATAGAGTACCAGTCGATTCAGCTCTAAACGTGGCTTCATCATCTAGACAACTTTGCAGGAAATTAATATCCCGTAATAACGTCTCAATTTCTTCCTCCATAGTGCTCCTGAAACATGCAAGTAATGCATAAATCTTGTACATTCTTGAAAGACTTTAACTAGTTTTGCTGCATTTCTTCCATTATATATTTTAGTTTTAGACAAATCATCCATGTCATTTACAAATGATCTTAATCAAAGGGTAACTGTGGTTATTATAAATAATAAACAACAGTTCAGTAAATAAGTAAATGTTTTCAAACTTCCAAAAGTGCAGTGGTCATAGTGATATAAAAATTTAATATAAAGTATATATTTCACTTCGCATTAACTATTTATCATATATAGTTACATGACAAACATAAGTTCACAAATTGACTTTTTCCATGTAATTTACATAATAACAGTAAATACTACAGCGATTTCTATATTTTACCAGTATTCAGAAAATCACATGTATATTAATTTTTCTATCTATACAAATAGCTTTATGTTACTATCTGTAAAAAAACACAACAAATTCTGATATGCTGATATTCTATCAATACAAAATGGTAAACTGAAGGAAATATTAATGAAATTATTCTTTGAAACAACACTTCAATCCAAAGGTGTATCAGTCTGAAGTGTGTGTCATATTTCATAGTACTTTGATGAAACATACTTTAATTAAGAAAATTTATATAACAGAACCATGTTTTAATATATTTAAACACGATGAAGAGGTTATACCCCTGTAGATTCGTTTCATGAGGGTGTAGCTCGTGAATTTTCTACCTGGCATAAAACAAAATTGGATGTTTAGATATATTAAAACATGCTTCTACTATTATATACTATTTAGATTTTCATATGTCATTGTGTAAACAAAAACGAATAGGGAAGTATAAACAATATGTCAATCTGAAAATGTTTAAAACTATTAGTTATTAAACACAGCTAAGACATAACACTTTCAGTGGAATAACTTACATACTACACAGACATCTAGTGAAATTATTCTGCCTAATTTTTCATATCAGAGCAGTATGTAATCTTGAAAGAATACATGTTACGAAAGTCTGATAAATGACTGTTTTACAGAAGGTAGAATTGCAAGAAAGTCTATGAGAAACTTTGTGTGATGAGTGTCATCACTTTGAAATCTATAGCCTTGCGGAACAAGGTTTTCATGCAGAACAAATGAGCCACACCATTAGAAAACCAACATAGTGCATTTGCGACCAGCATGGATCCAGACCAGCCTGCGCATCTGCGCAGTCTGGTCAGGATCCATGCTGTTCACTAACAGTTTCTCTAATTACAATAGGCTTTTGAAAGCGAACAGCATGGATCCTGACTGGACTGTGCGGATGCGCAGGCTGGTCTGGATCCATGCAGGTCGCAAATGCACTATGTTGGTTTTCTCATGGTGTGGCTCAAATATTCTCCTGAAAGAGGAATAAATTAAGATAGAATAAAAAACAAAAATTACACCAGTCAGTTCCTCTCTAACTAACCAGAATGCATAACTAACCTTAAGTGTGCCACTACCTCATCAAACTTGAGAATGTTGAGTTTTTCATTCATAGCTTCTACCTCTTCACTCAGAATAGACGCTTCGGATGTCCTGAAAAGAAATGTTACCCAATTTTTCCTCCATCTGGTATGCTATTACGTTGTTAATCAAGTATTTTTGTATTCATGCAATGTGAGTTTATTATCACTATCTGACCTACGATCCAGTTTGTTTAATCTATGCAGTTCAACAAGTTCAACAAAGTTCAGTTCATTAAATCTGACACTTCATCAATACCAGTTATCTATCATGATTTATAGCATGTTTGATACATACACATGCATTCTGATGTTATGTGCAGAGAAAACATAAACTATCAAAACTATATCCTTAATTAGGACTGATATAATTATAGAGAAAAACACTGTTGCTTTCAATCTGTTCATACTTTACCTTGTCTCAAAAAGTTTCAGGTTTGTAGAACTTAAACATAATGTTTTGGAAACTTATTTCCAAAGTAAGAATACTGATATCATTGATGGTCGATCTGGTTGAATAATCAGGATTAAAGAAGAGTATTTGTAGATTCTTGTGTGTCCCACATGTCAGTATTGTTGTATGACAGATAACAGATATAACATTAAATTTATATCACATGTTTGACGTGCAGGAGCATAATAAAGCCATTACATAAAAATGATAATACACTAGTGTAATAAAGCTTTGACGTCGGTCATTTACAATATAGGAGACGTTGGTCATACTGACTTGTTTACAATAGTTAAAGAAAGTAGAATTTTTGATGTTTTTACATGAAAAGCTAACATGTGATAAAAAGAATATTACATTTGTGATTTTCCACATCAAATTTATTAAACTTGTTGAATTTTATTCAACTCATTTAAAAAATTCAATATGGAAAGGCACTCATGTAATATCCTCTATGTAAGTAATGAACTATTATACTGACATGAAAGTACAGAATATTAGTCACATGTTAACCCTTATTCTGCTAAATTTCTATAATGAATTTGTCCATCTTTCAATCTGGACAGTACCACTGACTGTTAAAAGGGGTGCTTACCAAAAAGATATTGACTGAATAGAGAACAGTGCAGATCTTGATCAGACTGCATGGATGTGCAGGCTAATCAAGATCTACACTGGTTGCAAAGGCAGACTCTATCGAGTCCAGCATGATAAAGGTTAATTATGTATGCTAGGTGATATGTACCTGTCGCTACATGTTGGACTACAAATCATCGGAGTTTCTCTACCATCGTTCCCTCGTGCAGTCAGTCTGGAGGAAGGGCGGGCGCTATCAGGTCCTAGAAAATGTAAAAACTAGAGATGCTTTTGAGAAAAGCGCATGTCTCCCACAACTGCCCCTATGAAAAACGTTAGTTTCTCTAGATGTTTTAGACGAGTGGATCCAATTAGATGGTCTGGATGAGTGGATCCAATCAGTAATTCAAGGGCCATAAATCAAAAGTGCCTCGGCGGATTTGGCTAGTTATCGAACCTGGGTAAGGTCTTATGGCCAAACACATTTTGTTCAAGTTTGGTGAACATCGGATGAGAAATGTTCGACTTAGAGAGCGGACAAGAGTAAAAAGGCCGATTTTTCGATAATTCAAGGGCCGTAACTCTAAAATGCCTGGACCGACTTGGCTAGTTATCGAACTTGGCCGAGGTCTCATGGTCAAACACATTTTGTTCAAGTTTGGTGAAGATCGGATGAGAAATGTTCGACTTAGAGTGCAGACAAGAGTAAAAAGGCTGATTTTTGGATAATTCAAGGGCCGTAACTCCAAAATGCCTGGACCGATTTGGCTAGTTATAGAACTTGGCCAAGGTCTCATGGTCAAACACATTTTGTTCAAGTTTGGTGAAGATCGGATGAGAAATGTTTGACTAAGAGTGCAGACATGAGTAAAAAGGCCGATTTTTCGATAATTCAAGGGCTGTAACTCCAAAATGCCTGGACCGATTTGGCTAGTTATCGAACTTGGCCAAGGTCTTATGGTCAAACACATTTTGTTTAAGTTTGGTGAAAATCGGATGAGAAATGTTCGACTTAGAGTGCGGAAAAGCTTTGTGACAGACAGACACACACACACACACACACAGACAGACTGGAGTAAATCAATATGTCTCCCACACCACTGTGTGGTGGGAGACATAATAATGTATTGATAAGAAAAATGCTTAGTCTTGGCTTGTTTCAGTACAATCTTGGAATCAGCTACGACAACTGTGTAGATAAATTTATGTTTATCAGTTTCAGCAAGACCTATGTTTTGAACCTACACTACAAAGTGAACTTATATATATACATAATCAACATGAGCCTTAGACAGAAATATAGCCTGTAAATCTTCAAAAAAATGTTCCAAGTGGACTGGAATTTTAACATATTTCAACTAGAGTGATTGAACTTATGGGTGAACACATAAAAAATAAAAATGGGCCATGTAATCTCAATCTGAAACTATTCCAGCTTTTTAATCAAAGGCCTGAATGGCCTGAGTCGGCTAATGATTGATGTACTGACAGTATAGTCTACCAGTTTCAGTTTGTTTTTAGTTTTTTTCTTAAAATTTCATAACACAGCTCGATATTTACCCAAAATATTATATCCGGATACGATTACACTTTTCTCCAGTTTGAACAATATATTTTACAAATTGTGATGATACGAAGACATTTAGCAGCAATTGGCAGTATCTGATATTGAAGTTTACGGTTAAATTACCTCTTATTTAAATCTTTTCATAAAAAAGTTGTTTCGTTTCGCCAAACATAGACGATCTACTTTCGATTTCAAAAACTACAAAAAAATACAATTTAATGTTTCGCCGATTTGTTTATTTCTCGAAAAATAAGAATTAAAATCATTTTTAATATCAGTAGTAACTAAACAAACCAGTAAGAGCTTCTTCTTCCGATAATTTATCCGTTTACTGACTGCAAAATTCAACCCACGCAAAGTTTATAGAAATCATACGATGCGTGTTTACGTTCAATGTGGGAGAATTAAGGCTGATCGGCTATGTTACCTAACGCATCCAGATGATTCAGATTTTGTTTTTAAAAAAGCACTGTGTGCGTTTCTGTAATTTTATATACGTTTTTATACGCTTAGAAATTATTAGACATGCGTATTTGCATTATTTCTATACGTAATTTACGCTAATACGCATCTTATCTGGAGCCCTGCTGGAACTATTTTTTGTCTTTCGCTGGATGTTACCCAAGCTTTGTAAGCCTGCGCAATTCTTAAAATGCACATTTATGCTTAATGAGTTACATTCGAGAATTGCACAATTACAAGTCATAAATATGAAAGATTACATCGCATATTGGTCATAGCAAAGGGAATTGACACAACTTAACTTCATTCATGCAGTGAACTGTTTGAAGTTTGAGAAATCTAATGGAACTACATCCCTTCACTGTGTTATTTGGTCCATTTAGAGAATCGTTGGATAGCAAGGACTCGTCAAAAGGCTTTCAGCCTTTAGCCGACTCAAAAATGTTTTGTTTACTTTCACTTACTTAAGTTTTCTTAGCATTCCAGAAACTACAGTAAAAATGTTTAAATTCTTATTCAGGTTAACAAAATCAATTTTGAATATACCCGTGTTACCAAAAAAAATATTAAACTTTCGTAGCCATAATACAGCCCCATATCTTCAAGTGAACTCAAGAAGAAAACAACTGACATGCTTATACGATTTTAAATCAAATATAAATTATAAAACCACACTTACTGTAAGTGTCCAATGCATAATCAAGGATATCAGTATTGTGTCTCGATAATATCTTATCAGCATTTCTGAAATTAAGAGTAAGAAAACATAATCAAGACTACTTTTGCTGGAATATTAAAAACAAATCAGTGAGAATACTTAAACTTTCACGTAGGTTAATTTACTGCTTGTCATTGCTCACTTAACCATTTAAACTTACATTGTACCAACTTGCCATTATTTCTTCGCAAGGGAATTTATCTGGTGATATGTCAGGGGAATCCTTCAGACCACTGATGTGCATGTTGTCGGGCTGTGTTGATACATGATGCATGAGAGTGATTATGTTTTTACTTTCGAATAATCAAGAAATTATCCAAACTCCTTTTGAACGTTAGGACACGATGAATTGTGCTTGCATTAAAATTGGAATATTTTAATAGCACTTTTCTGTGTGCAAGTTCATTCATTTCATTATATACAACTTGATGTTGCGTCACTCTTGGATAGAGCGGCAAAGAACACTTTTTATAAGTTCCACGCCAACCAGTACACATACATACAATTTGTGTAATTTGTGTTGTTTGGTGACTTAAAAGTCTGTGGCTTAAATTTCCAAAAATTTAATAAATTTATCGATAAAATTAAGGTTATATTTAAAACTGTTAACCCATTTCTCTAATTTAATTGCAAAAACAGAACACAGCCATTGTTATGTGACCTATATATACTTACACCCCTTGATATTTAGCTTTTTCCTTCACACTATCTACAAAGAACTGTATTTCTTGAATTAATCTGTCCCTCAGACCAGGGGGCTCAGGAAGTTTAGACATAGGTTTAGCATGTTCCGTCTCCTCCCTATAGTCCCTCCAAATCTCCAGCAAGGTGTCAATCTGAAACATGAGTATGAAAGCTAATTATATACATGAGGGCCATGATGGCCCTATATTGCTCACCTGTTAAACTTGGCCTCATAATGGAATCTGGCCAGTTCAAGAAAGGAACCAAGATCTTGTGGTGATACAAGTTAATTGTGTGCAAAGTTTGGTTAAAATCAAATCATAAATGAAGCTGTTATTGTGCAGACAAGATCAAAATAGCTAATTTTGGCCCTTTCAGGGGCCATAACTCTGGAACCCATTATGGGATCTGGCCGGTTCAAGGAAAGAACTGAGATCTTATGGTGACACAAGTTTTGTGGAAGTTTGATTAAATTCAAATCAAAAAAGAAGCTGCTATTGTGCAGACAAGGTCAAAATAGCTAATTCTGGCCCTTTCAGGGGCCATCACTCTGGAACCCATAACGGAATCTGGCCAGTTAAAGAAAGGAACCAAGATCTTATGGTGATACAAGTTGTGTGCAAGTTTGGTTTAAATAAAATCATAAATGAAGCTGCTGTTGTGCAGACAAGGTCAAAATAGCTAATTCTGGCCCTTTAAGGGGCCATAACTCTGGAACCCATAAAGGAATCTGGCCAGTTCAAGAAAGAAACCAAGATCTTATGATGATACAAGTTGTGTGCAAGTTTGGTAAAATCAAATCATAAATAAAGCTGCTATTGTGCAGACAAGGTCAAAATAGCTAATTCTGGCCCTTTTAGGGGCCATAACTCTGGAACCCATAATGGGATCTGGCCAGTTCAAGAAAGGAACCAAGATCTTATGGTGATACAAGTTGTGTGCAAGTTTGGTAAAAATAAAATTATAAATGAAACCACTATCGTGCAGACAAGAAATTGTTGACGGATGGACAGACTGACGACGGATGATCACAAAAGCTCACCTTGTCACTATGTGACAGGTGAGCTAAAAAGACATCAAACCAACCTATTTCTACCAAAGAATGGACTCGTTGCCCAGTTATAATGTTCGATGATGTCAAGTGATAAAGACACTGGACTATGGAACTTGGATGCTAGGTTTGCTTCTAACACTAACAAGAGCTGTCACAGGAGACAGCGCGCTCGACTATTTCGATGCTGGATAGTGAAACTGGGCACATCTGAGGAAACTGCAGCTGTCACTGGAGTGTTTAATGACCCCAATGGTGGATGAAGATATTGCACAATAGCTCGAGTCTGTGTCAAAAATATTAAGTAATAAGAGAGGTAAAGATAAAGTGTATCAAAACACTATATAAGTATAATTCTAAGCAAAAAGGCGGCATAATTCATAAAATATTGGTGCAAGAGTTATGCACCTTGTGTCATAAGATGTGGGTGATGATGTGGAACAACTTCTTCAAGTTTGAATCAAATGCATTTCATAACAACTGAGATATAGTGAAAATGCATCAAAATTAATAACTGAGACATAGTGAAAGTGCATCAAAACTTTAACCTGAAATTCTAAGTAAAAGAGGGGGGGTGGGGGGTAATTCATTAAATATTGGTACCAGAGTTATGGGCCTTGTGTCATATGATGTGGGAGATGATGTGGAACAACTACTTTCAGTCTGAATCAAATCCATTTAGGAATAACTGAGATAGAGTGAAAGTGCATCAAAACTTTAACCAGAAATTCTAAGTAAAAAGGGGGGATAATTCATGAAATATTGGTGTGAGAGTTATGGCCCTTGTGCCATATGATGTGGGTGATGATGAGGACCAACTATTTTAAGTTTAAAGCAAATCCATCAAGTAATTACAGAGATAAGGAGAAAAAAGAGAAAGTGTAAAAAAACTTTAACCAAGGTGGGGTCGCGGAAAGACGCCGAAGCCGGGTTGAGTAGGATAGCTCTCCATATACTTCGTATAGTCGAGCTAAAAACGTACCTTTTTCGAGAGTCCTGGATGCTTTGCATATAAAAGAACCTGGGTGGCCTCTGCCCCATATGTAAATACCTACAACTACCTGCTACTAAAATTCTGAACTTATCCATACAGATCTATTACTTGTGACAACTATAAATATATAATCTTGAATACACACAAATGAAGGTACATGTACATGTACTTATGGTTCATATAAGCTCATTCCCAAAAGCCAAGTGAGTGGTTGACTCCTTAACAATATTTCACAACTGATATAATTATAAGGTTATTTCTCTCTTTAAGTCCATCCCAATATACTTATCTATAGGAGGATATCAAACATCAGAGCTTAACTATGATGTCTTTTTCAAATTATTCCTTTTTTTCTGTTATAAAGAAGTCACCTCTTCATGGAGCTCCATGCTCTGATCTATGAGAGATTCTCCCAGCATGCTCTTGATTTCCTCCCTCTCATGATCTGGTACATACTGTTTCACCAGTTTCCATAGTGATATTGGAGGCTGGTATGCCTGAAGATCAAATGGAGGGGATTCCATAGTTTGTACCATTCTTCCACTTCCAAAACACTGTTAGTGAGGAATTTTTGGTCAGTCAACTTCTCATCACATTTTCACTGTACTTTAGCCTAGAAATACAGAGACAGAACATTTCACTTTATATGATGTTGGATATAAAATTAAAATGAATGAATAAACAATTCATAATTTTAACATGTCCGAAACATTGCTAAACGATATTAATTTCACTCGGGTAAAGGTTACATTTTATGCAGACTTAAATATTATTCAATTTATTGACCCTCTATTTATAATCTCAAACTTTCAATTAAAACCAAAACATTAAATCAATATAACATTTAAATGAATCTTTGAAAGTTTTGTAGCATCCACTAGGGCAAGTGTGGTTAAAAACCTTAATTTGATTTCTGAGCTAGTGTGATATTTATTTCTAAAGTAACTTTAATATTATGTTCATTGTAAAAATGCTTCATTTTACCCAAGTTGAAATAGCTGGTACATGAAAATGCAGCTCCAGTCAGTTAGAATTCCTGATGTCATACCAAAATTATGAATAAACAAGCAAATCTAATGAACTGGTATCCCCCGCCGAATGGATTTGTGGTGAGGAATGGCAAAGAAATATATCCGGCAAAAAGTTAAGGATGTTACTAAGAAGCAAATAATTTCATTACATTTAAACTTAAAAGGAATGTCCTTAAGAGAGCACAATCAAGTAAGAAATCTAAGAATGTGGGTGGTGACAGGGAGTGGGGGTTACAACTTCACATGTTGATAAATATTCATGGAAGGTTTTGAAAAATTAAAACAAGAGGGCCATGAAGGCCCTGTATCGCTCACCTGACCTACTGACCTAAAGATCATCAAGATTAACATTCTGACCAAGTTTCATTAAAATATGGTCATAAATGTGGCCTCTAAAGTGTTAACTAGCTATTCCTTTGATTTGACCCCGTGACCTAGTTTTTGATCCGACATGACCCAGATTCGAACTTGATCTAAAGATCATCAAGTTTAACATTCTGACTAAGTTTCATGAAGATACAGTCATAAATGTGGCCTCTAGAGTGTTAACAAGCTTTTCCTTTGATATGACCTAGTTTTTGACCCCACCTGACCCAGATTTAAACTTGACCTAAAGATCATCAAGATTAACATTCTGACCAAGTTTCATTAAGATATGGTCATAATGTGGCCTCTAAAGTGTTAACTAGCTTTTTCCTTTGATTTGACCTGGTGACCTAGTTTTTGACCCGACATGACCCATATTCGAACCTGACCTAAAGATCATCAAGATTAACATTCTGACCAAGTTTCATGAAGATACAGTCATAAATATGGCCTCTAGAGTGTTAACAAGCTTTTCCTTTGATTTGACCTGGTGACCTAGTTTTTGACCCCGGATTACCCAATATCGAACTCGTCCAAGATTTTATTGAGGATAACACTCTGATCAAGTTTCATTAAGATTGGGCCAAAATTGTGACCTCTAGAGTGTTAAAAAGCTTTTCCTTTGATTTGACCTGGTGACCTAGTTTTTGACCCCAGATGACCCAATATCGAAGTTGTCTAAGATTTTATTAAGGGTAACATTCTGACCAAATTTCATTAAGATTGGGCCAAAATTGTGACCTCTAGAGTGTTAACAAGCTTTTCCTTTGATTTGATCTGGTGACCTAGTTTTTGACCCCAGATGACCCAATATCGAACTCGTCCAAAATTTTATTGAGGGTAACATTCTGACCAAGTTTCATTAAGATTGGGCCAAAATTGTGACCTCTAGAGTGTTAACAAGCTTTTCCTTTGATTTGACCTGGTGACCTAGTTTTTGACCCAAGATGACCCAATATCGAACTCGTCCAAGATTTTATTGCGGGTAACATTCTGACCAAGTTTCATTAAGATTGGGCCAAAATTGTGACCTCTAGGGTGTTAACAAGCTTTTCCATTGATTTGATCTGGTGACCTAGTTTTTGACCCCAGATGACCCAATATCAAACTAGTCCAAGATTTTATTGAGGGTAACATTCTGACCAAGTTTCATTATGATTGGGCCAAAATTGTGACCTCTAGAGTGTTAACAAGCTTTTCCTTTGATTTGACCTGGTGACCTAGTTTTTGATCCCAGATGACCCAATATCAAACTCGTCCAAGATTTTATTGAGGGTAACATTCTGACCAAGTTTCATTATGATTGGGCCAAAATTGTGACCTCTAGAGTGTTAACAAGCTTTTCCTTTGATTTGACCTGGTGACCTAGTTTTTGACCCCAGATGACCCAATATCGAACTCGTCCAAGATTTTATTGAGGGTAACATTCTGACCAAGTTTCATTAAGATTGGACCAAAAATGTGACCTCTAGAGTGTTAACAGTCAAATTGTTGACGACAGACGGACAGACGGACGACGGACACAGGGCGATCACTAAAGCTCACCTTTGAGCACTTTGTGCTCAGGTGAGCTAAAAAAGGAATGAATAAAAAAAAAATTTATGGTGGGGGAGGGGTGACCAGGT
Source organism: Mercenaria mercenaria (assembly GCF_021730395.1). Lineage (NCBI taxonomy): Eukaryota > Metazoa > Mollusca > Bivalvia > Venerida > Veneridae > Mercenaria > Mercenaria mercenaria. Next base: position 48,179,889 of record NC_069363.1, on the reverse strand, counting down.
GAGGGTACAAAACTTCACATGCTGATAATAAATATTGATGGAAAATAAACAAGAGCTGTCCGTAAGACAGCATGCCCAACTTCTCTCAGTACCTGGCTCTGAATTAGAGTTTTGCCAGTAAAAACTTTATATAAAACTTTAACCGAAAAAATTCTAAGTTAAAAAGGGACATAACTCTGTCAAAATTCAAATCACAGTTATGTTGATTGTTTCTCTTGGTGTAGACTTTGATAGTTAATAACTGATTTAAGTTTCAAGTCAAAAGCTTTAAAAGTAACAGAGATATTTAGTTTAAACAAATTTTTATTCCGAAAAGCATGAAATATTTACAATACAACATTTCAGGAATTGGACAGAAAGCTATATTAGCTTACAGTTGTCCTCTCCTTAAACAGTGATATTTGACTTTACCAAAAACTTTAACCAAAAAATTCTAGATTAAAAAGAAGCATAACTCTGTCAAAATTAAAATCAGAGTTATGGGGATTGTTTCTTCTGGTGTAGACTTTGATAGTTAATAACTATTTTAAGTTTCAAGTCAAAAGCTTTGGTAGTAACAGAGATATTTGACTTTATCAAAACTTTAACCAACGTTGACGCCAAGGCGAGTGCAATAGCTGTACTATTTCTTTGAAAAGTCGAGCTAAAAATGAAAAAAAAAATTGTAGGGGGGGGGGGGGGGGGGGGGGGGGGGGGTACATGATGGGGGTGGGGGTGACTGGATGGAGAAGCGAGGTGAGGGAATGGTACAACTTTGCATGTTGATAAATATTCAGGGAAGGTTTAAGGTTTAAAAAAAAATGAGTGGGGTGACCAGGTGTGGGTACACAAGTTCACATGTTGATAATAAATGTTCATGAAAAAAAACGAAAGAAGTTTAATGAAATTTAAGTACAACTGGTTAGTTTTTTATGTACAAATATGTGGATTTTTAAACAATTAAAGGGCAATAACTCTGAAGTTACTAAAGAGATCCTTACAAAATTGTGTGTGTTCAATTTAAGTTTCATATATAAGCAGAAATTGCCATATTTATAGTACCCTATATAGTTTACGCTAGAAATTACTAACGGCCATAATTCTGGAGTTAATTGGGCAATCTGACTGAAACTTGATGGGCCACATTTCCCTAGTATAGTGGTGAACATGTATATGATTTTTTATTTAAATATTCAAAACCACTTCCTAGATATGGCTCCGGACGGACAGACAATGCCAAAATTATATCCCTCCACCTTTGCGGGGGATAACAAACTGATTACTGAAGGGATGAAAACCCTTTTTGGACATGCTACTGGCATCCAGTTACTAGACGGCTAGAATGCCTACTATATATAGGCATCCAGTAGTAACTTCCCAGCTATTAATGATTGGGTAGTCCCTAGTTTCCCAGATGTAAATGAAAAATGTTTGTCTGTAGTGCCATTTTCTGAAAGTGGGAGTATGCGCGGCAGTCTGCACTGGAGGCATATGCCTCCAACGGAGTCAATCTGTAGTTGGATAGTTGGAGTTATGGATATTTTGATAATACGAGATTATAACTGCACCCAGTAATTAAACTAGAAAAAGCAACAAGCCAACAAAAAATTGTGCATTGCTGCTGTAGTGATAGTAGGTTTATAGGTCACTCCCAACAGTCTTGCTGTTAGGTTACCCCTTTACTGACATTGTTAGAGTGCCCACCTAAGGTTTGGGGTTCGAAACAGCCCAACCACAACGCTGTTAAGTGGGATGACAATGAAAATTTCATAATGCAGGCCATTCTAATATGACAAAAGAATAAAGGTTCTAATCATTAGTTACCAATACAGTTTACTTTACCAAATTTAGCCGAACACGATGACCATATCCGAAATTAAAATCTGCCGCCATTTGTTTACATTGTTGTTAAGACAACAGAAACACTTAATTCCAATTTTAGCTCAGTATCAATTGTACAATTACACAAACCATCAATTAACTTAATATTAACGCACATTCAGTTGTTTAACTCACCGCCTTTTCTTTTGCAATGAACGCTGAAACATGAAAAAATGTCCTGGCAAAATTTCAACAATTTTTTTGTAAACGGTGCGAGTATAAATTTAAGCTTGTGAAATAAATCCAGGTGACGCACAGTAAATCCCCGAAGTTTATACAATTTATTTTTATAGCTCTTTGGTTTATATTACTAATTCTGTTATAAATACAAAAGTGTTATTCACGTAAAAACAACATTTTTTTCTCATATGTGGGATGGCGTTTGAGACTGGGGTCATCAATTACAAAACATTTTACAAATTAACCTAGCCATTCTGTAGGCCTACCATCTCCAACTCGGTTTCCGAGAAAAGATCCTGTGCTTGTAAATGACATTGTCAAATAAATGTACAACAACAACAGGTTGACCTGGTACTATTAGATTTTGGTAAAGTGAGCCATGAGAAAGTCCTGTTTAAAATGCATAAATTTTATGGTAGGCCCTATAGATCTAGGCCTACGTGGTGAAACCCTGAAATGGATTAAGAGCTTTCTCGACAACCGCGGCTTCAGTCATAATCATAAACGGTTCAAGCTCAGAGCCCATACCTGTCACTTCTGAAGTTATACAGGGGTCCGTGCTTGGGTCCCTGCTCTTCCTTGCGTATATAAATTACCTCCACCAAAATATCCATTCTAAAGTGCGTCTATTCGCAGATGACACTGCAATATACGTCACTTAACCTCTGTCAGGCAATCAAATACCTTCCAAAATGATCTTAAAACTCTAGAAAAGTGGGAGTTGGACTGGGATATGGAATTCAATCCATACAAGTGTCAAGTTACCCACGTCACAAGAAGGAAACATCATATTCCCTCACAATAGCCTAATACTTGCATAATACAGCTAACACCTTAAATTTGCATGGATATCTCAAATGATCTCTCGTGGGAGACATAAATAGGTCAATCAAAAAGGCAAATCAAACTCTAGGTTTTCTTCGCAGGAATATAAAGGTTAACTCCAAATCCCTGAAGTCCATGGCATATCAGACCCTCGTCAGACCTCGGCTGGATTAGGCTATAGCTCCGAAGTCTCCATACACACAAACCCAAATAGACCAAACAGAAGCTGTCAAAAGACGGGCAACGCGTTTGGCTATATCCGACTTTGGCCGCACCTCCATGCAGTGTCACTGACATGTTATACAGACTAAAATGGCACAGGCTAGATCTCAGGCGCATTGACTCCCGACTCTCTCTTACGTATAAAATTTCAAATCAACTAGTTGCAACCCCGTTGGAAGATTATCTCATCCCCCTAACAAGGCAATCACGCCATTATCATCCACTGTCTTACAAGTTAATCTCCACAACCACGTACTGACTACTACAAATATTCCTTTTTCCCCAGGACTAAAGTCCTATGGAATAATCTTCCACCTGACATTCCATTTCTTCCAACCCTTGAGCAGTTCAATGCCGCTGTTTGCAACATTGAACACACTTCACTAACACAATTTCCTTTCCCTTTTATTTTGGCCCGATTTTCTTTTTTTTTTCTACTAACAATCTTTGTGGCTTTACGCGCACGAAAGTGTGTACGTCCCTGTAACTGGAAGATAGATAGATAGATAGATAGATAGAAGAGGACTGACTTCCTAGTACGGTCTACTCCCGCGTCTACACTTGGGTATTCCGAATCGGCCACTCCAAACGTTTTACTGCTGATAACAAATTACTTCAGCGAAATTTAGAAAACGGTTATGTTTGTAACATTAAATAACCGTAGGTTATATAATTGATCTATTTTCTTTTCAAGCGATAAACATATAGTTTTTGCCAGCTGGTCTCTTCAAGAGTCAAGAGACTAATATTTTATTGTCAGGTGATGTACACAGATAAATATATAGAAATGATGTACAATATATATATATATATATATATCACACTATAGATATGTAAATATTTTAACCTGGTTATATTGAACAAATCACTATATGTTCTGTCTGTTCTGTTCTATAGCAAATAGTTGTTTATAGATCTATAAAATAAACTATTTACCAGTGTTACCTCATTCATTCAAAATTGCCTTGAACTCATGTCAATAGTTTACATGCTACTGTGTTTGTCTCCATGATGAAATCGGAACAATAAATATATACAGCTTTAATTACATGTCCTTTTTTTTTAATTCAAAACATTATTTTTGTGATCTACCGATCATAAAGTTTTTCAGATAAAAATGAGTAACGGCAATAGTGATTCGCATACACTAGTCATAGCTTTCGCAGAAGCAAGCGGTGGAAGCGGATTCGTCGCAGACAAGGTGGATAAATATGGCCGGGTGAGTGTATTTCCGCTGTCATCGGTAAGTTCTAATCAGTTTATCTTATCTTTTCACATTTGGCTGGAAACAACAAATGAGACAGGAGCCCACATATGTACTCTTCAAGCCCAAAAGACTTGTTCAGTGTAATTCTTTGCCATTAATGTAAACACTTCTGTACAGTTTGATGAGAGTCTAGTGATTTTGTAGAATTTCGATTTTTGTACAAAACGACAACTGATTACGGCATAATAGCGTAAGTATGGCACTATCAGACAACACTCATTTCCTTGTAATCGGTGAATTTCCAATGCAGGTATACTAGTATAAAAAAATCGACCAAAAATGGAAGCAACGCAGTTGGCGGTGGAAACAACTGCAACGCAGTACGGTGTGTCCGATTTTTTAAATGTCCGTTCTTGGCTTTAAACTTAAATAAACTGCTCCTTTCCGGGATTTGACTTGGTTACGACCATTACAATACTCCGACACTAGAAAGCCACAATAACATAACGTTTAGAAATGGTATATACTATAGATCAGGCGTGTCTGTACTTTTAGCTCATAACAATACTGGGTAAACGTCGAGGATAGCGGATAAGTCGAGCCTCACTAATTGTCATTGAATTATACATGTCCCTTTTTATAAATCACCGATCCATAGTTTATGCTATATGATCGGTCTATTTTCAACACATGTTTACTGGATAGATAAGTACAAAATTTAGATATTATACTATGCAGAGTAACTGGTAAGTTTTCAGAGCTAGTTGTGTAATACCTAATCATTTTAGTTTGAATTGGTTATTGCCTAAACTGAATTAAATAGGTATTCTAAAAATAAGTTACTCCATGATTTTTGCTTTAGAATTGGTATCCCTGTATTTTAGTGGGAATTTATTTTTTAAAAATATGCTTTCATCACGGTTGAAACTGTAGAACAAAGAAATAAACAGAGTAAAAGACATTCGATCACTATGGGTATTACGTACATAGTTTTTGAGCAGCCGTGGATACTTGCTTGTCCATTCGCTTAAAACCTTCGTGAAATTTCTTTCCGACACAGAGCATAGAGCAGTCTTTTAGTGCATTATTTATATAAGATCAATAAACTTTGATATTTTCGGACTGCATCGCGGTTAGCGACTGTCCGACCTGTTAAATTCTGTGGGGGACATAAACAATATTATTCTGTCAAATAAAAACGCTCAAAACCTTTTGAAAATTGGTATTTTTCAACTATTTTTATTTCTGAATTTAACGAGTTAATGTAGAATCAATGTGAAAGTGTCATACTTTCGCTATGATGCAAACGTAATCAAGGGTCGTTTTGTACAAAATCTATAATTTTAATTGAAATTCTACAGAAAACGGTAGTCCCTCATACAACTGTTCAGAAGTGTTTACATTAATGGCAAGGAATTGCACTGAACAAGTGTTTGTGACTGGAAGAGTACATATGTGGGCTCCTGTCTCACTTGTTGTTTCCAGGTAAACGTGAAAAAATCAGGCAAAACTCATAAAAATACTTACCGATTACATTCACTCGGCCATATTTATCCACCGTTTCTGCGATGAATCCTCCACCGTTGCGGCGTTGGAACCACTACATCTGCGAAAACTATGACCAGTACAAGCGAACACCGTCGTTTATAAGACCTAAAATTGTTGAAATAGACGCTAAACCCTAACACACACACATGCACACGCACACGCACGCACGCGCGTGCGCGCACACAGCAAATTGTTTTACCAAACAAGTATTATGTTTCAGGCAACACGGAAATATATATCCTCATTTGCGAAGCACTGTTTTTTGGGGAAACAAATGATTATCGAAAGCTGCTATAATATTAGTATTTTTGGAAGTGTAAATGTGTACGAAGGACAACAAACGTTTTGAGAATTAAAGTCTACATACAAATATATCGTGTCTTGTGAATATCTGAAATATGAATTCTATTTGTCTTTTTACAAAAAAGCCCAGTAAATTGCAGTTAAGGATGCACGAGTTTTTTAAGGATATCAGCCGTTTTGAAAAAATGTTTCTTCGAATGTTTCTTTCTAACAAAATTTATGCAAAAAACAAATGCTTAATAATTTAAATACGACTAATAATGCACCATTTTTAAAAGCAAACATGCAGATTCTACTTGTTGCGAAAAAAAAATCACCCTTAGTTTTGGTCGACCTCTGCCTTAAATTGATGTAAGATGTACAATAGGGTAGGGGTTAGTAATTTCAAAGATCAGGTGTGGTTCTGATATTTATTTTTTTGACTGATATATGTATTATCTAGGATCTAAATATATCTCTTAGATACACGGTGACCCAAACTTTTTGTCTTTCCGTTTTGAAGCATGTTGTGTATTTAACGCAGCAAACACTTTTTTTTAAATCTTAACTACAGAACTTGTTTTTGTAGATGCAAATACGTTTTCTCCATTGAAAACAGTGGGTGGGGTAATCATCTCAACGTGGAAAAAAGAGATTTTTAGTGACACTTATGCTTATATAATACTAATATCACATTATATTCATTGTAACCTGTAAGACCTGAAATCCCAAATAAATTAAGTGGAATATAATATGTTTTATAATGTACCATCATTATTTAATTTTACTTTATTTCATAAATGCTTAAACAGTGGATGAAGAAAATGCCCCTAAATGAAAACGATCGAGTTTGGTGACCTGTGCTATTTTCTGCTCTAATTTGTCTTAAAAACTAATGTTCGTCAAGCTCACAGAGTATGAAATTATTCTTAATCGTAGAAAAAATCACTGTACATCCTAAATCAACATAGATCAAATTAAGATCATAGAAGGTTCGAAATATTGCTGCCTGATAAATATATACCGTAAAATCATTTCGCGTGACCTTTAATTATCGGTTGCATCAATCCACGAAATCAAATTCAATCTAACAGATAAAATTTTCATTCATTTTATCTTTAAAAGTGTAAACCATAAATTCATGTATCGATGCATTTTCATGGTAACAACCAAGCATTTTAAAAAGTATAATTCTCGCGCAACTTGCTGAGTTCTTTGTGTGAATGGGAAATCCCTCCACAGGTTATTATTATCCAATGAGAAATGAAATTTGTAAGACACATTATATCTGTACAATATGTATCAAAATGCGTCCAACTGTGCGAGGGCTAAGCAAAATAGACTTCTCGTTTCGCTGGATTTCTATTCCGCTTAGACGAACCAATTCATGATCTATCCTATAGATACGTAATGAAAGTAGAAGCTGGAAGCCATGCACTTCCTGCAGTGGTTTTGGAAATATTCGGAGTTGTAAAATCCTATCGTATAAAATTTAGGCGAGGCGTATTACCAGTGTTATAATTTATTACAGGACAGCGATGACTATTTTTGATATCGCCGCATGTGACTACAAATCGCCCGATTGCATGATTTTTCAGTGTGCTTTTTATTGACCTATATACTGTGCCAATTTATGACCTAAAATTTACATTTATATACTGTGATTTCTGCAACGAAGTAAGGTTTTATGTTTCTACGTTTTATCTGCTGAAAACATGGGAAAAGGAAGGGACATTTCCATAAAGGATCTAACAGAAGATGACATTAAACAGGTAAGGTTTTACTTGAATACCAGCTATTGTCATTGTATATCATCGGGGGTTTTCTCAAATGCATTTATATATGCGTAATCTAGATACAGGGCAGTAGCAAGCGGTTACTTATTTGCGGGGAACAGAAAGATTCGTTACTATATCTAATTGAAAACATAGCATTATTTCTCTTCTTCTAATTATTTGCGTCTGCAAACTAGAGAAACATGCATTTTACTGTTTCTAAGGTGCCTCAAAACATGTCATATGTTTTAATAACTTTGTATAAGAACATCCGTATGTTTTAATGACCTTTCACCTTTTGTATTATTATCTTCCCTTAAGAATTGAAATATTTGTAAGTCGAATTCATTTTTTTTAAATTTCAACATATTGTATGTTCTACTCTTTTATTTGACAGTGATTAGGCTACTGAAATAATTCACATTTTCATATACATTTTGTAACAGCTTCTGATTTCAAAGTTAAGTTTTATTCTATCTTTCTTAGTTCAGCGCAACCAAGATAGCCTAAAGGAGGCATTAGAATATTAAGCTATTCTTATTTTCTTTTATAAGTACTGAGAAATATATTCTTTATTATATTCGGGAAGTTTGTAATCAGACCGAAGAGCAAACTAGAAAATTCATTTACTCCAAAGTCCGAGTAACTTTAGACTTACTGAATTCAAATTTCGACTTAATATCTCGAAATTTCTTCGTTTATTAAAACTTCAACCACTTAGATTCTTCTCGAATTTTCTACTTACGAAATTCGAAATTTTGCCTTACTTACTCGAAATGTTGAGTTACTTGTCTAAGTTTTGACTTACTAACAATTGAATATCAAGATATAAAGATTGACAGAGATATGGTGTGTGATTTTTGCTTTTCAGTTTATTTCGTTCTGTTGCAGCGACAAACGTCGTCAAGGCGCCTCACCGAACGTCGTTATGTCATCCCGCCAAACTGCCCCGACAAACGCCACCCCGCTGAACGTCGTCCCGCCAAACGTCGTCTTTTCGCCTTCCGGAATGACATGATACTCATAGTATATATTAAATTCGAGATATAAGGAAGTAACATTTTAATATTGATGGAATACCGGTATTTGTAAGCCGAATAATTGTAAGTCCCTAATGAAATGTTATCGGAGAATATCGCTCACTCTCACCCCTATCGCCTTACATACACACCCCACCCCGAGATCTAAAATACACGATATAGATAGAGGGCAATGCGTATGCGTCTGTGGCTGCGTGCATGCGTGAGTGCGTGCTTTCTCCGTCCGTCCGCACACTCTCCCGTCTAGTGTTTATAGCCAGATAACAAATGTGTCGAACATTAGAAAAAGCACCTTATCATTGCGTCAGTGAGATAGACTGTCGTGCGAGCAAACACAGATCCCTATCTGAAAGGTCCATACCACACTTGGGTGAGGGGGTTGACTTGGGTGAGGGGGTTGGGCAAGTGTTCGTCATAAAAGATCTTATCTCAGCAGGAATTTAACACTCATAGAGAAATCTGTTTTAACTTCCTCGATTATGCGGCTAGTGCCATGCAAATACAGGTCCAAAAGTCAGACTAGGCGACGTTTTATAGGGCGATGTTCGGCGGGGAGACACCCGGCAGGCGACATTCAGCGGGGCGCCATAACGACGCTTGGCGGGGCGACATTCAGCGAGACACATTTGGCCGGGCGACATTCGGTGGGGCGACGTTTGTCGGGGCGACGTTCGGCGAGGCGACATTTGGTGGAGCGCCATAACGACTTTCGGCGGGGAGACATTTGGCGGGGTGCCATAACGACTACAACTAGTGCTAGACTATTGGTTTTTACAAATAGTCGAATAGAAAACGAAACCTATGCTTTGGTTGCATTCATTCATTGATAAATGAAGCATTCGTTGATAAATAATCTCACAGAGTAGTAGGTGAGACTTTTCAGCACGAGAGAAAACACCTGAAAGTTCCATACACATGAAAAATGATTCTGTCAAGATTTATTTTAACTCGTTTACTACTGATATTTCAATAAAAAGTAACTCATTATATATTGTTGTATGAGCTACTTACTCTCTATTACAGGCATTATCTTAACACATCCTACGAAGGGCAAATAGCCAGACTTATATTTAAAATTTTGCATGAAATTTTGTGTTCACATTTTATTTTCCAGGCATTTGAAAAGACACAAAGCAAGTTTGAGAAGATTCAAGGCTTTAAGTTGATAAGAATTACTGAAGAATACTACGATAAAGCATTGCAGTTGTGTCGAGAACATTTCGTACCTCAAGAGCCTCTAATGAAATCCGTAGGTGCCCCATGGTGCGAGGTAATAGAATCGTTCTGGTTAGATGCTTTGAAACTCAACCTTTCGCTGATGCTTATAGACGAAGAGACGGACGAAGCTGTTGGTTTTCGGACGATACGATACGCTTTCAAAGATGAGAAGTTAGATCTTAAAGGTACCATACCAGAACCATTACAAGTGCTCATGCAGTACCTTCTTTACTGTGAAGAAAAAGCTAGTTTCTTTGATCACTATGGTATTCAAGAGACAATACATTTTCTGTCGCTTGTGGTTGCTGCCAAATACCAGAGGCGTGGTTATGCTACAAAAATATTCCATGCAGCGACAGATATGGTGCGAAACCTTGGTTTAGACCAAGTTTATATCAAAGGTGAAGGCACGTCCAATTTTTCCAAGAAGATTTATGAAAAAGAGGGTTTTGACATTTTGTACGAACATGTGTATAACGACTGGGAGGTCGACGGAGAGAAACCGTTTAGTAATACGGGTGAACACAAATCAATAAAAATATATGGACGGAAAATTACACAGAGTTAATAAAATAAATATTGTGAAGCAGGCAGTAAATATATCTTAATTATCTTAGACAGAAGGATATCCATATAATCACCGTTTTACATTTACTTCTGCATGAATAAGAATAATTATACGGGAAATCTTATTTTTTTTTCGTTTTTAGTTTGCCTTATTGCCACAATGCCGTAGGTCTATTTTTGGGCAAAATTGAGATTTTAGTGTCTCTATGACATTCGTATGATGGTGAATTTGTGGCCTTGTAGAACTAATATAAACAGGCTAAATTTTAGTTCAACAAGGCTGTAAGTAAAGTCACTGACACTATCATATCTTTAAATGTCGTTTCCCAAAACTATCAAAAAGCTAGTTACTGCATTGTGGAAACAAGGCGGCTGCGTGTATAGGCTTATACATTAAATTAGTCGGTATAGGACAGTCCAACTAGTAGACTGACCCTAGCGTGATGCGCACCGACAATATTTACCAGATTCTATTACCAGTACTCGTGTGTATGTTTTACTGTACATAATGATGTTTGTAAGATACGAGTTGAAATCATTACTGAAATAATCTGTGGGACATAATTTGATAAAATAATACTGTTTGCTATACCAGCCTTTTGTATTTATGTATATACATATATTTGATTATGACTATAGTGATGAGAATGATGATGGTGGTGGTGGCGTTGTTATAACACAACGATAGTATTTTTTTTACTGAAAATATCCCATAAAGTAACTGTGCCAGCACAGTTTCTACACCTCCATTAAATTGTAACCAGCCTTAGGCAAACTGGCTTTAAGATAGATTGGAGTGTATAAGTCCGTCCACATTAAAACCTACATTAGTGAAAGAAAATCCATTAGTGAATGAAAATCAAAACTGAAAAAAATAATTGATGACATTTCAAATATTTTATTTGAAACTTTGATGAAATCACAGGAGTCTGAAATTCTATCAATAATACCATAGACGCCTATCTTTACAAAAAATACCCCCTATATATATAAAATATATAGAGGGTATTTTTTATAAAGACAGACTTCTATGGTCTTATTGATAGAATTTCAGACTCCTGTGATGAAATTATCTTCACTATTTTGAGGGTTAAGATGTTTTTAAGTTAGTCACCGAACTCATTTAGAGATGTGTCAAGAGAATGTCGTGCAAGCAGTATGACACCGAAAGCAGTATGACACCATCGTGCATGGCATGTTAGAACATGAATATAGTTCATCATATAAATATTTGGTATACTACTACAGCTTACGCGTGTAAATGGATTTCTTTTTCAAATACATGTTTGTGTTCTTTAGGTAGTTCTGCATAGTTGTGACAGCGTAAGGAAATTTTATCCGGAAAACTTAGAGTAATGAGAAATCTGTTATACAGTTAGCATAAATGTTGCCTAGAAATTACTTTATCCTTTATATCAATATTTAGTCAGCAGTACTGTCTTTTTGAAGTAATTCAATTCAAAATAATAATAGGAAATAAACAGCAATGAACAGACTATAGTTGATATTTGGCGAGTTGTGAAAAATAAAGCGCACATATTTATACATTTTATTTGGCCGTGTGATTCATGATACAGTAGGTAAATCTTAAGGATATTTGTTGTTGAATTTCCTTCAGATACAATGTTGCTTTAAGAATATATGTTGTCAATGAATAAAGTTTTGTATTCAATTTGTCGCATTTGTTGTTGTTATTGTTAGATTTGTTCTTCTTTATACATCATGATTTTAACCAAATAATACCAATATTATCCGTGCAGTGTCCTATGCATTGCATCACGACGTCAAGTTGTTGTGACGTCACGATATTATGTTGTAACAGTGGGTGATCGTATCACAACAATAGAAAAATCGAAGTACCAAGTTCTAACGATTGATTTAAATACATCTTCTGAAATTTAACATGAAAGAACATGCTATTTTGGAAAAACTTGTTAAATCATTCGGAATTGTACACTTATTTTCGAAACTTATAACGAGACAGTCTTAAGGTCAGTGCTCTTTGATGTACACCTGTAATTCAATGTTCAACTTCAACTTCAACTATCTACTGCCGAACAATCGTCTAGCGATTATGACTGGCAGGCGCTGTCAGGAAACAGTGTTTTAGTAAAAATGTTATGTGCAAAATTAAAAAGATAAAAGACCCAAAGTATACAGTTTAAAATCAGCGGATTATAGTATTTAGAGAGACTGCGAGTCCAGCCCGCTGACAAATGTCTGCAAATTGGGACTGGACCGGATATATATTGGTAAACTGTTCCATAGTCTGATAGTCCTGGGGAAAAAGGAATTTGCATGGTACGACGTTTTGGACTGTGGAATTAAGTAATTTAAATTTCGTGTCTGTGTGAGATGATGATGGTCCACAGCCACTAATTCATTTCTTATCTTATAGAAAATAACCAGGGAGGAATGATTTCTTCTTTGTTCTAGGGTCTTCCAATTTAGTTCTGATAACATATCTGAGACGCTACTGGTATACTGGTAGTCATTAAAAACATAGCGGGCTGCAGATCTTTGTACCATTTCTACTTTATGAGTGAAATATTTTTGCCAGGGGTGCCAGACCGTGGAACAGTACTCGACCTGGGGGGCGGACATAGGTTTTGTAGGCCATTTCTTTAACCTGTCTGTTGGTAGTCTTTACATTCCTTTTGATGAAGCGAAGGGTATTACTGGCCTTGGATGTTATGTTATTTATGTGATTTGACCAGGTCAAGTTATTGTTTAGGGTAACACCAAGGTATTTTGCATGGTCAGTGGACTGAAGTTGGACATTATGTAGGGTGTAAGGATCTATAACAGGATTTCTTTTACGATATATTCTAAGAACTTCACATTTATCGGGATTAAATTCCATTGACCATTCTTTTTCCCATTTTTCTAAACAGTAGAGGTCTTGCTGTAAGCTTTCTGCAGAGGATTCAGATTTGATGGTAAGGTAGACAATGGTGTCATCAGCAAAGAGACGGGCTCGACTTTTGATACTATTGGGCAAGTCATTTATGTAGGCGAGAAATAGGCAGGGGCCAAGGACTGAGCCTTGGGGGACCCCTGATAGGACAGGTAACCTTTCAGAGACTTTACCCTCAACGACTTGCTGAGATCTGTTACTGAGAAATGACTTAACCCATGCGGTGACCTTATTATTGATACCTAGGTATTTGGGTTTGTGAATCAGTTTATGATGATCTACTTTGTCGAAGGCTTTACTAAAATCCATAATAATTACATCAGTTTGTTGACCTTTTTCAAGATTATCTGCTATTTCTTGGGTAAAACCTATGAGTTGGGTCTCACAACTATGTTTTGACCTGAAACCATGTTGTTGTGGGCTAAGGACGTTGTTCTTGTCGAAGTATGACATTATTTTGGAGACTAGTATATGCTCTAATAATTTGGATGCTATACAAGTCAGGGAGATGGGCCTATAATTACTGGGTTTAGATTTCTGACCTTTTTTGAAAACTGGTGTTATGACCGCATGTTTCCAGTCGTTCGGAATAATGCCAGTTTCAAGTGACCGCTGGAAGATGACTGTTAGAAGAGGGGCAATTTCATTATATAGTTCTTTAAGTAACCTAGGTGAGATTTCATCTGGCCCTGATGCCTTATGAGGGTTTAAACCTAGAAGTAGTTTGTCTACACCTTCGACACTTATACTTATTGGAGACATAGGCTGGTTGGTAGGAGTGGAGGCTGCACTTTTCGATAGTTGCTTAAGGCTGAGTGGTTGTGGACGGGAAAAAACAGATTCAAACTGACTGTTGAGTATGTTGGCCTTGGTGACTGGGTCTGGATGTATCTGACCATTGCTACTAAGTGGAGCTATACCAAAGTTTTCAGTTTTGTTGTGCTTAATAAAAGAGTAGAATTTTTTCTTTTGACCTTCACCAGAGTTGTCTGTAAAAATTACGGATTCGAGGTATGACCAATAAGCACTTCTGATTTGTTTTTGGATGCTAGACCTGAGGGCTTTAAACTTTTGGACTTTAGTGGGGTCTTTGGAGGGTGACCTTTTAAGTTTGGAATAAAGTTTATCCCTTTTCCTAATGTTCCTGACAATGTCCTGTGATATCCAAGGGAGGTCAGCACGTGACTTGCATAACCTACTGGGTATATGGATAGATGATAACCTGTTTATTTCGGCTTTCAGGCTGTCCCAAGAGGTGTTTGGATCAGCATGGTCTAACAAGTTAAGTAGGAGTATAGGTTGTTTTGATCTTTAATTTTTTTAATAGGCATTGAAGAAAGTCATTTTGAAGGAAGACTTTCGCTAATTTGATCAGTGTATCATGCGGGAGTCCTTAGGGCGCTTTTGTTTGTAACAAACTCAGTTCGGTTTCAAACCGGTTTGCCAAACTTTCGATTTATTTTGTAAAACTGGTTTTGATCTCGAAAAGGTTTGTGTCATTTGTTTTGAAAAACCGCTAACCGGTTTGTCAAACCGACCAAACTGCCCCCGGAGGCGGTTTGTTCGGTTTGTTGTATCCGAAATTTATTGCAGTTCGGGAAAAAATGGCGGAACGTGTGGACCAAAATGGAAACGGGTAAAGAAAAAAAAATAAGAATTGGTTCATTTCTGGTAATCTTTATGCTCAGCCGAATTCATTTGTCAATAATTTGTCAATAATTACTTCTGAAAACATTCTCTTTGGTTGGCATGTATACATCGTTATAATCAGTTTCTCTAACCATCGAAATATTCCATTCATTTCGTTCCAAGATTATTCGACCTCCAACAGTCCAAAATCCAACTACTGTTATTTAGCCCACCATCATCAGATGGTGGGCTATGCAAATCACTCTGCGTCCTTGGTCCGTCGTCCTTCCGTCTCGTTATCGCATCTCATCAGAAACTACCACGGGGATTTTGACCAAACTTTGTCAGAATGATGTATTGGTACCCTAGTTGTGTCCCTCTGAAAATCAGACTTGTTTAACAATTTTTTAGTGAATTATGGCCCTTTGTTTATTTCTATAATTTACATACATTTGTAGATTTATATAGGGAAAAACTTTGAAAATCTTCTTGTACGAAACCACAGAGCCTAGGGCTTTGATATTTGGTATGAAGCATCATCTAGTGGTCCTCTACCAAGGTAATTCAAATTATTTTCCCTGGAGTCTAATATGGCCCCGTCCCGGGGGTCACGTGGTTATAGACTTATATTGGGAAAAACTTTGAAAAACCTCTTGTTCAAAACCACAGGGCCTAGGGCCTTGATATTTTATATGTGACATCATCTAGTGGTATTCTACTAAGATTGTTCAAATTATCCCCCTAGGGTCAAATATGGCCCCGCCCCAGGGGTCACATGGTCACATGGTTTACATAGACATATATAGGGAAAAACTTTGAAAATCTTCTTGTCCAAACCACAAAGCCCAGGGCTTTGGCATTTGTAATGTAGCATCATCTAGTGGTTCTCTACCAAGTTTGTTAAAATTATCCCCCTAGGGTTAAATATGGCCCTGCCCTAGGGGTCACATGGTTCATATAGACTTATATAGGGAAAAGCTTTTAAAGTCTTCTTGTCAATAACCTACAACATTCAAATTTGGACCACATGTATGGTTTTGAGTGGCAAGGTGAACCTTGACATTAGTTGACCTTGATTTTGACCTAGTGACCTACTTTCACATTTCTGTAGCTACAGCCTTCAAATTTGGACCACATGTGTAGTTTTGTGCACTGAAAAAAACTTTGACCTTGACATTGACCTAGTGACCTACTTTCACATTTTTGAAGGTACAGGCTTCAAATTTGGACCACATGCATAGTTTCGTGCTACGAAATGAATTTTACCTTGATTTTGACTAGTGACCTACTTTCACATTTCTCAAGTTACAGCCTTCAAATTTGGACCACAGCATAGTTTGTGTACTGAAACAAACATTGACCTTACATTAATCTAGTGACCTACTTTCACATGTTTGAAGGTACAGGCTTCAAATTTGGACCACATGCACAGTTCTGTGTTCTGAAATAAAATTTGACCATGATTTTGAACTAGTGACCTACTTTCACATTTCCCGAGCTACAGCCTTCAAACTTGATGCACATGCATAGTTTTGTGTAACAAAGAACTTTGTCCTTGAAATTGATCTAGTGACCTACTTTCACATTTCTCAAGCTACAGCTTTCAAATTTTGACCACGTGCACAGTGTTGTGTGCGGAAATGAAATTTGACCTTGAGCTAGTCAGTAAGTCTTGAAATTTGGAACACTCAAAAATGGCACATTGGTGGGCGCCAAGATCACTCTGTGATCTCTTGTAGTATAAAGTTTTAATTTATAGTAAATATGTCTGTTTCTGAAGGATAACATACATATGCAATATTTTGTATTTAAATAAATGTCTCTGTTGCTAAGCAAGGGATCACTTCTTGTAGTGTAAAGAAACACACTTACTTTTGTAAGAATTCTAGGTTTAAGTCCTAGCAAGAAGCCCTATGCACATTGACATAACTTTATATGCACATAAACATCATTAGTATATAAATACATATACAAAGCAGTTCCCTAGTCTGACTAAATTTTAAGAGCAAAATCAGTATTTTTTTTATTTTCATGCATACAACTATTCATATCAATGAACATTTCAATTTCCAAATAAATTTCCATTTTTTTTATCCCTGACAAGATATTAATTGAAAATAACTTGACTGACAGCTCTATGACCTGTTAACATATGCAGAAAAATGGCCGTAAAACACTGCAAAGTCATAAATACTTGTGGAGGACTAATTTTCATGGATTTCATAGTTGTGTAATTAATTTCTAACAAGCCATGAATACCATCGTTTTTATCTTCAAAAGTTGAGATCTATAAAATCGTGTCCTCATGAAATAGCCATTTTAATATAGACAAAGCAGTTATCAACAACAAAAATAAAATGACTATTAAGTCTGTAAAAAGAGCTGATCCATGTTGTCAAATGTTGTACAATTTATTACAATGCTAACTTCGAAAACAAGTTTGCACAAGTTTGTTTCAATTGATAATGCATTGTCTCATTAGTGTCTTGATGATGGTGATTTTCCCCTTGTGACTCACAGGTTCTGTTGGTTGTTCTGACTGAGCTCCTAACTTAGCCAGTTTGTCTGCCTCTCCATTGCCTGCAAGTCCACAATGGGATGGAATCCACTGAAGTGCTACTTTGCAGGTTATACTCAGGCGCTGCATTCTCCTGGCTAGCTGCGGAGCTTTATTGTTGATCAGAGCTTCCATGACAGACAGTGCATCTGTAAGAAAGACGACTGAGGAACTTTCTTCTGCCGAGTCTTCAATCATTGAGACGGCCTTCATGAGTGCTTCAGTCTCTGCCTTGTCATTGCTGCTCATTGTGTTTTCCTGTGGCTGCGTGTAGTGTAGAGAAATTTCAATTCACCGAAATACATATAATTATATACATAAGTATCAATTATGTTTAATAATGTATATCCATGGTTTCTGAACCCCCCCCCCCCCCCCCCTTAATACAGTGACATAAAAGTTCAAAGTATTAAGTATTATCTGATCAAGTCAGGGGTGTCATTGGATGCCATCAAACTCATTGTTGCCAGATTTTGAATGTACAATGCGTCATCAGAAAAAATGTCAGAGATTAAATATGTCAACCATTTTGAAGAATCTTAATTAATATTTATTTAAACAAGTTTTTCTGAGATAAGATGCATCTCGCTGGCCTAAAATTACAACTGGTTACTTAAATCAGTCCAGCACCAGTGTCAGAGTATATGTGCTTTGCTTGAACCTTGAGTAGTATAACATCATCTATTTTTGCACATTAACTCCATCACAACTGTCAAACTTTGCTGAGTGTGTTCAAAACAAGGAAACAGCAATGATTTCAATTTAGGAGTTATCCCTGTTACAAAACACTTAATCTCTAATTTTCATCAAATTGAAATAAAAAAAAAGTCTGCTGGATAGTGGATACTGTTATATGATTACATCTCAGTCTTAGTCTTTGTGGCCGGATGGTTAGGGTAGTTGATTTTAAATTATTTGTCCTTCACTGATGTGTGTCCGAAACCTTGCTCAGGGTGTAGAATTCTTTCATGTGTGGATTTTTAAGTAATCCAGCTGACTTAAAGGACAGTGGCTTAACCTAGCTGCCCGCCGATGCCTTAAATAATGCATTGAAAGTTGAGATATGACCTATAATTCTGTCAGTCTGACATTAAACTTAACAAAAACTATCATTTGTATTCACTCAATTGGTCTAATGTTGTTGAGTGCAAAAGGCAGTGACTCAACTGTCTATGCCATAATTAGCCTTGCTATGTACACATGTTAAATAGTGTCGGCACATGAGGAGTGGTAATAGTAGTACATGTTATTTAATATGTTTGGCTCTTAGATACAAAATCTGTCATTTATCTCCATTTAGAATAAATTTAATCACCATTTTTACTAGATTCGTCATTTTGTTCATACAAACCGCCTGTTTGTTCAAGAACTCATTTTAACTGAAACCAGTTTAAGTTTATCATTATTTTTTATCCAAACCAAAACCTAAAACCCAAACCGGATTTTTGCAAACAAAAGCGCCCTTAATTAAACGAAATGCTTTAATAATTAGAGGAAAGAGCTTCCGCACTAAGTAAAAGCAAGGAGTTTATCTAATCTAACGGACCGATAACTGCCGATCATTTGCGGCTTACCTACGGCAATGAAATTCGATAATTTTGGGTTGCAAAATCCTATCTATTTATGTCCCTGATTGCACTTTATTACTTCGAATACGCTGGTGATATTTGTCAAAACTGTCTTTCGGTACTTCTGTTTATTTAAAACTTCCCTTTTTATAGCATTCTATTGCTCTTACTTGTTGTTCCTGAAAGAGGTCGATTAACTTTGAGTTGGAATGACGTCAGCAGCCTTGTTCATAAGAGGATATTTAAATGAACTTATTTTAACAATCAGTTTTCTTTTTTATGGAATGTACTTGTTGTCAATGGCTTCTTCTGATCTTGACGTACATGTTATGGGAGTTTTTCATTCTGAAGTCTGAAATCTGCCCTTTAAATACACCCATCTGGAACGAAACCAAACGTTAAGATATGACAATATTGCCTTCATTATAATTAATAAAAATAAACAGAATGTATAACGATTCAAAATTGTGCAATATAATCTTATGAAATCATTATATCAATACTAAGAAAATCAATACACATGCATGTTCAATAACGTAAATCTGTAAGTCTACAAATTTTGTTATTTAAAAAAAGACCACAGTGACTAAACTTAATATTAAACAAATTGTACGAATTCAAACGATGTTAGCGCATGCAGACAGAGCTATCTCCGTAGCGACATGACTATTTCCTTCACGACAGAGCTGTCTCTCACAATAAAAGGTAAATATTTCTACACCAAAAGGATTTTCGGTACACACTTTTATTCCAACTTAGGGCTACCTCATGCCTAGTCGGTTTGCTTTTTAATACCAGTTTTATGACAATGAATATGCTTTCTTTATACGAAATGGCCCAGATTACCGCTATATCAACTATTTGGTAAACATCACCACGACCACAAATCAGAAATTAATTTGTCAATTTTAAATTGTCTGTTAAGTTAAATCAAATCTACATCGCCTACCATTCCCCAATTTTTCATATTCGATACAATGCTTAGAAAAATGCCAAAAAATATGATGACAGTCACCTTTGTTGACGTTTTTTTCGCGATATGTACTAGCTCGGAAGTTGCGACAGAGCGATTTACCGTATACCTCTGTGAATATCTGAAATATGAATTCTATTTGTCTTTTCACAAAAGAGCCCAGTAAATCGCAGATTTATATATATTTTAGTTGAAGCTTATCATTATACATATACTGAAATAAAAGTTTTCAACATAGCACATTTTATTATGTAAGATGCTCGGTGACCCCAACTTTTTTTCTTTCCATTTTGAAGCATTTTGTGTATTAACGCAGCAAACACTTTTTTAAAACTTAACTACAGACCTTGTTTTTGTAGATGCAAATACGTTTTCTCCATTGAAAAAAGTGGGTGGGGTAATTATATCATCATGTTAAAAAAAGAGATTTTTAGTGACACTTATGGTTATATTATACTAATATCACCATGTATTCATTGTAATCTGTAAGACCTTAAATCCCGATAAAATTAAGTGGAATATAATACGTTTTATAAAGTACTATCATTCTTCAATTTTACTTTAGTTAAAAAATGCTTAAATAGTGGAGGAAGAAAATGCTCTTTAAATGAAAAAAAAAAAAACGAGTTTGGTGAACTGTGCTTTTTCTGCTCTGATAGGTCTTAGAAACTAATGGTCTTCAAGCTCACAGAGTATGAAAATATTCTTAATCGTAGAAAAAAATGACTGTACATCCTTAATCGACATAGATCAAATTAAGACCATAGAAGGTTGGAAATATTGCTGCCTTATAAATATATACCGTGAAATCATTTCCCGGACGTTTATTGGTTGCATCAATTCACGAAATCAAATTCAAACTAACAGATAAAATTTTCATTCATTTTATCTTTAAAAGTGTAAAACCACAAATTCATTTTCCAACGAAATAACCGAAATTTCATGCCCACGGAAACAAATAACGTAAGAATTTTAAAAAGGTATAGTGCAACTCGCTGCGTTCTTTGTGTGAATGGGAAATCCCTCCACAGGTTATTATTATCCAACGAGAAATGAAATTTCTCACGAAATTTCTAAGACACATTATAACTGTACAAAATGAAATATATTGCGTCCAATCTGTCAAAAAGAATTGTGCGCGGGATTTCTGCTTTTTCAAAAACTGTTTGTCCATGTTTTCCGTGGTCTAGGACAGATAGATAGACTCATTGTTTCGTCTAAGCAAAATAGATCGCTTGATTTCTATTCCGCTTAGACGAACCAATTCATGATGTATCATATACGTAATGATAGCCATGCACTTCCTAGTTTTGGAAATATTCGGAGTTCTAGCTGGTTTTCATTGTAAAATCATATCGTATTTATAACGTTTCGGCGAGGCGTATTATCAGTGTAATAATTTATTACAGCCTGAGGCCAGCATTTTTTAATTTTCTGGTTTACGGGAGCGCCGACCCTATTTTTGGACAAAACAAAATAAAAATAAAAGTAATTTTCAGTACTTTTATTTTCATTTTACCCGCCGACCGTCCGTAATTGTTGCTGCCAAAAATAAAAGTTTAACTGTATGGTAGAGGTTTTTAATCTTGATCAGTAGACGCATGAAAAATGGCTGCCTGCATGAATGTAAATTGTGTGAAATTAAATTGGAAAAATGTACAAGTTTACAGACAATTATCTTTGGAATGAGTTGGCAGAGATAACAAGTATTGTAAACAAATTGTCTCTGAGTAGAAATTAAAGCACCTAAAGCTCAACATTAGGAGTAATCACCTACGAAATATAACCTTCAGTAAGGCTTCACTATCAACGCTGTCCAGATGTTGAAAAATCTGGCGTATCACATGTACAAGATTTGTTGTCTGTATATTAATATGAAATTAGGTGCTACCTAAATGGCAGAGCTCCCTTGAAAAATCACAGTGCCCCTTAAAAAATAAAGGAGTGGTGTTGGAATTGTCTGGAATTATGGATTCGTTTAGGAAGTTTATGTTCTATTAGATCTATTAAAATTATAAGTATTAATGATAATTCATGATTTCTGAATGCATGTTTTCGACTGCATCAAATTTAATTCTTGACATGTGAAATACTCGAAAGATATTCTGTATATAATTAAAAGAAAGTTCGATACTGTATAGATTAAAATCTGCACCAAGATAAAGAGAAAAACAGGTATTTGAATAACTTCTGTTATTGTTATTAAAACGCACTGCATCAACAATTTTACATAAATTATTATCATACTGGAAACCAGTCACAAATGATAACCCCTTCAAATTGAAAAGCTTCAAACCTAACAGAATCTCATTAGTCCAATAGCCAAAGGAGTTCTGTATCTTTGCTCGTGAATGTTTGGCAATGAGGACTTAATGTAAAAAGTTAATGTTTCAATTCCAAAGTTGTTAAAAATTAGAATTTACGTAATACTGGAAATGACTATTGTAATTCTTCTAAATGTCATTATTGTCAAATTTTGGTTCTTTCTGAAAGGAAGAATGATTGTGTCCAACTTTCAGTCAAAAATACAGCTATAATAGACGCCTGGTATGGGAAAATTACAATCATTTACATTACTGTACAAAGCTTGTTTTAAACCCAAAAGACTAGCAATTTTTAAAAATTAATGATCAGAATTTTACATAGAGAAAAACAGTGTTTGCCGAAAATCTCAGAAAACCCTGTTTATTTACTGAAGTTCTAAGTTAACATTTCTATGGGTTTTTTTATGGTTAACCTTTTAGCACTAATGAAATATATGCGAACGGGGAGAAGAGCATTATTTGCTTCTCACAGTTCAATGCCTGTATATTTTGATCCTAAAGCTGTTGGAACCTGACATCAAAACTAAATACTTGTTAAATTTCACATGAATGACTTTAGTTATACAATATTTTCAAAACTCATAATAATACCAAAAAAAATGAAATAAAAAAAAAGGAATAGAAAAAAAAAATCTGGTCCAGGTGAGGTTCGATCTCACGACCTCTAGTTTTCAACGCGAACTCGCTAACCACTAAGCCACTGTGGAGTTATGACGTCATCATGACAAACATAAGCATATATTAGAAAGTTCGGTAATGGCAGCGTGACGAAAGTGGTTTCAAAATGAAAGTATTGTATTTTATTTCTTTTTTCTTCGTAGAAAATGTATTTAGCACTAATTTTTTATTATCAAACGCGCATTTACATTTTTTATTCAATATTCAAAGCAGTAAGCGAGACGCTTTTGTCAACCGTAAACAGTAAGCGTCTACTGACGTCTTTACTGATTAATTACTATGTGCATAGTGCACATGGAAAAATCCGAACAACACCGATTCCAAAAAGTACCACGAATTTTCAACTCGATGGTATACACAGTTAGATCTCTCTATTCGTTTTCTTGTTCATACGTCTAACCGTAATGCGACGTTGTCGGCGCCGCTTCGCGGCGCCGGTAGCTCTGCTATAACTGGACAACGATCGAATTCATGTGGGACTGTCAGAAAAATACCACAATTGATAAAAAGGAAAGAAACCAAAGAAATGGCAAAATGGAAGAGCAAAAGTGAGTATCAACTTGCTAAACATATTTTTTTTTTTACTCAAGTCTTGTTTGTTTGTTTGTTTTGGGTTTAACGCCGTTTTTCAACAGTATTTCAGTCATATAACGGCGGGCAATTTACCTAACCAGTGTTCCTGGATTCTGTACCAGTACAAACCTGTTCTCCGCAAGTAACTGCCAACTTCCCCACATTAATTATCAGAGGTGGAGGACTAATGATTTCAGACACAATGTCGTTTACCAAATAGTCACGGAGAACATACGCCCCGCCCGAGGATCGAACTCGCGACCCCGCGATCCGTAGACCAACGCTCTTACCTACTGAGCTAAGCGGGCGGGCTACTCAAGTCTTGAGCAAGTTGAGGGTTAGAGAAGAAAAAATAACTAATGCCACAATTTTCAGTAGTTTTGTTCAAATCAAAGTGCAATTTCAATGTAAAATGACTTGTCCCTGCAAATGCTTGACAATGGTAAATGTGATAAAAGATTCAAACTAGTCAAAATAATTGGACTGTCAGATTAACGGTTGTTTAATATTTTTGACGGGCAATCTAATCCGAGTGGAGATATTGGCCACATATAAAAGATTATCTCAATATTTCCTAGGATCAAGTTCTAGCCAGGTACCGTAACTACAAAGATAATTATGAAACATGAAACTCCAAGCAGTATTGTCATGTTCACTTAATTAAGTATACTGACAAAATCTGTAAGAAGACCCTTTGAAAGTATATTTGGGACAAACATTCAGGCACTATATGCCACATGTGCCTTTGACACTGAGGAACACATAATGACATATCCAGTAATAAATGTTTTTTCGGACTCATAACTTACTCATTCCAAGACCCATCTCGGCATGCTCAGTGAAGAGTTATAAATCTCCGATAATGTTCAACAGTTGTCTGAACATCAGCCGTTAAGGTTTAGCTGAAGCAAAATTCAGATTTTTTTGGCTTGTCGTACAATATAGGTGGCACTGACAGTCGGCAAAATATAAAACAATATTCAAGCCACTGAAACTTAACCAAAGCAATTTAATTTTAAAGCCAGTGTGCATAATATTTATCAGTTCGTAATTTTTCATTTCTAGTATGACAATGTCTGACTCCATCTCCAGCCAATCAATATGCATGTATGCAGGATGCAGACCTAAAGTAGTCATTTCATATCCCAATTTTAAAGCAGTTTTTATTCATGTTTAAATAATAAACATTATGCAGTGGTTTTATGATATGATAATGTCAACTGTGGTTACAGGTACATGTATATTTCAGAATGAAAAATGTTTCCACAAGTCTATTTTTACTACAAAATAGATACTTACAAAAACACAAATAGTGCATATCCTTGGTGACTTTGAAAATGGCATTATTTATACAAGTTACACATAAAGAAAACAACAGTATACTGAGATGATGAGCTATAAACCAGTTCAGAATAGTTCATTTTTTAGTGTGTATGCAATTTAAGCTTGCAAGCTTTTGTTTTCTGTGGTTTACAAAAAATAAAAAAATTGTATCCTTTTGGATGTTTTATTTTTATTTATTTGGTCGACTGCTCAAAATTGGGACTTTTATTTTTATTTTTATTTGTCCCCCCCCCCCCCCCCCCCGACCCAAATTTTTTGAAAAATCTCCCGTAAACCAGAAAATAAAAAAATGTTGGCCTGATCTGAATACATATCATTCCATTGATTTTTCAGTGTGCTTTTTATTGACCTGTATACTGTGCCATTTTATGACCTAAAATTTACATTTATATACTGTGATGTTTTAAACGAAGCGCATAACATTTTCTACGTTTTATCTGCAGAAACATGGGAAAAGGAAGCGACATATCCATTAAGAATTTAACAGAAGATGACATTAAACAGGTAAGGTTTTACTTGCATACTATTAGATAAATTGTTGAATGTCATTGTATATCATTAATTATCTTCAATACAAACATATATAACTTAGATTTAAGCGAAAATTATTCGAATTCTATATGGGTACAGATACGAACAGGATTTAAATATAATTTTTCATAGTTCATTGCGTTGTCAGATTTTAGAACATACTTTTTAAGTTTTCTCCTGTTTATAAAGCTGCTTCATAATATGCTGGCTGATTGGTGCCATTTCTGCGCGGGGCGAAATGTCGATATTTTAGAATTCATAAGGCACTTGCCTCTTAATTCTCGTAATTTCTCCCTGCCGAGTAACCACTTAACAATTTATCGAGAACCGCCTAGACTATCGTTTTTTTTAATAGTCGAATAGAACTTAAACGAAACCTATGCTTTGCATTAAGCTCTTTCTTTTCTTAAATTTTACGCATTCATTCATTGATAAATGAAGCATTCGTTCATTAAAATTCTCACATATGTCGTACAAATGACGTCATTTACAGCACCAGAGTAGTGTACACATGGAGTAAGACGAGACTTTTCAGCACGAGAGAAAACACCTAAAAGTCCCATACACATGAAAAATGATTCTGTCAAGATTTCTTTTAACTCGTTTACTACTGATATTTCAATAAAAATAAACTCATTTACTACTGTTGTGTAAGCTACTTACTCTTTATTACAGGCATTATCTTAACAGATCCTACGAAGGGCAAATAGCCAGACTAATATTTAAAATATTGCACGAGATTCTGTGTTCACGTTTTATTTTCCAGGCATTTGAAAAGACACAAAGCAAGTTTGAGAAGATTCCCGGCTTTAAGTTGATAAGAATTACTGAAGAATACTACGATAAAGCATTGCAGTTGTGTCGAGAACATTTCGTACCACAAGAGCCTCTGATGAAATCCGTAGGTGCCCCATGGTGCGAGGCAATAGAATCATACTGGCTAGCTGCTCTAAAACTCAACCTTTCGCTGATGCTTATAGACGAAGACACGGACGAAGCTGTTGGTTTTCGGACGATAAGATACGCATTCAAAGATGAGGAGTTAGATCTTAAAGGTACCATACCAGAACCATCACAAGTACTCCTGCAGTACCTTCTCTACTGTGAAGAAAAAGCTAGTTTCTTTGATCACTATGGTATACAAGAGACAATACATTTTCTGTCGCTTGTGGTTGCTGCCAAATACCAGAGGCGTGGTTATGCTACAAAGATATTCCACGCAGCGATAGATATGGTACGAAACCTTGGTTTAGACCAAGTTTATATCAAAGGTGAAGGCACGTCCAATTTCTCCAAGAAGATTTATGAAAAAGAGGGTTTTGACATTTTGTACGAACATGTGTATAACGACTGGGAGGTCGACGGAGAGAAACCGTTTATTAATACTGGTGAACACAAATCAATGAAAATATATGGACGGAAAATTACACAAAGTTAATAAAATAAATATTGTGAGGCAGGCAGTAAACATTTCTTAATTATCGTAGACAGAAGAATATCCATCTTATCACCATTTTATATATTTACTTCTGCATGAATGAAAATAATTATACGGGAAATCCTATCTTTTTCGTCTTTAGTTCGCCTTATTGCCACAATGCCGTAGGTCCATTTTTGGCAAAATTAAGATTTTAGTGTCACTAGGTATGTCTCTATGACATACGTATGATGGTGAATTTGTGGCCTTGTAGAACTAACATAAACAGGCTAAATTTTAGTTCAACAAGGCAGTAAGTAAAGTCATTGACACTCTTATATCTTTAAATGTCGTTTCCCAAAACTATCAAAATCTAGTTACGGCATTGTGGAAACAAGGCGGCTGCGTGTACAGGCCTATACATTAAATTAGTCGGTATAGGACAGTCCAACTAGTAGACTGACCCTAGCGTGATGCGCACCGACAATATTTACCAGATTATATTACCAGTACTCGTGTGTATGTTTTACTGTTACAGTGTACATAATGATGTTTGTGAGATAGTTGGAATCATTATTGAAAAAACCTGTGAGACACAATATGATAAAACAATACTGTTTGCTATAGCCTTTTGTATTTATGTATATACATGTATTTGATTATGACTATACTGATGAGAATGGTGATGGTGGTGGTGTCGTTATTATAACACAACGATATTAATTTTTACTGAAAATATCCCATAAAGTAACTGCGTTAAATTGTAACCTGCCTGAAGCGACCACTCTGACCATTTCCATTGGTTTGACTGGCTTTAAGATCGACTGGAGTGTATAAGTCCAGTCCTTCCACGTTAAAACCTACATTAGTGATTGAAAAAAAATTAGTGAATGAAAATCAAAATGGAAAAAAAAGTGATGACATTTCGAATATTTTATTTGAAACTTTGATGAAATTATCTTCGCTATTTTGAGGGTTAAGATGTTTTTAAGTTAGTCACCGAACTCATTTAGAGACGTGTCAAGAATATTGTGCATTGCCAAGCAGCATGACAAGTTGAAAACAGTAAACATGAATGGCATGTTAGAACATGAATATAGTTCATCATATAAATCTCTGATATACTACTACAGCTTACGCGTGTCAATGGATTTCTTTTTCAAATACATGTTTGATTAACCGGAAGTGACAGCGTAAGGAAATTCTATCCGGAAAACTTAGAGTAATGACAAATCTATTATAGGCCTACAGTTAGCATAAATGTTGCCTAGAAACTATTTTATCCCTTATATCAATATTTAGTCAGCAGTACTGTCTTTTTGAAGTAATTCAGTTCAAAATACAGGAAATAAACAGCAATGAACAGACTATAGTTGATATTTGGCGAGTGGTGAAAAATAAAGTGCACAGATTTATACATTTTATTTGGCCATGTGATTCATGCTAGGTAAATCTTAAAAACATTTGTTGTTGAATTTCCTTCAGATACAATGTTGCTTTAAGAATATATGTTGTCAATGAATAAAGTTTTGTATTGTCACATTTGTTGTTGTTATTGTTAGATTTGTTCTTCTTTATATATTATGATTTTAACCAAATTATACCAATATTATCCGTGCAATGTCCTGTGCATTGCATCATGACGTCAAATTATTGTGACGTCAGGATATTATGTTGTAACAGTGGGTGATCGTATCACAACAATAGAAAAATCGAAGTACCAAGTTCTAATGATTGATTTAAATACATCTTCTGAAATTTAACATGAAAGAACATGCTATTTTGGAAAAACTTGTTAAATCATTCGGAATTGTACACTTATTTTCGAAACTTATAATGAGACAGTCTTAAGGTCAGTGTTCTTTGATGTACACCTGTAATTCAATGTTAAGTAGGAGTATAGGTTGTTTTGATCTTTAAATTTTTTAATAAGCATTGACGAATACAGTCATTTTGAAGGAAGACATTCGCTAATTTGATCAGTGTATCATGCGGGAGTCCTTAATTAAACGAAATGCTTTAATAATTAGAGGAAAGAGCTTCCGCACTAAGTAAAAGCAAGGAGTTTATCTAATCTAACGGACCGATAATTGCCGATCATTTGCGGCTTTCCTACGGCAATGAAATTCGATAATTTCGGCTGCTGTATAGCGCGTTGCATATTTATTTCCCTGATTGCACTTTATTACTTCGAATACGCTGGTGATATTTGTCAAAACTGTCTTTCGGTACTTCTGTTTATTTAAAACTTCCCTTTTTATAGCATTCTATTGCTCCTACTTGTTGTTCCTGAAAGAGGTCGATTAACTTTGAATGGGAATGACGTCAGCAGCCTTGTTTTGTTTCATAAGAGGATATTTAAATGAACTTATTTATAAATCAATCAGTTTTCTTTTTTATGTAATGTACTTGTTGTCAATGGCTTCTTCTGATCTTGCCGTACATGTTATGGGAGTTTTTCATTCTGAAGTCTGAATTCTGCCCTTTAAATACACCCATCTGGAACGAAACCAAACGTTAAGAAATGACAAAAAGCGCCATCCAGTCACACTTTTCTTATGTAATCACTTATACATACACGCACATTCTGTTACAGTCAGTACTTTCATTCAAACATACATATCTTCTCAACTGTTGCCTCTACTCCTCATAATCTCTGGAAATGTACAACCACATCCTGGACCCAATAGTACAATTTCATCAGACAACTCATCTTTATCCGCATACAGTGAAATACTGCAAAGTGGTCTTTCTGTTATGCATCTAAATATTCAAAGTCTCAAGCCTAAAATTGACATTTTAGGAAAAGAAGCTCAGCCTTATGATATTCTTATCTTCACAGAATCCTGGCTATCTCCTGCAATATCAAATGACGATCTTCTCATACCTAACTTTCAAACACCGTTTCGCTGTGATTGTAATGCTCGCATAGGTGGAGGAGTCACTATCTATATTCGAGATGGCCTTCTCGCCAAACATCGTGACGACCTTTCTGTTGCTGGATTAGAGGCTCTCTGGCTTGAAATAAATTTCAGACATCGTGTCATCCTTGTAGGAGGCATCTATCGTCCTCCAGATTCAAATAATCAGCAATGGCTTCTTCTTGAACAGTCCATAGACCAAGCTTTTAACCAACCTTGTGATAATATCCTAGTTGCTGGTGACTTTAACATCAATATCCTAAACACTCAAACAAACAAGATATCAAATCTAATTTCCTCTTACCAGGCAGAACAACTAATTTCATCACCAACACATTTTACAGAAAACTCATCCTCTCTTATTGATCTCATTTTTGTTATTAACAAGCTTTGTTGCCGATCCATTTATTCCTGACATGATTCGATTTCACTGCCCTATTGTTGCTGTCCTTAAACTAGACAAACCTATAAACACTACATTCAAAAGAAAAGTATGGTTGTACGATAAAGGTTACTATGATCAATACCAAACAATACTGCATAATACTACCTGGGACACCATAATAGAAAACACTGACCTTAACAAAGCCACTGAAGACATCAAACACGCAATATTAACTGCAGCACAATAATCAATTCCAAATAAAACAGTCACAATAAGACCAAACGACATTCCTTGGCTAAATAACACGATAAGAAATGCTATTAGGAAGCGCAAGAAGTTACACAAAACAGCAAAACGACTTAACACTGAACAAGCTTGGACAAAGTTTAAAACAATACGTAACGAGGTTACAAAACTAATACGAATATCAAAACAAAACTACCAAAATAAACTCATTGAACAAGTAAACTCAAACACAATAACAGCGAAACTCTGGGTCAAAACTGCTAAAAAACTAACAAATAAAACAACAGCTCAGACAATTCCAAAGCTACAAGACCAAAATACACAAGCATCTACAGACCAAGAAAAGACAGAACTCCTTAACCACTTCTTTTGCTCACAATCCATCAAAGAATGACATTAATGAAAATTTGCCACCATGCCCATCCTCTACTACAGCTACCCTAACGAATATTCTTATTACACCAACAGACATCTCTGATGCTATATCCCTCATTGATCCATCTAAAGCATGTGGTCCTGATCTCATCAGCCCTAAACTTCTTCGAGAAGGTAAGGCAGAACTTTCTGAACCTCTTTCCAAGTTTTTCAATAAGTTATTGCCGCATGCCTTCTTCCCCTCGTCCTGGAAACTAGCAAACGTTACTCCAGTTTTTAAAAAATCAGATCCCTCTAAACCTTCGAACTATCGACCAATCTCCCTTCTAAGCTGCATAGGCAAACTTATGGAACGATGTATTTACAAATATCTCTACAACTATCTCACTCAAAACAATCTTCTCACTTCTCTTCAATCAGGCTTTATCAAAGGTGACTCTACAGTGAACCAACTGGTATATCTTCATAACGACATCTGCAATGCTCTCGATAACGGCAAAGAAGTTCGAGCCGTGTTTCGTGACGTGTCGAAGGCCTTCGACAGGGTGTGGCATCGCTACATAAGCTATCCTCTCTAGGTATTAAGGGCTTACTTCTGGACTGGATAACCTCATACCTTTCCTCGCGTAAGCAGCGAGTTGTGTACGCAAATGCATTTTCCTCTTGGTCGACCATCAACTCTGGTGTCCCGCAAGGATCTATTCTAGGACCTTTGTTATTCCTAACATACATTAACGACATTGTTTCAAACATCGGTTCTAAAATTCGTCTTTTTGCAGATGATACTAGTCTTTATATCATCGTAGATGATCCAGCTTTAGCCAGTACCACTCTGAACACTGATCTTGAAACTATACACTCTTGGTCCAAAGCATGGCTTATGACATTTAACCCATCAAAAACAGAATCCATGATCTTTTCAAGAAAACTCTTTAAACCCAATCATCCTCAATTATATATGAACAATATACCTATCACTGAAGTGACTGAACACAAACATCTCGGTCTCACCTTTTCCTCGGATCTAAAATGGTCCTCACATATATCTATTACTTTGAAAAAAGCTTGGCAACGAATTGGAATAATGAGATCTCTTAAATTTCTATTAAATCGACAAAGTCTCGAACGAATGTACTTTTCATTTATTCGTTCAATCCTGGAATATTCTGATGTTGTTTGGGACAACTGTACAGAAGCTCTAAAGAATGAAATCGAGGCCGTCCAGAACGAGGCTGCTCGTATAGTCACCGGTGCCACTAAACTCTGTAACATCCAGAAACTCTTACTCGATCTCGGCTGGGAACCTCTGACAGAACGACGAAAAAAACATCGCCTTGTTTTATTCTATAAAATGGTCAATGGTCTATCACCCGCCTACCTGTCTTCACTAATTCCTGAAAACCAACATAATACCAATACTAGATTTAACCAAAGAAACATCAGAAATATCCTTTGCCAGTCACATTCATACAAATCTTCCTTTCTTCCTAACACAATAACCGACTGGAACTTACTTCCTCAACATATCAAATCATCCCCTTCAGTCAATGCCTTCAAATCAAATCTGAATAAAAACCTACCGAAATCAAATCCTATATTTAATGCAGGATCCAGAAAAGGCCAAATTCTTCATGCTCGATTACGTCTAGGTTGTAGCTCCCTTAACTATGACCTCAACCGCCGAGGAATCACAAACACCGATAGATGTGATTGTGGTGAAATAGAAACTGTCGACCATTATCTGCTTCATTGTCGAAAATACCAAAATCTTCGAATCGACATATTTTGCAACCTCCAATGCGCTCTAACTCTTAACAATGTACTGTATGGTGATGAGCATCTGTCTTATCAACATAATATTTCCCTATTCACTGACGTTCAACGATTTATCATCTCAACAAATAGATTCAATACATAAGCTGCGACAATCAACATCTCCCTTCTCCCACCCCCAAACGACGACGAGAGACAATAGCATAAACATGTTCGTAAATTCTTCACTCATCATTAAAACACTAACACACACACACACACACGCGCACACGCACGCACACACACACACACACACACACACACACACACGCAAAACCACAAAAACTTTGTATTATACATATACTTTTCACATTCATATTCCGATTAATACAACATGATATACATACTTACACTCTTCATCTAACCTCTGTTTTTCTTATAGAGCGGAATTCATATAAGTTTTAAAGAGAATTCCTATAGTTTTTTTCCTTTCATAGAATTTTTTTAAATTCACATATATGATAGGAAAATTTGTGCTGAAAACAATGAACAAATAAAAACGATATGTCACCAGGCTTGTTTTTGTGAAAAATTGTTTTGAACACACCCACTGTTGCTGAAACTGCCAGCGATTTTTCAACATTTTCATAATTTTCTGCTTTTTTATAAATACCAACCAAAATATACATCCAGGCAGCACAATACGGTTTTTTCTTTTTACAGATTTTATTATATACTTAATTGATATCATAGTCATATTTGTAATACTCTATCCTTACAATAATGGGTACAAATGAAGAAAAATATTGTTTCATATTTACTTTTGTGAACTTTTTTCAATGAAAACTACCCATAATGAAGAATATATTTTTTAAATTTTGAAAAAACTCTTTCATAGAATTTTTTCTTTTTCTTCTTGTGTATAGATAATTGTATTGTGAGCATAAAAATGGGTAAAAATGTATGGGTCACCAGGCTAAATTTTATGTTAAGACCGCTAGAATACAACACCTGTTCGGACGGAAATGGCACGAACCTGACCAAATTGATTACATGTATGTCTGCTAAAAGTTAAAAAAAACGTTTTATTTTTTTTTAATTCTTTCTATAATTGAATACTAAATAATCTGAAAGGTGATATTGTCTTATCAGTACTAAGTCAATTATCTTACATTATATGAACAACACTGTCTTTGTACTAAAATGCGATGTGAAAACACAACCACAAAAATAGCAAGATACCTGTCAGGCATGATACTTGTCAATACAACATAAACCAGTATCAACATTTGATTACTGATAAAACTTATCAAAAATGTTATTTCATTCAAAATTCCTCATATTTAAGATTGTCTGTAACATGTTTCAACAAATGTTGACTTCAGTTCAGTTTTCCATAGAAAGTGTCGGCTGCGCAGAAAGATGCGCATAAAAAACTATAAGAATTCCCTTTAAGTAGCTTGTTTTCCAGTCCATTCGATTAAACATTTCTTTGTTTGTTTGTACTATTTTGATTGATGTATGTCTTTTTATCAAACTTTGTTAATTTGAATATAGTACTCATGTTTGTATATACAATTTGTGGAAATAAATACAGTTTATACTAAGAAATGACAATATTGCCTTCATTATAATTAATAAAAATAAACAGAATGTATAACGATTCAAAATTGTGCAATATAATCTTATGAAATCATTATATCAATACTAAGAAAATCAATACACATGCATGTTCAATAACGTAAATCTGTAAGTCTACAAATTTTGTTATTTAAAAAAAGACCACAGTGACTAAACTTAATATTAAACAAATTGTACGAATTCAAACGATGTTAGCGCATGCAGACAGAGCTATCTCCGTAGCGACATGACTATCTCCTTCACGACAGAGCTGTCTCTCACAATAAAAAGTAAATATTTCTACGCCAAAAGGATTTTCAGTACATACTTTTATTCCAACTTAGGGCTACCTCATGCCTAGTCGGTTTGCTTTTTAATACCAGTTATATGACAATGAATATGCTTTCATTTATACGAAATGGTCCAGTTTACCGCTAGATTAACTATTTGGTAAACATCGCCACGACCACAAATCAGAAATGAATTTATCAATTTTAAATTGTCTGTTAAGTTAAATCAAATCTACATCGCCTACCATTCCCCAATTTTTCATATTCGATACAATGCTTAGAAAAATGCCAAAAAATATGATGACAGTCACCTTTGTTGACGTTTTTTTCGCGATATGTACTAGCTCGGAAGTTGCGACAGAGCGATTTACCGTATACCTCTGTGAATATCTGAACTATGAATTCTATTTGTCTTTTCACAAAAGAGCCCAGTAAATCGCAGATTTATATATATTTTAGTTGAAGCTTATCATTATACATATACTGAAATAAAAGTTTTCAACATAGCACATTTTATTATGTAAGATGCTCGGTGACCCCAACTTTTTTTCTTTCCATTTTGAAGCATTTTGTGTATTAACGCAGCAAACACTTTTTTAAAACTTAACTACAGACCTTGTTTTTGTAGATGCAAATACGTTTTCTCCATTGAAAAAAGTGGGTGGGGTAATTATATCATCATGTTAAAAAAAGAGATTTTTAGTGACACTTATGGTTATATAATACTAATATCACCATGTATTCATTGTAATCTGTAAGACCTTAAATCCCGATAAAATTAAGTGGAATATAATACGTTTTATAAAGTACTATCATTCTTCAATTTTACTTTAGTTCAAAAATGCTTAAATAGTGGAGGAAGAAAATGCTCTTTAAAAAAAAAAAAAACGAGTTTGGTGAACTGTGCTTTTTCTGCTCTGATAGGTCTTAGAAACTAATGGTCTTCAAGCTCACAGAGTATGAAAATATTCTTAATCGTAGAAAAAAATGACTGTACATCCTTAATCGACATAGATCAAATTAAGACCATAGAAGGTTGGAAATATTGCTGCCTTATAAATATATACCGTGAAATCATTTCCCGGACGTTTATTGGTTGCATCAATTCACGAAATCAAATTCAAACTAACAGATAAAATTT
This sequence comes from Mercenaria mercenaria, assembly GCF_021730395.1. NCBI lineage: Eukaryota > Metazoa > Mollusca > Bivalvia > Venerida > Veneridae > Mercenaria > Mercenaria mercenaria. The sequence goes on along the minus strand of NC_069363.1, from coordinate 48,143,924 downwards.
TCATTCATTTTATCTTTAAAAGTGTAAAACCACAAATTCATTTTCCAACGAAATAACCGAAATTTCATGCCCACGGAAACAAATAACGTAAGAATTTTAAAAAGGTATAGTGCAACTCGCTGCGTTCTTTGTGTGAATGGGAAATCCCTCCACAGGTTATTATTATCCTCCAATGAGAAATGAAATTTCTCACGAAATTTCTAAGACACATTGTAACTGTACAAAATGAAATATATTGCGTCCAATCTGTCAAAAAGAATTGTGCGCGGGATTTCTGCTTTTTCAAAAACTGTTTGTCCATGTTTTCCGTGGTCTAGGACAGATAGATAGACTCATTGTTTCGTCTAAGCAAAATAGATCGCTTGATTTCTATTCCGCTTAGACGAACCAATTCATGATGTATCCTATACGTAATGATAGCCATGCACTTCCTAGTTTTGGAAATATTCGGAGTTCTAGCTGGTTTTCATTGTAAAATCATATCGTATTTATAACGTTTCGGCGAGGCGTATTATCAGTGTAATAATTTATTACAGCCTCATCTGACTACATATCATTCGATTGATTTTTCAGTGTGCTTTTTATTGACCTGTATACTGTGCCATTTTATGACCTAACATTTACATTTATATACTGTGATGTTTTAAACGAAGCGCATAACATTTTCTACGTTTTATCTGCAGAAACATGGGAAAAGGAAGCGACATATCCATTAAGAATTTAACAGAAGATGACATTAAACAGGTAAAGTTTTACTTGCATACTATTAGATAAATTGTTGAATGTCATTGTATATCATTAACTATCTTCAATACAAACATATATAACTTAGATTTAAGCGAAAATTATTCGAATTCTATATGGGTACAGATACGAACAGGATTTAAATATAATTTTTCATAGTTCATTGCGTTGTCAGATTTTAGAACATACTTTTTAAGTTTTTTTCTCCTGTTTATAAAGCTGCTTCATAATATGGTGGCTGATTGGTGCCATTTCTGCGCGGGGCGAAATGTCGATATTTTAGAATTCATAAGGCACTTGCCCCTTAAATCTCGTATTTTCTCCCTGCCGAGTAACCACTTAACAATTTATCGAGAACCGCCTAGACTATCGTTTTTTTTAATAGTCGAATAGAACTTAAACGAAACCTATGCTTTGCATTAAGCTCTTTCTTTTCTTAAATTTTACACATTCATTCATTGATAAATGAAGCATTCGTTCATAAATACTCTCACGTATGTCGTACAAATGACGTCATTTACAGCACCAGAGTAGTGTACACATGGTGTAAGACGAGACTTTTCAGCACGAGAGAAAACACCTAAAAGTCCCATACACATGAAAAATGATTCTGGCAAGATTTCTTTTAACTCGTTTACTACTGATATTTCAATAAAAATAAACTCATTTACTACTGTTGTGTAAGCTACTTACTCTTTATTACAGGCATTATCTTAACAGATCCTACGAAGGGCAAATAGCCAGACTTATATTTAAAATATTGCACGAGATTCTGTGTTCACGTTTTATTTTCCAGGCATTTGAAAAGACACAAAGCAAGTTTGAGAAGATTCCTGGCTTTAAGTTGATAAGAATTACTGAAGAATACTACGATAAAGCATTGCAGTTGTGTCGAGAACATTTCGTACCACAAGAGCCTCTGATGAAATCCGTAGGTGCCCCATGGTGCGAGGCAATAGAATCATACTGGCTAGCTGCTCTAAAACTCAACCTTTCGCTGATGCTTATAGACGAAGACACGGACGAAGCTGTTGGTTTTCGGACGATAAGATACGCATTCAAAGATGAGGAGTTAGATTTTAAAGGTACCATACCAGAACCATCACAAGTACTCCTGCAGTACCTTCTCTACTGTGAAGAAAAAGCTAGTTTCTTTGATCACTATGGTATACAAGAGACAATACATTTTCTGTCGCTTGTAGTTGCTGCCAAATACCAGAGGCGTGGTTATGCTACAAAGATATTCCATGCAGCGATAGATATGGTACGAAACCTTGGTTTAGACCAAGTTTATATCAAAGGTGAAGGCACGTCCAATTTCTCCAAGAAGATTTATGAAAAAGAGGGTTTTGCCATTTTGTATGAACATATGTATAAAGACTGGGAGGTCGACGGAGAGAAACCGTTTAGTAATACGGGTGAACACAAATCAATGAAAATATATGGACGGAAAATTACACAAAGTTAATAAAATAAATATTGTGAGGCAGGCAGTAAACATTTCTTAATTATCTTAGACAGAAGAATATCCATCTTATCACCATTTTATATATTTACTTCTGCATGAATAAAAATAATTATACGGGAAATCCTATCTTTTTCGTCTTTAGTTCGCCTTATTGCCACAATGCCGTAGGTCCATTTTTTGGCAAAATTGAGATTTTAGTGTCACTAGGTATGTCTCTATGACATACGTATGATGGTAAATTTGTGGCCTTGTAGAACTAACATAAACAGGCTAAATTTTAGTTCAACAAGGTTGTAAGTAAAGTCATTGACACTCTTATATTTTTAAATGTCGTTTTCCAAAACTATCAAAAAGCTAGTTACGGCATTGTGGAAACAAGGCGGCTACGTGTATAGGCCTATACATTAAATTAGTCGGTATAGGACAGTCCAACTAGTAGACTGACCCTAGCATGATGCGCACCGACAATATTTACCAGATTATATTACCAGTACTCGTGTGTATGTTTTACTGTTACAGTGTACATAATGATGTTTGTAAGATACGAGTTGAAATCATTACTGAAATAAGCTGTGGGACATAATTTGATAAAACAATACTGTTTGCTATAGCCTTTTGTATTTATGTATATACATGTATTTGATTATGACTATACTGATGAGAATGGTGATGGTGGTGGTGTCGTTATTATAACACAACGATATTAATTTTTACTGAAAATACTAGTATCCCATAAAGTAACTGCAGTTTCTACACCTCCGTTAAATTGTAACATGCCTTAGGCAACCACTCTGACCATTTCCCTTGGTTTGACTGGCTTTAAGATGGATTGGAGTGTATAAGTCCTTCCACGTTAAAACCTACATTAGTGAATGAAAATCAATTAGTGAATGAAAATCAAAATTGAAAAAAAAATTGATGACATTTCGAATATTTTATTTGAAACTTTGATGAACTTATCTTCACTATTTTGAGGGTTAAGATGTTTTTAAGTTAGTCACCTAACTCATTTAGAGACGTGTCAAGAATATTGTCCATTGCCAAGCAGCATGACAAGTTGAAAATAGTAAGCATGCATGGCATGTTAGAACATGAATAAAGTTCATCATATAAATCTCTGATATACTACTACAGCTTAACGCGTGTCAATGGATTTCTTTTTCAAATACATGTTTGTGTTCCTTAGGTAGTTCTACATGTTTGATTAACCGGAAGTGACAGCGTAAGGAAATTCTATCCGGAAAACTTAGAGTAATGGCAAATCTATTATAGGCCTACAGTTAGCATAAATGTTGCCTAGAAACTATTTTATCCCTTATATCAATATTTAGTCAGCAGTACTGTACTGTCTTTTTGAAGTAATTCAGTTCAAAATAATAACAGGAAATAAACAGCAATGAACAGACTATAGTTGATATTTGGCGAGTTGTGAAAAATAAAGCACACAGATTTATACATTTTATTTGGCCGTTTGATTCATGCTAGGTAAATCTTAAGGATATTTGTTGAATTTCCTTCAGATACAATGTTGCTTTAAGAATATATGTTGACAATGAATAAAGTTTTGTATTGTCACATTTGTTGTTGTTATTGTTAGATTTGTTCTTCTTTATACATTATGATTTTAACCAAATAATACCAATATTACCCGTGCAGTGTACTGTGCATTGCATCATGACGTCAAGTTGTTGTGACGTCACGATATTATGTTGTAACAGTGGGTGATCGTATCACAACAATAGGAAATTCGAAGTACCAAGTACCGGCCATTTTGGATAGGGGGTATAGATAAATATGTTAATATTTTTCAGTTGGTTTACTTTGAAACTGACCAAAATCTGGTTTTGATTACTCAGTAATAGTCAGAGACTTGATTAACAAGAAGAAATAGTGTAAACATTATTTTTATGAAATTCTGTAGCTCTTTTTACAATTAAGGTCCTTGTCGACTGATGGGTCAAAATCGGAAGGTTAGCCGAGTTAATAAAAATTGTAATAATTTTCAAAATATACGGTAAATTTTCTTAAAATTTTGAAATCAACTTACCTTTTGGGTTCAGATACTAGAAATATAGGGTTTATGCAGATTTTTAATATTGACTATTAGTGTGCTAATACCTTAAATACATCTTCTGAAGTTTAACATGAAAGAACATGTTATTTTGGAAAAAACTTGTTAAATCATTCGGAATTGTACACTTATTTTCGAAACTTAAAATGAGACAGTCTTAAGGAGTGCTCTTTGATGTACACCTTTAATTCAATGTTAAGTAGGAGTATAGATTGTTTTCATCTTTAAATATTTTAATAGGCATTGAAGAATACAGTCATTTCGAAGGAAAACATTCGCTAATTTGATCAGTGTATCATACGGGAGTCCTTAATTAACCGAATTTGTGTATGTATATACTATTTTGTTAAATCTTGAAAACCGTTGTTTAATCCCAAGATTCCCTAAAAGCTTTTAGTAGCAATAACTTTAGCAAAGAGGTACACAAAATGTGTTTATCAATTAAGATAATCAGTTTTGCTGTAGTATGTAGCTTGAATCTAATATATATGCGGGGGCCTCCATGGTCGAGTGGTTAAGGTCACTGACTTCAAATCACTTGCCCCTTATCGATGTGGGTTCGAGCCGCTCTCGGGGTGTTGAATTCTTAATGTGAGGAAGACATCCAGTTGGCTTACGGAAGGTCGGTGGTTCTACCCAGGTGCCCGCTCATGATAAAATAATGTACGGAGGGGCATCTGAGGTCTTCCTTCACCGTGAACAGCTGGAAAGTTGCCATATGACCTATAATTGTGCCGACGTAAAACCCAACAAAAATATGTTATATATGTTTACATTATAAACACTGTAAACGGACAATTGTGCATGTACTCCTGTTAATCTCGTTTAATAGCCCTGCTTCCCGGCTATTCAAATTCTTTTGTGTGTATGCAACCCATGGTTACAATAGGTAACAGTTAACGGCCACGTGCCACACTTTAGCACGCAAAACCACAGGTATTTCATATAGAATTTTGTATAGGATAGACAACGAGTGCCGTTGTCTATCCGACTTAGACCACGTGACATAAAAACTGCAATTATTGAAAACTGTCCCACGCGTTCTATAGAAATTAGGATTAACGTGTTTTTATAAGAGTTATATTATCTTTGTACCGTTAGCGCTCATTTTTCAGTAGGGCATGTGAAAGAATGCAGGTTACTTTGTATAAATTCTGTTTTACTTAAATACCGGATTTACTAAAATTTGACGTTCATTAACACTTTGAGTCATTTGCAATCGCAAATGCTAAACAGTTAAATGTGGATTTCTCAAAAATACTCAAAATTGAACAACTGAACAATTAGTTTTTGTGAGGAGTTTGCATGTTGGCGAAACACGATGACAGATACGTTGATTCAAGAAAATAGCAAGGTTCCGAAACTACAAAAAAGGCTGACAGCAAACCGGAGGTAAACAAATGTTGACTAGTGCTTACTGGTAATATACATAATCACGTAAAATTATCAGATTCTATTAGAAATCACTTTTCAACAATTGGTATAAAGTGACAAAATAATTATGGTTATATTCATTTTTGTTCTTATAGAAACAGGAACCAGTGTCGGTGTTTATTTATTTCATTTATTTATTTTGTTTATCAGAATATAGTTAGTTCGTAGATACTCATAGGACACTTTGAACTATATCGTGCCTTTCTTGTAAGAATGATGTAGTTGTTCTACTTTCTAACAGGGTCCAGCTGTTCGAAACTTTAACGGGTTGTTAGTTTAGTTTAGTTTAGTTTGTACTAATTTACTTTAGCTCGATTGTGATGAAAGCTTCAAGCTTATTGTAACCACTTTCGAGTCCGTTGCCTGGGAAAACCAGTACTGGTGCCATATGAGAAGTCATGGTCGTGACCCCAGTGATGCTCGAACCCAAGACCCCTGCATTAAGCTGTTAAACTAACCGCCTGTTAAATTTCTATTCAAGATACTAGTCTTGGTGGGTGGGAAACACTAGTATGATGTTTTAATTTTACTGTAAAGATGATTTAGTGTTTGTAATACTTAACAAGTACATTTGTTTTTCTAAGTTTTCTGTCGAAATATACTAATAAAGTTAATCGACCGTTAGCTCAATCGTCTGTTAAAGTTTCGAACAACTGGATCCAGTTGTTTGCAAATGTAAGGCTCAACTGTTGGAAACGTTTCAGTGAATATATAAATTACGTATTTACCCAGTTGGTTCTACAGTGCAAATATGGAGTTTCTTGTAATTCAAATTGATTTTATATAATTATAACTATTACTCAATTCATAGATTTGCGCATTTCTGGATCTGTTTATATTCGGTCTAGGTCACAAACAATCCCGCGGGCTTCTGCAGACGTTAATACACACAAAAAAAACGTGTATTATCCCTACATTAATATTTAGACGTTGTCAACCGAATTTACCTCTTCTTATCTTATTTTTTATCCCATTGATAACTGGTGAGAAAATTGCAAGGTCATTTAACTCCGGCGTTAGCCTGTATTGTTAGATGGTAAACTGACACGAAATTCACGCGTTTTTTGCCCAAGTTTCCCCCGATATATATACAACGCTACTGTTGTATATGAAATATAGACGGGTACAAATCTGCTTTGCGATTGGCTATTTACGGATTATCGTGGTCTAAATATAAGATAGACTCTAATTTGACAGGCGTCACAGTTCATACTCAGGATTTTCATGCTTTTTCAGTGACAATTCAAGGTTAAAAGGTAGAACGGGAGCAGGGCTTTAAGAGAGCTGATTTATTTTGTGATTAATTAGCATATTAATCATTCAAAGATGTTTCTTTTGTGGAAAGAAAATTGGTTCGTGTGCATGGATCTACTAAATAAGTCAGTGTGTGACCAGGATGTTATTTTCATTCTCACATTATTTCTTTCCTTGCACGAGTTCTGATTTCAATGATCAGTTATTTTAGTCTGGAATCTTCAGTTTAATTTATTGAACATGCATAATGTTTTATAAATGTATCTAGATGAATTTTATGTAACAAACTTGATAATAAAACTAGTAGTGTCATTGAGATATGTTAATATGTAAGGACTTCGGACACTATCATATGCTTCTAGCCTACATTTTGAATGCAAAATATTTAAACAATATCCAAATCGTTTCAAATCCCATACAAACCAATGTGTCAGATAACATATTACAGCAGAAACTGGTTTGTATCCGTTCTTATCAAGATGTGTTTTTTTAATTTAATCTAGGCCAGGGTATATTTTTTTGAAAAAATAAAATGTTTAATTCCGTAAAAATGCAAGTTTCTTTTTACTCGAGCACAGTACATGTAATAACGAAGCAAACGGATTCCACCCACACCAGATTTGAAGTGAAAGGTTAATTTTCTTGTTCCTCAAGTTTGAACGTACAAAACTGAAGAATATTTGCAATTTATCTTTCACACATACATATCTAGATTATGAACGTAATTAACGAGTACAAACCTCTACATTTGAAATCCCATGCTTCGTCCGTAGGTGACCACTTAACCCCGATATAGAAACATACTTCTTGCCACAGTTGTCGCATTGATATATCTTATTTGCCACGTTATCATCATCAGAATTCTCTATTTCGCTACTAGTGAATTCACCAAGTAAGTCGTCTAAATCAAGATCACTGAAGTCCTATTTGCCAGAAGCTATTTTTAATCACAACTCCGATGTAATCTCGCGGAATTAACGAACACAAAATGATTGACAAAGTAATGTTTTATGAGTAACATACCCTTTAGTTTTCACATATATATATATATATATATATACATATATATATACATATATATAATAAATAATGTTTTCAAATTAATACAAAACATTTTATATATATTTACAAAACATTTCAAGTGATAAAACATTTACAGTCTTTAAAATAATTAACAAATTATTTCAAATATAAAAATAAAAAAAAATAAAACAGAAAAAAAGAAATACAAAATCTAAAATAATACAAAGCACAAAGTTCAAAATAAACAATTTTTTTTCAAAACTGAAAACGAACCATAATTGTCAAATTTACAAACTCATATAAATATAAATTTTCAAAATGAATTCAAAACCTTTCCAAAATAAGTTTTAAACTTTATACAACATTTTGAATGAAATACACATTTCAAAATTGAAATAAAAATTTCACTATACGTTTTATGATAACATGTCCCCTAAATCCTGTTCCGAAAGTTCGTCTATCAAATCCTCTACCTCCATGGGTTCTGGACCGTTAGACGTTTTCTCTTTTTTAGGTCACAGAACAATGTCTAAAGGTACGGTGTGAATACCATTGTCCAGGACTCTCCGCTTACAATAAAAGTACGAGAATCCGCACCAGGTCTGTTGATAAGAATAGACCCCCTTATTGCTTACGCGGAACCTCTTGTTTTGACCGGATGCGGGCTTTCCGGTACGCAGCACCTCTTTAGGTCAGAGACCACCAATTCAAAAAAGTACAGGGAACTTACTGGGTATGAGGTAAGTGTATACCTGGGAATAAGGTAACGTCTGTGCGTTCTGATTGGTCAGTCATGTAAACAAACCCAGGAAGTGATTATTTTTTCAAAATTGATATTTTTTTTCACTGCATTTACAGTATTTTATTATACATTTTGACAAAATTTGCTACATTTTATGTGTATTGAAAAAAGTTTTATCAAACGAATTTCTCCCGCCATGTCAGTGATGTAAACAGGGGGTCATCTCATTCACACGAAAATTACTTAAATAAAGTATCACTATTCATATGTTTTTCGTCCGATATTTTGGTAGAACTAGGATACTTCTTGAAAAACTTGTAATTAGATATACATGTTTCGATGTATAGAAGGCCGTGCACGCCATAATGTTACAATGTAAGTCTATGGGAAAACAATTGGTGGTCTCTAACCTATAATAGAGCTAAAACATGACTTTCGTCGGAAGCCATCACAGGTAATGTAAATGGCCACAAATATGTTGTAAATGATGTAGAAAGACGTTTTCGTGCAAAAATAAACGTGAAATTTGATTTTTGTTAAATTTTGGCCTCTTTTTTAACAGGTGTGCCCATTTTTATCTGAGCTTTTGGGCGAAAAAGGATCATTTTTATCTCTGTAATGTTAGAGAATGATCAAAATTATTAGACCTTATTTCTATTTTTTACGGAATGAATCGTATTTCAGCTTCCAAGTGAAATCAAATGTAGATAAGTGAAATTTTCACGAAAAATTGCAATCTGACGACGACAGGGACCGAGTCTGGGCATATAAATCGACACGGGGTGACCTCAGTAAACTGTCCATATCTTTCTTAAAACTGAACATTTCTTGATAAAACTTTGTAAGACATCTGGTATTGGATCATGTTTCACAATGTCACTGTAAAATTGGAAAATGTGACACGAAACATTCATCTATAGGTCAGAGACCACCAATTCAAAAAAGTACAGGGAACTTACTGGGAATGAGGTAAGTGTATACCTGGGAATAAGGTAACGTCTGTGCGTTCTGATTGGTCAGTCATGTAAACAAACCCAGGAAGTGATTATTTTTTCAAAATTGATATTTTTTTTTCACTGCATTTACAGTATTTTATTATACATTTTGACAAAATTTGCTACATTTTATGTGTATTGAAAAAAAGTTTTATCAAACGAATTTCTCCCGCCATGTCAATGATGTAAACAGGGGGTCATTTCATTCACACGAAAATTACTTAAATAAAGTATCACTATTCATATGTTTTTCGTCCGATATTTTGGTAGAACTAGGATAGTTCTTGAAAAACTTGTAATTAGATATACATGTTTCGATGTATGGAAGGCCGTACACGCCATAATGTTACAATGTAAGTCTATAGGAAAACAATTGGTGGTCTCTAACCTTTAATGATATTTAGAATTTCTTCAACCAGGCGCTTAGACACACCCTTAGAACTGAATTTATAATCCTGCTCTGTGCTTTTTACGATGTAGGTCTTAGAGCAGAGACCTATCATCTCCTCGCCTTCGTATTCCGTTTAGAAGAGTCCAGACACTCTTTTGTCATATTTGGCGTGCTTGTCGCAGCATTCGCGGGGAAACCAGCGGTCTCCAACGGGATTGTACTTATTGTCGCACAGTCCCGTGAGTCCATGCTGGTATTCCGCCAGCTTTTCGGGCTTTACGATCTCCTGGATACTCGACGCTGATAAAGCCATGTAGACAGAGTCCTGAAATGAGAAAATAATTATCCGTGAAACAAATCGAAACAATAACATTTTGCGTTCATATGCCTAACGAATCATTTCGATTGAAAAATGGTGTCCATCTCCATATATTCAAAGTCGGAGCGGTCCACGTATTTGTCCAAAAGGTCGTAATAAAACTGCAGCATCCTTAGTTTGGCGTACTGCAGAATAAAGAAACCCAGATGCACGGGGAGGTCGAGTTTGATTTTTTGCTTAGCCGCCTCCACTTCGTAATATTGATCGTCGTCGTCCAGACAAATAGTTTGTCTGAACTGCGGTTTGTTGACCTCGAAGCACGCCCTGTTCTCCCTTTCCACGTAAAACACATTGCGGTGTTTGGTTTTATCCATTATCATTGAACCGTAACTGAAAACATTTATTAAATGATGAAAAAGTAATATGTAAATAAAGTTCTTTTAAATAATAATAAAAGAAATCTATATAGATAAAAATACAAATAAATTACCATGAAAAGTAACTAGCAAACTAAATAAATGAATAAATAGATACACTTACCCGCTATTGCCTATGAGCTTCATGGTGTCGGCGATGATAGTCATGTCTTTGCACGCGTCCCCGGCACGCCTGGCGTCGCTGACTTCCTCCACGAAACTCTCGAAGCAAGCTTTCTTCCTGAATTCAACCACCTGATAGATTTTAGACACTTGAAGTCCATTATCTAAGTACCATTTAAGGAGTGGTGTTGCGAGCAGGATTTGGCGAGCTTTAGTACCACCCACCAGAAGTCGTCTTGGTTTGTCACTCAGCTGGTATTCCCAGACGTGGGCTCTCATATGCTCCCCGATATCGTTAAACCCAACTTCCGTATTGCAGAAAATGGGGCACATTTCCTCGAAATATTGCTGGGGAGATAAAGATATGTGGGACTTTTCACAACCCCATTCTTCCGGGACCTCGATGTCGCACTCTACCATGCCAAAAAACTCGCCAGTTCGAACCCCGTTTAAAATTTGGTTTTCGGTCACTTTACCGCGGTGTTTTTGACAAAATGTAGGGCGACACTGATTCCGAATCCAGTAGATTTTGGGATGGGTTTTACAATAATCCCGGAACTCGCACTCCCACATCTCCACGACGTTGAAGCCCATGCGGCGCAGTTGAGCCACCTTTTTTCCGTCCTTTCCATCAAAGCGTCTTTGATTTTATACCATCTTTCGTTGGTGACGTTTTTGGTGACGTCACATTGGTGTCCGTGGTGGTAACAACCCTAAGGGAGACAATAAAAGGGGAGATAATAAGAGGGGAGATAATTATGATAATAAAAGTGATATTACTATGCATGGTAATATAAATAATTATTTTAATAGAGATAATGAATAAGGATAATTACCTGAAATTCGTAGATGGTCTTGGTCTCGGAGTCATAACCATCTACGGGGTATTTTCCGAAGCGGATCTCCTTGCCGTGATTCCTTTGGTGGAGGATATGGGTCCCTTCGTACAAGTTTAAATAATTCAGCCAGTTAAACGCCTACATGTACTGATCCCTATGTTCCGGTTTAAAAGCGTTTTCGACTCTACGACGCACGAACATGCCTTCTGGCATAGCCTGTTCAATTGCCCACAGGTACAAGGCATTAGCGTCGTACCCCACCACCTTTTCACAAGGTTTACCTCCCCTGATTTTCGTCTATCCTGATTGGTGGTGACGGGGATAGAAAATGATGGAAGGACATAAAATGATATAATAGATATATTATTACACTAAATAAGAAAGAAAGCCAACAACAATAATAAAAAATAAATGAATAAATAAGAATGAATAAATAAATAAATAAATAAACCTACCTCCGACGATGTTATTTTTGATGGTGGCATGGAGGTCGGCGTTCTTCCAATCAATCAATGAAAATTCGGCTCCCTTTTCTGTCGCTGATTTAAAAAGGAGCTGTCGGGCTATACCTGGCACACTCATGGCCGTCTTGAGCACGTCGATGCCTTTATCGAAATAAAACTTTTGTAGACGTTCCACTGCCGTAACGAAGGGACCCACATCCAGGTTATTATACCAGACAAGAAAATCTTTAAATGTGGACATGTTTAATTCCGCCCACACTTTCTGGCAAAAGGTATAATCCACCTCTGAGATATTCTCATTTTTAAGGGCGCTGTAAAAGGCCTCGTGATGCGGTAACTCAGTATGCTCCAGCTTGGCCGGGTCATCGAACCATTCGTAGGGGAAGAAACCTTTAGCTTCCTCGACCCTATAGGCTTTCAGGAACCCGGCGTAAGATGTCCCAGGAACCAAAAAGTGTCTAATATCCAGGAACCGGAAGCGGTCGGTCGTCAGACACGCGTATGAATTGGCTTTTTTGACCATGAACCCGTACTCTTGCTCGTGCATGCGCAGATATTTGGCCAGCTTTTGTTTTACTAAATTCAGGTCGTATTTGGCGCTGAAAATAATCAATTAAATAATAATAGTCCTAAACACTACTAGTAAATATTTTTTTACAAATGCTTTCGGTGCTTTGGTTTTTAAATGAAGACCTACGTGTTATAAGTACTTTCGGTACTTTGATTTTATAGTAAACATTTATGCAATTTTCGGCGCCTAGCGGCTTTTACGATTGAATTTAAAAAGTGTTTTCAGTACTTTGATTAAGCTAAATGAATAGTTACCTGTTAAAGCCGAGTACGGGCAACGAGGACATGTACGCTTTCAGTTTGCCGTAAAGAAGTTTCGTCTTTTCGACTTCTTTCGCGCCTTCCACGCCATCTTCATGAGATTTAGAGTCTTTAGAGACTCCAAATATTTTTTCAGTTTTTCTAAATATTGGCCCCAATTTTAGTCGGCGTACTTGGCGGCCGCTGATTGTATTTTGGTTAAGGCTTCCACCATTTCATTCAGTAATTCGTCTTGCTCCGCGTTGACGATACACACGGGTTCCTTGTGAGAGGGGACGTTTGAGCAGACGCTGACGCTGATGGATGCGTGCTGGTGGGTCCATTCCAGTTTCTCCGTGGCGTCACTTTCTAGTTTAAGCAGCATGGATTCGAAATCGAATACGGCGAACCACGGATACGTACGATCGTCTTTGGGCACGACGATGCCGATCTCCACCAGTTCATCGAACACGGTGCGCTGCTCCTTGTAGAATCCACCCGGGTATTCGAACTCGGTCTTTTTGTCGCAGATTTTGGCGTGCTGCTTAAAGTTACCATGGTGATCGAACATCCGGTCGCATAGTTCGCACTGAAATGTCTTGGCGTAGTTGGCGAATTGCATAACGTACGAGCAGTGGTTTTCGTACTGGTTCACGTACATGGTGTCCGCGTATCTGTCCGTAGACTTAAAGACGGGTATCACGACCCCGTCTTCGTGCAGACAGTACATGTGTACGTTCAACTTGAAACGCTGCTCGAACTCAGGGAGGTCTCGCAGTTGAAGTCCTTTAAATTGGGAGGTCGGAGTTACATGGACTGAAGTTCGACCGCCTAGAAAATCTTCGTATTCTCGTTGATTATGCGACGTTTTCCACTGGTGATAAAGCTCTAACACTTTGGCTTTGTCCACTGACCCGTAGCGGTGTAAACACAGACACCGGAAGAGGCATAAGTTGTCTGTGTAGGGGTGAAATGTGACGGGGTCCTTGTATAGTGGCACGATTGACATGTTTCTGGTAATGTAAACCGGAAGCCCAGCATTTTCAACGGCGCCCAGTGAAAAGTTGGTGTTGAAGACTTTGACCCTAATATTGGTCGGAAGTACGAGCCTCGATACTCCCGTTCTCGTGTATCCAGGGTTCCCGACCTTGGGCAAACGGTTCCGGGTGCATGCCGGCGCCAACTTGGTAATGTCATTCGATCGTATGAGTGCAAGGCCCAACGATCTGGAAAATGGGCAGGACACCGACGACATTTATAGGTACTGGGTCCGGCTCCGGGATTCGAGCCGCCAGCTGATAGGCCGCCGCCGTGCTGCCTGGCGTTATGCGCTTGTAATTGTTTCTGGTGCTGGAATTTGGCGTCGCAGCGCTGACAGTTGTAAGTAGAAGGTCCGGTCTGCGGGCTTCTGGTTGTTGTTGTTTTCCGAGCCGTCGGCTTGACTTTGTGTTTAAGTTTCTGATGAAACGCTAGTTGCCTTGCCCTTTTCAATACTTCGGGACATTTGTCGCAAGGGAAGGTCACAGACCCGCGACATTTCGACTCGTGCTCTAGGCGCTTGGCATTTCTGGTATAGGCTTTACCGCATTTGCGGCAGGAAAGTAACGCTTTTTCGTGTACGCCTTTCATGTGCTGATTTAAATTGCGTTGTTGGCTAAACTGTTTTCCGCACTGAACGCAAACAAAAGGGGTTTGTTTACCCGCCCCTATTTGACCTCCCGAAGTTCCAGGCAGAACATTGGAGTCTATCTCCCTCCTGAAATAGATAAATGATGTTATAAACTTGAGGGGGAAAAAGTCAGTTTTATGCTTTGAAAAAAAATGAATGAATGAATGAATAATGAGTGAGTGAGTGAGTGAGTGAGTGAGTGAATGAATGAATGAATGAATGAATGAATGAATGAATGAATGAATGAATAATGAATGAGTGAGTGAGTGAGTGAGTGAGTGAGTGAGTGAGTGAATGAATGAATGAATGAATGAATGAATGAATGAATGAAGCGCGTTTATTTTGATGATCAGAAGATTTTTCCGAGGATTTTGATAATTCCAATAAATTATCGGCATCGTCCGTAGTCCGTTGTGTTGGAGATCCGGGTAATACTTCGGGACATTTGTCGCAAGGATAGGCCACAGACCCTCGACATTTCGGCTCGTGCTCTAGGCGCTTAGCGTGTCTGGTATAGGTTTTACCGCATTTGCGGCACGAACGTAACGCTTTTTCGTGTACGCCTTTCATGTGCTGATTTAAATTGCGTTGTTGGCTTAACTGTTTCAAGCACTGGACGCAAGTAAAAGGGGTTTGTTTAAGAACTTTGATTTTAACGCACCTTTAAATTACTTCAGTACGTTTAGCGCTTTGATTTGTTAACGTATAACATTTTCAGTTAATTCAGTATCCTTCAGCGCTTTTATTGTTTACTCTTTTCGTTTTGATTTAGTATAATACTTATACATAATTTGGGGGGTTTCGTTCTACCATTATAACTTTGTAAAGTTTTTACTTGTATTTACACTTTGATCCCCTCTATAGCCAATTCTGCCAGTCTTCGGGATTGCATTAGGGCAACGAAGGGCACCGAGCTGGTTATAATGATCTTCCATTTTGTAACAAGGAAAGTCTTCTCCGACTGAAAAAATAAAAGTACTTTCAACGCTTTGATTACAGCCACTCAAATGTTGAGTTTTACAATTTAAAGAACATTAATTTTAACGTTCTTTTACATTACTTCAGTACGTTTAGCGCTTTGATTTTTTAACGTATATCATTTTCAATTATTGTTTTTTCTACAACAGAGATTAGTTTTCGTTACTCCGATGACAATTCTTAATTTAATCCCGATTGTCAACGATTGCGCATTGAAGGGGATTAAGTATCTTGAAATAAATGTAAATGAAACGAAAATCCGTGTATTTATAAAATTGAATACAAAAACAAAACATTAATTGTTTGACCCTCTGGATGTTTCCGTATTATTGTACGAATCTGAGATATTGGGTATCTATAACCATAAAGATGTTGTTAAACTACATTTAAGATTTCATATAGGTAATGGTATTTGGTGGAACGGAACAGAACCAACCTTTTTACTTTTCTGATGAAGCTGCCAAAGATTTGAATGTTGTCTACATAGTGGAAAATATTAGTGAATTTATTGTTTGCGATTACCTCCTTTTATCGCTATAACTAAGAAGTCCATGTGTGATATTGAAGGTAGAGATTTTCTGTTCGTGTAATTATGTATTTCATCTAAACAGGCATTTGATTTATCTGATTTTTGAACATTTAACTTTCAAATTCATTTTTAAATTTGCACCGGTTGACTGGATATTGTTGAAGAATAAACGCACATGTTAGTGCTATGTATCATACTGTTAAATCTGGTAAATAAGCGTATACGCTTATAATAATTTTAGTGACACTTTTATGCGCCTATTTTTGATATGCGCTTATACTTAAGCCATAACTATGCGCTTAATTTTGATATGCGCTTATAGACAAGCCATGTGCGCCTACTTATGATATATTGGGAATATTGCTTACCATGGTTGAGAAAACGAAGATAAAACATGGTCATGAACGTGCACAGTGAACTACTTCCTTTTATTGCATAGGCCTACAGTATTTATACATAATGAAAGCAAAATGAACTTCATAATTTGCAAAATATGTCCAATCTCTCGGACCATTCAATAATTGTTTAACACTAAGATTGTAGCATTGTATCCATACATTTTTCAAAAATTTACAAAAGAATGACAAACTGTTATGACAACGCAAACAACTTTTCTGGTATTCAAACTTTTACTTTAGTTTGCTGAAAACATTTGCTATTCTAAAAGCATGATTATCATAAACAGTTATCGTTTATCAGACAATAGACGTTATAATCTTTTAACAGGTAAGAAAACTTGTCACCTGTATTTATAATAAACAATTATCACGGTATAATACCACGAATTACGTCTTTTTTCTGCATCTGTTGTTTGTTTACCTGTAATCGGATATGCGCCTACTTTTGAAACAAAATTATGGTAAGGGCATGACATGCGCTAATTATCCAATACGGAATAACGGTAAGGCCGTATGCGCTTACTTTTGATATGCGCTTATATTCGAATATGCGCTTATTTACCAGATTCTACAGTAGTCGTAAAATGAAAAGAAAAAGATATAAACATCACCTTGCATTTGTAAAATCGGTTGAGGGTGTTATGTTTTAGGTAAGCTTTCTAAACACTGAAAAAATCGTACAAAATAACCTTGAACAACGCAATATAAAATGTTTTCGTCCTCTAAGGTTACAGATAGTGGTTTATTGTTTGATTTTTGACTGCTATTACTTGTACTATATCATAGTAATACAGGTTAATTGTTCGATATTAAAGTATAGATACATAGAACACGTGTTAAAGGTTCGCCTTAGAGTGAAAATATTATATTATAAAAGTTTTGTGACAACATTGTGAAAAATTGTCGTTTATTAATTTATTAGTTTATTGTCTCTTTTGAAAATTATTATGTACTCTCTCTGCTCCATATTATATAATGCTTTCACTTGCTGTAGGCATTGTATTTATGCAATAAATCGAAACTGAATTGAACTTAATGTACGCACAGCTAATCTCAAGCAGGTATAGCACGCGCTAAAAAATATGAAAAATCTGTAATCCCTTGTTCATATAGTAAATGGCAGTGGCTAGGTAGCCGGTTCCGGCCACCTAGACCTTTAGTCTACGTAGCCGGTTCCGGCTACCTAGACTAAAGGTCTAGGTAGCCGGCTCTATATATACATATCATATATGAACATGTAAGTAAAGGTAGCCGGCTTTAATAAACTGTATCTATAAAGGATTATAAGGATCATTATATTAGTTAAATAAAATACATTTCTTCTGATTTATTATTATTTATTGTTTGTGTTTTACCTGTTTATTTTGCCGTATTTACGCACTCATATCGGCGAACATTTTGTTATGTTAGAATGTACTCGATACATATTCGAGATACAGCGATTCATTCCTAAAAGAACCCGCCCGCTTAGCTCAGTAGGTAGAGCGTCGGTCTACGGATCGCGGGGTCGTGAGTTCGATCCTCGGGCGGGGCGTATGTTCTCCGTGACTATTTGATAAACGACATTGTGTCTGAAATCATTAGTCCTCCACCTCTGATTTATGTGGGGAAGTTGGCAGTTACTTGCGGAGAACAGGTTTGTACTGGTACAGAATCCAGGAACACTGGTTAGGTTAACTGCCCGCCGTTACATGACTGAAATACTGTTGAAAAACGGCGTTAAACCCAAAACAAACAAACAAACAAACATTCCTAAAAGAAAACAAAACAAACAGTTTTAAAAAGGCAAAACAAAGAGCATCATCGTATATTAAATGATGCGACTCTACTGAACATAACGACGTTGGATAATTTCGTGTGCCTTTTTAAGTGAACATTTTAAGTGATCATTACTTTCGCACTTCTATGTGCGCCTTTAATTAATTAACTAATTACTTACTAATTTCTCCTCCGATTTGTCTACAATTCAATGATCTTTATTGGTTCTAATTGTTTGTTTGAACATATGAGCTCTTTATTCTAAGGTAGCGTGATAAATGTGAAATGTAAAATTACATAATTACATGTATATATCAAAAGACCTAATTCTAAAGGATCGCCGACAATTGAAATCATCGATCAAAACTGGTGTTTTTTTTTACATTTATAACAAACTACAAAAATTCATTTAAAATTTTACTTTTAATTATAAACATGCCATTTAAACACGCCGATGACGATAACGACACTTTGATCATTTGTTGATAACATAACAAAATATCGGCCGATATGATACGAGTGCATAAATACGGCGAAATAAACAGGTAAATCACAAATAGTAAATAATAAGTCACAAAAATGTAATTAATTTAACTAATATAATGATCCTTTATAACAAAAGTTATTAAAGCCGGCTACCTTGACTTACGTGTTAATATATGATATGTATATATATAGAGCCGGCTACCTAGACCTTTAGTCTAGGTAGCCGGAACCGGCTACCTAGCCACTGCCATAGTAAAAATATTCGTGATAAATTATGAATAACATTTCCAATACATTAGTAACACGTTATCCTAAATCTTTTCTAAAAGACTTCTTATATGATGAGCTTGTTTTGTTCTTAAGTTTTCCACTTTTTATTTTAAAAATCTGAGTCCCTTTGAGAAAACTTGAGAAGTCATAATTCGCATATACTTTACTACACAATGACTGGCTCGGGGGCAAATAGGTCACACTTCCAATTAACAGGCTCTGGTGTCATAAAAAGATACCTTTGTTTTTCTGTTTAGTGTGACAATATGTTTTTCAAATGTTATTACATAGCAAAATTATTTTTTGACAAGTTAAATTTCCATTGAATGTAATAAAAAAAACGTATTTCACATCTATTTATAATTACCAGAGTCCGGCGGTTCAGAAGACTGTCAAAAATTGGTGAAATTGTTGTGTAAGGACTTGTTAAAACTTGAAGATGCAGAAACATTTGTGTTTGAAAGGGTTCATAGACTTGGCAAGCGAAATGACACAAGGATACGTCCAATACTTGCAAAATTTCGGTTCATGGAACAGCGGGACCGGGTTCGAGCCACATCATTTGACCTAGCGGATGACCTCAAGAGATCTGAGCGGGGTGTAGGAGTGCAACTGCCACGATCTGTACGAGAGGCGAGGAGACCACTTTATTCAGTCATGGAAAAAGCCAAAAAGGATGGAAAATCTGTGAAATTTATCGGTAAAAAACTCTTAATAGACAATGTAGAATACAAACCAGGCACGGTTGATATGGAACATTAGGGGGGTCAGGAAGAGTCACCCCTGAAAGTACTGTCGTGGAATGTTCACGGATTAAAACAAAACATTGTAGATCCTGACTTTTTACAGTATATATCGGAATTCGATCTAATTTTCTTTAATGAAACGTGGATATCACGAAACGAACTCTTGACATTTGACATTGAAAATTATACATGTGTTCAAATTCCAGGTAAAAAATCAGTGAACACTGTCAAAGGTAGAACTAGCGGTGGAATCTCATTTTACTACAAAAACAATTTAAAACATTATGTAAAAATTGTACAGACAAACCAGTTTGGTATCATTTGGGTAAAATTAGATCAGCAGTTATTCTCTTTTGATGAACACGTTTATATTTGCCACATGTATATACCTCCGTACAATTCAAATGTATTACAAACTCAGGATTTTGATTTTTTTGATAACCTAGAGCTTGACATTATTAAATACAATGATTTGGGCAAGGTGTATGTTACTGGTGATATAAATAGCCGCACGTCTAGTTTTTTAGATTACTTCATTTTTGATAAATATATTGATCAAAATCTATCATTTGAAAGCAGAGTTAAAATCCCAGATCGTGTAAACAAAGACCACGTGGTCGACAATAATGGGCGTCGCCTATTGGATACATGTATAACTACTGGGTTAGTTAGAGCCAATGGACGCGTTTCACGTGACCGCGACATAGGTGATTTTACATACTGCTCCGTAAGAGGGCAAAGCACGTTAGATTACTTGATTGGTAACTACGAAGATTTAGAAGTACTTAGTATTTTCGAGATTTTAGAGTTTAATGAGTTTTCAGACCATGCCCCTATATCGTTTAGTTGGCCAAGAAAAACAAAAAATTCTCATTCTGACATATCCTACGCTAATACACCGGTAAAGAAGGAAAGAAGGCTGGTTTGGGATAGTGATAAAGTTTTTGATTATAAAAACAAACTCATGAATAATAATGAGCAACTACAACATTTCACTACCGATATAGTTACCGAACCAATTGATCACGTGGTAAACGGATTTTCGAAACTATTGTATTCAGTGGCGAATGAGATTTTCGGTAAAACCAGTAATAGTAAAAATAGCCAAAGCGGCGGACAGAAAAGGCAGAATAAAAAATGGTTCGACGAAGACTGTTATTTAGCTAAACGCCAATTTAAACGCGCGCGTAATAGTTTTAGTAGAAATAAGGACGAAATTTCGCGAGAAAATTTTATCTCATCTCGTACAAATTATAACAGAACGAAGAAAAAGGCGAAAAGAAAATACAAAAGGGAAGAGGGGAAACGTATAAATGATATGGCGGCATCAAACCCACGCATGTTTTAGAAAAATATTAAAAAGTCCTTAAAAAAAAACAGGAAGTAAACCGGATTCACTCTTAATAAATGATCTATTGCAGCATTTTAAAACTTTATCTGGGGAATCACGAAATGATGAGGGCACGCATACATATGAGGATATGCCAAATATTACAAAGATAGATCTAGATAAGGATTTTTCTGAGCAAGAAATTAGAGCGGCAGTCTTTTCACAGAAAAACAATAAAAGTCCTGGTATTGATGACATCTCAGCAGAAATGATTAGAAGTTCTTTTGAAATTATATCCCCATTACTACTGAATTTATACAATCGTATTTTTTCAACGGGAAATTATCCTCGTACATGGGGTGAAGGTATCATATCGCCAATCTTTAAAAAGGGAGATCCAAACGATGCAAGTAACTACAGAGGAGTCACATTGATTAATGTTCTTGCTAAAATATATTCGCAACTTTTATTGAACAGATTAACGAAATGGTCAACGGAATATGAGAAAATATCTAATAACCAGTTTGGTTTCCAAAAGGGTAAATCTATTGACGACTGTATTTTTATTCTTCATTCTGTTATATCGAAAGTGCTCGCCTCTGGCCAAAAGTTATACTGCATTTTTATTGATTACCAGCAATGTTTTGATAGAGTTGATAGAGCATTTCTTTGGCAGAAACTCATAAATGAAAATATTAGTAGCAAACTAGTTCAAGCAATTAAGTCAATGTATGCCATGGTAAAATCATGTGTCCGGTATAATTCAGAATATTCCGAATTCTTCACGTCCGAAATAGGCTTAAAACAGGGATATCCGAGTTCTCCTCTACTCTTCATGCTATTCGTGAACGATATCTCAGATAATATTAATTCTGATCTATATGATATTTTCACTTATAATGAAATAAAGTTTTTCCATCTGTTATATGCTGATGACAAAGCACTTTTTGCGAAGTCACTAGAAACGCTACAACTCATGCTTACAGATGTTGAAATGTTTTGTAATGTTTGGGGTCTTAAAATAAATACAACGAAAACCAAAGCAATGATATTCGAGAAAGGGCGACATACAACATTTGATTTTTACATATATAATTCAAAAATAGAGATAGTGAATTCATTTAAATACTTGGGAATTACTCTGTTTAAAAATGGTTACTGGTCTAGAACCCAAAAAAGTATTGCTCAGCATGCATCATTTGCATTGTACAATTTATTGAAAGTATTCAGAAATATAGAATTACCTGTGTCACAGGAATTTAAGCTATTTGACACCCTAGTTGCATCAGTTTTAAATTTTGGAGCTGAAATATGGGGTTTTCATACTGCAAAAGAGGTAGAATTAATACACACAAAATTTTTTGTGTTGATCATATTTTCATATACCATGCAAAATTTTAATAAATAACGTAGTATCTTCTTTTTCCGTTCTGTATTTTACATTATTGAAAAACAGAATTAAACCAAGTTGTTACTCTGTATGTAACCTGATAAATATAAAGATGACTATATTTGTTGTTGTTGTTTTACCGGTACTAAAATTAGTGCAAAATAAATAACCCTTCCCACGTTTTTGCAGTAGATCTCTGATCTTTAATCCTTGTTTTTTTATGATCGGCACCTCCCGTGATACGATAAGAGGAAATAGCCGAACCATAACGATCTGCAACACTGGCTAAAAAATATCCGATAGTGACCGATAATTAGCTAGACGGTCTAAGGGAGACAACAATTTATAGCGTTGATCTCGATAAACCAGGAAAGATAATAGAATCGATTTTTGCCCAGTTCTTCAGTATGTATGCAGTACATGACTTTGTAACTTTGTGTTAGATTTTATAAATTCTTAGACAGGAAAACCGAAAAAATTGCAGACGGCCCGTCGGAGGTAAGTTCTTTCACAATTCTTAAAATTATGGGGAATAAATAAGATAATGATAAACATGTAGATAATAATAAAGTAAATGCGCTTACCGCTATATCTCGTTTTTATTATACAAAATAATCCGTGTTGTATTTTTTTTTTATTTTCAAATTCGCGTTGTCTTTGCAATTTAAGACCTCAATAAATCACGACACAAACTAATAGGAAGGTTTGTCTTTTCGTCTTGGAAACGTTTTGCAGAATGTTCCTCGCTGTCAATGCGGTTTGCTAATAAATACAGACCGCGATAGAGTCACCGGCTTAGGGATAAAGTCGGATTAGAGTCAAAAGGCAATTCCTGAATCATTCTTATGTCCTACTTACGTAAATCCCGCTGCCCCGCTGCTCCATTGCACCATTGCCCCGATTACGAGGGGATTAATTCGGATTAGGGATTATGGCGGCTTAGGGATTAAGTCGGATTAAAATGCCCCGCTGCCCCGCTGCCCCAACTCTGTAATACTCATTGTTATCTGCTACTGTTGTTTGATTTTTTTTCTCAAAACATAAGGCTAAACGTTAAGGCTTTGAATTGATCATTTTGAGCATGTTGTTTTAAATTTTTTAATTTCCACGTAGCCGCTCCTGCAGATAGTTCTACCTATCAAGCTATTGATAAATATTTCATCCCGATTATTGCGGGAATAGCTTCTCTCAATGACGGAAAATTGTAAGATACATGCATATTGTATGATATCAGAAAATGTTATAAGTCTAATAAAATAAATTCAGATCCACTATTTAATTTGAAATTTAGATATAATGTTATTCGAACCATATCATGTATCATTTATAAAAGAGATATAGAAAGAATTCAAGAAACCGATATGTAAGAATATTTAAATACTGGTTTAAAGTAATTAAAGCTAGTAATTGCATTATAAGCACTGTATATGAACGGTTGAAAACCGATATGTATAATAATAAAGTAAACTGGTGTTGTTATGTAAAGGGCATGTTATACGTAAATGGTTTTGGCTATGTATGGGAAATGTCTGCTGTAATAAATGTTAAACAGTTTATACCGTTGTTCAGGCAAAAGCTTATTGACAATTTCATACAAACCTGGAGAAACAGTGTACAAAATAACCAGGTGCTAATTGATTATAAGCATCTGAAATAATACTATGAATATGCAAGTTACCTCAGTATCGAAAGTGATAAAAGATACCGAACATTTTTAACCAAATTCATAATCTCTGCACATTATTTAAAAGTTGAAGCTGGACGTTATGGTCAAACAGAATTGACAGAAATGAACGAACCTGTGATGTCTGTGACATCCAGAGACATAGAAGATGAGTTTCAAATGATATGTGTTTGCCCGCGTTATAAAATGTTGAGAAAACGTTATATTGACAGATATTACTATGAACGACCAAATATGTGGAAATTTATTAAATTTTTGTCATGTACACTTAATACACTTAATAATTTAGCCTGTTTTATTAACTGTGCATTGAAACTAAGAAGAAATACGTTAGAACATTAAATAAGTATTTCAAAATGTATATATTCAAGTACATATTATTTATCAATACCTTATACTGATGATACCTTTATTTTACAATTGGTGAATGTTTTATGTTTTGTATTATAACACAATTAATTGACACTTATAGCGATTACTATATTTTAAATGTTCTGTAAATATGTTTAAATATTTGATGACTTTGCTTAATATGTATATGTTGTAGGGATGAGGAGCTCATGGCTCAAATCTGAATAAAGCTTTCTGTATTCTGTATAAAAACAAGAAAAAAGTATTCAGTATTTACCAAGAAAATTAACATTACATTGAAATTTATTTTCACTAAGCTATGACATACAGATGTATGGATGAATGCAAGGTAGGGTTATTAACTGAGTCATTGATTGTTGTGGTCTCTCGGGTAAGTTCGACCGTACTTAAAATTAAAAATCTGAATATAGCACTAAAGGCTACCTTCCGCCCTACTACCCTATCATATTCTTACTGAAGTTTAATTTGTACAGTGAGTGATTTTCAACAAATGATGTTACAACTATAACAATAAATTGATGTCAGGTTGACATATTAAGATATCATTTCATGATTCAGATACGCAAGTAAAGAAAAGAATTTTTAATAATCTTCAAACGATTTACCAAATATAATACTAAATCAAGTTTTGCAGTCACACTTTAATCGTAATCTAAATCCGTTAAATGAAATAATATATACAATACTGTGGAAAAAATGATCTTAAAATGTATGAAGCGTAATGAATGCCGCAAAGTAAGTTGTTGTTTGGATCTCATTACTTGGTAATATGGGCATAAGTTGCAGTGTCATTGAATTTGTGAAATACAATAGGAATAAAAGCACCTGATAACTCCGTTCGAATAATAGGCAGCAGCCTCATACTGTAAATGAAATGATTTAATGGAAGATATGAAATTCAAAAGATTGCCGTCTTGTTGAAATGGGAAACGCATTTAGCTACTTATATACCACAAAGAATAGCGAAACAATTTTCCGATTCAAACTTTAAACTTCTTTCGGTCACTGATGTGGAGTCTAATTACACGCTTACCATTGCTACGTTAAATACAATACATTGTTCAAGATTGTACGATTAATTTAAACGAATTTATCATACTTGAAAAGTATATACGCGTAAAGCACTTTTAGTTTTCATAGCTTTAAATATGTCCATAATATTTGTGTCAAACAAATTAAGTAATTCATTGTAGATACCAAATTCAAACTTTGATCTTCCCCTTTCATTTTCAAATATGCTCCTTAATTGTAGCATCAGGGCCAAGGATGAGGGCACATGGTGTTGCCCATATATGAAAACAATATTGAAGTACTTTCCATTCAAAAACAAGAGTTTTTAGCAAACAAAGTCAAATGGACCTATAGCAAACCTATCTTAGGCAGCCATCAAAGGGAGCGTGAGCGTGAGCGTGACTGCTTAAGAAAGATGGCTGCTGAAATTAGTTTGTTGATTAGCTACTTAATACAGTTGATCGCTAAGGCAGGATTTACTCTATACCTCTATTGCGGTTTAAAAGATTATATTTTTATCAAATGTGTGCAAAATGTCTCCCTAAATCTTCATTTTAGCTCGACTGTTTGAAGAATAAGGAGAGCTATCCTACTCACAACAGCGTCGTCGTCACACCTTGGTGAAGTTTTTCGTATCAGTTCACATTTTGACAAATTCTTTTTGTCATATAGCTTTGAAACTTTCATCACTTGTGTACAATCACCTTGTCAAGTTTAAGGCTAGAGTACACAACTCTGTCAAGGATTTTGACTGAATTATGGCCGATTTTAACGTACGCATCTTGGTGTTAAGTTTTTCGTACCAGTTCATATTTAGTGTAAACTGTTTTACATATATAGCTTTGAAACTGTGACAAAGCCTAAAAACAAAAAGGGTAAAATATCGAATATTTAGCCTTTATTGCAGCCTCATTACAGGTACAACATGTTTAAACATCAGTATACAGTCATTAAATACATTAGAACTATAAGACACTTTTATATTCTACACTATGTCTACCTCTCACATGTACATGTAATTACGGTGTTAAAACCGAAATGTTGTAAAAGTTGCTAATCGTTAATTAAAAACTGATATAAAATTACATTAAAGCTCAATAAAACAAGAGCTCTCCGTAAGACAGCAAAGACAGCACGCTCGACTTTCCTCAGCTAGAGCTGGGCTTAATTCTATCAAATATCGAAAGAAGCAATAAAACAGATCAGGCGAGGGTATGAGGCTATAGTGCCAATGTTTGCATATATTAGTAAACTGTATTTTTGTAGATTTGTATTTGAGAAGAAAATATAGGACCGTAGCCAGGTTGATTTTTTGGTCTTAAACACCACATACCCCCGCCTCCTCTCCTTCATAAAAACTGTTACAAATCATTTGCGCAAATTATTTAGATTGCATTTTTTTGGTCTCCTACTTACGAGGACATGTTTGTGAAGAATCATCAGACCTCGACGTTTAAGTCGTTCAATTAAGACGTTCCTTTTTTTAATGAAATTTATTAGCAAGTTGAGTGATTGATAAAACACTTCTGTTGCATATGCAAATCTGAAACTCTGGGATACGGTCATAATAGATGTACTTGCATATAGATTTCAAATTTGCTTAATGCAGATTTTGGTACTCCTAGTCCTACAGCTAAGTAAATATTTCACAACTCTCATTCATTTAAGAATTTCTACTGTAGACGCGCACTTTTATTTCACTGTAAATGTTCATCTTGCTTAAATGTAGATGATACCATACTGGTTAATACCAACAAAAGTTTTACCACTATTACAAGAAGTGGATGTCAAGTTAAGATAATTTGGTATCCTTTTATGACTCCAACACTCAAGTAAAGAAATTTTAGTAATCTTCAAAAGATTTATAAGATATAATACTGAATCAAGTTACCGGTCAAAAATGTTTACTGTATCAAAATAACAGAATATGATATCAGATACATTTGCGTCATAATCTAAATGCCGCTAAATGCAAACTAAAAGTACCTAAAATATTATGAAAATATGGTGAAACTGCTTTTAAATGTAAATAGCGAAATGCATACCTATGACAAGGTAAGAGTTTTGCCCTTTTAGTTGCTTGGATTTCGTTACTTGGTCATATGGGCATAAGTTGCAGTGTCATTGCATTTGTAAAACAAAATGAGAGAAAAAGCTCCTAATAACTGCGTTCGAATAATATAAACAGAAAAAACATAATACTGTATATGTAAGGTAATTAAAAAAAAATAGCAGGGACAAACAGCGTATTTTACCAATGGGAGACGTAAGAGAAAAGCTCCTAACTGCGTTCGAATAATATAAACAGAAAAAACGCTAATACTGTAAATGTAAGGTAATTAAAAAAATAGCAGGTAAAAAACACTGTCTTTTATCAATGGGAGACGTACACGTATTTAGCTATTTTTATTCCTAAGAGCGTGGCAGAATAAGTTTCCCGTCAAATTTAGAATTTAAATGATCAATAGCAAAACTCTTCCGGTCGGATGTGTTGAACCCAAAGATAACTTCTTCTTACACGTTTACCCTTACCATTGCTTCAAAATTGTACTCGTGAGTATTTCATACGACTAAAAATTTATATATTTATCATGCTAGAAAAAGTATATTCGTGGAGTACACTTTAAGTCTTACAGCTTTAAATATATCCATAGTGTCTGTCTAAAACAAATTATGTCAAACATTGTAGATACCAGTTTAAACTTTGATCTAACCTAGTATTCAGTTTCAAATAAGCTTCTGTATTGTAGCATCAGCCAAAGTGTTGCCTGCAAGTATATCCAAACAATGTCTTAGTATTTTTTATGCGGCACAATAGAATAGTCAGTTTTGGAAGTTTCTTGACTTGCTACTTAATGTTTAATACCTGTAATTGACCGCTAAGGCTGTATGTACTGTATACTTCTATCACAGATCAACATAAATGTCCTATATATGTAATAAAATAGGTCTGTTAAACCAACCAAATAGCTATTTCCAAATATTCACAAAGGTTGCAGTTTTCATGCGTGTAACATTCGGATCCCGAATTAAAATTCGCATCCCTCCCATCGCCATTTCGTACTTGGGCACTAATTGCCGGAGCAATGATTTACGGAACCTTGGGATCGGGAGGTAGGGGCACTAGAAAAGTTTACATACCTACATTGTCTAACTACTTTATGTCTAATTTCCTACAATATATATATTTTTTTCAAACCTAATTTATTTCAAAGTATGGTTATCATTATAGTTTAATATGTATTTCATTTTTATCAAAATATCATTGACTGAGAACGGCGCGGTTTATTTTTTATTTATTTTGAAGAATATTAAGCGCGAAATTCTTGTTGAAGCAGGCGATAGGTAGAACATGTGGTATCGTGATCAGTTGATGCAACTCCATTTATGCTGTAATCATTAATTGATATGGATTTGAATGTTCTTTTCAACCTAATGAAGTTTTATTTTAATTTCATTTCGCAAACAATTTGTTAAAACGCATTTTCTCTTACCTCTGAAGTGAGTTATACTGATATCAAGTCTTTGTAGCAACATCCTTGTCATTGTATGAAAGAAGAACTTTTTATAGAAAACTAATGTCCTTTTCAGCATGAAGGCAACATCAGACGGAACTTTGATTTTAGGGAAAAGTGTGGTTTTCATTATATCATATATCCTATTTTTGGAGAGCTCCCAGACACCCTCCTATGGAGGAGAGTGGG
This sequence comes from Mercenaria mercenaria, assembly GCF_021730395.1. NCBI lineage: Eukaryota > Metazoa > Mollusca > Bivalvia > Venerida > Veneridae > Mercenaria > Mercenaria mercenaria. Next base: position 48,114,506 of record NC_069363.1, on the reverse strand, counting down.
ACACAACCTTCCAAATGAATGCCTGTCGGGGCTTTGCCTTTACTATTCAAATTTACCTAACAAACACGAACAAACGCACATACTCGTTTGCTTCGGTAAAATTTAGTCTCTTGCTACGGCCATGTATAATGTAATTATTCGTGATATTAAAAAATTGGCGGAAAATAGTTTAACAAAACAAAATGAAATAATAGTGCCTCAGTTCGGTTATGCCTTTTAAGATGGTGACTCAAAACATATCCTTTTTTACCTCATAATCTTGGCAGATAAAGAGGGAAGCACCGGCCTCCCTGTGCCTCAGTGTAGCTACGGGCCAGGTGACCTGTGCCATTTTCTGCCCAAATTTGTCTTAGAAACTATGAAAACATTTTTAATCGTAGAAAAAATCATTGTACATCATTAATCAACATAGCTCAAATTAATGCGGAAGAGCATTAGTGCTAGGTGCGTTTTTTTAATTAACTCAAAATTTCGAGTAAGTAACTCGAAATTTTGACTTACGTATGTCGAATTTCGAGTTACTAACCCGAAATGTTGACTAAGTAACTCGAATTTTCCACTTACGTAACTCGAAATTTCGAGTTACTATCTTGCCCTTTTATCCGCAAAATTTGAACATCTGTCCGTCTGTCAAAGGCCAAAAATGTAATGGACGACTTTTGACTCTTCGAAGTGGAATCCATATATTTTACCGAACATGTAGGGACTTGAACATATACTACCATACATCAATGTATGACCTACCATAGCCTCTAGAGCTACTCTAGATTTCAAGGATATATACCCCCATTTACATGTATAGTATGTTCATGTGGTAGGGGCTCGAACTAGGTCGAAAACCTTCCAGATATGGTCAAAATAGTGAAATATTCTAAGTTTGAATACTTCCCGGTCACCTTCTATGATCTCTCCTCAAAATCTAGATGTGTCCAGGTACCCAGTCTTGATCAGACTCATAACTACACTTTCATTTAGGGTATGTCTATATTTCATTGACATATGGGCTCAAACTAGGTCGAAAACCTTCCAGATTTAAACATGGTTTAGGCATCTGAGGTCTTCCTCCAACATAAAAGCTCGGAAGTCGCCATATGAACTATAATTGTGTCGGTGCGACGTTAAGGTGGAATGCGCCTTATTTAAGTTCTTGGGTTCCGTCTCGAAATTTTGTTTAATATAAAATTCAGCATGTTCCTCATATAATGCGTATTTTACATTTTTGATATTTCTGTAAATATTTCCCCTACAAACCTTCAAACACGACCGTTGACGTCCATTTTTGATGAACCATGATTTCACGTCCGTCAGACTGTTTTCGTAAATCATTCTATTCAGTCAACAAGTATCCATTTGCTTGTTACTCATCATATTTTCATTCAAAAATGTCTTTATAATGGTGTATAATTTGTGGAGATCATTTTAATGTTGAAGTCGATACTTACGTTAAAGTAACGTCAGAGCGACAAATATGACGTTGAGTTTTGAATTAAATTTTCTCTTTAATCTTGTCTCATGTAAAACACAAACGATAGAATTTGAGGAAAAACTAACATGATGATGGAAATTTTATTTTCTATCGATTGAAGGAATAAGATTATGGGGGCACCGAATTCATTTTCGCTTAAAATTACGTTACGCTAACCCTGCCCCCAAATAACAACATAGCGCAATTGAACATCTTTTTCCAGTATCTCCTCTTTTCTTCTATAAATCTACTATTTTATTTTTCCTAGTACATTTAAATCAAAATACTCTTTAAAACTCTGCTACCTTCAGCAAAATCATTTCAGCGTAGAACTCAGATTTTAATGTTTAGATTATATTCAATTTAAGAAAAAGCCGCATTACTGTTGTCCTGAATTACATTACTCTACCCCTATCCCAGACTAAAACGTTCAATGGATTTTCTTATGTCTTGTGATAAAGACAAATTCATAACTCATTTTGAGTCCTTTACAACTGTGCAATGATTTCATACAGCATTAAGATTGAAATGATTTATCTCGCAAGTTAATGGTAATACATTAACAGTCCTGTATCAATGCACATTTACAAAAATAAATAAGAAAACGAACGATATAATTAAAATCCTTTATTTGAATTATCTCAGTCTTTTAATTTTATCAATTACCTGTACAGAATTCCATCACATGTGCAGGCCGCTATTTCCGTGCGTAAAACTGGTTACATAAAAAATGAAATTTTATGCATGTAATAGCATAGAGGCAAACAAATAGAATACAACCTTAGAAAATTGAAAAAGCCCCAAGGTAATTTATATCATCATGTTTGAATAAAATTTATTAATTTATTTAACTTTACTACAAATTTTACGTTTGGGAAATATTTCGATTGTTTGGAGAGTAGCCGAACACCCCGATTTCGAATAAAGTGCACCCTCTGTGAATACCCGAGGAGAAACAGAGTACAATTTGTTATACGGAGGCTGTTGCTCTGAAAAGGTTAATTTTTAGTAACTTGGCTAGAACAGAAACACCATCCTTCCCAAAGAAGTTTTAGGCGTAAAGAAGGTTATCCTTGTATTCATAGACACGTAATAAAAACATATTCCATATATAATACTTTTTCCTAACAGTAGAAGCCTATCAAACACCACAAGTATTAGTAAACATTCTGCTAAAACTGTTAAATATTCCACGAAATTAAAAAAAAAAGTTTGCTGTTTTCTATGTTACGGCGGGCAGTTAACCAAGCCAGTGTTCCTGGATTCTGTATTCTCAGCACGTAACGTCCAACTTCACCACATAAATCAGAGTTGGAGGACGAATGAAATCGGACACGTGCCTTCTATCAAGTCGTCATGCCTACCCAGGGATAGAACTCACGGTTCATAGATCTGCGCTCCTTCTACTGAGCTCAGCGGGTGGGGTAAAAGGAAAAAAGAAAATAGCGGTTGTGACTGAGGCTCGCTGTAATTCAACAGCTGTTGATTGTTAAACATGTGTAATTGACGTTGCGTACGTTGTTGGCGAACATCGGAAATTTTTCAGTTTCGTTCACTTCAATGTTTCATGAAATTCGTTTTAGAAATACGGTTGTTTATCTTCTTATATCTCAAGAAAGGAAAAACAATCTCCCTGTTAGTAAATGTGATCGCACTTATGTTTAACAATTAGTAAAAATTTAATTCGACATAAAAACATAGAAAACAACACAAAAACTTCATGTAAGATGTAACAGAATTCACCAATGCGCATTATTTAACGGCTTGGTAAATTCATAAAATTATTTTTTTCCGTCAAATAAGAAGACTCGGTGACGTGACGTTAACTATATTTGACGTCATTGCAGTCATTTGCTGTTCAAAACTTCTTGTAACAAACAGGAAGCAAAAGACAGGTCCAACTTAAAACGTAAGATTTAATGTCTTTCCTCGACAGGATTTGTTAAAATTTCTGTATTTTCTTTAACTATTGTATGCTTTCTACAATATCTATTTTGACAAAAAGTACATAAATTCTACTTTTGAATTAGTAAGTTTTTGTCGTATTTTGACTTTGATAATGACGTATAATATATGTATACTTTAATCTAGCCGCGATGTCACACGTGCCAAAAATGCAAAAAATAAAATTACAAAGTTGTTACGTGCCGAAATATTTAAAGAAATATGTATTTGTTTAAAAAACAGCGACTACAGTCTGAAAGTACATACAATTTAACACATGAAAATTGCAAAATCTAGCCGAGATGTCACAGCCGTGAAATTAATGTAACGTCGACGTTACTTTTGAAAACTAAATGATGTATATGTATTACAATTGTATCTGAACACCGCAATATAATTCACTGTCTGATAAATAATTTGATTGAATAAATATTATAAGTAAATCTATATCAAATATTTCTTTAAATATCGGAACGACATGATTTATGAAAACTGTAGTCCAACCACCCCACGTAATCCCTGTAACGTCTAAACGGCTAAAAACGACGATAACGTCAGTTACGCTAATGTACGCCAACAATGAGCGTAAAGTCAATTCTATGTTGCCATTATCTACATGTGCGACTCAAGAATCGTAACTTTGTACGGAGGACTGGAGGCTCAAACTTGCAACCCCTGCTTTCATATTTACGAGATATTAGCATTTGTACGGGCACGTGTATATGTGTATGGTTTCACTTTTTATTTTTATAAGCGTCTTAGGCGTAAAAATTTAGAATGTAACAATTTTCAACATTCATCGGAAGTTTATAAGGATACGTTAACGCTTATGTGTAACCTAGGGATAGTACGAGGATTGTTCAAATATGAATGCATCTAGAACGTTATCTCGCTCAATAATGCGAAAATCACGAGGAAATTAAGATTATTGGGTAGATAAACATGTTAGCTTTACATTGATACCACACCCATTAAAATCCGTTCACTTTAGCTGTGTCTATCGCTCGCTAAACATTGCCTACTCGTGTATACTAATACATAAATGGTTGGAAGTGTCAGCGTACGCCGTTGAAATACGGTCCTATATTAAGAATCGTTGTATTCTTGGCATAGGGTGTAAAGACATTTTTGATGAAATATGTTCTGTTTATGGACGTAATGAAATGTTTTTTTCGACAGTTCTTCGTTGGTTTAAGAAATTCAAGTGTGGGTTAGTTTCAACAGAAGATGCACCACATGACCGATGGCCAAAAACAGCAACGTCTGCCAAGATGGTTGCTAGAGTGAAAGAAATAGTTGCTACTGATGCAAGATACACCGCTAGGCAAATACATTTTGTAGCTAGTATGGTTAGCATCTCATTAGGAGCAGCTCATACAATTCTGAAACGTAATTTGAAAATGAGAAAGATCTGTGCTAGATGGATTCCCCCATCTGTTGACAGATGAGCAGAAAAAGGCACGCGTGCAATGCGCAAAATTGTTGCCTAAACAGTTTCCAAATTACAATGCACGGTCTTTCGGAAATGTCGTCACTGGTGACGAGACATGGGTTCACTTTTTTGAGCCCAAACGAAAGATTCAGAACAAAATATGGGCAACAAAGTCTGGCAAAAGACCATGCATTGCACAGCGGATCATGAGTGTCAAGAAGGTAATGTATGCCATATTCTTCACAACTCAGGGTCCTGCCATTCAAGTTGCTGTACCTAAAGGCAAATCCGTAAATGCGAAGTTTTACAAGACTAAAAGTGAAGAAATATTTCAAACATCGAAGACCCGCAACTGGTTTGGCCAATGTCAGATTGCTACATGACAATGCGTCATCGCACAGGCGTCTATTGTACAAGACTTTCTGAAGCAGGAAAAGGTTGTTGTGCTCCCTCATCCTCCTTATTCGCCTGACCTTGCCCCGTGTGACTTCTTTTTTGTTCCCAAGGCTCAAAAAATACCTTTCTGGTCCAAAATTTGTGCAGCGCAAACACCTCGGTTCTGCAATATTCCAGTGTCTTCATAGTATACCTAGAAAAGACTATAAAAATGCCTTCAAGGATTGGATTAGAAGACTGAAACTTTGCATATCTGTTGGAGGTGGATACTTCGAGGGGACCAAATAAAATTTTCATTGAAATCTATCAAGGATACATTTATATGTGCTTTTATATGTGCTTAGATGCATTCATATTTGAACAATCCTCGTATCTCTTACATCCTGATTATGGAAATTATAGAAGTTATGATTTATTTCAAATAGCGCCTGTGGTATAAAATATGAATTGAATGAAAAATAAACACTGACCTATAAAAGCGAATTCTGTCGTCAATATATATGAACATTTGCGATTTTCAAAATAACATGATCTGAGTATTTTACACAAAGTTGTCGCATTGGCGTTATGTAAAATATTCTGCATTGAAACCATTTCGCACTGGTCGCCAGTTTTACAGTTATAAAGACCTCTTTTGAAAAGAAAACTGTCTGTTTTTTACGTACCAAGATTCGTTTCACGTCTGTAGTGAGCCTCTGTTGAATGAGAGTGTAAAATACAAAGATTTGAAAAGAGATATATCAGAAAAACACGTAAACTAAGCTATGTTGTTATTTGGGGGTAGGGGTAGCATAATGTAATTTTACGCGAAAATGAATTCGGTGACCCCATAATTTTATTCCTTCAATCGACAGAAAATCAAATTTTCATGAAAATCTGATGAGTAGCAAGCAAATCGATTTTTTTTGTAGAATGAACAGAACGATTAACAAAAATCGTCTGATGGACGTGAAATCGCGGTTCATCAAAAGAGGACGTCAATAATCTTTTGAAGGTTTGCAGAGAAAAAAGTTTCAGAAATATCAAAAAAGTAAAATGCGCAGTCTGTGAGGAATATACTGAATTTTATATTAATCAAACTGTCGAAACGAAACCCAATAATTTCAAATTAGGCGCATTCCATTTTAAACCCAACAAAATCAATAAATAAATAAACATGGTTTAAATAGTGATATTTTCTAAGAGCAAACGCTGCCCGGTCATCTTGATTATATGACCATGTAGGGCTACCCAATGGATACACCAGGTACCTAATCTTGGCCAGGACCTATACATCAACGTAAACTATTGTAGTAATTTAACTCGAAATTTCAAGATAAGTAACTCGAAATTTCAAGTTAATAAATAACACACACCTGGCACTAATGCTCTTCCGTAAATTAAGACCATAGAAGGTTGGAAATATTGCTGCCTTATCAAAACATATCGTGAAATCATTTTGCGTGACCATTTATAATTTATTGGTTGCGTCAATTCACGAAATTAGAAGAAGCGAAATATAGAAATCCAGCAAAACGAGAAGTCTATTTTGCTTAGACGAAACAGTCTTTGAAAAGCTGAACTCCCTTGCACAATTCACTTTGACAGGTTGGACGCAGTATATATTTCATTTGTTTTGATACATATTCTCCTTTCGCTGTATTTCTATAATTCGCTTCTTCTAATGATATGAAAGTAGAAGCTGGAAGTCATGCACTTCCTGACTTTGGAAATATTCTAGCAGTTTTTTTTGTATCGTATTTAGGCGAGGCATATTATCAGTGTTATATTTTATTACAGGACAGCGATGACTATTTTTGATATCGCCACATCTGAGGTAGCAGGGTACACTTAGATGCGAAAATTTTGGGCATAGCCGGTCTTACATGTAGCGAGTCGCAATATTGCACTTCCCTTATGAGCAAAATCAGGGTGGCCACTTTATAAATTGCGTGCATGTTTTGTGCTTTTAATTAATGGCAAGATCAGGATTCTCATACAAGAATAAAGAAAGTTATCAAAACGAAAGTTTTACACCATCCATGAAAAATAACATGCCAAAATCATCAATTTTGCACTTTCTGAACAGCCTGCAATGATCCCGCTGCAAGAACAATGCCCAAGTTTATTTCATTTCTCAATTTAATAGTCCTTACTGAACGTCAGGATATAAACGGAATGGGGGCCCATCCAGCTCGTTTTTTTTTCTCACAAAATAGCGAAAATGTTCCTGAGTATCAATCAACAAGCACAGAACCCTTCCGTGATTTGAATTTTTCCGCGAAAAAGGTGTCTCATTGATCATACAAAGCTACCAGCAGTTAGTTTTCCAACTGACATCAGAATTTTAAATGTATCGGCTGTATAAATTTTCTAAAGAATTAATAATCATTATCTCTCACCTTAATTTACAGACATCCAAAATCACGAAGTTCTTTTTATTACAAATATTGACGGGGGCCAAAATTCGAAGTGTACCCTGCTACCTGACTACAAATCATCCGACTGATTTTTCAGTGTGCTTTTTATTGACCTACATATACCGTGCCAATTTATGTCCTAAACTTTACATTTATATACTGTGATTTCTGCAGCGAAGTAACAATTTATGTTTCAATTTATGTTTCTACGTTTTATCTGCTGAAAACATGGGAAAAGGAAGGGACATTTCCATATAGGATCTAACAGAAGATGACATTAAACAGGTAAAGTTTTACTTGCATACTATTATGTCGTTGTATACTGGTACTGATGATAAACCCGGACAGATGATAAAGTCGACCACCTTGGAAAATATTCGATTGCAATCGGTTATTTATAAAATTGAACATACCATCTAATAGTTTCCACTTACAACACCAACTGGTGTAAACAAAAACAAAATTGGTAAATATTCTGTATAAATAAATGACTTACATTTATTTATATAAAAACTATTTATCCAAAATTACTGGGGAAGAGGGTGTTTTTTGCGCATGATCACTGTCGAAACATGAAAGCCTGACATTGGGTCACTTTTCATTACATGATCGGAAAAATTTTGTAAATGACAAAGTGGTCGAATTTATCATCAGTCAACGTTCATACAGTCCCCATTTTACAAACCCCTTTCAGGGCCTTACTTCGTGTGGGTTTGCTTACTAAATATAAATTTGAATTATGTAAAGATTTCAGTAAATGTTATGCTTTTTTTTGATACAGACCATTAATTACAATTTGCAGAAATAAAAAAGTTACAGTTAAAAAACCTCATTATCATCAGTACCAGTACATATCATTGGGTTTTTTCTCAAATGCGTTATATTATATATACGTAATACAGGGCGGTAACAAGCGGTTACTTATTTGCGGGGAACACAAATATTTGTTACTAATTACTTAATTGAAAATACAGCATTATTTCTCTTCTTCTAATTGTTTGTGTCTGCAAACAAGAGAAACATACTCGTTTACTGAAATTATTTACTGTTGTTTATTGTTCTTTGAAATGTCTAGTACAATTAAAATATAGAGTAAAACCTGATTCAGGCTAACTACCTTTAATTGTTGATATATTTTGTGTGTTGTACTGTGTGTCCATATCATTCTGTGATATGTAGTTTGTACGGCGCTTTTGAACGTTTATTTTATAGATGAAAAGAGCGCTATAAGAATCTGGGAAAAAATAATAATAATAAAATAATAATACTGCTTCTAATTAAGGTGCATCAAACCATGTCATCATATGTTTTAATAATTTTGTACATACATTGTGGTGTTCAAATACAAAGAGATCTATATAAGAACATTTAAATGACCTTTCACCTTTTATATTATTATCTTCCGTTAAGAACTGAAATATTTGTAAGTCGAATTCAATTCTTTTTGATTTCAATCTATTGCATGTTCTACTCTTTCATTAGTTCAACTAATTTGACGCGATCCTAGGAAATATTGAGATAATTCTTTTCATATGGGCAATATCCCCACTCGTTTAGATTGTCCGTAACAAATATAAAACAATCTGAACGTCGAATTATTTGACTACTCTTTTATTTGACAGTGATTTGGCTACTGAAATAAGTCACATTTTCACAGCTTCTGGCTCTTCTATCATTTTTAGTTCAGCGCAACCTAGACAGACCAAAAAGGGCAATAGAAAATTAAGCTATCCTTACTTTCTTTTCTAAGTACTGAGAAATATATTCTTTATTATATTCGGGAAATTTGTGATCCTACCGAAAAGAAATTAGAAAATTCATTTACTGCTTAGTCCGAGTAACGTTAAACTTACTGAATTGAAATTTCGACTAAATATCTCGAAATTTCTTCGTTTGTTAAAACTTCAACATCTTAGATTCTACTCAATTTTCTACTTACGACATTCGAAATTTTGCCTTACTTACTCGAAATGTTGACTTACTTGTCAAAGTTTTGACTTATTAACAAAGGAATATCAAGGTATAAAGATTGACATAGATGTGGTGTGTGATTTTTGCTTTTCAGTTATTTTGTTCTGTTGCAGCTACAAATGTCGTCAAGGCGCCTCACCGAACGTCGACATGTCACCACACCAAACTGCCCCCGAACGTTGCCCGACAAACGTCATCCTGCTGAATGTTGTCCCGCCAAATGTCGTCTTTTCGCCTTCCGGAATGACATGATACTCATAGCATAGATTAAATTCGAGACATAAGGAATTAACATTTTAATATTGGTGAAATACCGGTATTTGTAAGCCGAATATTTGTAGGCCCCTAATGAAATGTTATCAGAGAATATCGCTCACTCTCACCTCTATAGCCCTCGCTACACAACCAACCCCGAGATCTAAAATATACGATATAGATAGAGGGCAATGCGTATGCGTTTGTGGCTGCGTGCGTGCGTAAGTGCGTGCTTACTCTGTCCATCCGCATACTCTTCCGTCTAGTGTTTAGCCAGATAACAAATTTGTCGATCATTAGAAAAAATACCTTATCATTGCGTCAGTGAGACAGACTGTCGTGCGAGCAAACACAGATCCTTATCTGAATGGTCCATACCAAACTATGGAGAGGGGGTTGGGCAAGTGAATACCATAGAATATCTTATCTCAGCAGGAATTAAACATTCGTAGAGAAATCTGTTTTATTTTCTCCATTATGCGGCTAGTTCCATGCAAATACGGGCCCAAAAGTTAGACTGGGCGACGTTTTATAGGGCGATGTTCGGCGGGGAGACACCCGGCAGGCGACATTCAGCGGGTCACCATAACGACGCTTGGCGAGGCCACATTCAGCGAAGCGAGATTAGGTGGGTCGTCGTTTGTCGGGGCGACGTCCGGCGAGGCGACATTTTCAGCACGAGAGTAAACACCGGAAAGTCCCAAACACAAGCCAGTCCACTAGTTCTATTATTTTCACTCGTTTACTACTGATATTTCAATAAAAATAAACTCATTTTATATTGTTGTATAAGCTAATTACTCTCTATTACAGGCATTATCTTAACACATCCTACGAAAGGAAAATAACCAGACTTATATTTAAAATATTGCACGAGATTATGTGTTCACGTTTTATTTTCCAGGCATTTGAAAAGACACAAAGCAAGTTTGAGAAGATTCCTGGCTTTAAGTTGGTAAGAATTACTGAAGAGTACTACGATAAAGCATTGCAGTTGTGTCGAGAGCATTTCGTACCTCAAGAGCCTTTGATGAAATCGGTAGGTGCCCCATGGTGCGAGACAATAGAATCATACTGGTTAGCTGCGCTTAAACTCAACCTTTCGCTGATGCTTATAGACGAAGACACGGACGAAGCTGTTGGTTTTCGGACGATAAGATACGCATTCAAAGATGAGGAGTTAGATCTTAAAGGTACCATACCAGAACCATTACAAGTGCTCCTGCAGTATATTCTCTACTGTGAAGAAAAAGCTAGTTTCTTTGATCACTATAATATACAAGAGACAATACATTTTCTGTCGCTTGTACTTGCTGCCAAATACCAGAGGTGTGGTTATGCTACAAAAATATTCCATGCAGCGATAGATATGGTGCGAAACCTTGGTTTAGAACAAGTTTATATCAAAGGTGAAGGCACGTCCAATTTCTCCAAGAAGATTTATGAAAAAGAGGGTTTTGACATTTTGTACGAACATGTGTATAACGATTGGGAGGTCGACGGAGAGAAACCGTTTAGTAATACTGGTGAACACAAATCAATGAAAATATATGGACGGAAAATAACACAAAGTTAATAAAATAAATATTGTGAGGCAGGCAGTAAACATATCTTAACTTTCTTGCATACCAGACGGGGATTTCCGGTATCTTTTCCGGTGCTGGAAAAATCCATCTTACACCCCGGGGTGTAAGATGACTCTCGTGCTGTAAATGACGTATTACGAACTACATATATGTAGAAGATTTATGTAGTAATATATATTTTATTCCAAAAACGGAATCAAAATTCAATACCTTGACAGCTCCTACTGGTTCCTGAAAGTATATTTCTCGATTCAAATCACGTTATTTTATCAAAAATTCATAACGTTACGCTGCAACCGATAAAACAAAACCGGAACTAAACATTGTTATTTGTTTTGAAACGTCATGACGTCTTTCCTGTTTACGGACGTTGGTTTCCTGCGCTTTGTTTAAATACACTGCCATAACAAATAGTTCTAAAAGGAAAGCCGTTCGATTGATTTTATTTTTGTTATTATTTCTTGAAATCGGTATGCAAGAAAAAGATTCTGTCACTGGTTATAGGTGCAAATGGAAATATCCGGCTCTCGGGTAACTGTTTAGGCGGTAACTCGGCAGGGAGCCTCGTTACCGCCTTAACAGTTACCCTCGAGGCCGGATATTCCCATCTGCACCTACAACCAGTGAAAGAATCTTATAATCTTAGACAGAAGGATATCCATCTTATCACCATTTTATATATTTAGAATCTACTTCTGCATGAATAAAAATAATTATACGGGGAATCTTATTTTTTCGTCTTTAGTTCGCCTTATTGCCACAATGCCGTTGGTCCATTTTTGGCAAAATTAAGATTTTAGTGTCACAAGGTATGTCTCTATTACATTTGTATGATAGTGAATTTAGTCCTTTACACTCAAATCTTTGAATTTCGTTTCCCAATGCTTGTAACGGCATTATGGAAATAAGGCGACGGCGTGTGTAGGCCTATACATTAAAGACAGTCCAACTAGTATTGATTATGACTATAGTGTTGAGAATGATGATGGTGGTGGTGGCGTTGTTATAACACAAAGATATTGATACTGAATAAGTTGGAGGTGTACCATTTTCATCTTTTCTTCTTTAAAAAAATTCTGCCCGATTTTTAATCAAAGAGTATGTAAGAGATCACCAACAAAAGATCATAAATTTATCAATAATTTCCTTTACAACATCCCGAATTTCAGTACTCAACTTTGTATCTTCTGTTATCCTGTAGAAACTAGTTTAGAGAACATCATTTGTGTTACTATATCACTGGAATTTGCATTTTCAAAACCTTTCTAGAAATACGGACGCTGTTTATGTTCAGAGTTGTTTTTATGTCAGAACTAAGTGATACTTTCTTTGTAGTGTCAACAATTAATTTGCCAGCGCCTGTGTAGCTTTCCCTCTGAGGAGGTTATTTTTGCATGGAATAAGACACTGTGTAAATGAATTTTCAAAACAACAAAACAACAACAAGAAAACACCATGAGGTCAGATTCATCAAGACCAAATTGTTTTTGCTCCCTTTCTGTCTTAAGCTTGTTATCGTGTCTGTATTCAGAAATTAAAAGAAAATAACTGTATATAAATGATGCTTAATATAGGCATTGCGGAAATTATAAATTACAGTAATAGCAGTTCATAAGTGAAATGTATAATTTTCAAAATAATATGATAAATATACAAAACGTCTTTGTATATCGTGACTTTATCAAATTATACCAATATTACCCGTGCAGTGCCCTGTGCATTGCATCGCTTTGTTGTGACGTCATCAAGGTCACTGAAGTCTCTACACCTTCCTAGTATCGATACTCCTTATAGAAAATTCGAATGAATCAAGTTCTGAATGATTGATTTAAATACATCATCTGAAGTTTTAAAAAGTAAGAGCATTTTATTTTGGAAAAACTTTTAAAATTATATTCGGAATTGTACACGTATTTTCGAAAATGACGATGAGACAGTATTACAGTATTAATGAGTGCTCTTTGATGTAAACCTGTGATTCAAAGTTAAGCGAAGTATAGGTTGTTTTGATCTTTTTTTTTTTTTTGATAGACTTTGAATAATACAGTCTTTTTATTTGACCAGTGATTAAGCGGCAGTCCTTAATTAAACGGATTTGTCTATATAAATATATATACTATTTCGTTAATCTTGAAAACCGTCGTTTGATCCTAAGGTTCCTTTAAGGCTGTCAGTAGCAATAACTTTAGAAAGAGGTACACAAAATATGTTTATCAATTAAGATCATCAATTTTGCTGTTAAAGTTGTATGTAGTTTGAATCTAAACGGACAACTGTTCATGTACTCTTGTTAAACGCTGATTTATCATTGAAATTTGATGTTCCTTTCAAAAAAATTGGTTCATGTACACGTGTCTACTAGATAAATTCTTTTACTTAAGTCAGTGTGTAATCAGGATGTTCCTTTTTTACATTCTTGTTTTATTTCTTTCCTTGCACGAGTTCTGTTTTCAATGATCAATTATTCCAGTCTGGAATCTTTTTACTTTACTGAACATGCATACATGTATTTTTAAATGTATATAGATGAATTTAATATCACAAACTTGATACTAAAACTTGTGGTGTCATTGAATGATTCTAAACAGAAGTAATATCGAAGCGAATTGATTACACCGACACCAGATTTGAAGTGGTCTTGTTCCTCAAGTTTGCACATATAAAACTGAAGAATATTTGCAAATAACTTATAAATATTCATCTTTCACGCATACATATCTATATTATGAACGTACGAACCTCTAACATTTGAAATCCCATGCTTCGTCCGCAGGTGACTGATTAACCCCGATATAGAAGCATACTTCTTGTCACAGTTGTCGCACTGATATATCTTATTTGCGGCATTCTTTGGTTTAAGTTTAGATGTTGGATTGAGCTCCGTTGAATTATATTCACCAGAATCCTCTATTTCACTACTAGTGAATTCACCAAGCAAGTCGTCTAAATCAAGATCACGGAAATCTATACAGTCCTCTTTGTCATGAGCCATTTTTAATCATGAAACTTCACTACAACTACAGTGTAATTTCTCGTAACTGAACGAACACAAAATGATTGACAAATTCATGTTTTATGAGTAACATACACTTTAATTTTCAGTTATATATATACATATATTTAGAAAAGAACAGAACAGAACAGAACATATATCATCAGTTTATTTGAACTTTACAGCTCTCCATACAGTTACCAGGCACGAGAAAAGCTGATGTTATAACGTATTCTCTTAGACCCGTGGTGATTAATTGTAAAAAAGAGATTAGAAAACTAATTATAAAAAAATAGCTAGTGGCAAAAGATTAAAACGTATATCAAACCTTTAAATGAAATTTCATTGAAATTCAGCTGATCAAAACATAAAAAATAAACAAATCAAATTACGAGATGTACTCGTGCTTAGTCGGTTTGCTTCTTGATACCAGTTAAAAGGCAAGTATGTGACAATGAATATGATTTCATAATGAAATCGCCCATTTTATAGTATTTATATTTTTGGTAATTCAAGGGCCATAATTTTGAAGTACCTCGCACGATTTGGCTAGTTAAATAACTTGGCCGAGGAGTTATAGTAAAAAACATTTGGTTCAAATCTGGTGAAAATCGGATGAGAAATGTTGGACTTAGAGCGCGGACAAGAGTGAAAAGGCCAATTTTCGGTAATTCGAGGGCCATAATTCCAAAGTGCCTTGGCCGATTTGGCTAGTTATCGAACTTGGCCGAGGACTTATGGTCAAACATATTTTGTTCAAGTTGGTGAAGATCGGATGAGAAATGTTTAACTTAGAGCGCGGAAAAGTGTAAAAAGGCCGATTTTAGGTAATTCAAAGGCCAAAACGCCGAAGTCCCTGGATCGATTTGGCTAGTTATCGAACATGGCCGAGGTATTATGGTTAAGTACATTTTTGTCAAGTTTGGTGAAGAATGGATGAGAAATCTTTGACTTAAGAGTGCGGACAAGATTCTTGACAGACAGAAACACACATAGACACACAGACAGGAGTAAATCAACATGTCTACCGCACCACTGTGCGGTGGGAGACATAATGACTGTACATTCTTAATTGACATAGTTGAAATTAAGACCACAGAAGGTTGCAAATATTGCTGCCTTACAAATAGATACCGTGAAATCATTTCATGTGGCCTTTATTGATTGCGTCAATTCACGAAATCAAATTCAAGCTAACAGATAAAATTTTCATTCATTTTATCTTTAAAAGTGTAAAACCACGAATACATTTTCCCACGAAACAACCGAATTAATTTTCGTGCCCACGAAAACAAATAACGTAAGCATTTTAAAAAGGTAGAGTGCAACTCGCTGCGTTCTTTGTGTGAATGGGAAATCCCTCCAAAGGTTGTTATTATCCAATGAGAAATGAAATTTCATAACACACATTATAACTGTACAAAAACTGTTGCGCTAATCTGTCAAAATGAATTGTGCGCGGTCTTTTTTTTTTTTGCTTTTTCACAAACTGTCTGTTTTCCGTGGTCTAGGACAGATATATAGACTCACTGGACATCCTTAGGCGCTTTGTGCTTCTTGTTCTTCTGTGTCCGAATCGAGATAAAATCGCCCTTATGACACGAACAAGTCCAAAGAACATTGTTCTCGGGTAAAAATTTGACACCACGTCCTAATCGTGGGTGGGGGGGGGGGGGGGGGGGGGACCGCGAACAATTCGAGAACAATATGGCGGAATGGGAAAGTGAGGACGATTCCTGCATGATTTGCACGCAATACCAATGATAAATATGACCAAATCATATTGAATGAAGAATTACACATTCTTAAAATGTTGGTTTATCCCTCGTATGTAAACAGCCGAAAACAGCTGTAAAACTCCACTTCCGTTCCTGTTAGACGTTTAATTCGTGCTACTGATCCGACTCGACTCATTCCCCTGGAAATAACCCAAGACGCCGATGTTCTAAGCAAAATAGACCATTTGCTTGATTTCTATTCCGCTTAGACGAACCAATTCGTGATCTATCCTGTGCGCGATTAAAGCCATGCACTTCCTAGTTTTGGAAATATTCGGTATTCTAGCTGGTTTTCATTGTATCTACAAGGCGTATTATCAGTGTAATCATTTATTACATCCTCTTCTGACTACATATCATCCGGTGCTTTTTATTGACCTGTATACTGTGCCAATTTATGACCTAAAATTTACATTTTTATACTGTGATGTTTTAACGAAGCGCATAACATTTTATATGCTTTATCTGCAGAAAACATGGGAAAAGGAAGGGACATTTCCATAAAGAATTTAACAGAAGATGACATAAAACAGGTAAGGTTTTACTTGCATACTATTAGATAAATTGTTGAATCATTAATTATCTTCAATACAATCTTGCACACCTTAGATTTAGGTCAAATGTTGTTATTGTTTGCCGGTTTCGGATTGGTTGAAAAATGTGTAGGGAAACCCCGTAGCATTCAATGAGACTTCAGCTGATTGGTTAAAAATGTGTTGCCTTGAATCATGAAAATATCCTTAAAATCTTGGAATGTAATGTTTTCTGTGCATTTTGAAGTATTTTATAGCTGTCGGCTATATATTTAACTCTGAAATTAGCAGTTTAGTGAAGCAAGTACTTGTTGGAATTCACCACTAAATTCCATGCACAGTTGAGGGTGGTTGTCTTTGAATGGAAATAGAAAAAATAGATCGGGCATGTCCATGTAAAAATGTTATTTTTTGGTGTCTGGAAGGCTATTTGACAGGGCAAATGGCACCTCATGTGTCAACAAAGGTTCTGAGGGGGTCCTGCAGAGTCATTTCTTACAATGTAAGCCTATAGAAAAAATAAAAGCAGTGTCTGACCTTTAAGCGAAAATTATTCGAATTCTGTATGGGTACAGATACGAACAGGATTTATATAATTTTCATAGTTCATTGCATTGTCAGATTTTAGAACATACTTTTTAAATGTTATCTTGTTTATAATGCTGCTTGATAATATGGTGTCTGATTAGTGTCATTTCTACTTCTTCGATATATCCCCACAAGCGAAAATACGAAATTTAAGATCTTTATACTGAGGGGGCGCTATGCGAAAATTCGCGTAAGGATGTGGTATCAGAACGATTCAATTAAATATGGCGGGGAAGGGTGTGGGGGGGGGGGTGCGAAAAGTCGATATTTTAGAACTCATAAGTTAAGGCACCTACCATTATGCCTCTTAAATCTCGTAAATTCTCCCTGACGAGTACCCATTTAGCAATTTATCGAGAACCGTTACTACAACTAGTGCTAGACTATCGCTATTTCACAAATAGTCGAATAGAACTTAAACGAAACCTATCTTTTGCATTAAACGCCTTTTTTCTTAAATATTACATATTCATTCATTGATAAATGAAGCATTCGTTCATATATAATCTCACATATGTCGTAAAAATGACGTCATTTACAGAACCAGAGTAGAGTACAAATGGTGTTAGACGAGACTTTTCAGAACGAGAGAAAAGTCATATACAAATGAAAAATGATTCTGTCAAGATTTCGTTTACTTCTGATATTTCAATAAAAAATAAACTCATTTAATACTGTTGTGTAAGCTACAGGCATTATCTTAATACATCCTACGAAGGGCAAATAACTAGACTAATATTTAAAATATTGCACGAGATTATGTGTTCACGTCTTATTTTTCAGGCATTTGAAAAGACACAAAGCAAGTTTGAGAAGATTCAAGGCTTCAAGTTGATTAGAATTACTGAAGAGTACTACGATAAAGCATTGCAGTTGTGTCGAGAGCATTTCGTACCTCAAGAGCCTCTGATGAAATCCGTAGGTGCACCATGGTGCGAGACAATAGAATCATACTGGTTAGCTGCTCTAAAACTCAACCTTTCGCTTATGCTTATAGACAAAGACACGGACGAAGCTGTTGGTTTCCGGACGATAAGATACGAATTCAAAGATGAGGAGTTAGATCTTAAAGGTACCATACCAGAACCATTACAAGTGCTCCTGCAATATATTCTCTACTGTGAAGAAAAAGCGAGTTTCTTTGATCACTATAATATACAAGAGACAACACATTTTCTGTCGCTTGTAGTTGCTGCCAAATACCAGAGGCGTGGTTATGCTACAAAGATATTCCATGCAGCGATAGATATGGTGCGAAACCTTGGTTTAGACCAAGTGTATATCAAAGGTAAAGGCACGTCCAATTTCTCCAAGAAGATTTATGAAAAAGAGGGTTTTGACATTCTGTATGAACATATGTATAACGACTGGGTTGTCGACGGAGAGAAACCGTTTAGTAATACTGGTGAACACAAATCAATGAAAATATATGGACGGAAAATTACACAAAGTTAATAAAATAAATATTTCAAGCTCCGCCCACAGCTCCCGAGTATAGAGGGTGTTCACCATGATAGTGCCAGTCACTCTGTTCGCTGCAGACAGGACTGACGAACAAGAGTGGGTAATATCATTAGTAAGTTGACCAAATTTATAGAATGTAATAATAATAATGATAATAATATTAATAATAATAATAATGAAAAAAAACCCTCAATATTCCGGACTTATGTATTATCCCATAAGCGCACATGTTTAACAGTTTAAAATTAAGGTAATCTGTATAACGGATAATACTGTTCTAAATATCACTATTAGATCATTATATAGAAATATTGTGAAGCAGTATTTTTGCAAATATTTCATCACAGTTGAATCTGTTAAATTATAATTCGCTCAAACGTTTCCTTTCTGTCCGGAGCCAAACTGGAGAAATTCGTAGAAAGATACAATAACTTACTTGTGCGTCAGTTTTATTTAACAGTTAGAAAGTTCTGATGTTTGACCATTCTACATGTTATGTTCTAACTCAGTTCACCGATTAAGGGGAAGTAACTCGAACAACCAATAGCAAGGTGTGATAAAGAGTTACACGTAGTGAAACAGGAGATACAGGCTCCTGGGTCCCTCACTCATCGCAAGATGACTTAACAGTTGTCTTATCCAATACTTATGTACGAGGAACCTTCGGAGCTTGAAATAATATACTATAAAAAGGGAAGTTTTAAATAAACAGAAGTACCGAAAGACAGTTTTGACAAATTATTTCTCCAATTATTAACGCATTTGCTCTTCCAGAGATAATAGGAATTCTTAAAATGATGGTTACAGAACATCTCGTAATTTGATTTGTTTATTTTTTATGTTTTGGTCAGCTGAATTTCAATGAAATTACATTTAAAGATTTGATATACCTTTTAATCTTTTGCCACTAATTTTTTTTATAATTAGTTTTCTAATCTTTTTTTTTACAAATAATCGCCACGGGTCTAAGAGAAAACGTTCTGATATCAGCTTTTCTCGTGCCTGGTAACTGTATGGAGGAGCTGTAAAGTTCAAATAAACTGATGATATATGTTATGTTCTGTTCTGTTCTGTTCTTTTCTAAATACATGTATATACATAATTAAATATTAAAGGTTATGTTACGCATAAAACATGAATTTGTCAATCATTTTTTGTTTGTTCAGTGACGAGAAATTACACTGTAGTTGTTGTGAAGTTTCATGGTTAAAAATGGCTTATGACAAAGAGGACTGTATAGATTTACGTGATCTTGATTTAGACGACTTGCTTGGTGAATTCACTAGTAGTGAAATAGAGGATTCTGATGATGATTATTCCACGGAGCCCAGACCAACATCTAAACTTAGACCAAAGAATGTCGCAAATAAGATATATCAGTGCGACAACTGTGACAAGAAGTATGCTTCTATATCGGGGATAATTAGTCACCTGCGGACGAAGCATGGGATTTCAAATGTTAGAGGTTCGAACTCGTTAATTACGTTCATAATATAGATATGTATGCGTGAGAGATAAATATTTATAAGTTATTTGCAAATATTCTTCAGTTTTAAATGTGCAAACTTGAGGAACAAGACCACTTCAAATCTGGTGTCGGTGTAATCAATTCGCTTCGATATTACTTCTATTTAGAATCATTCAATGACACTACACGTTTCATTATCAAGTTTGTGATATAAAATTCATCTATATACATTTATAAAAAACATGTATGCATGTTCAGTAAATTAAAAAGATTCCAGACTAGAATAACTGATCATTGAAAACAGAACTCGTGCAAGGAAAGAAATAAAGCAAGAATGCAAAAAAGGCACATCCTGATTACACACTGACTTAAGTAAAATAATTTATATAGTAGACACATGCACACGAAACAATTTTTTTTAAAGGAACATCAAATTTCAATGATAAATCAGCGTTTAACAGGAATACATGTACATCAACAGTTGTCCGTTTAGATTCAAACTACATACAACTGTAACAGCAAAAATGATGATCTTAATTAATTAACATATTTTGTGTACCTCTTTCTAAAGTTATTGCTACTGAAAGCCTTTAAGGAATCTTAGGATCAAGCGACGGTTTTCAAGATTAACGAAATAGTATATATATAGACAAATCCGTTTAATTAAGGACTCCTGCCTGATACACTGGTCAAATCAGCGAGTGTTTTTCTTCAAAAAGACTGTATTATTCAATGCCTGTTAAAAACAAATAAAGATCAAAACAGCCTATACTTCGCTTAACTTTGAATCACAGGTGTACATCAAAGAGCACTCATTAATACTGTAATACTGTCTCATCATCATTTTCGAAAATAAGTATACAATCCCGAATATAATTTTAAAAGTTTTTCCAAAATAAAATGCTCTTTCATGTTAAACTTCAAAAGATTTATTTAAATCAATCATTCAGAACTTAATTCATTCGAATTTTCTATAAGGAGTATCGAAACTAGGAAGGTGTCATGTCCTAGATTTGACACGTCACAAAATTCTGATTATTTAGGATGAAAACACAAATTTTCACACTGTTTATAACACCTAAACCTACGATGGCACAGAGGTGACATCCGCAACACTTTACTTATATTGTGGCCACAACTTAGTAAATCGTGGCCTCAACTTAGTAACTTGTGGCCACAACTAAGTAAATTGTGGCCACAACTTAGTAAATCGTGGCCTCAACTTAGTAACTTGTGGCCACAACTTAGTAACTTGTGGCCACAAGTTACTAAGTTGTGGCCACAACTTGGTAAATTGTGGCCACAATTAAGTAATTCCTGGCCACAATTTAGTAAATTGTGGCTACACAACATATTAAATCGTGGCCTCAACTTAGTAAATTGTGGCCACAACTTAGAAAATTGTGACCACAATTTGATAAGTTGTGACCACAATATAATAACTCGTGACCAAGACTTATATCAGCCAATCGAAACTATAAAATGATGGATAGACGGACGGA
The DNA here is from genome assembly GCF_021730395.1 of Mercenaria mercenaria. Classification (NCBI taxonomy): domain Eukaryota; kingdom Metazoa; phylum Mollusca; class Bivalvia; order Venerida; family Veneridae; genus Mercenaria; species Mercenaria mercenaria. The sequence goes on along the minus strand of NC_069363.1, from coordinate 48,092,733 downwards.
CAGATGAATAGATTGGATGGTACCTACGTACCTACCTACTTATTTATTTGTCTGTACTTCCGTCCGTCTCTCTATCTTCCATTCCTGTATCACACTTTGCAGTGACGTAGACATTTTTGTGCGTCCATTTCGTATGGTTGCTGATTTCTGCCATTTTGCGTTATCTCCCCGCAACACTGTCGAGCGAAAACACGAGATTTAACAAGTTAAACTGCGGGGACGCAGGTTGAAAACTCTCTTTTTTAGCAGGGACGCAGAGCGAAAACACGATAATTACAAGAGTGTGAGAATAAGTAACTGGTATGTCGGGGAATGGGAAGCGAAAACACTATGATTAGCGCTGCTTAAACGTAGTGTTCTCGAACCGCGCCCCGACATTCCAGTTGCTAAATCTCACCCCGCGATCTTGCTAATTATCATGTTTCCGCTCCTCGCCTCGCTAAATAGCGAGTAACCGCCCCGAACCCCTGCCATTATAAGTTGTAAATTTCACGTGTTTTCGCTCGGCGGGGTCACCAGGCGAAAACTAGCTATTAAACGTTTAAGCAGCTCTAATTATCGTGTTCTCGCCCCGTGTCTAAGACATACCAGTTACTAAATCTCCCTGGCGGGGTTTCGACCTGCTTTCTGGACATCTGAACTTGTTAATTCTCGTGTTTTCTCTCGACGGGGCCGCGGGACGAAAATATAATTTAATAGGGCTAAAACGCGGAATGACAGAATTAGCCAATCGAAAAGACTTTTTTCTTCGCTGCTGTATAGGAGTGCAAAATAGGAGCGCACAAAAGTGTCTACGTACCAGCAAATGTTAAACCGGAATAAAAGATAGATAGATGGATGGATCGAAGGAGGGACGGACTGATGGGCGGATGGGTTGACGGACGGATGGATTGGATGGTACCTACCTTTCTACCTATTTATTTGTCTTTCTGTCCGTCTATCTATCTTTCATTCCTGTCTAACCCGTTGCAGGGACGTAGACACTTTTATGCACGTCCATTTTGTAAGGATGCTAAATTCTGCCAATTCGCGTTTTAGCCCAATTAAATTATATTTTCACCCCGGGGCCCCGTCGAGCGAAAACACGAGAATTAACAAGTTAAAATGTCGAGAACGCAGGCCGAAACCCCGCAAGGGCGATTTAGTAACTGGTATGTCTGGGGCGCGGGGCAAAAATACGATAATTACCACTGCTTAAACGTTTAATAACGAGTTTTCGCCTGGTGACCGCGCCGAGCGAAAACACATGCAATTTACAAGTTAAAATTATGGGGGTTCGGGGTATAACTCGCTATTTAGTGGGAGGAAGGAGCGGAAACATGATGATTAACAAGATCGCGGTGTGAAATTGGTAACTAGATGTCGGGGCGCGGTTCGGAAACACTACGTTTAAGCAGCGCTAATTATTGTGTTTTCGCTCCCCACCCCTGATATACCAGCTACTAATTCTCACCCCGTGACCCCGGTAATTATCGTGTTTTCGCTCCGCTTCCCCACTCAATAGAGAGTTTTCAGCCTGCATCCCCGCATTTTAACTTGTTAAATCTCGTGTTTTCGCTCGAAAGGGTCGCAGGGAGATAACGCAAAATGGCAGAAATCAGCAACCATACGAAATGGACGCGTAAAAATGTCTACGTCACTGCAAAGGGTAAGACAGGAATGGAAGATAGATAGACGGCCGGAAGTGCAGACAAATAAATAAGTAGGTAGGTACATAGGTACCATCCAATCTATTCATCTGTCCGTCCGTCTATGCATCTATTCATAGTTTCGATTGGCTGATATAAGTCTTGGACACGTGTTATTATATTGTGGCCACAACTTATCAAATTGTGGCCACAATTTACTAAGTTGAGGCCACAATTTACTAAGTTGTGGCCACAATTTAATAAGTTGCGGACACAATTTACTAACTTGTGGACACAATTTACTAAATTGTGGCCACGATTTACTAAGTTGTGGCCACAATTTACTAAGCTGTGGTCACAAGTTACTAAATTGTGGCCACAATATAAATAAAGTGTTGCGGATGTCACCTCTGTGCCACCGTAAGGTGTAGAGACTTCAGTGATCTTGATGACGTCACAACAACGCGATGCAATGCACAGGGCACTGCACGGGTAATATTGGTATAATTTGGTAAAGTCATGATATATAAAGACGTTTTGTATATTTATCTTATTAAATTGAAAATTATATATTTCACTTATGAACTGCTATTACGGTAATTTATAATTTCCGCAAATCCTATAAGTATCATTTATATACAGTTATTTTCTTTTAATTTCTGAATACAGACAGGATAACAAGCTTAAGACAGAATGGCAGCAAAAACAATTTGGTCTTGATGAATCTAAGATCATGGTCTTTTGTTGTTGTTGTTATTGTTGTTTTGAAAATTCATTTACACAGTGTCTTATTCCATGCAAAATAAGCTCCTCAGACAGAAAGCTACACAGGCGCTGGCAAATTAATTGTTGACACTACAAAGAAAGTATCACTTAATTCTGGCATAAAAACAACTCTGAACATAAACAGCGTACGTATTTCTTGATAGTTTTTGAAAATGCAAATTCCAGTGATATAGTAACACAAATGAAAATCACGACACTAGTTTCTACAGGTCGACAGAAGATACAAAGTTGAGTACTGAAATTCGGGATGTTGTAAAGGAAATTATTGATGAATTTATGATCTTTTGTTGGTGTTCTCTTACATACTCTTATGCGCTCTTTGATTAAAAATCGGCAGAAATTTTTGAAAGAAGAAAAGATGAAAACGGTAAACCTCCAACTTGTTCAGTATCAATATCTTTGTGTTATAACAACACCACCACCACCATCATCATTCTCATCACTATAGTCATAATAAAATATATACATAAATACAAAAGGTTATAGCAAACAGTGTTATTTAATTATTTTATGCCTCACAGATTTTTTTCAATAATGATTCCAATTGGTATCTTACAAACATCATTATGTACAGTAAAACATACACGAGTACTGGTAATATAATCTGGTAAATATTGTCAGTGCGCATCACGCTAGTATAGGGCAAGTATACTAGCTGGACTGTCTTTAATGTATAGGCCTATACACGCCGTCGCCTTATTTCCACAATGCTATAACAAGCATTTTGATAGTTTTGGGAAACGAAATTTAAAGATTTGAGTGTAAAGGACTAAATTCACTATCATACAAATGTAATAGAGCCATACCTAGTGACACTTAAATCTTAATTTTGCCAAAAATGGACCAACGGCATTGTGGCAATAAGGCGAACTAAAGACGAAAAAATAAGATTCCCCGTATAATTATTCTTATTCATGCAGAAGTAAATGTAAAACGGTGATTATATGGATATCCTTCTGTCTAAGATAATTAAGATATATTTACTGCCTGTCTCACAATAGTATATTATTTCAAGCTCCGAAAGTCCCTCGTATATAAGTATTGGATAAGACAACTTTTAAGTCGACTACCGATGTCATCAAAATCAAGGACCATAAGATAACGAAATACATTATACAACAAAACAAATCATTTGCATGGGTTACAATATCTATTTAATGCCCATTAACCACAGAATATTTTATACCCTCCTATCCAATACTCATCAGCAACAGGTATTGTGCATTCATTGCTATACATTCTATTGCTCCTACTTGTTGTTCCTGAAAGAGGTCGATTAACTTTGAGTGGGAATGACGTCAGCAGCCTGGTTTTTTTTCATAAGAGGATATTTAAATGAACTTATTTTAACAATCAATTTTCTTTTTTATGGAATGTACTCGTTGTTAATGGCTTCTTCTGGATCTTGCCGTACATGTTATGGGAGTTTTTCATTCTGAAGTCTGAATTCTGCCCATTAAATACACTCATCTGGAACGAAACCAAACGTTAAAAAATTACAATATTGCCTTCATTATAATTAATAAAAATAAACAGAATGTATAACGATTCAAAATTGTGCAATATAATCTTATGAAATCATTATATCAATACTAAGAAAATCAATACACATTCATGTTCAATAACGTAAATCAGTACGTCTACAAATTTTGTTATTTAAAAAAAAAGACCACAGTGACTAAACTTAATATTAAACAAATTGTACGAATTCAAACGATGTTAACGCATGCAGACAGAGCTATCTCCTTAGCGACATGACTATCTCCTTCACGACAGAGCTGTCTCTCACAATAAAAGGTAAATATTTCTACGCCAAAAGGATTTTTGGTACACACTTTTATTCCAACTTAGGGCTACCTCATGCCTAGTCGGTTTGCTTTTTAATACCAGTTTTATGACAATGAATATGCTTTCTTTATACGAAATGGCCCAGATTACCGCTATATCAACTATTTGGTAAACATCACCACGACCACAAATCAGAAATTAATTTGTCAATTTTAAATTGTCTGTTAAGTTAAATCAAATCTACATCGCCTACCATTCCCCAATTTTTCATATTCGATACAACGCTTAGAAAAATGCCAAAAAATATGATGACAGTCACCTTTGTTGACGTTTTTTTCGCGATATGTACTAGTTCGGAAGTTGCGACAGAGCGATTTACCGTATACCTCTGTGAATATCTGAAATATGAATTCTATTTGTCTTTTCACAAAAGAGCCCATTAAACCGTAGATTTATATATATTTTAGTTGAAGCTTATCATTATACATATACTGAAATAAAAGTTTTCAACAAAGCACATTTTATTATGTAAGATGCACGGTGACCAACAACTTTTCTTTCTATTTTGAAGCATTTTGTGTTTCAACGCAGCAAACACTTCAAAAAAAAAACTTAATTACAGAACTTGTTTTTGTAGATGCAAATACGTTTTTTCTCCATTTTTAAAAAAAGTGGTTGGGGTAATTATGTCATCATGTAGAAAAAAGAGATTTTTAGTGACACTTAGGCTTGTATAATACTAATATCACCATGTATTCATTGTAACCTGTAAGACCTTAAATCCCGGTAATATTAAGTGGAATATAATATGTTTTATAAAGTAACATCATTCTTCAATTTTACTTTAGTTCAAAAATGCTTCAACAGTGGATGAAGAAAATGCCCTTTAAATGAAAAAACAAAACGAGTTTGGTGACCTGTGCTTTTCTGCTCTTATTGGTCTCAGAAACTAATTTTCTTCAAGCTCACAGAGTATGAAAATATTCTTAATCGTAGAAAAAAATGACTGTACATCCTTAATCGCGACACAGATCAAATTAAGACCATAGAAGATTGGAAATATTGCTGTCTTATAAATATATACCGTGGGACGTTTATTGGTTGCGTCAATTCACGAAATCAAATTCAAACTAACAGTTAAAATTTTCATTCATTTCATCTTTAAAAGTGTAAAACCACGAATTCATTTTCTCACGAAATAACCGAAATTTCATGAGCACGAAAACAAATAACGTAAGAATTTTAAAAAGGTATAGTGAAACTCGCTGCGTTCTTTGTGTGAATGGGAAATCCCTCCACAGGTTATTATTATCCTATGAGAAATGACCAATCTCACGAAATTAATAAGACACATTATAACTGTACAAAATGAAATATATATTGCGTCCAATCTGTCAAAAAGTAATAATTTATTATAGCCTCGTCTGACTACATATCATGCGATTGATTTTTTCATTGTGCTTTTTATTGACCTGAATACTGTGCCAATTTATGACCTAAAATTTACATTTATATACTGTGATGTTTTAAACGAAGCGCATAACATTTTCTATGTTTTATCTGCAGAAAACATGGGAAAAGGAAAGGACATTTCCATGGAGGATTTAACAGAAGATGACATTAAACAGGTAAGTTTTTACTTGCATACTATTAGATAAATTGTTAAATGTTATTGTTTATCATTAATTATCCTCGATACAAACATGTATACCTTAGATTTATGCGAAAATTATTCGAATTCTGTATGGGTACAGATACGAACAGGATTTATATAAATTTTTCATAGTTCATTGCGTTGTCAGATTTTAGAACATACTTTTGAAATGTCAATGTCCTGTTTATAAAGCTGCTTGATAATATGGTGGCTGATTAGTGCCATTTCTTCTTCTTCCATGCAACCCCGCCATGCAACCCCGAAAATACGATATTTCAGATCTTTAAACTGAGGGGGCGCTTTGCGAAAATTCGCTAAAGGGTGTGGTACCATAAAGAATCAGCTAATTAGTGGGGAGGGGGTGGGGGGGGGGGGGGACGAAAAGTCAATATTTTAGAACTCATAAGGCACCTGCCAATATGCCACTTAAATATCGTAATTTCTCCCTGCCGAGTAACCACTTAACAAATTTATCGAGAACCGCCTAGACTATCGTTTACTTTACATATAGTCGAATAGAACTTAAACGAAACCTATGCTTTGCATTAAGCTCTTTCTTTTCTTAAATTTTACACATTCATTCATTGATAAATGAAGCATTCGTTCATAAATAATCTCACATATGTCGTAAAAATAACGTCATTTACAGCATCAGATCAGTGTACAAATGGTGTAAGACGAGACTTTTCAGCAGGAGAGAAAACACCTAAAAGTCCCATACACATGAAAAATGATTCTGTCAAGACTTCTTTTAACTCGTTTACTACTGATATTTGAAAAAAAAAATTAACTCATTTAATATTGTTGTGTAAGCTACTTACTCCCTATTACAGGCATAATCTTAACACATCCTACGAAGGGCAAATAGCCAGACTTATATTTAAAATTTTGCACGAAATTCTGTATTCACGTTTAATTTTCCAGGCATTTGAAAAGACACAAAGCAAGTTTGAGAAGATTACTGGCTTTAAGTTGATAAGAATTACAGAAGAATACTACGATAAAGCATTACAGTTGTGTCAAGAGCATTTCGTACCACAAGAGCCTCTGATGAAATCCGTGGGTGCACCATGGTGCGAGGCAATAGAATCATACTGGCTAGCTGCTCTAAAACTCAACCTTTCGCTGATGCTTATAGACGAAGACACGGACGAAGCTGTTGGTTTTCGGACGATAAGATACGCATTCAAAGATGAGGAGTTAGATCTTAAAGGTACCATACCAGAACCATCACAAGTACTCCTGCAGTACCTTCTCTACTGTGAAGAAAAAGCTAGTTTCTTTGATCACTATGGTATACAAGAGACAATACATTTTCTGTCGCTTGTAGTTGCTGCCAAATACCAGAGGCGTGGTTATGCTACAAAGATATTCCATGCAGCGATAGATATGGTACGAAACCTTGGTTTAGACCAAATTTTTATTAAAGGTGAAGGCACGTCCAATTTCTCCAAGAAGATTAATGAAAAAAGAGGGTTTTGCCATTTTGTATGAACATGTGTATAACGACTGGGAGGTCAACGGAGAGAAGCCGTTTAGTAATACGGGTGAACATAAATCAATGAAAACATATGGACGGAAAATTACACAAAGTTAATAAAATAAATATTGTGAGGCAGGCAGTAAACATATCTTAACTATCTTAGACAGAAGGATATCCACAAAATCACCGTTTTATATATTTACTTCTGCATAAGTAAGAATAATTATACGGGAAATCCTTTCGTCTTATTATAGTTAATATATACGACGTGTAGGCTTATATACATGTATTAAATAAATCGGTATAGGACAGTCCAGCTAGTATACTTGCCCTAGCGTGATGCACACCGACAATATTTACAAGATTATATCAGTGCACGTGTATATGTTTTAATTTTGAAAGAATCTCAGTTAGAATCATTATTGAAAAAATCTATTAGGCATAATATAATAAAACAATACTGTTTGCTATAGCCTTTTGTATTTATGTTTATACATATATTTGATTATGACTATAGTGATGAGAATGATGATGGTGGTGTCGTTGTTATAACACAACGATATTGTTTTTTACTGAAAATACTCCTTAAAGTAACTGGTATAAGATGGGTTGAGTATATAAGTTGATCTACGTCAAAGCCTACATTAGTGACTAAAATCCATAAGTGAATGAAAATCAAAATTGAGAAAACAAAGTATTCATGACATTTCAAATATTTTATTTGAAACTTTGATGAAATTATTATCTTCACTATTTTGAGGGTTACGATGTTTTTAAGTTAGTCACCGAACTCATTTAGAGACGTGTCAAGAATATTGTGCATTGCCAAGCAGCATGACACTGAAAGCAGTATGACACCATCATGCATGGCATGTTAGAACATGAAAATAGTTCATCATATAAATCTCTGATATGCTACTACAGCTTAACGCGTGTCAATGGATTTCTTTTTTAAATACATGTTTGTGCTCTTTAGGTAGTTCTGCATGTTTGATTAACCGGAAGTGACAGCGTAAGGAGAGTTATCCGGAAAACTTAGAATAATACCAAATCTTTTATAAAGTTTGCATATATATTGCCGAGAAACTTATTTTATCCCTTATATCGATTGTTAGTCAGCAGAACTGTCTTTTTTGAAGTAAATCAGTCCAAAATAATAACAGGAAATCAACAGCAATGAACACACTATAACAGATATTTGGCAAATTGTGAAAAAATAAAGCACACAGACATATACATGTGAGCCGTGCCATGACAAATCAACATAGTGGCTTTGCGACCAGCAAGGATCCAGACCAGCCTGCGCATCCGCGCAGTCTGGTCAGGATCCATGCTGGTCGCTTTCAAAGTCTATTGCAATTAGAGAAACTGTTAGCGAACAGCATGGATCCTGACCAGACTGCGTTGATGCGCAGGCTGGTATGGATCCATGCTGATTGCAAAGCCACTATGTTGGTTTTTAAGTTGAATCAATTTCTACATTGGCAAACATAATTTGTTCCATACGTTCAGAACTACCTTAATATAAGTGAATAGTATGCTGTAGACTTATTACAGTAGTACACTGGACATTGTTTTTACTTAGTTGACATAGGTTGAGGGATCTGAGCAGTGCTTTATTATTGGAGTCCCCCTGATTTTTATCTTCATTCTTCCTTGTCCTGGCCCATACTTGCCTGCGTACTGCAAGGAATAGGTTTACACATGACTGCAAACTCGTCACTGAACAGTTTACCAGCGTAATGCTTTACCATGAACCTATCCAATATCTTTTCACACATAATAGTTATGTTGTAAATCATTATCATCAATCTCCTCACAACACATTTCGCATTCTCGGATCAAAACGAAGAAATTGTCGCTAGGTACTTTAAATTTCTGGCCACCACGGTTTGTCTTGCATGTCCATTCAGAATATTTGTTTACAAATGTGTTTTTCACTGTCACTTTCATTTCTTAAAAGGAGCTTTATGGCTTCCAATAAGGCCTGCAATTTCATTGACTTTGATGTTGCTTTCAAACACTTCCTTGTTAGTGTACGTATGATGCACCCACTGATGTAAAAAATACAAGCTGGTAAATGTCGTCTAGAGGTTTACGTTTTATCTTTTCTTCATTCTACGTTTTCATCTTTTCTTCGTTCAAAAAGTTCTGCCCGAATTAAAAATCTCTACTCTAGTTTCTACAAGGTTACAGAAGATGCAAAGTTGACTACCGAAATTCGGAATGTTCTAAAGGGAACTAATGATGAAATTTTAAGACTTTTTGTTGGTGTTCTCTTACACACTCTTATGCGCTCTCTGATTAAAATTTAAAAAAAAAACTTTAAAGAAATACGGACGCAGTTTATGTCCAAGAGCTGTGACGTCACAATATTATGTTGTAACAGTGGGCGATTGTATCTCAACAATAGAAAATTCGAAGTGCCAAGTTCTAAATGATTGAAATTGAAATAAATACATTTTCTGAAGTTCAATTGAAGTTTTGAAGTTCAATTGAAGTTAAACATGAAAGAACATGTTATTTTGGAAAACGTTTTAAATTTTTCGGAATTGTACACTTATTTTCGAAATTAATAATGAGACAGCCTTAATTAAGAAGTGCTCTCTCTTTGACGTACATATGTAATTCAATGTTAAGCAGGAGTTTAGTTGCTTTGATCTTACAGATGTCTTAATAGGCATTGAAGAATACAGTCATTTTGGTCAGACATATTTTGCTGGACTTTAATACGAAGGCTTACTTTTACACGAAGTTGTACAGAAAATTATATTGCGCAAATACTTAACATTTGTCATAGGTCAGTAAAAATAATGCCTACAAAAGTCAAATACTTTATTTTAATTTAATTAAAAAAACTTTCAAAATATAACATCAAGTTGAAAACAATAAATAACCCAATAACTAATTAAGGAAAATGTGCAAATTACCTGCGCTATGTAAATATAATTGACAAAGATCCTTGGCTGATATAAACAATTTAAATAGTATCCATTTCATACCTGAAAATAAATAAATCTGTCTTACATGATGTTCGGTGTATTAATTAACTCCTCTGTTTATAAAGAGTATATACTTTAGAAAGGCCACCATAATGTTCTGGTTCTCGGAAATTAGGACACTTTTAATTTGTATTTGCATCAAAACGCCTTAACTGTTCTTTTTTATTAAATATATCAAGTACAAATAAAACTGATAAGGGCATATGTTCCGGAAAATAAATCAACACCCATACAAGTCATTCATTGGTTTGGGGGTTTCTAACGTCAAGGCAGGAAGACTAGATGGAAATTTGATATGACATCTAAATATAAATATAGTGCCTAATATGAAAATATGGACAATCCTAGAATTGTCCTGCGCATTTTAAGAATCCTAATGATAGTTGGCTTGTTGGAATTCTTAATACTCACAGATCAATTCTACAATAGCCCGCTTAGGCTAATCAAACATATCATTATTATTATTATTATTATTATTATTATTATTATATACCACAATTATATAGCACTTTTTCATATAAAATACGTTTAAAAGTACTTTACATCAAATCATTTATATAATGTTCAATAAAAATGGTAATTGAACTATTATTATAGAAAGGAGCCGCCTTGTTGAATAGCATTTGCAGCAACACATGAACCGTGTGCTATTTCACTGGTGGTCAAATTCCCCCTATGTTGATATGCGTTTGGAGTGACTCTAAACCGAACAAACAAAACGTAACTATCACAACAGTTTAAAAATCAGACGAATACGTAACTAGTTTCAGATCTGGTAACGGGACAGAAACTATATCATTATAGTAGTGAACTTACCTAAACATTACACTTGACTTTGTCCAAATAAATGACATGATATATTTAATGTAAATATTGAATCCACTAGTAATGAAAATATATAAATATGCTAAAGAATTTGGCTCTTTTGCAGTTTTAAAGCTCCTAAAGTGATGTTTACATGCAATGTCTATTTTGTTCTATTTAACACTCACGAGACAAATATGACTAAAACATTTAAGATGCAACCATTATTTTACCATACCATTTAATTTAAATCTATTTTCAATTAAGTGTCAATATTAATTGTTGAAATATCAAAGAATATTATATGTTAGTATTCGCTTGGTATGAATGCTATTTATTACAATATGTTAAGTATGTACTTAACGATTTTACGATGAATCTGCTTAAGAGTGATTGAATAATGTTTAAAATGTTACCGCCCGTTTTCTTTCTATAACAGTTACTGTAGGAATTTGTAATCTGCTTATTACGTAAAACATTTTCAGTTTGAAAATCTGCTGAGTTACTTTAAGGGAAAAGTTCTTTTCATATATCCTATTCTTTACCTATTAATCCCTTTTGTGACCTCCGAACTATTTTTAAGAAATGCTACTTGGATTGTATTAATTTAGAGGAGGACCTCTAGCTCTAGACGCGCCTAATTACTTCACTTCAAAAAAAAACATGACTCAATACTTGGCGGATCACACAACGAGCTTATGCTATTTGTGAACATGTTAAGTGCAACCTTTGCATTTTTGGGGAATAAAATTTAAAAATGAAAACTTACGACATACTTAGGCTGGGTTAACTATGACCACAGATTAATGATAAAGATGCTTTTCCAAAATGCGGTGTATATGTATGAAACACTTGTTTTAAAACGTCTTTCATTGTATAACTACACCTTCGTTAACAAAAAAAAAAAAAGAAATAAATTGCAGACAATGACCATTTTCAAAGTGCAACCTACCATTTTCTAAAAGCAATAAAATAATAATATATTTCTAGAGTAGCACTGTGATACATTCTCCAGAGTAAAGAATATAACAAACTGGCAATGAGACCAGTCATAAATGTTTGTTTTTCAAACATTAATTAAATGAAATGGATATTTAGCTTTATATCCTTGCGTGAGCCGGGTTGTAAATGTTTTACAAAAGATATATAATGATATTCTTATATATCTAAACTATTGAAACTTCATACATAATATGTAAATATATATATATTAATAAGTTAAAAAAAGTATACGACAGAGCTTGCTGCGGTTCAAGGTATGTAAATTTGTAGAAAATGATTTTGAAATATCTATAAAGTATATATTGAAAATAAAAATATGGAAATATGCCCTTAACCCTTGCTGGCATAAAAACGTAGCAACGCAGAATCAATGGTCTCTGGCCTTACAGGTGAGCAAATTCGGTACAAAACAAAATCGACACCACGATTTTTACAGGTGCGGCAACATTAACTACATCCGTTTAAACACTTCTTAAAGTGTTTAGTGCTTAACAAGCCCCTATAAAATTCTAAAGCGTCTTGTTAAAATGTCGGTTAAGCACTTGCCACGTTGGAGAATATTTTAGTACTGGCGAGCGAAAGGTAAAGCAGGAGTATGTGGGTTTTCAACTTAGTAAAGATAAATGACCTTAGACTTATTTTAACTGCCTTATTTCAATCTGATTTATAATACCTGTGATAGAAACGTGCATTAACAACTTTGTTATTGATATCTTTTGTAAAGTTATTGATGCCGTAAATACCAGATGATTTTTATTACTGCTATAAAATATGACTTAATAGTGAATTTTGGTTTTATTTAACTTTTAAGTTATTTGAGAACAGGACGGTTTACCTGTCTGTCTTCATTTTTTGTACTTCAGTTTTTCAGTTTCCATAATTAATTTGGATACCAGGATAGTCAAGGTAAAAGCCTGTTAAGTTTGTACGCGTTGTGATTTAATATAAACCATATATGAGACTCGCCATGAGAAAACCAACATTATAGTGCATTTGCGACCAGCATGGATCCAGACCAGCCTGCGCATCTGCGCAGTCTGTCAGGATCCATGCTGTTCGCTAACGGTTTCTCTAATTGCAATAGGCTTTGAAAGCGAACAGAATGGATCCTGACTAGACTGCGCGGATGCGCAGGCTGGTCTGGATCCATGCTGGTCGCAAATGCACTATGTTGTTTTTCTCATGGAGCGGCTCATATAACGTGTTTATTTAGCAACATTGTTATAACAGCAAGCACACTAATATAACTCATTCCTTGCAATATATCAATTGTATGGATAAATATGGAATTTTATAATAAACATCAAAGAAACATTAAAATACATTTTTTAAATATACAAACAGGAAAACTCGTCGGAGTAATTTGATATATACGGGTAAATCATGGACAAAACGTGCAATTCATAGACCTTGGTACTTGAAGAAAATACAAAATACATACATGTAGTTATAAGCAAACTATCTACATAGAAAGATTGATACCTGTAGTTTCTTAAATATACAATTCAATCACTGATATATCTAAATAAATACGTTAAACATATCGGTATAATAAAAATGTTACTATAAAAGTTACTATACTAGTCGATTCAAAAACACAAAAGTGTTAACACTGTGCTTGTTTGCTATCTTGCCGACTTTAAATAAACTTAACTTATCATATCTTATCTTATCTGAAACTGGGTATAATTTACAATGACCATAGAATTAATTAACGTATATGTTACGACGGTCGTTGTATATACACTTCTAGATTTTAAAAAAGGTCATTGTGGGTGTGTATTTTTGAGTTCACTGGACAAACGGTCGTTGTAGAAATGTATTTTGTATCTTTTTACAACAGTCGAAGTAGTAATACAAATGGAAACAATCTTCACGAGAATCATGTTTAAGATCGCAATTAGTCCGTTACCAAAATGTGAAATGTACAAACAAAAAGAAAGGACAAATGATACGTCTTTGATATTACGGTCAAACACAAGCAAAAGTTTTATATACATGAAACGCAGTCAAAATTGTTGAAACAATAGCTTACTTTATTCAGGTCAAATCGTTTGGAATATTTTACCTAAAGATGTAAAATCGTCTCGCAGTGGTAGCAACTGGTTGACTATGCATTAAAATAAGCGTGTAAATTGGATTAATTTGTATTTTTGGTGTTCAATTGTATTTCTGGTTGACTATGCATTAAAATAAGCTTGTAAAAGGGATTAATTTGTATTTTTGGTGTTCAATTGTATTTCTATTTCATGTCGTACTTACGATGATATTGATGCTGTTTCTGTTTGAAATATATTTCCATATATCTGTGTTATAAGAGGACCCCATGGAAGATTAGCGGCAGCTAAATGAGCTACACTATATAAATATAGAATTTACTTACTTACTTACTTACTTACTTACATGTACTTACTTACTTACTTTAGAAAGAATATCTTCATTTACAAGAAAAGATAGAAATAAGTTCAGAACTTATAGAATGTTTAAGTCCGTCTTTTAGATTGAAACTTGTGTGCAACAATATTTACCATTGCAATAGCTTTAGTAAGGTTAATGAAAGACATGTATAAGAAATATGCTGTTTTAACTGTATAAATGAGCCGCGCCATGAGAAAACCAACATAGTGGCTTTGCGACCAGCATGGATCCAGACCAGCCTGCGCATCCGTGCAGTCTGGTCAGGATCCATGCTGTTCGCTAACAGTTTCTCTAATTACTATAGGCTTTGAAAGCGATCAGCATGGATCCTGACCAGACTGCGCGTATGCGCAGGCTGGTCTGGATCCATGCTGGTCGCAAAGCCACTATGTTGTTTTTCTCATGGCACGGCTCAAATAATGTTTAAGATGAAAAAGTGTCTTGTTGCATTGTCCACTCTATATGCAGTATAGGGAAGAATTGTGTGCATCTTTGACAATCTATCTGATGATGAGAAATTATTTTAGAAAAACTTTAGTGCACTATGGGTAAAAGTAAATATAATTATTTAGTAGTATAACTATCATCATTGGATGAGAAAGTAGGCTAAGAATAATAACTCACACATGCATTTTGTCAGAATTATGGCCCTTTTTGTACTTAGCAACCTTTGAATGTCTTAGTTAAAATTGTTAAGGTCCACCATTCTTGAATATTTAAGCTTTGAAACTTTGTAGAGCTGGCCAAGAACCACAACTCTTGCCTGCATTTTGTCAGAATTTTTCCCCTTCTGTTAAAGAATAATGGAAATTCATGGTTAAAGGTTTCTTCCTTTTGTTTAGGTCTAGTTTAACTGAATACTACAGCAACTTTGCAAATTTGTTTAACACCATTAGATTAGTATGTAAACCAAGAACCATAGCTCTGACTTTCATTTTTTATGGAGTTGTGGTCCTTGATGAACTTAGGGAACAGAAATTCTTGGTTTACTTAGAATTCATTTGATTAGTAAGCATGTCAAAATCCATGACTCTCTCGTGCATTGTTACCGAATAGTTGCCCATTTTTACTTAAGAAATTCACTTTTCTTGAACACTGTAACTTAGAAAGAACTTTTATGCGTTTTTTAATCATAAGTAGATGGGTAAGTAAGCCAAGACTTTTCTTGTATATTGTCATTCACTTGCATGCGTTACTCAAGTTGAACAGTATAAATATCATTTCCTTGTTGTTTAGATAAGGATGTTTTTATTTTTTAAACAACAATGACCTGTATAAATGCAAATAAAAACTATATTCATTCATTGAAGTAAGCTATGCCTAAACAACTAACAATGGCATATGTATTTTAAAACATTTCATTATGTTTTATTTTGTTATTTTATTTTGAGACGAAAACTATTCTTTTTTCTTAATTTGAATTTAAATCGTTTCGGTGTAAACTGCATCAGTTATCTCTATGTTATTGTATTTTCGGTACTTTAAATTGTCAATATGAAAAGCAAAATGTTGATTTGCAAGATAGATAGTTTTTGCAGTATGACACAAGCATATTTCACCAAATGTAAAGGATGAATAAGTTTTAAATTGTATTTTGATCCAGGGAATCCTGTATCTGAGAAATGGCAACTGCACAAATATCACTGGAACCAATGTTTAAGTATCTCTCACTTGGGATGGTTTTCTCGGGAGTTCTGCAGTTGGCCGGATTTGTGTCTCCCGGATGGTCCAGATATAAATACGAAGCCAATGACTACAGCTATCATACTGGCTTATGGTATACAGTGACATGTACCAATACCTGTGAAACAATGTCAATTTTTAGGGGTAAGATTTCATTTTACGACGCCGCGAGACCAAGAAAATGGCTTTTATTCTTTCTACACCGTCGTTTCAGCTATGCAAAAGTGTATACAATGTTTTATAAATAGAGGCAATTTGTTTGTTTTAGTGTAAAATCAAAATGTATTTCATCGAGTGAACACCAGGTGCTTAATATAAAATCTTTGGTTCATTAGGTGAAAGATATTTATCGTTTATGTAAAACTAAAATATTTGATTTTCTTTTCATTCCATGTTTTATAAGTGGTTATAACCAGACTTTGTATAAACATGATAGTTTTCTCTCAGTAGAAAATATCTAGTTTTTCTTCATTATATATACTTTATATATAGTAAAATCTAATTTATCAGAATTTCACCGAAAAACCTGTAATTACAAATAACTTTAATTCCCAATGCTGTACGTATATCAGTAATATAAAAGTATGATTTATTTCGATCATAAAATGTTGTTTCTCCTAGCAGTAATATATATGTGCTTTTTGATACAAATGTACATGTGATTTAAGACATTAGACACTGAAATCAAGTGTCAAAATATATCTATCTCTCCATTAGCGCTATTTTGAACGCCTCTGTTTGACCAAACAATGCGAGACGTTAAGAAAACCAAAAGTATTAATTTACATTTAAATTTAACAGAGTTGCTTTTTTCTTATTTAACGTCTAAGATTTCTGATTTAAGACTAGCTTTTCTTTGTGATTGGAATCGCAAGCTTTAAATAATTCGTGGAGCGGAACAAAGCTTTTAATTCATCCAGGTATAATATTAAAATGTGCTTTGAAATTCTAAATACATAGAGACGGAATTAAACATTTTAGTCTGGGTGTTCTAAGATTTAGTGTATTTTAAATTGAATAGCAAACTGCAAATTATTCTGAAGTATGAACTGCAAACTCAATTTCTATTTTTTGCGGTTCAAGATATTTGTTGAGACGCGATTCAATTTCTAAAAATGACGGTGTTATTTGGGGCACTGGCTTTGAAATTTAACATTTCAGTCTCTTTTGCACTTTGTAATTTGAATTGCTCTCTGCTTTTATCATTTTGCAGTTCGAATTTCACGAGGGTTGTCCCAGAAAATCGCGAACTATTTTTCATTATTTCCAAAATAAACGACGCATCAAATAATGATTTTAACTGATGTTATTTCAATGTATACTCGACAGAACTATAGAGTGTAAAAATTAAATATCTGTCATATTATTTGAGTATGTGTCCAATAATGGACGGCAATCAGTGCTAGTCGGCGCACGCTGTTTACCTTCTACAAAAAGAAGTGGCTTCCTTTTAAATTCATGTAACTTTCCCGATATACATCTCACAGGATTAAAATTTATATCGTCGTTAACGGCAATATGTGGCGCGTAATTATATTGCATTTCAAGTCTTTGACCTCACTTAGGTTTAAATAGTGACGTAATTTTGAAGTCGCACGCACTTTCAGAAATGACGACGTCAGATAAGATCGCGGCG
This sequence comes from Mercenaria mercenaria, assembly GCF_021730395.1. Lineage (NCBI taxonomy): Eukaryota > Metazoa > Mollusca > Bivalvia > Venerida > Veneridae > Mercenaria > Mercenaria mercenaria. The sequence goes on along the minus strand of NC_069363.1, from coordinate 48,074,849 downwards.
CAGAAAGTATTGATAAAATATTGTGTAGATCGCGATATGACTCCTTCACAAACAAACGAGAAATGGAAAAAATTTGAAGTCAAGCAATCGTTGGCAGGACACTTGTCTTTACGTGACACAAACATTTGAAAGAAGGTTGGGCGAGTGATTCAACCGCGATCTACACAGTATTTTGCGGTTTAAGATTAGCTCTTCAATAAACTACTATTTGATATTCTTACTATCTAAATTCTTTCATAACATAAGTATCAATATTTAACTCTAACGTTTCTTTAACATATCATGATCTGAAATAACTATAATAATATATGCGCGTATCATGCTTGCAAAGTTCTAACGACAAGAATGAGTCTAGAAATGATACTAAAGTATATAAAAAAAACCTCATTTTACAGGAGATACATCGCGAGCTTATTCAGCTTTGATTGACATATTGTTTACTCGGCATGTTCAAAATACTGGGCGGTTTTAATTATCATGTCATTGAATTACCTAGTCAGCTGTAAAAAATGATAAGTAATTTTGAAACATACATTCTGGACAATGAATAACCTGAGCGAAAAAATGTAACCTGTCAGTTTTGCACATGACTTATTTCTAGACCAAAAATATAAGTGTAGACCTCTGAAAAGAAATGCAAAATTTAAGTACATGACATCATTTACCGATAACATAGTGCTGCAACTGTTTCACTAAATATCCTAGTTAATCCTATTGTGCACGTTGTCAGTAATGCACGTTAAGGCTCATAATAGCTTTTTCATTACAGGTTTCGAGGGTGATTATCATCCATATAGGCCATGGCAAATACAAACGTCCATCGCACTATTGGCATGTTTTATTGCCGTCATTTACCTTATAAAAGCGAGAAATTTGACAAGTGCAAGAATGGTAAAGTGGGTCACAATTGGTGCATACTTTTCTTTATTGTCAGGTAACGTTTTAGTAAATTTTTCTCGACTTCTTTTATACTACCAAACTATTGGCAGAATGGGTGCAGCGGTCCAGTGGTAAAAGTGTTTGGCTACAAAACGAAGGACCATTAGTTCTGTCCCCACCCCTCTGCTCATCTAACTAAAACAATTAATATCGGGTTAGACACGTATTTTGAGTGCTTTACACCTCACCTGGCATGCTAAAGAACAAGGGTAGAACCTGAAATTGGAGTATGGAATCTTTTGCATCTTGCACTTTCGTTTTACTCAATCTACCAACGGTCTTCTTGAAGACTTGCCCATATTGAGTATCGGTGTCGAATATAAATAATCTTACGCAAACTGACTTTAGCTTACTTACGAATTGTCTTGCATTGAGTGTACCCTTCCATTTATATTCATAGTTTGTAAACATCTTATGTTAAGTAGAATGCACAATAGATCTTTCGGCATTTTGTTTGCTTTCAAAATCTTACTCAGTAGGTCTAGAAATGTAAAAAAAGAGAGAAATCTTTAATTTACAGCTTACATAATCCTCAAACACGTTATCAGCACTAATATAGCACACCCACCCAGCATTCTATATCGGCCCGAAATCATACCGACGTCATTGTCTATAACGGCCCGATATCGGCTTCAATTTCGGCTGCAAATAGGAATGATATCGGCCCGACGTCGGCAGACCGTATCGGGCCGACATCATAATGACATCGGTCCAATATTGGCAAACGATATTTGGCCAACATCAAAATGATATCGGCCCGATATTGGCAGATCATATCGTGGTCGCGAAATAGTGTGACACGCAGTGCTTTATCAAAGTTTTCTTAAAATATACACCTTATAAATTCTCAGAGTAATTTTCTTGAGAACTGATGTGTTTCGCTTCATGTGAATGATGCTTATTTGATTTTACTGATATATTATTTTTCACAACTATATACTGCATGTTTTATATAGTTACGTAAGCTTTCTGTATATTCCTAACACTATTAAAATTGTTCAATTAGAATTTTAAACATATCTGTATTTTCATTCTTTTGTAAATATAAATATTTCTTTGGCGGCATTTTACATAAAAATAAAAATGCATCTTAATTTTTACCCCCCTTTATTACATATAAAATCTTGATAAATACCATCTACAAATTTTGTTTTGAACCTAGTTTGATTAATTCTGGCATACATCGTATTTGCTTAACAAATTAGCACATATAAACAATTAGATTACTTTTTTATGGTTATCAATAATATTTTGAGTTATATTAGAGAATCCAATATCGGCCCGATGTCAATCCGACGTACGAAATAGTTACACTGATTGATGTCGATCCCTACCGATTTCAAGACTTTGCGGCACTACAACGGCCCGACGTCGGCCCTATAGCGGGACATTTTGCCGACATTCCGACATTATACCTATATCGGGACAGCTTCATCCTTTTTGTTTAATATCCTAGCAGGGCTCCAGCTAAAGATCAAGGCGAGGTGCTGAAACGTATCGTAAATGTTGGGAATGGTTCTCTTACTTTAGGATACTATGTATTTTATGGTACTGTTGGTAGGTTAAGTGACTTCCATTACATTAGAAAACTGATCTTGAAAAATAACTTTACATATGTTTACTGGATTATCGCACTTCATAAGCATGATAAAATTCCATGTTATCAAATTAATAAAGTAAGCATTGCGGTATTTTACGTATATGAACAGTTAATAAAAGTTAAGTATAAAGTTTAATAAGTTTATCATAACTGTCTTGGCAATTGCTCATAATTCCGTCATTGATTTAAAGGGCAATATTTCTGTCTTATGGTCAATTTTAATGTTAGCACATGGTCAGCTTTTAACGAGAATTTGCAAGAATTCTCTCCCTTCATTGCTGACTGTGTGAAAGCAATTCTCTTCAAACTGGATTGACTCCCTTACATTAGCTAAAGTCGTGTCATTCATGACCTAAGTCAATAATTTAATTCTTTGTTATGGATTTTGCATTGATCTAATATTTTGCTTTAAGTAACCGTAATACACGGAAAATAAGGTCGCATGTTACTCCATAGACAGCAACAAAATATGTAGCCAGTTTTTGATATAAATCATGTTTTATAGATTCATATAGAAGTTTTATTCATGCAAAGATATAAAACGTTTCTGTAAAAAAAACCCACAACATTATGTTAGCTTCTGATATTGCGAAATTCGTGTTGTCATGTAACAGAAAATGAAAACATTTAAATAAATTTCTTTTCTTTTGAAACTTTGAATCCCGCCAAACGTTAAAATCTGAGAATTATTTCATAAACGAGCTTTCCCACAAACACATGCATACATAATAGTTTTCCTCGAGAAAAACGAAACTTTTGTGATGATACATGTATTCCCATTTTGACTGATTTTTCTTGTCTATATAACGGTACTTTTATTTAACTTTCATGCCTAGATGTTTACTCTTTAAAACATGATAAAATTCCCATTTTGACTGATTTTTCTTGTCTATATAACGGTACTTTTGTTTAACTTTCATGCCTAGATGTTTACTCTTTAAAACATGATAAAATAAAGTAATAAACTAAGCAATACTGTATTTGACAGGCAATGGGGAAGAAAAGCCCGAGTAATTTGACAAATTTAAAAAAAACATACATGTTACTAAAACACGAACACACATGTTTTATTAACTGGTCGTGATCCAAGGTTTTCCACAGAAATCAAAGACAAAAAGAATCTATTGTATTATGAATCAAGTTTCTGATTTTTTTTCTGATCAGCATTGGTGTATGTGTATCATATAGATCCTAACTCATTTTGTTAAACAATTAGCTCTGATTCATCCTGTTTCCTTATTTATAGTGTCTAAGTTACTTGATTATACATAAATCAAATATGCCATTCAGATATGTGTTTGTACATACTATACAATTTATCATTAAATCAAATTGATCGCGTAAACTAAAGTCGTTAGCTGTAAAGGTGCCTGTTTTTCATGCTTTCCACGAACAAAACCGTGACAAAAAATGTAGGTCGTACTAAAGAGATAATCCTGCTGTGCGAGCAAACTCATGAAAAGCGTGCCAATTTTTGTAAGCTTGGATTTCATTTCTAAAATAGGCATGATATTGCGCGTCTGTTAATTTCACCCTTTCTTTGAACATCAAAGAAACTATGCTGTGTCTTTTGTTTAAAGCCCTGCTCCCGTCAAACATTTTAACCTTGAATTGTCACTGAAAAAGCATGTAAACCATGACTATGAACAGTAACGCCTGTCAAAATAGAGTCTATTTTATATAAAATTCTATATGAAATATCTGTGGTTTTGCGTGCTAAAGTGTGGCACGTGGCCGTTAACTGTTACCTATTGTAATCATGGGTTGCATATACACAAAAGAATTTGAATAGCCGGGAAGCAGGGCTTTAAATAAATGCACACATCCTCTTTCCCCTCTTACCAGCTTTTAGTGAGCGCCTAACTTGCAAATTACACTATTTCATTTTTTGTTGGATTTAACGTTGCACCGACACACGATAGGTCATATGGCGACTTTCCGGCTTTAATGGTGGAGGAAGACCCCAGGTACCCTTCCGTGCATTATTTCATCACAAGCCAGCACCTGGGTAGAACCACCGACCTTCCGTAATGGCTTCCTCACATGAAGAATTCAACGCCCCGAGTGAGGGTTCCGAGTGTGGCTCGAACCCACATCGATGAGGGGGCAACAGATTTGAAGTCAGCGACCTTAACCACTCGGCCACGGAGGCCCCCACTATTTCATTAAAATTTATTTTTTGAAGTAGTTTTTGTCCTTTCGCCAAATATTTCAATATTTGAAAGATATTTAGCTTTCAGTCGGAACTTATGTAATTTATGTTGATTCGTATTGTTCTCATAAACAGTTTGGGGAAATATCAAAGCTCTGTTCTATTCTGTTCTTTTTTTACTAATTAGACAATTATGAACGTTATTATTTCAAAACACTATATTGAATCGTACGTCAGTTGTTGGTATATGCAGTTCCGTAAATTAACACGGTTTAAGTTACATCAGAACTTTAAGAAATCCACAAGTTTTTTATTTCTTGATATACTTTGAAGTAAAATGGAAGCAAGAAGCCTTTACCCTATTACACTTAAAGTTATATTATTGTATTGTTTATAAAGTCAAGAATACCTACATATGTGATAATAAATTGTTATGCTTTGGAAAATATGATTTATTTGCCTCTAAAGTAAGAGAAATTGATAAGTTTACTGTTTTTCACTATATGTTCAATATAAGCGACGGTGATACTTTTAAAACAAAATTGGAAGCAAGAAGATGTTTAGTTAGAATAAATATTTTTACATCAAATTGAAGAGAAGAAATTGAAGTTTACTGTCATATCTGATAAAATATTCACAAACCAAAATACATATTTGAAGTTAATCATTAAAAATAAATTTCCTATATAATCTATTGCTCAAAGTCATATCAATATGGAAACCAATATTGATTATCGGATAATTTTCAAGGGGGACAACCTACTACGATAAGCCAGTCAAATATAATAAAAGCTGGGGATGAACTTGTAAACAAATTAAAAATAGCTGTGGTATAGGTTTCCGTTTTCTGTCATCTGGATGTTGGGACGTTTTGCCATAATAGCCATTTTCTACGTTACCTTAAAATATACACTAAACTACTTTAAAGAAGAAGTTCTGTGGTAGTTTAAAACGTTATTTTGTCTCAAATATTTATTTGTGAAAGACGATTTTTGCAAATAATTTGTCTCAAATATGATTTGTGAAAGACGATTTTTGGAAATAACTGCCAGTTGGTAAGCAAGTCATTTCTTCGAAACGGAAATTTTAATGTATCACGTTTTCATACTTGGTAAAAACAATTGTAATTAATAATTGATTACTATGTTAACAGTTTTATACGAAAATGCAGTGTTGACATCATATTGACTGAGAAATCAGTATAAAAATACAATACACTTGTTATATCTGAACATTTCATTTCATATTTTTTCTTTTTTATTTGTTGTAGAGTTGGATTTTTTCAACATGCGTTACAAAAGACACAGTTTTAATATTGCACAATATAATCTAAAAGTCTAATACCATATGAGCCGTGCCATGGGAAAACCAACATAGTGGGTATGCGACCAGCATGGATCCAGACCAGCCTCCATGCTGTTCGCTAACAGTTTCTCCAATTCCAATAGGCTTTAAAAGCGAACAGCATGGAGCCTGACCAGACTGCGCGGATGCGCAGGCTGGTCTGGATCCATGCTGGTCGCATACCCACTATGTTGGTTTTCTAATGGCACGGCTCATATCATATTTGTATTCTAAATAGTATGTATTTTTTTAAGTTTTGAAAGCATAGACATTTAGCTAGTCTATTAGGGCATTCTGCTAGTATATTTAAGCCTGTTGATTTATCTAAATAGATTATTCTTCAAATGAACACAGTTCAGTATATTCATTTATGATACTTTATTTAACAAACGAGTGATTTATCGTCTGATTTACCACGGTTCAGAGTTCAGATGCGTTGGAATGGAATTGAGTTAAATACTAAAGCATCTGAACGATGAACAGTGTTAAATTAGACGATAAATCACAAGAAGGCCTTGATTGTTTTCATTGGTTTAAACAATATTTTATTTATCATAATTTCAGTTGTTACAATATTACATATATTAACATAAAGGATTGAGTAGGAAGCTATTAGCTTTTTTAAGAAACTCTCTCCCTGTACACAATATAATTTCAACGGTAACAAAATAAGTAATCTATCTTAAATTTTTTGCTTGCAGATTCTTCATTTATCAATATGGTATGAAATATAAATTTGTCAAGTTGTAGTATAAAAATAAGCTGGAAAAGGAATACATTTTCGGAAGTAAAATTTGAACTGTTTATATAAACTTAATTCTGAACGTAAACAACCTTATTATGTATAAATCTTAAAAACTAGAATAGAAAGTAGGGAGTAAAATAGAGAAGTTGAGATTAACAGGTCAGGAATGTCACTTGAGACACATGGAAATTTAAGGACTTTTCTTTAAGCTATTTAGTAGGGCCAGGATGGCATAAACCTGGGAAATGGAGCTATCGTCATAGATATAGTTGTGAAAACTGTTTAAGCTACCTATCAAATCTCTTTGTTTTCTGTTTATATTTGTGTACATGTGAGAATATTGATTCATTAGTGTGCTTGAAATTGAAGGATCACCATACAACAGTGTATTTAGTGTCACAGTGGTTATTGGCCTAATATTGTTTAGGAGATCTGTGCGTTCCCTTTGGTATAAGGGACACTTGAAAAAGAAATGATGTGTTTTCTTCCTCCCCACAATCACACAATGGATTATTTACAATATTTTTTGAAAAGAGATGTTCATTCAGAGAGCTGCAGTGAGTCCTAAGTCTCCCATGAAGAATCTGGTATTTGCGTTCACCTGCATAATAGTGGCATGGGACTTTCTGTACGTCTGAATAAAGTTGTCTTTTGAATATACTTAAAGTAGGGGAATTCCTGTAATCTAACGGTAGTTGGTTCCAATCAGTGACAGTTGATGGCAGAAATGAGTTAGCAAAAAGTTGGGTACGACAATGCAGGTTTCTAGAAGAGCCGGCATTTCTAAGATTGTATGCAGATGTTTGCGCAACAGTTTCAGGTACCAAGGAGGAAATATACTGTGGTGTTAAATGTTTTTTTATTTTATAGAAAAGAGTGAGTTTGTGTTTTTTTCTTCTGACCTTTAGGGATTGGAAACCAGTTTCTTTGTAAAGATTATCAAAAGAAACGAGTTTAGTGGCTCGAGTAATGATTCTGCATGCTTCGAGTTGTATTTTCTCAAGTTCAAATTCATCGTACTGGGTAATGTTATCCCATACGACTTCAGAATACTCCAAGAGGGGCCGTATAAAAGACAGATAGGTAGTTTCCAGTGACTTGCGGTCAAGAATAAATTTTAAGGTTCTCATTATATTTATACGTTTCCATGCTTTTTCTTTAATGCTGTCAATATATTCATGCCAATTTCCGTCTTCGAAAATGTAACTCCAAGATGCTTGTGAGACGTCACCTCGTTGATTAGAACACCATTTATTAGGGGTGCGTACCGGTTCTCGATATGTATCGAATACCGGTATTCAGGGTTCGATCGATACATCGGATCGAACGTTCCTGTATCGATCAAAATATCGATCAAAAGCTAACTACATGGTAAATGGCCTCATTAATGCTGATACCTATGTATAATGCGCATTTTTTTGACCCCCGGGACCTTCCCAATCGTGGGCGGCAGATTATACACGGGTATAGATGATTTTCCAACTTCGAAACAAGTTTGTTTCCGATGGTCGCCATTTTGGTAAAGGGAAACTACTCTCCGCGCTAACTGTCACCGCTAAAATATAAGATTGCCGTTACGTTCCGTAAAAGATCGAATGGTTTAATTTTCTTTCAAACAAAATTAATTTCATACAAATTTGAAAGTATTTTGATTAAAGAAATATTAATAAATCACAAAATTTATGGTACTAATTACAGATCGAGTATTCTTTTTAACCGAGATCAAGCTGTGAACAACAAAATTGACAGAGGTGACAGCTAACTGCTGGCTATTTGATCATAACAAAAAGACTATCACACCTTTTGTTATCATTTGAACTGAGAAGGTCATGTCATTTTGAAAGATACCATTCTGAAATATTGAATCAGCTGTTAGTTATTTCTTCAAAATAGTTAATTAAAAAAAGGTAAAACAACAATTCTAATATGCTTGCCTCTGTTTCCTAAAGACAAATGTATCCAAGTCCTGTGATTTTGACTCGGAATAGACCGACCTTAGAATTGAGTAATAAAGTTCATATTGCATTACTATAATGGTCTTGTACTCTGTTATTATTCTGTTTGAAAATATCATATGATATATCGGATATCGATCATTTTGTATCGATACAAATATCGTATCGATCATTTTGACCGATACGCACCCCTACCATTTATATACAAAGAAGGATGTGGGAATTTAGGGTTACGGCTGCAGTGAAGGGATTAACAATAACAGTGTATAAGCTAGTATCATCAGCAAAGAGTTTGATAGTTGAACTGATATTGAGGACAATGTCATTAATAAAGACGATGAAAAGAAGAGGACCAAGAATAGAACCTTGTGGTACACCTGCTGAGATATATACAGTATGAGAAGAACCTCCTGTAAAAACAACTTTCTGCTTTCGCTCGGATAAGTAGTCTCGAAACCAATTTAGCAGGTCTCCAGATATACCGGTAGATTCCAACTTGAACAGAAGACCTTTGTGCCATACTCGGTCAAAAGCTTTAGAGATATCACAGAAGACCGCGCGAACTTCTTTACCTTCATCTAATGCTTGGCAAAAAGTATTATATATAGAAACAAGTTGGTTAGTAGTTGAATCATTGGGAACAAATCCAGATTGGAGAGCTGTTATAGTGTTGTTTGCTGTAAAGAAGTTAAAGACATGCTTATGAATTATTTTTTCAAGTGCTTTTCTAATTGTGCTTAGAAGCGATATAGGTCTGTTATTAGAAACTAGCTGAGGATAATTTTTCTTGAAAACAGCACAAACATGAGCCAATTTCCATTGGGATGGCATTCGACCAGTGTTAACGGACTTGTTAAAAAGCTGACAGAGTGGTCTTGCAAGCTCCTGTGAAAGTTCCTTCAGGATCCTGTCATTTACGTTATAGGGCCCTGCCACTTTACCTACTGCGAGTGATTTGAGTGTGAAAGAAATTATTAAGTAGGTTTGCTTTACTGTATCTGATGTAAATAAATTACCATTGTCATTTAGTGGTGGAACAAGTGTGTTTTTTGATGGTGATATGAACTGTTTTCAGTAGTCAGATGTTTTAAGGTTTTCGTTCTGAAGTTTGTTTGATAGATTTTGTGACAGTTGAGCTTTTGCATTTCGTAATAATTGTGTTGTTGTGTTTCTTATTTGTTTGTATATATGTTCCAGTGATGTTCATTTTGAGTGCGTTTGGCATTATCGTATGCCCTCTTTCTCTTTCTAATATGTTTTCGTATATCATTATGCATCCATGGAGGATCTGATTGTCTGATGGTAACTATTTTGTTTGGAATATACTTTTTTGATATAGACAGAATTGTATCAGTAATATTGCAAGCATATGTATCAATATCGTCATTGTTTAGGCAGTCCCAGTTGAAGGAGGCAGCTTCTCGTCTCAGGTTGTCATAATTGCCCTGGTCGAACTTCCATATATTACGCTTATATTTTTTTGAGTTGGGCTTTGAACAATTAAGACAACAATAGACAGGACAATGAAATCTAAGATTTTGGTCAAGAAAGGGGTCTCCAACTCCGGATGTATAAACACTGCATGCACCAAAAAAGGTCGATGAGAGAGTGAAATGTTTCAGTGAAATGAGTTCATTTATGATCTGATTCATGTTGTATTGTCTCGCTATATTGTTGATTTTTCTTTGTGTTGTCGGTTTTAACATATCTAGATTGAAGTCACCTGTGATGATTACACTGTTTATGTTTGTGTCGAAGGCAAGGCCGATAGAGTTTTCTATATTTAATAAAAGAAGAGGGGAGGAGTTAGGAGGGCGATAGCATGTACCATAAAGAATTTTTCTATGCATGATTCTAAGTTCTATCCATATGCACTCGACTCCAGCAATCTCTAGATCAGATCTCCTAATAGCTGGGATATCATTTTAACATAAACCAGAACGCCTCCATGGCTGTCTCCAGGTCTGTCCTTTCTGAAAGGCGCAGCATAATTTTCAAAAATGATAGAGTCAGAGTCAGTATCATTACTTAGCCAAGTTTCGGTAAAAGGGATGACGTCGAAGTGTTGGAGTTCTCCTTGTAATATGTCTTGTTTGTGGAAAACACTCTGGACATTATAGTGTACAAAAGATAGTGGTTTCTTAAAATCATTTATGAGATCATAAGTAGACGTCAAAGAAGAAGATAACGATGACACAGAAAAAGGTAGGCTACTGTTTGATTCGGGTCCAAGGTTCTCATGGACATCGCCCGCTAGAAGTAGTATCAAAGCCATTCAGGTTATCAGCTCAAAACTTGTAAAGCGTGTCAGACCCTTTATTTTCATTTGTAATGCAGCAAAAAGTCCTACCCTCGCCCTATATAACGTTAGATCCACAGACATTTAGTAATTCCTGGACTAAAAATACTGTAGGGTGAGGCATTCCAGGGTCTAAAGTGACATAGAGAATAGGAAAGAAAAGAAAGTAGGAGTAAAAGTTTGAAAAGAAAGCTGATGTTTAGAACAATAGTTCTAGTTCCATTGCAACTGTGCATTGTGCTGTTATGTAGACTACACGACAAGATTGAATACAAGTTTGGTTTTGTCCTTTATGAAACGATTGTTTTCATTCTGACATGCTCATTGAAATATTTTAATAAATATTATGATGGACATCATTTACACGAGGAGTAATGTATGCCATGTCATGCCACAATTTGACGTCATAATGCTCTCTTACCGGTCCGTGCGTCAACCGTTGTATAACCTGGCGGGGATAACTTTTATTTACACTGTCCTGTGACTTTGGAGCATGGTTGGGGTAAGAATGAGGCTAGGTGCACCATAAACCGGTTTAAGCTCCCCAGTGGTGGTTTTGTCACTGTCCGTTCCAAGGCGGTGCCCCGCTGTGTTCCTTTGTTTTATCCTTGTGTGTTTGCTTTGTGTGTGTGGTGTGCGTGTGTTGATCGCGTGCGCGTTTGGGGAGGCTGCGTTTTTAGAACGCGGCTTTCCCTGTTGGATATTCTTCCTTGTTTATATGCTTACAATTGTGTTGTTTGTTCCGTGTGGTGGCCATTAAAAGTCCCCCAGTACATTCAATCAATATTGTTATATTTTCATCCTTCAGGGATTGTTATGCCTTCTAAACTCTCGGCCTCCGTCAAAGATGAGGAGTGGTTTATACCGTGTTGTAGATTCTGTGTTCTCTGGCATTCGGGTCCATTTTAGTTATCCCGTCACACGGCACCTGTAGGGACCTCTAGCGCTTTTTTACCGTTTTGTGTTGAATTGTCGCTTAACATTTTCACTTATTTGAACTTGGTGCGAATTTGCATCTCACCTTTAAACTCTACTGTATTAAAGAATAATGTAAAACTCAATTCTGACATTGACTGAAATACTTCCCACATGATTCATGTACTGACGTGAAACGCACCAAATTGTGGTATTCAGTACGTTGGCCAAGCTGGACGATCTTTGATAATTCGTTTTCCGTGAACATTCGTACAAAATACGTAGTCGGAACAAGTTTGCTACATTTTATACCAACACTTTCGTAAATCTGGCTTTACTTTTGATCAGGTTACAATTCAACCAGTAGAACAACTCGTTTATGATACAAATTCCACCTCTAGTTTTAAAATTAAAGCCAGACATTTAGCAGAATTCAAATGGATAAAAAATTTACAGTCACCTTTTCCGTTGGGCTTAAATGATAATATATATATCAAGAAGGTAATATCTCCAAAAACCCTGATATTGATATCTTTTCAATTTTAAACATTAGAAAACGTAAATACAGATCTCATAGAATCTGACGTAGTGAAAATATTAAGCGCAAATCTAAAGTCAATATGTCCGTTGCAGACCTTGATTTAATTCTTTCAAACTCTGGTAGACACTCGATGCTTTCTCGTCTCTCATCTTTATCTTTTCAGTCTCTTAAAAACTAGACGAGGAAACGGACCAGTATGTTATACAAACAGATCCTTTTTTACAATGTATCATATCTTATTCAAAGTTATACACAACATATTCTCCGTCCACATATCGACACTCAATCTGACCATGACAGACATTTCCTTAAGATATATTTTATGAATAAAGGTATTGACTTCATCGATGTGCCTAGTATATTTCGAGATAAACGTGTCATTGATTCTGTACCGAAATATTTCAGAAACTCTGAAGTTCTGATTATCTGTTATAAATTTAAAACACCTGTAGGAAATATCATATTCAGTTACAATAAAATTGTTTCAGACCTAGATGTATGTACAAATACTCCAACTTCCTGTGAATGTAAACACTCAAAATGTTGCTATTCAGATGCAGGCCATGTCATCACTGGTAATTTTGATATTATCAAAGACAAATGTATTCGTAATTTATTTTTAAAGGGCCTAAATACAGAATTCCTTCAAATACTAACTTTGATGCATGTCGTTGTCAGATTGCAGAATCCATCGAAACTTTTTTGTGTTAAATGGTGCCGACGTGAAAATGCTGATCCAAATGCATTATCGTCTTGGAAACGGTTTGACGAAGTACCAACAGAATTTTTAATTCGTTCGAAAGTGCTGAAAAGTGACTTCTCATTAGCAAAAAAAAGTAGAAGTCCACACGCATACATTTTGACAGGGCGACCACTGCGTGTGAACCCTGGCAATCGACCAATGGCAATGCGACTTTTGTTTTCAAGTTTAAGCTGTGTACTTTCATTTTCCTTACTTCCGGGAAAGCTGAAGGTCATCTGACGTCATCTGACGTCATTTTCTGTATTGTAAAAAACATATGTATGCCTGGCGAGATTGTATAAAAATGTGCTGGCCGTCGAAAGGTTGTAACCTTAATCTTAAAACATATTGAATATTTACGATACAATATATTCACTTTCTTCTAACATGCCTTAGCATATATGTTCATACACTGGTATTTTTTCCTGAATTGTATGTGCTTTATAACAATGACTTTAGTAAAGATTCAAAATAACTGACACAAGAGGTTCATTGTACAATGCATAATCTACCGAAATGGCAATGTTTAAGTGTTACCATACAATTTAAAGTTTGTTCAAATGACTGCGTTGCTAATACAACATAAGAGAAGATTAAAACTTCAAAATCTGAAAATGAAAGCATGTTGCTGCATAAATACATTAAATGAATCTTAAAATTGTAAACAAGTACAATCGACTTTGGGTGCATAAAAGCAGAATTTGAATGAGTTTTATCATGTGATGTAATGAAATATATGATACTTACAACTAACAAAATTTAAGATATGATTCGTTTAAGCAAGAAATGAAAGCACTATATAAAGAAATATTTTTAGATAAAGAATAACAAAAATTAAATGCAAACCATACACAAAACTTGAGAAGATTTATATGCTTTTTCTTCACAGAGACATTAGGCCTGTCATACATGTTTGTAGCCAAAGGTAGAATACTAATATGTTTACCTAAAAACCCGTAAATAGATGTAACGCTGATACTAGTATTAAAAGAAGAAATCTTTAATTTGGTAACTGTCAGCTTGCAAAACGGTTTTAGTGACATGGACATGCCAAAGGTCCTACTCAGCTACTATTAACCCTCGTATGTTTTGAAAAGAACGGCAACATTCCAAAATTCTAAAGACACTGAATGCATCAGAAAATAGTTTTGTCTTTATGCTAAACGCTAGAGATATTTGTACATGTAGTTTAAATCGGCATTTTAGGGGTAACGTAATTTGTAAAATCATATTTCAAGAAAGGCATATGGATCTGGAATGAAAATAACACTTAAATACGGTGATAGGTCAGGCCATTCAGATATGCTTAAATGTTTACAATGAATGTCACATGAAATAATAAAACCTGTTCCCATCTAATAATAATGTTTTATAGTTATTTATAGGTGACATATTTCAACAGCTGTATTTCTGTCACGCCCAAATGTCCAGATATTAACATATAAACAGATCCATTCTATATGTCCTATAACACTTCTAGAAATGTGACATTTTGTTTACATCTCAAGGTATATAAGCTCAAATGAACATTAGCTTCAGTGATCCTCATAAAATGCATCAAGTTCAGCGGATAAATATACCATATTTGTGTTTGTGGTGAAAAACAAGTAACTATTACATTAAGAAAGGTTTCAGTTTTTTTCGGCGAACGCCGTCTGAGAACGAATTCGTAACCTATGCCACGTGTCTCAAGTTACACTTTTAAAGCTACGTTTCGCTCAGTATATTTAGCAAGAATATTGATATACATGTATCTATTGGGTCTAACGCCGTTGTTTTTCAACAGTATTTCAGTCATGTAACGGCGGGCAGTTAACCTAACCAGTGTTCCTGGATTCTGTACCAGTACAAACCTGTTCTCCGCAAGTAACTACCAACTTCCCCACATGAAATATCAGAGGTTGGGGACGAATGATTTCAGACACAATGTCTTTTATCGAATCGTCACGGATAACATACGCCCCGCCCGGGGATCGAACTCACGACCCCGCGATCCGTAGACCAACGCTCTCCCTATTGAGCTAAGCGGGCGGGCTCTTCCATGTATAGAAGTGGCTTACGGACCACTGCTGTAATTATTCGTCGTAAAAAAAAAAATGAAACAAAATTGCACCCCTACGAAACCTTTATGAAAAATTAAAAGAAAACCATTTTAAATTGTTAAAGTGTCGTGTTTAGTTTTGCTATTTGCAAAATGTTAGAATGATGATAGAATAACACAAATGATATGAAACCTCATAAACGTCTGTCTTATTACAATTCGCCGACCATCTTTTAAACAGATATTTTTTTTTTGTTTTCAATCGTAATCTCATTTGCTGTTAATACATATGCAAGAGTAATTATAAAATATGTACATGTCTAAAATCAGGGATTTTTATGAATATGTTCTTTAAAAAACATAATGAGAATATTCTCTTCATAAGTTACACGCCAATTAGAGAAATGTAAAACTAGAATATTTTTGATGGGTGATACCCAACATTCAGTTCGTTCAAAAATGCAATAAATTCTAATATCTTCAACGAAACAGTACATACTGCAGTAGAGATTCAAAATCAACAATTAGGCAAAACATTTATGAAAAGTTAGAAACAGTACCTGAACATATTACTAGTATAACGGTGTCGCTTCAACATGTTTATAATATGAACATATCCAAATGAATATCGCATTTGCTTACTGTTGAAGAGACACTTGATCTTGTCAAAACTATATTCACAAAGAATGAACTTTTAAAATTCTAAAAATTCTAACATTCTAAAATGTTGTACCAAAGGAGAAAACATGTTTTTAGTGCTACCAAAAGGTGAAGATCCAGACAAAAGACACTGTGTTGAAAAAAAAGTACCATCATATAAAAAGTCACGTATGCCATATTATAGAAGAATCAATGATTTGCTTTGTCTGTATATACAAGGAACTGTTCTATAAAAATAAAAAGAAAACGTTTGTCATGTTTATTACCAACGTGCGTTTGCTGAATGACAATGCTCTATCAGAAAGACACCGTTGTCACAAAGCATACATGTGTAAAATATATATAAAATTTCATATTGAAAATTGTTTTATTTTCTTTGTTAAAGTAAGCCATGTTGAATTCTTATTCGAACGCATCGAGAACTGATTTGATCAGATTATAATAAGTCGGCTACCATATGAGCCGTGCCATGGGAAAACCGACATAGTGGCTTTGCGACCAGCATGGATCCAGACCAGCCTGCGCATCCGCGCAGTCTGGTCAGGATCCATGATGTTCGCTAATGGTTTCTCTAATTGCAGTAGGCTTTAAAAGCGAACAGCATGGATCCTGACCAGACTGCGCGGTTTAATGGTCAGGATCCATGTTGGTCGCAAACCCACTATGTTGGTTTTCCCATGGCACGGCTCATATGTTGAAATTTAAACCTGACGTTTATCAGAGTGAAGTCTACGCTTGTGTACAAACGTGTGAATAAAGAATATAGCGTTTTGAAAATTATGCAAACAAACATATAGTCTGGAAAGGAATTTAATTATCCTCAGAACAAAAGACACCACTGAACACATGAGAATACTCATTTATAGTATGAATCAAATTCCGATCTTGGGATATATTTATACAAATATAAATTAAGAGACGTAGCCTGGGTTTGAATACTTACAAACATTCACATATCTATATGATCAATATTATAATGTTATGTAAACTAATAAAATCTTAACTTATTTCAGGAATCTTGTCTCTAGTGCCAGCTGGAATTTTCGCAGACAGTCAGCGTAGTAGTGGCAGTCTTCAATTCCTGTTTCCGTATTCGCTGTTTCTTACTGGTCTAGGGGGAAGCCTCGCTTTGATTATATCTCTCATATCTTTATGTTTTGTGCTGTCGAAGCAGACAAGTGAACCAGGATTCCAGTTATCCTCACTTTGATATCTTTACAGTAGCAGATGACAAACTTACCAGACTTCAACTAGTTGAAATCAAAGCTTAAAGCTATTAAGTTAAAAAAGACTTTACTTGTATACTATTATGATGATAATTGATTTATTTTGGGACCTTCCTCGTAAGTAATGACAACACCAATATACATATTTGCCGTTTTGTTTGTCCAATACTGCTTATTGAAAATATATGAAATGAAATGTATTTGATATGTTAATCAGACTTTGAGGAATAAAAATCTAGTGGTCCGTGTTATATCTGTTTCAGTTTATTGTTTATGATAGTGAAACAATATTCACGGTATACAACAGTTTTAATCTTTCAGTCCATTGTTTGTTTGAGTAAATTAGTGTATATGGATTAAAATACTTCGCATTATGTTCTTTGTTTGTATCAGTACAACAATTAATATACATGGAACAAATTATTCTTTTTCTTCTACAATTTCAGTTCATTGTTTTTTGGTCAATTAGTATAACAGTGTACACGTATAGAGGATATTACATGAGTGTATTTTCATCACTTAATAAACGAGTTGAATAAAACAATAATATGCGAGGTTCTGTCGAGGATTTTATAATTAATTTTTTATTTAACGGGTTTAATGAACTCAATCTGGAAAGGCAAATATACTTATTCTTTCTATCACATGTAGGCTTTTCTTGCTGATACATTACAGTTTCTTCTTTCTTTACCTATGATAGACAAAGCAATTATATTAACGTCTCCTATATTTAAAATGACATCAACGTCACAGCTTTATCACACTACTGTGATGCCGAAATTATGTAACGGTTCTATTTCACTCCAATGACGTCAAACACGTGATAAACCAAATTATTCCTCTAATTCAGTTAAAAGCATTCAAGTGAAACAGTGATTTACATAGGCAACTGTTTTCTTTGAATGTGGCTTTTCCTGTTTGACTTTTATCCTTGTTTCGTTTTTGTTCATATCTTATCCAGAGCTTGTTTTTTAAAACTTATAAAATCTCTCTTTACGTAAAGGAACTAATCATTGTACTTCAGTACTTAAGTCTCAATCACACTACACCGTATAGCGAGAACGGACGTCCAACGTATAATAAAATTTTCAATCCGTTCGTGTCCTTCCGCATGCGTTTCTTTTCCGTTTAATCCGGTGGAATGTTTTGAGCATGTTTAAAATTTAGAACGTACACCATCGGACAAAGTTGTCCGTCAGATGAACGGCAGCAATGCGCTGATATGCGTTTTATTCGTTACTCGTGCGTTCCCTATTCTGTACTTGTCCGGTCCGCATTTTTCTTGTCCTTGGACCTGATTCAGGGCCGGACTACTACCGGACATTCAATAGCTGTAACGTATGTTCAACGGACGATAACTGACAAGAACGTTTTGTCAGTTTCACATGCGTTGCGCTTACGTTTTACGCGGTACAAGTCCGTTACTAGTACGGTGATATCCGTTAATTGAACGTTGTTCGTCCTATAAATGTTCGTTTATCTTGCGGTCACTGTGCTTTTTATGCGCCCCAAACACCGATCGCGAGAGCACCGAGTGGGGGATGCCTTTAGTCACCGGATAACTTTCTGCCGCAATTTTTCTATACGTTTGGCGTCCGTTAACGTTATACGGTGTAGTGTGACTGAAGATATGAAAGGATAAGTTTATTTCTTCTTTGTTTCCTTTGTTCTTTGATACCGCTTCTGGTAATGAATGTTATCTCATTTTAATATGAATGATAGCTTATTACATCAGCATATAGTATGGTAGACACTATCAATTCTCCATTTGGGAGATTTATGTTTCCTAGGCTACCGTTTGGTCTTTTATGTAGCCAAGACATGTTTCAGCAGAAAATGGACGAATGTCTAGAAGGACTTCAAGGCATCAAGACAACTGTTGACGACATTGTAGTTTTTGGTAAGGACAGGACTGATCATAACCGGAATTTTGACAGACTTACGACCAGATGTCGTGGAAAAGGTATCAGACTTAATCCAGAGAAAATGGAGATTGGAAAATCTCATATATCATTCTTTGGACAATTGCTTACTGCTGACGGTCTTAAGATGGATCCTTCCAAGGTCAAAGCAATCAAGGAAATGCCACCTCCTACTTGTAAGTCTGAACTTGAAACTTTTATTAGGTATAGTGACCTATTTGCAGACATTTGCTCCAAATCTTGCCGGGCTAACTAACCCTTTGAGAGCTTTACTTTCCAAGGACGTGGAATTCTCCTGGGATAAGCCCCAAGGTGAAGCATTCCAGAAAATCAAAGAGGTTATCACACAGAACCCTGGTCCAGTTTTGGTCTATTTTGATCCTAATAAGGAAATAACACTCCAAGTAGATGCCTTAAAGAATGGCCTAGGTGCTGTACTTATGCAAGAAGGAAGGCCAGTGGGCTTTGCATTTAAGTCTCTTACCCAAGATGAGAGAAACTATGCCCAAATATAGAAGGAACTTTATAGCATAGTTTTTACATGTAAGAGATACCATAATTACTTGTATGGTAGACATGTGAATGTCCAATCCGACCACAAGTCCCTGAAGGCCATATTTAAAAAAAAACCCTTTAAGTGCACCCCCATGGTTACTGCGTATGCTATTGCAATAACAAAAATACGACCTAGAGGTCAAACACATCAGTGGTCGTGATATTCCAGTCGCGGATACTTTGTCAAGAAAATTCTTACCAGACACTGATACAGATATATGTCCAGACATGGATATACATCTACATGCTGTTATGTCCAATTTCCCAGTCAGTGATCAGAAAATGAGACAGATCAGAGATGTTACCGAAACAAACCCACAGTCACGAACCCTAAAACAAACATTTCTTGAGGTATGGCCTGACCAACGTACAATGTACACAAAGAGCCAAGGAGATACTATTTTGGCCAAAAATGTTCAATGATATAAAAGAGAGAGTTATGGATTGCCCAGTATGTCTTGAACATAGGTCAGAAAATGTGAAAGAACATATGATTCAAACACCAGTACCGGATAGGCCATCGCTGACAGTTGCAACCGACATATTTACATGGCAAGGTAAAGATTTCATTGTACTAGTTGATTACTACAGTAGGTAATTGGAGCTTAGTCAGTTAACAAGCACAAGAACTCAAAATATTATCCAGAAATTGAAAAGCTACTTCAGTAGACATGGAATCCCTGAAAGCCTGATAAGTGACAATGCTAGCTATTAAACCTGTCAAAGTTTTGCTGACTTTGCTAGAGAATGGGACTTTAACCACAGAACGTTAAGTCCAACGTACAGCCACGTAAGTCCACACAGGCTGGTACGGATCCCTACATAGCACTTCTTGAGTACAGGAATGCCCCTTTAGCTTGTGGTAAGACACCTGCACAGCTGCTTTTGTCTAGACAGCTTAGGTCAATTTTACCAGTAACAGATTCCAACCTTGAACCTAGAATACCAGACAAATCGAGTGTCGACACAGAATGCAGAATATAAAAAAACAGGTTAAAATTTTACTAGGATAGATCTGCCAGACCCATGAAATCCCTCGAAAAAGGTAAAGGTATTAGGATAAGACAAGGTAAAACTTGGCAACCAGCTGTAGTTTCTAGTTAACGATAGATATTACATTGTGAGGACAGAGGATGGTTATATGTACAGAAGGAATAGACGCCATATATTAAAATCGCGTGAGAAACCATTTGCTGAGATTGATTTCCCATCACTTCCAGCTATCCTACCAGCTCCACTCATGAATTTACAAAGCCACAACCTTCTAGTCCTACAATTTCCCCAGATCCAATTAAGCTGGAAAATGTTACAAGCCCAGCTTCACCTGCCCTTTATCAAACTAGATCTGGATGAAATGTTCCCTTACCAGAAAGATTAAATTTGTGCAACATAATTAGTGGAACAGTGTTATGTCCCTGGAGCAATATCATACGATTTCACAGCTTATTCGTTTTGCAAGAGCTTGCTCAAAAATAGATGATTTCAATGATAGAAATCTACATTATCACCAAGAAATTGTTACAACAGGGTTACCGTTATCATAAGCTACGGAAAGCTTTTAGTAAATTTTACTACAGATCGTCGGAACTGTTAGAAATATACAATACGCCCCTTAAAACACTTTTAAAACTTGGACTTACACACGCGGCATACCATGGAGACCTAGTTGATAAAATTCGGAAAATTTAACATACCCCTTATTTTAATCAAATATTTGTAAAATTGGTTAAAACGTTTATCAAAAGAGGATACGATGCAAAAATCTTGAAGCACAGCGCTTGTTTAGTTATTGACCCCTCTACAGTTAATTGCTACGCTTTCCTATTTGATGGTGCGATGACTAATAAAGTGTAAGACTCCATGATGCTTTTCTCCTAAATCCTACATACAACGGACGGAGGGAGTTGATTTTTGTCTTACAGTTTTCTTAGTCGTGCCCTTAAAAGTTAGGCTCTTGTTGCTCTGACTTCAGACAAGTTGTTGAGTACATTGGTGTAAATATACCTTAAATTTACTTTAATTTTATGTTTTGCTTTATTTATCTGTTATTTTTGCACTAATGTTAGAGCCTTTCTCAACGGGGATTTTATTTACATTGTGTTGTTTAACTTGTTGAAAATAGGGTAAGTGCGAGGTTGGCATGCCCTAAACGCGTTTAAACCCCCAGTTTCCTTTATATAGGTTACTGACCGTTCCAAGGCGGTGCCCCTATTTTCAACTGGTTGTTTTGTCTGTCTTGTATTGTCTGTTGCGTATGTTTTCTTGTTTGTTGTAAGCGTTTTTCCTCCGCCTCACTCCCCTTATTGCCTGCTCCTTTCCCTTGCATTTACGCTACGTTTTGCATCTCCCCCTTTACTTTTAGTAAGTTTTTGTGGCTCCCCTTTGTTTTGGCAGCCGAATCCTAAGACGTTACTTGATTGTTTTTTTTTCCTACTTATGTGGGTGCGTTTGTATGCTTGTGAGTCTATAACGGTGCCCTACTGTTTTCTTATGTCTTGCTAGTTCGTTTTTCTATGTTATTCAGTTGATCGTAGTTGTATGTTTATCTTTGGTACATGAGTGTCTGCTCTATTGTGGTTTACGTTGTAGTGCGACTGTTTCAAAATAACATTGCATTCCCTTGTATATTCGTCTTTGTTCAACTTTCCCCTTCGGGTTCCTTCCCCCTCGCCCGACCCCATTTCGCCCTTTAATATTTCCGTCCCCTCCATCAATATTTAGCATGAATTAATATGTACTTGTTGGATGTTTGAAGCAACTCGTCTGAAATATTTTTCCATTACAGCTTCTTTTTGTTGTTGGCAAATGCGTGGCTCTGGTGCTGTGTTTTGGTGCTCTGTGCTTCCGAGAAATCTACTCTTACCTATTATCTTTTGAGATATTTTACTTATGATGTTGATAGTGTATTACTAAAAAGCTGAGGAAATACCTAGACAAAAACACGTACATGTGTCAGCCATATATTAGATTATAATTATGTGGAAATTACTAAGCTGGAAATTGCCGTGACATTGTAATAACTTGAAACTTGGATATATTTTGTGTTATCTTAACTTTATTACATTTATCTAGAATGGAATGTAACAGACCCACCTTGTCGTGTGAAACTGAATTTGCCGCACAATATTTTTCAATAAGAGTGCTAATTCAGACAAATGCCATTCATAAAATGATATCAGCTATGTATTTTTGTCTTCAAAAGAAAAGGGACGTTACATATTCTAATGTTTTAAAGGGACACAACTCCAGAATATTTATGATTATGTACTTCATACTAGTTTACTGTTACTCCATATATATATATTGCATGCTTCTACGATTCAAGATCATTCTATTGCTAAGCTTACTTCATCACTTTCTACCAACACAATATAACACAATGTACGACTTCAAGTTCAAAATCATTTCTAAGATTAATTTCATTCATCATTTCGAGTTTTATTGTATAACTGTGAATATTTTGCATTTTGTTTTTGTTTGTTTACATTTCGCCTAACATATGCACACTGCTGTGACCTCTAGACCAAATGTTCATTAGGGAAGTTCTTGCAAGTGTTTCTGTAACGTTGACGAAAGCATAAATATGTATCTCGGTAATATGAACCATTGAGACAATGTGAATGGACCACAATTGAAGATAAATTACTGCTTGTTCAATATGCTGAGTACCCATTCATCGAACTGCGCGTTTTAGGTGAGAAATATAGGATTGAAATGGGTTAGTGCATTTTTCCGTTCATGAACATGGTTCTTATAGTATACCTATGGGTAGGGTATAACATGTATAGTGGTCTGGTGCCAGTGGCTAACGTAATTAGGTTTTGACCTTCAGTTAAACAGGCGAACCATTGTAGTACACGCCGCATATAGTACATTTACTCGCTTGGCGCTCAGCATTAAGACTGGTCAGCCCGGTATAATGTGACCGGGTGAAGTATCATGTCACTTGTCTACGGCGTGATATTCCAGTGAGGCAGAACTATAACGTTGGGCATTGTGCCCACTGCTGCAAGTAGACACCGTCGTTTATATGACTAAAACATTGTTGATAAAGACGTCGACGATAAACCCGAACATCCCCTCCCCCTCCCCCCGCTGACACAGCACAACCATGATTGAGCTTTAAGCGGCGAAATTGCATGATCATACCGCATGAAGAGTCATTGGAACATAGCACCCCACCTCAAAAAATATGTGAAGATGTTTAACAGGCGTGTACCTGGATGATTTTGAACTGTACGTCAGATATAAGCAGTATATTTACGAAACAAGCAGAGATGCTGCGAGTGTGGGGGAGGTGAGGGAGGGGGTCTCCATTTCCCGGTGTATTGGTTTTTTGGGGGCCTCCCTTTGAAAATGTAGAACGTTTTTCGGCAAGAGATGCGTTCTCTTGCTATATTCCAACGTTAATAGGCCTATATTTTGTTTGCCACATTTGTACTACATATTACAAAGATTATCATTTAAATTCATAGTTTATCACACCGCTCATGCAGTATTCGTGACAGGGTCTAAAATTGCAAATGGAGCAGCCCCAGATATCATGAGGAATATAACCATTTTTTTGTGTAGAGTCCTATGTAACTTTACCCTGGAAAGTGTGTACTTCAGCAGCTCAACCGCTCTGGCATGATACTTGGCCCGTACTAGTATTCATTAATAATCTCATCTAAGATTTCAAAATGTTTGTTATCTATTTCGCAGATTTTTCCTTGAATTACTTTGATACAACTATAAATAATAAAATGAATTATGCCAGACTTGTAAATTGCTCTATACAATACACTCCTGGACACAAAAATCTAAGTTAAATGTAACAGTAGATATATAGTTATGTTTCAAAATATTTGCGTCACTGTCATTCTATGATATATTTTATTGTGCAACTGCAAAGACCCGCGCAGGCATTTGTTTCACCAAAGAGACCTAAAATGTGTTAGAGTAACTGCATCTAAACTCTTGCCTAAACCCAACTGCAACACATGTGAACTAATCGCATATTCGAACCGTGTGCAAAGCTGTTATTATCATTATTTATTTATTTCTTCAATATCCTCTTTAATGTGAAGATTGCATAAGCAATACTCACACATTAAGGATATACTAGTTTTTTGTTGTTATCATTTTTGAAATCTTCGTCAATCTTTAATTTAATGCATGATTTCTGCATTCGCGTTTTAACAGGTTTTTGATAAATGTATCTACCCACACATCGCAAATATTTCAAGTTTTCTCACGCAAAAAGTAACTTGTTTCTAGTTAACGTAAACAACATCTAATATTGGCAAACGCAAATTCAAACTGCGTAAATTGCTAAATGGTATTTCGGTATCCAGATTTGGATATAGATTGATAGATTTAATGGCAACCATCAAACAAGAGCTGTCAGCTGACAGCGCGCTCGACTATTCTCAGTGCTTGATAGTATAATATAAGTTATGAGTTAAACTTTAACATTACAATAAACATATTCTAAGTCGAAAAGTGGCCATAATTCAGTCAAAATGCTTGATAGAGTTGCTTCCTCCTTTTTACAGACTGTGGTCATGATGGTAAACAAGTATGTAAAATATCAAAGTAATATCTCAATGGACTTTGAAAATATTTGGGGTGGTACGCAAACTTTTAACATTACAATAAGCATATTCTAAGTCGAAAAGGGGCCATAATTCAGTCAAAATGCTTGATAGAGTTGTCTGCTCCTGTTTACAGAATGGGATCATGATGGTAAACAAGTATGCAAAATATGAAAGCAATATCTCAATGGACTTTGAAAATATTTTGGGTGGTACGCAAACTTTAACATGTGTGACGCTCACGCTAACGCCGACGCCACGGCGAGTAGGATAGCTCCCCTATTCTTCGAATAGTCGAGCTAAAAATCTTCAATATCACGCTGTAATCACAGTTAAAACAAAACTTCATGTTAAATGAAATCCTACCACACATAGTTTTATTTTATACTAACTGACGAAATACTGAAAATTATCAGTGAGATATTTTCCTATAAAACCAAAAGTTTGCATATATTTTGATGGTTCAATTTCTTTACTCGTCTACCGATTAGGGAAGTCGGCATGATTTACTTTGCCTTATTTAGGTAATAACCACTATTGTACTGAATAACACTACCTAAATAACGCACCATTCTATTTTTAAAAGTACACAAATATCGCTCACTTCAAAGCCGAACTATAGGTACTAATAAACTTTGATAATGTGGCAGTTGACCTGAATACAATCGACACTGTTTATTGTCCAATACAGGTAAATTCAATAATTGCTTTGCAATAGATCTATGACGGATTATCTTTGAACACCCCTGGACTTACTGGACTCAACTGCCACATTATCAAAGTTTATTAGTAGCGCACAGTATTATAGCGTTTAGAAGTGAAAACAAAACAATAACATAAAATCAGTTCAATACACTAAGTTTGCGATTTAGTCAGTGATTCTTCGTTGGCCGAGCGGTTACGGTATTCGTATTATACCTTTTCATCGGGAGTTCGATCCCCAATTTTTTTTTCATTTTGCATTTCATAATTAGTGCAAGTTCGTTTTTCTCTGGTTTCTAATTTATAGTTTTGTTTCTTATTTTCGTATAAAATTGATAGTATCTATAAATCAATCAATCCTAAAATTATGGCCAAGCAATGCTTTTATTAAAGTGAAGTTTAAGTGTTATAAAACTTATAAAACTAACTTGCACAGGTTTAAAAATATCACAGGAAAGCTCTGACACCACGATGTGTGGGCTAGTCGCTTTAAATAAGATATTTAGATAAAAAGCAAATTTCACGAACCTCATCACCAATATTCGGTATCACTTTGCATAAGTAGCCATGGTTATTTCGTGGATGCATACTGTTACACAATATGATGAATAAATCCGAATTTTGTCATAAAGTATCGGTCTTTATTTAAATCTGCAAGCATTTAATAAACAAATAATTCGCTAATCTTCACAAATTAACATAAAGAAAAACAGAGTTTGTTTTCAGTGTGATATTGAAACATATCATCACCAATAAAGGAGAAAATTCTGATATTTTCACTCAGGCTCCGCCTTTTTGAGTATATTGAATCGTCCTCATCGGTGACAATATATATTTCGGTACCACATTGCAAACAAACAAATGATCATAAATTATTATTCCTTCTCTTGAGAAGGAATATCTCAATTCAATAAGTCACATTTGACTGAGCTACTGATGTTGACAGCTGTTGTAATTACAAGCTGGCCAATCAAACTCCGTGACCTTAGAAATAACCTCTGACGTTAAACTATTCTTTCTCAATTGAGGCGACTCATGGATTACACAATACTAAACCCGAGGATGATTAATTGATTCTTTTATTTTCCCCTCAACATAACATATGTACATTCGCCAGATAGACATATATCTGCAAATTTAAATGTACTAAACAACCAAATATTATCGTTACCTTCAAATGCATGGTTAATATGTGAAAACAAACACCATTGTGACCCTCTAATTATGTGCAATGAAATACACACATCGAATCAGGTCAATGTCTTATTGCCGTATTTACTCTACTGAAAGAGGTAACAGATTTAATTTGTTGTTGGATTTAACAATTTATGTTAAATAACTAGCGTAAATACTTACCTGATAATTTTTTGGCAGTATAAAACAGACATTGCAACCAAAATTTTACAAGATGGTCATTTTATATTTATATAGATGTGCCCTAGAAGGAACTTTTTGTATGCTTTAACTTGTAAAATAAACAATTGCAGGACTTAAAATGACATTACAATCTAACACTTCTTTGGTAAATGTCAAGTCTTCTGACTTTCGGTTTTCAGATATCATTATATAGATATAGAATATTATATTGAATGTCTGTCTCTATATCTGTGGTATCTACACATTCTCCAGTCTACATTTATAATTTGATGTCCATTATTCTTTACCACCCATTTCCCACTGTCGTAATGTTAGCCTAGCTTTAAAGGTGGTTAATCACATAAAACCATCATTTTATGATTTTTTTGGATTTTTTTTTAGTATAATCTGTTTGAGATTTATTTAATGCACAAAAAGACCAACAATTAAATAGCTTTAGATCCCTTTAAAAATTATCTTTTATTGATTTACTGGACGAATAGTCATTCATGCATATCTATGAACGATATAAATTAATGATATATTCTATAAATATGTCCAAATGTTTTCGAAGGTTTTTGATGTGACTGGTACTAGGCCTCAATAAAAATATCCACATTATATATTGTATAAAGACATGAAGGAGAACCAGCTTTCATATGTCACTGCGTCTGTCTATCGCTTTGGAATTAAATTTGATTGCCTTTCTGTTGTTACTGAAGGTAAGTATGAATTGATAGTTTTATAGTTTGAAAACTTGGTGTTGTGTTATAAACTATCAACAATACAGGAAAACATGTGTAGGAACTGTTTTTTGTACGTATTTTTACGCCCAGGTCCAGATGACATAGTTTTTGTTGCCACGTTGTATGTGCGTAGTACTGTGTTGTGGCATTTGATGTTCTTACATTCTGGGCAAAAAGTTGTTTATGTATATCTATGAATATATAAATTAATTATTTGTTCTATCAAAAGGTCCAATTGTTTTGGAATTTCAACGTTAGAAAGATATATGAAATACCAGTATCCTTGAAGTTGACCTAGATCATTGATTAATGGATTTGTTAACATTTCTTTTGCTTATGAAGTTATATATGCGATAATATAGCTTTTATTTTGAAAATTGTTCTTTAGAACGCATGCACAGAATATGTTGTAATACATTTCTGTGTTACTGTCTGGTTTTTGTTGATTTTAAAGAATTTTTGTGAGCCTCCTAGTACTTTCTGTTATTTAATCAGTGTTGATCCTTTTTTTTTTTGTAAAACAAGTCGGTTAAATAAATATTTAGCATGAAACGATAAATCTCTAATCCGTAGCTTTGATTAGTATTAAAATTTACCCCCTTGTTACTTATACGTCCTTTGCATGTCAGAAACTAAAAAGCAGTTTACTATGTCCTTCCTCTAACAAAAAGAGGTAAATATCTTCTTTTAACCATTCAAATCAGTCGAAACTATACAACAGACGTGCTGATTCAGTCTATAGACTCTAGTTTGTTTATGAAGGTTTGTATTTATGCAAAACACTTGCGTAATTTCGCCCCAGTCAACGTGTCCCCAATTTTAATATTTTCGTACCGATGACAAGTCAGCTTTGTTATCTTTGAATGTTATTGTTTAAGAGTTGGCCGGTATTTTCCAGGACAGGGGTGGCAACAAAAAAAAACCCAGACAAATATTTAAAAAATCAGATTGCATCGCCCCTGCAGGAATGGGAATTCCCAAATTTCATTTACAAGTAAGCTGTGTCCTACTCTTAAAATTGCAAAATGGGAAAGTAAGTAGAAATACTGTACAAACGACACTAATTCAAAAGATATATGACTGTTTAATATGACTGAAACATCAAATAACTGAGTGATAATTAATATTTAAACGCGCACATGTATGAGGATATACTGTACATGTACTTAGCATTAAATGTCAGTTCACTGTTGAGAAAAAGATTTTCAATTTTATATAGTCAGTTCGACCATCATCTCAATCATAAAACATTCATGCAGTATGTTCACTATTAAGTGGTGTATGAATTAAGATTGTATTTGAATTTCACTACATGTATAACTCATGACTGAGTAACTGTCAAGGCTGAATTTCGTTTTCTTCTTCATAATTGAATACTGATTCATTTTACTTTAAACTTTCTACTTTTATTTCAATATATAGTTTCATACATATTGAACAACAAAGATGTGTATACTGTCACTATTTCCTACCAGCGAATGATTTGTACCATCAGTGACTTCTCACCTGATAACACAAATGGACTGGTATGAAGGGATTATACAAATTGAATTTGGGTAATAACATTTCCCGGTATTTCCCACTGTCATTGGAAATACCAGTTTTTTTTTCCGCATTAATGCCAACCCTGTTAAATTTGTTACTTTCAAATCAAGATGATGAATAACAAACGATCAATGCCTTTTAGTGGTTCTTTATGTCTATTTTATCACGGTTTGGAGTTCAGATGTGCAGGAATTGAACCAGGAGGGCGTAAACCCTAGTGGGGTAATATCTAAGCATCTGTGAACGATGAACCATGGTAAATTAGACGATAAACCAAAGGAGGCATTGATAGTTTTCATTCTCATATGTTCTTTGAAATATTTTGATAAAAATATTCTGAGCTTCTTTTATCCGAGTAGTAATAAACTGGATGTCATGCGGCAATTTGACGTCATAAATGACGTCATAATGCTCTCTTATGGGCCCGCACATCAACTGCTGAATATACAGAGCTTGAACTTTTTCTTTATTTAACTGGGAATCAAATGTTAGGATAAAAAATTATACACATGTTAATGACTGTAGAAAGTGTATGTATTAATAATATGCAGGAGATAAAGACTGAACAAAAATGATATTATCAATATTATCATATTTTGAATATTTGTTAATTAGAGTGGGAATAAGCAAAAAAAAAAAAAAAAAAAAAAAAAAAAAAAAAATGAAAGAATATTTCCCTAAATGTACATACCTACCGAGCCCTTGATATTATGGGTTGCGAGAGGGTAAACAACTATTTTTAAGGCTTGCCTTTTGTTTTGTTGAAATTAAGAGAAAAACAAACTGTAAAAATCCCACTTCAAGAACAACCGAGGTCTTTCCAGCTAGGGCTAGGGACTGACTCTATTGTCACTTTATGAAAATAAATCATTAATGCGTATAACCTCATCGTCTTGTTGCTACATGTTCAAACATGGTTCTGCAATATATCATTTCTTAAGCAAAAGTAGAATCGCTACAAGCATATCTAATAAACTGATACTTTTATTAAAATTTTATTCGTTGTTGTTCATTGATTGGTAGGCCTTGCATTAATTTTCTTATCTTCAACACGTGCCTACACGAACATAGCAATTTACATGACTTTCTAAATCTGGCATCGAGTATTCCATAAATCACTGGATTGATAGCACTGTTTATAAAGTATGACCTTAGAAAAAAATTATACACGGATCTATCCAAGTCATTCAAAGAGGCCACGAAAGTTTTGTTCAATGATCGGATCAGAAGTAACGAAATCAGTGGAACATATGAGATAATGAAGGCTATTGAAATTATAAACATTATTAATGTCGTTCTGCAGCTCTTTGTATTTGGAGATGACATTTTGTTCTTGTCGTCGTTCCCTTTTCTTTTGATTTCGAGAGTGTCTTGTCTCATCTCTCTGTCTTTGTTAGCTGAAACGGATTCCGGTGTACCATTGTCTTCAGCTGTGGCACTATCCAATTTGTATATTACGTCTGTTTGTTCTTCATCTTTTTCTTTAGATACAGGAGTCATTTCAATTTCTTTTTCACGGATTTCAATTCCACCTTTAGACCTGTATTTCCATTTCATCTGTTGTTTAACTCGCGCTGCTATACGACAGTAACAACTGAACATGCTGATCAAAGCTCCAAGAAAGAGAATTGCAAAAACTATATTGTTTATCAGCGGAAATAATGTTTCCTTCATATCATCTGTTACACCACATCGAAGTATTGTTATATTATAAAAACTATGTTCTCTTTTCTGTATACCATAGATTATCGGAGAAATCCAAGAACAGGCAATCCCAATAGCTGGTGAAACTGCGCACATACGTTTTGCTGCTCTGAGTGAAACTTGCCAATTAAATGGTGCACACACCCTGCGGTATCTGTCAAAGGCAATGCAAAGAAATTGGATGACAGATGTAATTGTTGTCCATGTATTTAAAAATAACGCGAACTTACAATGCCATACACTGTCGAAAGTATATTGCCAAAACTGCAAACTCAATTGAAACGGAAGAGCAGCACAGCATGTCAACAGATCAACTACGGAAAGAAAAATTATAAAAATGTGGTATGTAGAAATCGCATACTTTTTTGCAAATACATAACACACCAAAGAATTTCCAGCAATCCCAGATATACACAGTATTGTCAGATATATTATTAGCGGAATTTGTCGGATCACTTCTTCATCATTCAGTTGTTTCAAAGTATAGTCCTTATGAGAATTCATGGTTTTACATACTGTTTGATTTCTCTCCTATTCTGCAAACAAGAACTGACACCAATTTAGAGTTTTACTGACGGATGTTTTCAGTATAAATACATTGATAATTATTTTCCGTGCTCTTTTCTAAACAACTTGATACTATTTGTTCTAATGTTTGTCAAACCATCTCATTATATTGAATAATACAACTATATAGATATGTCGACTTATAGCTATTTTCTTGGAAACTATAAAGAAACCACAATGCTTTCCTGTAATGTTTTCCGAAAACAGGAATTAATACGAAAACAAAAAGGAAGTTAAACTAGAACAAGATAATGTTTACTCATCACATAAATACAATGACATTTATATCCGTACATCTGACGTCTGAATATGCGTACGAGTATAAGATCACATAGAACGACACTTGAATGCATTGTCTGAATTAATACATTATACATCCCTTTAATTTAAAAAAGATCGAAGAATTGGGAGAAGTAGTAGTAGTGACTTTCTATGTAATGTTTAAATTACTTAATACACCAACTAGTTTGAATAATGGAAATAAGTTCTTAAAGTACAAGTAGAAATATAGTACCGAACGCCCCTTTTTCTTTCCGTTTCCTTGATGTTTAGTGGAAAAATAGGTATATGGATGGGTGCAAATCTGTAAACTATACTGAACAGCAAAAGAAACTATCCAGATGTAATATAACTGGGGTATTTTTAAATAAAATACTTAAATTGATAAATTTGACTTGTTTTCTTTATACCACATTACACTTGAAGAACTTCGTGTTAAATTTAAAAAATCGACCAACCGTGACGTCAGTAGTCAAACAATAGCCGTTTTACGAAATTCAGGTACGCGTGTAATTAACGATTTTCTTTGTAAAATTTTATTGTCATTGGAAACACTGATGATTGACTCACACGAAAAACAGCACAAAGTTAAAAAAAATTTGTTTGTTGCATGGCACGACTGAATTAGCGCCTTTGAACGTATATTCCATATTGAAAGGGCGCTCAACAAATCTGGTATAATAATAATTCAATTCAGCGCGAGCGCGCAGATGGGATATTACAATGCAACAGACGTGCAGAAGATATAGCCATAATTTCGTGCTAAACGGCTGTTATTGGACTACTGACTTCACGGTTGATCGTTTTTTTTTTAAATTTAACACATTAAGTTCTTCAAGTGTAATGTAGTATGAAGAAAACAAGTCAAATTTTTAAATTCATGTGTTTTATTAAAAATACCACAACTTTACATCTGAATAGTTTCTTTTGCTGTTCAGTATATATAAAAATGGATCTAAAGTGACTTACTCCCTGGCTCGCGGATTTTGCTTTTTTCGCGTTACCACCGGCACAAATATTTGCCTTGAGTGGAAAATTGCGATGATTTTTTCAAATTGAACGGCTGTTGACAAGAGCGAAAAATCGCGGTGATTATATAATACACCGCAATAGAAGTATCAATAAATGCCCGCGGCGAGTCACGAGGAATAATCTCAGCGGGTCGCGGTAAATTGCGATGGATCGCGGTGAACCACCGGCAATCGCCGCGAAATCCAGGTAAATTTTGTAGGTTAAATACATATAAACTCTCTACTGTTGTTGCATGTATAATTTCATTAGTTTTTTCTGTTAAAATGGACACATGATAAGGTTTAAGAACAAATAAATAAAATTTATGTTGATATGTCATTCCATTAGTTTAGTAAATATCTATAGTATTTAACAAATTAAAATTTATTCCTGTCTTACCTTTTTACACGTAGGGCTTGGCGTTGGAATTTTGTAGTTTTAATTTGAAATTTAATGATTTCCTGTTGAGGATTAATGTTATATACATTTGCAAAATAAAGCAGAAATATAAGAAATATATAGCATAAACTGTCTCATGTCATTGTGGAGTACCGAGGTTGGAAAAACAAAA
This sequence comes from Mercenaria mercenaria, assembly GCF_021730395.1. Classification (NCBI taxonomy): domain Eukaryota; kingdom Metazoa; phylum Mollusca; class Bivalvia; order Venerida; family Veneridae; genus Mercenaria; species Mercenaria mercenaria. The sequence goes on along the minus strand of NC_069363.1, from coordinate 48,041,156 downwards.
AATGACCCGTTTAACACTTGCAGGAAGTGTCACTTTTCATACTGTTTATTGTCATCTATATTTTAAGCATAGTCAAATACTGTATAATACACGTACTTGACACTTGACACTTGACACTTTTCTATTTTTGTAAAGAAACAGTTGCACACTGTGATATGTATTATGAACATACATTAATTATATCAGGCCTTTTTGTTATAGAATATTATATAAAATATATAAAGAAATCGTTGTTTAAAGTACTTTCTAAGTAAACCACTTTACATTTCGGCAAGGAAGGTCACCTGTTTTTACCAACTTAGTTTTAAATATAATTTTATAATAAAATTTTATTAAATCTTTAGGCACAAAAAAATCAGAATTAAGAGTCTTTGTGTTTTCGTTTTCGGCAAAGGCCGACTCTTATTTTATCCAACTGTAGCTAGTTTTAACAGTTTTAACCAAATTTACACAATTTTTACATGTTTTACATAGAAAAGAAACAAAGGTAATAAAACTTTAATAAGAAATGAGCCGTGCCATGAGAAAACCAACATAATGGGTTTGCGACCAGCATGGATCCAGACCAGCCTGCGCATCCAATCTGTCTGGTCAGGATTCATGCTGTTCCGTTACAGTTTCTCCAATGCCAATAGGCTTTAACAGCGAACAGCATGGACCCTGACCAGACTGCGTGGATGCTGGTCGCAAACCCACTATGTTGGTTGTCTCATGGCACGGCTCAAATAACTTTAAGAAATCCAGTAAGAATGACATAGGAAAATCCAGAAGTGAGGAAGTACAGTAAACAAGCAGGAAGTACAGTAAACAGGTCCTTGTATGGAACAGTCTTCCTACAGCAGTGGTTTTATCAACAACGTTGGATAGCTTCAAGATCGCAGTCAAACAACCCGGCATCCATTGAAAAATAATGGAACATTGTACAGTGTATATAACAGTTGGATTTTAAAAAGTGAGAGCACGTTTTGGGAACAACCGACACCCACAAATTGTACAGCACGTTGCACTTTTTAACCCCTCCCTCTCAACACGATGTCCGCCTGCGGATGAAGTTGAGGATCTTCGTCAAAGTCAAAGTCAAAGTCAAAGACGACGACAGGCAAACGAAAGCAGGCAACAGGTAAACAGGTAATTTTTGGCTAAGAATTATACCGAAATTGAGGTGTCCCGTACTCAGGAAATGCGTGTAGATCTTTTATTATCCAATAGATTTGCTTCCAACTTTCCACATCGATAAAAGATAGATACAGCTAGATTGACAGGGCATTTTCATTAAGATATCAACATTAAACTAAACAAAATTACTTAAAAACGGCCTATTTTCAGTAAAATTACCGGTAAAATTTTATACTGCTTTCATAACCTACTGCAGTAAGAGAAACAGTTAGCGAACAACACAGATCCTGATCAGACCGCGCGGATGCGCAGGCTGGTCAGGATCCATGCAGGTCGCAAAGCTACTTTGTTGGTTGTCTCAAGGCGCGGCTCATATTATGCAAAACTCCTGGAAAATAATAAGATATAAGATAACAAAGTGAATTCTTCAATTACCTCATCGTTAGTTCTAATAAGTCCTTTAATTCCTGATCTGTTTCTTGTCGTCACACATGTATTTTACAAGAAAATGCGAAATTTGATTCGTCCGTTGACGAAGTGTCATTATAGGTTACTTTTTAATTCCAGCGTAATTCTGTAACTTTTATGTTAAACACAATATCACAACTATGATGAACAATGACTGTTTTCATGTCTTTCATTTTCACGTGTACTTAATGCTTGACTAGTAACATTTTTATTGGTTAACGAACTGATCAGTGGAAAATTTAGAACATAGCATGAAACACTCAAATAAGTATCAATTATAATGAAATTCATATCTCGGAATTAAAACAAATGGGCATCATTGCACTTGGGGCAATTATCGAACACAATACGTTGATGAATGAAATCGAATTTTGGATGTGTGAAGTATTTTCGCAACTCAGCCATCAACATATTCAATTACTTCAACGTAAATAGTGTTTTATTAAATATTGTTGCAATATTATTCAAAACCAAAATCATCTGGTTAAAATGAATTAGCTAATTATAGTATACGAGTCCGATGAAATTACATAACGCCGGAATTTTAAAAGCAGTGACAGTCTTTTGTGCATTTATGAAATTACAGAATTTAATGGAAATTATACTTGAAATAGAATAGTTAGAATATATAAATGCTTGCAAAATACAAAATACTATTTATTTTCATCTTGTCTAAATAAATTAACAAATAATACAGTAGTACATGTATATATACATATATCATACAAGTTCAAAGACATAATGACATTAAATTTCATAACCCTGATGTTTTAAAAATATAATCCTTGCATTTGTTAAATTATATAAGTTAATGGAAATAACACCTGAAATAGGGAAGTAGAAAGAAAGAAATGATTCAAAAATATAAAACATTGTTTAATTTCTCCATTTCTTATCCCATCATAGTGTTGAAATTTTAAATTAATTGTATACATAACAACAAGCCACTGCATTTACCTGTAAATCGCGGCGAATCATCGCAATTCACCGCGAACCACCGGCACTTCATCGCGATGCGCCGCGACCGTCATCGCGGGACACCGCAATCGATTTTATTGCATTTGGTCGCGGCGGACGCTGTTAAATGTATTGCGGAGATGCATGAAAAAACGCGCATCCCCGCGGCTCAGGAAATTGTCCGCGCTAGGGTCCAATCGCGGGGAAGCGCGGACTTTGAAAAATCCGCGAGCCAGGGACTGTACTATCATATGAAACAAAGAACAGTTTCTTTTATTTAAGAAATAATATATCCAAAACAGCGATTTGTTGTGTTTGGAATACAGATGGAAAGGAGTTATATCGCGAGGGCGCAGCCTGGGTAAAACCGAATCAAGCAAACTAACAAGAATTATTGTGTACATCCCTGAAGACATCCCACCAAATACGTAGGCCTATTTGCCGGTCTGTTGTGGCTTTTTATTCCGTACGCGCCCCAGTGGAGTGTGAAGCTATGACGTAATAACAGTGAAAACAAACGGTGAATTGTTACATATCACGACTCGATTTCTTTTCCTATTGAACAAAAAAGACTGAAAATCGTGTGTTAGTATAATTCACTGTTTGTACGTCACAATCATTATGTCGTAGAAAAAAGGACCATACATAAAACAGGCAAATATTTGATGGATATCGTCGAGGATGTACAAAATAAGCTTTGATAACGTGTTAGAATCGAAATAATATATCTCAAATAAAATAAAAAAGTGGAAAACCACAAGTCGCCCAACACGGCACAAATGAAAATGTTGCAGGCTCGATTTGACTGAGCCTGTTCATGGACGGTAGTGGAAATGCAAGCTACCGTCCATGCCCTCTAGCCCCGGGTTGAGCAGACTTTACACATGTTATACGTACCAGAATATAATTAAGAGACATCCGCAGATGTATTCATACGTTGGTGCACGTGGAACCTTCAATGATGTACAGAGTGCAATTCTTTGAAAAGCGGCGTACGGTCCCCAGATAGAATAATGGCTTTGCCCTAAACGAAAATACAATTGGCAGAACTAAACAAACTGAAATTTAGAGAGAGGATCTGTGGTTGTGGAGCCTGCATATCACAGAAACTGCCAAAGGACAAAATTAAAAAAGCAGGCACCATATCTAAGGGGTGATTAAAAAGTCTTAGACAATCCTGGTTAAAGTCTTATATGCAAGTTACTATCTCCAAAACTAATGCAGGTATTGAATTGAAACTTTACATGTGTCTTCCAAAACTAATGCAGATACTGGATTGAAACTCTATAGATATTTTAACATTTAGGGTAATATTTTCCTGCTTCTGGGACAAAAATTCGAATAGTCGAGCATTGACTGTCTTACGGACAGCTCTCGTTAAATTTTAAGTGTGCACTAGAACATTTTATCTTATTGATATCATACTGTATAAATATCAATTATGTTTCGAATGTTTATATTCATGAAATAGATCTACGTTTCGTAAGATGTATGGTTCGACCCAGAATCAAAGCTGGTGCATACAGTACGGCAATTAGCAGGTCGAAGACTTCCCCTCAATCGAGAGACAATCTCTCAAAGTAAAGACAATCTCTCCTAAACATATATCTGTCTTTCGATCAAAAGACACGAGCCGATAAAAATGTAAACCCGTCATGTCGTCAAGCGAAAACGACACGCATGAGGTAAGTGTGTTCAATTATAGACGTTATGTACAATTCAAAATAGGTCATTTGTATATTCTAACATATTATTTACAATGCATGTAATGAAACAACTCACAAAATACACCCAATTTATCGTGAAAGAATAAAATTCAACATTTTTTGTAGTAAAGAGATTTCCTTCCTTCTTCTTGCGTCCATTTGCCGCAAAGCATGCTAGTATCTACGAGTTTATTTCTCGGCTGCAGCACATTTTTACGTTTTTGTCAGACTTCTGTTGCAAACTATGGTGTACAAGTAAAGCCATAGTAAAAACAATTTTTTTGTGAATGAGATAATTTATTGCTTATGTAAAGTCACTTTTGCAACAATAAAAGTTGACACCTCTGTAAATGAATACCAATAGTTTTTCAATTTGTGTTTATTTCAGGTTCAAGAATATGTTCCCAGAAAAAAAGAAGTGTACTTCTCACAAAAAGGTCAAACCCAAAAAGCGCTGGAGCACCACCACACTGGGCCAATAAATACAAACGAGTATGAAAAATATGACAGAAAAAGGGGAAAAATCTTTTCAAATAGAAAAAATACTGTTTTTTTTTTCAAAGGTAAATGTAGTATTATATGTCTAAATTTATATATATGTTACGTATTATAGGCACAATTTGGAAATATATTAAATAACATACATGAAGGTCATACATATGATTATTGATATACATGTTGTTGTTTTTAATGCAAAGTATAACAATTATCTATAATATATGAAGTTCTAAACAATAAAATTGAAAGGAAATAAGTGAGAGCAACAAAGTTTTTCAAACTGGTAATGTGAAATAAAAATGATTTCAGATAAACAATGTTTCTTTTCATATTTTTACAATAGGAAATGTATTTTATGAACATCTTCAAAGTTTTTCATTACACTTGAATAACACTTACTTTGTATATAAATGTTTTAAAGGCAATGGCTTTAGCAAATGTGTGCGGGGCAGTGGTCAACATACAAATTGAGTGGAAAGGAACAATATCCACTTGGAGTTCAAAGGTAACAACCACTGTCTTTGTCACAAACTGACATACGGGCCTCATTGTATCTGTAGTGTAAATGCAGGTATTGCATCATCTTTTTGAGATATTGAGGTAAATGTCTGATTTTTATGCATAAAATACCTCTAGTGTTTTTCTGTATTTCATAACTTAAATTTCCATGTAAATTTTATTAAATTCGGTTCAGTAATAAGAAAGTTGACATTTTATAAACTTCAGTAATTCATGATTTTATCCCCAGAACCACTATAACGGGCCTTAACTTGTTCTAAATCCACGCCAAAGTAGTCAGATTTCCCGGCTATATCGTGATCCCCGTGGAAATACAAATAGTCAGAGTACACGCATTAGTCGTGAGTCCAATGAAATTTAGTATTTGGCGGGACATTACCCTACAAATAGACTGGACTAGATATGTCCAGCGCACACCACATTTCGACATTAGTTTAGGCTAGTTTCGGTATGTAAGAATAATTTATTAAATTTTTCAGACTTTTATAAATTATTTCGAAAGAGGAGTCTAAAATGTTTCGTTTCTATAAGCTGTAAGATTTGTACTGAAATTTGTGTAACATGATAATTGCAAAGTACTCTTTTTCAAAATCATATGTCAAACATTTCGTTGTTAATTATGGAACGCCATTACTGCATTGCCTTGTAATGTTAAATCTATGTGGCAAGTCTAGTACCACGTATGTAATATGTTATTGTAATTTGAAATTATTGTGTGCCAGTCTATAGCACATCTAAACAGTATCCGTTTTGTTGTATGGCATTTGATATTATATTCATGCTAGCTTTTGTATAACGTTTATTTCGCATTGCATTGTGTTAATTTGTAGTTGTAAATAAAAGCTGCAGTTTATCATTTCCGTATCTATAATGTTTCATCATAAACTTTTCATATCTTTTTCATACTTTTAAGTAATTAATTTTAGTAATGATGGAAGTAATAAGTGACGTATGAACTTAGGAGTACATATATTTTGTATAAGTAGCACGTATTATTTATGGGAGCCTACAGAGGTATGGTGTACTCAATGGAGCAGTTTTATACCCTGACTTATTTGTTTTGCTATGATGCTTACCATATGTTATATATTTTAGCTTCTTCCGCCAGACGACTTTTACCTGGTGATGATGTCACAACCCGGAAATACAATACCCGAGGTTCATTTGTCTTCACTCGCCTGGATGTGATTTTCCCAGCGCAGAGGTTTCGTCCCATGGTTGTGCCGTAAACCGCAAAGACGATGATTCTTGTGATTCACTGAAGTCAGCTCAGGGATCCAATCACCTACCGTCATAGGGAGCCAAACGGAGTCAACGTATTCACAGTTTAAAGGGACTTTACTTGAAGATATATTGTATTTTTGTGCTACTTTAAGTTCGAAATTAACGGAAACAACTGTGCCACGTCACGTTAAAACGGAACTGTCAGTGTTAGAACTTTAAATCTTAAAATACTGAGCTCAGATTTTCTTTCTTTCTTTCTTATAATCAGATTTTTTTCATTTATCATTTATTCATTGTAAATAATCATTTTCTGTAAATAAATTTGTAAATATTGTAATGGGTGTTGATTTGTTCTGGTGGTTGCTGTCCCCGGTACGTCCATCCTGTCACAGTCTTAATTAATTTTAAGTAAATATACATATGTGTTTATAATATACATGTTTTACTTTTAACTAAAATTTGTTATTATATGCAAATTTTATACTTATATCATGTACAGTTACTTCTTGTAGTTTATGTAAACATACAAAATTATATCTTTAATTTGTTACAGTTGTATGTCGTAGGTTTACAATATACATTGTATAAATATTTTATACATACTTCTGTACTAAGAAGTTAAAATAGCAGTTTTTAAGTTTTACCCTTTACAGGACGACAATTAAATATGAACGTATAGCTCTTCATGTAATAATTGATTAACATATTTATCACAACAACACTGACAAAACAAAATTATCAGAAAATATTTGCCAGTTATATGTACATTTCCAGTCAAATATGGATTGGGTGTGAGAACACAGATTGTTGTTACTGGTGTCATGTAGTGTGTTTAGGCTTTTCTAAATGTACAAGGAGAACATTTGCAAAAGGTCAGTGGCACTGTCCGCAATACAGGGACATGTACTATGCAATCCATTGTATGATTAAGTATTTTATACGCGAAAGGGACATATTATTTTATTCCCCTGGTGTCCGTCTGTCCGTCCGTCACCAACTTGAATTACTTCCCTTTTATGTTACTATAAATAGCTTAATTTGAACCTATTTTATTATTTGCCGTAGGGAAAAAGCGAAACCACTTTTCTTTGGTACAACATGGATGGTAAGGATATTTTTGTGGGCTTTGAATATTTTTTGAGAACTTGGTGAGTTTTTGAAGGTCTTCCCTTTGTTATTCCAGCCCTTTGGTCTTCAACTGTCAGGTTCTTTAAATTTTGCTCCCATCCTGTGATGTAACCCTTTGAGCGTATATTGCCCCGCTTGGTGGAGCTCTTGGTCAGATTTTGTTTGGAATATTTAAAATATCACGTGAGTTATGGTAAATTAATTATTTTTCAACATGCATGGACATATCACTGACACAATTTGCTGTGTCTACCTTTTTGAACATGGGTTTATTTGTTAACTTGCAGCTATATATAAGTCGTCATTTTAAAGTTTGAAAAATATTTTGTCATATGTTTAACGTGGCGGGAGTGTAATAAAGCCATTGTTTAAAAATGATAATACACTAGAGTAATAAAGCTTTGACGTCGACTTCGTTTACAACACAGGAGACGTTGGCCAAATTGATATGTTTATAAAGTAAAAGAAAGTAGGCTATTTATATTTCGACAGGAAAAGCTGACATGTGATAAAAATAATATTACATTCGTGAATTTCTACGTTGAATATATTTAACTTGTTGAATAGAAAATAATAAAATGCTCGACAGAGCCTCGCATTTTATCATTTTATTCAACTCGTTTGATATATTCAATATGAATAGACTCTCATGTAATATCCTCTATATATTTCACACAAAACAGTAATTTACTTCGAGTTACTTCCTTGTAAAAATCTAGATATTCCGCTTTCTTTCCCTTCTTGCACTTTTGCCATGTTTCATTCAAGTTGTCTGCAACATCTGCAGTGTCATATTCCTTTATACTTCCAATGATTCTCTCTATATCTTCGGCTATTTCCTTCTTATTTTTGAGTTTAATGTCGTGATACTTAGACCTATAATGACGATAGTAAGATAACGAACATTAATTATATATATACAGTGCAGATGAAAGCCAAAGGAGTTAACACATTTTATTGTTTATCTTAGTGCATGAAATATAAAATACGGATTCTTGTGTCCACTTACAAAAAAGTAAATCTTTGTTTACTTTAATGAAAAAAGCAGTTTTAATCATCATTCAGTATATAGATCTAGTAATCTATTTTGATTTTAATAGATGTTTATAATCTCTTTACCTATTTATTTGAATGTGTAATTTAATGGAATATGATTACATGGTTGAAACACGTTTAATTGTAATTAAAGGTTTACATATAAAAATACCTGTCCTGTGACGTAATGAATATCTTCTAACACTTGTAGTACGCTGGAAAGGCTAGACAGTAACTGTGAATCATTTAGTGTATACATATTAACATGGTAATACATTTAATTAAAAATTAAATTGTTCTTACTTTCCTTTTCAGCAGTATTGTTTATGTTTTATGGAAAATAAATTTACCATATTCCATGACAAATTGGCAGTTATTTATACTGTTTCGCACTATTTTGTTATTTATATTATTTTACATTTTCATACCATTTTCTGTTCTCTTTGCACTTCTCATCAAAGTGAACTAATTCATTGTCCAGTTCTTCTCCTTCAATGGACTTGTGAATACCTAGAAATTATATGTTGACATGATTATATGAGTGTATGTATGGTTATAATATGTAAAATATCGGTTATATTTGCATGATATAACTACATAAATAATGAATTAAAATAGTAAGTATTACAAAAAGATATATTTTCAAAATATACAATTTTCAACTATTTACCATTATCAGTTATATATCCTGAGGATCTTAATGTCTTCCTCCACTGTAAAAATCTGTTCCATTGTTTGATTTTCTGAAATAATTAAATGTTATGTAAATATACACAAATAATATTTGTCTTAGGTATAAATCAATGTGAAAATGACATAAACATGACATATTTAGTAACAACGTCATTAATGTTATGCATGGATGTCTCGGAGGACTTTAATTTTCGTACTAACGTCTTCTTACTTCTTCACTTTTGACTTTATATTCAACTTTTCAAACTTCTTACTCACAACTTCCTCACTTGTAACTTGTAATAACCTTGCATCAGACTTTAATGGAAGCACTGGAGAGACAATTGACTTCCCTACTTCCCATTTGCAACTTCTTGACTTCCTACTGCCTACTTCTTGATTTCCTACGTCCTACTTGTAACTTATGCACCTCTGACTTCTAACTTTTGCATGTTTGACTTCCAGCTCCTGACTTTAGACTTCTCATTTCAAAATTCTACACGTCTCTATTACAATTTCTTGACTCCTTACTTCTTTCTTTTTACTTCTGCAATTTTGACTTCTACTTTCAACACTTCTGACTTATAATTTCCTGACTTTCGACCACTGATTTCCAATTTCCACACTTCTTACTTCCGACTTCAAAAGAGGAAATCTTTGAAATCCGAAGTTTTGAAGTTGGAAGTCGAAAGTCAGGAAGTTGGAAACCAGGAGTGCAGAAGTTAGAAACGCGGAAGTTAGAGGAAGGAAATAAGAAGTCAAGAAGTCGGAACTAAGAAATGTGAGAGTTTGAAGTTAGAAGTCGAAAGTCAGGAAGCTATAAGTCCGAAATGTGGAAGTTAGAAGTCAGAAGTTCGGAAGTTACAAGGAAGAAATAAGAATTGAAGAAGTCTGAAGTAAGACGTATGGAAGTTAGAAATAATAAGTCGGAAGTCAGTAGTTTGGAAATGAGAAGTTTGGAAGTTACAAGTAGGAAGTCATGAATTTGTAAGTGAGAAGTGCAAGTCAAAAGTTGGAAAAACGGAAGTCATTTGTCCCTTCAGGGCTTAGAAGGACAATTGATTTCCGTACTTCCTACTTCTTATTTCCAACTTTCACACCTTTTACTTCTGATTTTTTGATTTCCTACTTCTAACTTCCGCACTCCTGACTTCTTAATTCCTGACCTTTGACTTCTGACCTCCAACATTCTGAATTTTCCCTTCTGATTTCAAATTTTCACATTTCTTACTTCTGACTTCAAAAAAGGGAAAGTTGGAAGTCAGAGGTTTTGAAGTTGAAAGTCGGAACTTGCAAGTGATAAGTGCACAAGTTAGAAATAAGAAGTTGAAAGTACGTAATTAAAGTGTGTCCGGGGCTGATATATGAAGGCATGATACGTACCTAAATCCTTCTTGTTCGGGATCTTCTTTGAAAGCGTGTAAAGCTGTACTATTCTGTTTCATCTGATAATAACATTTACATTTACTTCATACAGGTTACAATAAAACGAATCAGATGATTGTTACAACAAGCAATAATGGCATATTATGGCAAGAATTAGCTCTAAGCAATTTCTCGATACGTACAATATATTGCAGATGTTTTTATTTAATTTTAACATCGCAAAAATTATGTTACTTGTAATTGCAAGGTTAAAATGACACTGATTGCAAAATATGACCTTTTAAATTGTTAAGTACGGGTCATATTATAGAAAACGTTTTACAATTAATGAATTCAATAATAATTCATACTACCTTTATAAAAATTTAAAACATCGGCAAATATATTTGAAAACAAATATAGAAAACATATGTTTACGTTTATATGAAAATGTGACACACTTCGTTAAAGAAGAAAAAGACATTTACTTATTTCATTTTGTATACTGAAGTATTATGTGCACATTTAGATTACCTTTTCAAGAAGTGGCAAGTTTCTCTAGGCTCTTAGCCATATTTTAGTAGTAGCAGGACTTGGTGGCATGAACATCTTTACTTTTCGGTTAAATGCCTCTAAAATGAGGTCACCACCTTCTGCTTTGCTATGATGGCCAAAACGTGACATACAAATAAGCTTCATATATAATGGTCTCAATTCCTCCGGACATTTGTCTTCCGTTATAATTCTACGGCTATCTATTTCCATATATGTTGTCATGTTACGCCCGTAGAAAAGAGGTGGAAGCTTATGCATTGCGCTTTGTATGGCTTCGTGATTACATCTTCTTACGCCAGTTCTAAATAACTTTAAAGCTGGTAAGAAGGTAAATGTGCATTTAAAAAGAAAGATGTAATTTGCAGGAGCGGTTTCTAAAAATCTGAAAAATGATTCCAGAGCCGGTACTTCATTTTTTGAAAAACAATCTCTTACGTATGGTAGAACCAATTCTCTGGCGTTTCCGTGGAATAAGATGTCAAGAAGTTGCCAAGATTTATGGTGATTAAGTGCTTTTTGGCAATTTTGTAAAGCTTTAAATGTTTTAAAACCTATTAACTTTGCAGGTGTACATAAACACACAGTCCATAGAAGTTTAAATATTGCCTTTGTGTAATTCATTTCATAGTGACCTAATCCTGGAATAAGTAATATTTCCCATACTTTTTACAGTAATCAATGTCAATGTCTTCATTATTATAATATGACTTAAGACATCATCTCTTGATTTACTTTCCATGCCACAAAATGAACAAATGTAGTTGTTTTCAATGATTTTAGAACCTAGGATATACGGTAAGCCATCACACCCCATAGCGACCCATTCTCGTTTCCCTTTGTTGTTTTGCAATACATCATCAAAGACCTTACAAACTGCACTGTATGAATAGGGATTAACGAAAATTGGACCCAACAAAGATGTTTGACACTTTCCTTCGACATTTGATGGAATATCAGAATATGGATCATGGTGCACAGATTTAAACACAACACCCCCATAAGTTGTAGCACTTGCAACTCTATATTTCACATTACTAAAATTACATTTTTCACCACGTTTAATTTCATATACTTTATCAGTGTAATGACCGTTTTCTTCAGACTGATCAGTATAAACCTCTTGCAGTAACGTAGATAAGAATTCATTTCTGTAATTTCGGAACATGTTTTCCATATAGTGTTCATCACACACCTACCTTCTGTCTTTTATATCGGTAAGCCACATAAAAGGAGAAAGACCAAGATATTTTTGCAGTTAACTTTCAGACGAGGGTATAATAAACAACAGAGTTGTCACAGCGCTTAGAGAGGCTTTGCAATCGTAAACTATATTCCATCGGTTTGCTAAAATCTGATTGTTATCACAAAAGAACACACCGTCACCATCTGGAATGGATGCAATTTCGTTCGAAGACTTTTCTAAAAATGGAGACAAAGTAGAGTAGGAACCTGACGGTGAAAGTTGATTGCTTAGATCTACGACATTTCTACTGCCGCTCAAATAATAAGACAAAAGATTTGTAGAGAAAGATACAGGTCCAATAAAATTACTGTCTTTCAATGAGTAAAGATGTTCAAGAACTCGCAATACTTTGGCCTCCGAACATTCAGAAATTTTGCAAAAACCATTTAAAAAAGATACCATCTTCTTGTCATATTTTGTAATTTCAGTTTTTAACTCGCACGTTTCTATTGTTTGCCCATATTGCACATCTGGCCTGGTTTGATAGTTGCCAATATTGGACCCAACAGCATATGCAATACATCAGACAATTTGTTTGTTTTGATATCGTTAATTAACAACTGAATCTGGTCATTTTTTTACTTTTTTAGCTGAAAAGTTTGTCTCGAAATGTTCAACATATTTCTCACACACGTATTTACACTTTGGTCCGATTGCTTTTTATCTATAAGAATTTCCCTGGTGCTGACTTTTCTTTTTTTCCAGATTCTAAGTTCATAACTTTAGACGTGTAACCATCTCCAACTAAAGAATCGTTCATAGAGCATTTGCACACTTTCCCTCTTTTTGAGCCATATTAGTTATTCCTGATAGAGGAAACAGCAGTTATAAATATACATATAGGTAATATTTTGTTTTATTATGAAAGGAATTAAGGGAAATATGCATAAAACATTTATTTTCTTTATTTCAAGGGGGCATTAAGGCTACAAATATGTTACAAATCACATTTATGAAAATGTATGTGACTACCGCAAATAACTGAAAAATTAAAATCAACTTGTAATTTGAAAATACACACAACAATTCAACCAGAATGCCAATTATTATCAATGCTTTCGACTATTGACACATTAACAAATTATACTCTGTTTGATACGCCATACTTTTTATATTACATAATGCATGCCCTCTATTACTTTGAATTTGTCCTAATTTAGTACCTTTGGGGTTATTACACAAGATACAAGATGGCGCAGATAGAGCAGTAAAAATGACGAAAATTTGTTCTTTCACATTTTGTCTTACCTAAAGGTAATATTTGAGGCAAAATGTCGAGCTCTTGCTCAAAATTCACTTCCTCGGTGTTCAAAATCTATGTTTACGCTGGAAATGACGTGTTATGTGAAACGCTTCCTTTCATAGATAATCTTTACGTAATTTCTAAGACCGATTTCGGATGCGCTTTTTTCGTGTGACACTCACAGCCTTCATTTTAATCTTAGGATCAGAAAATATCTTTTGATCGAAAGACAGATATATGTTTAGAAGGAGAGATTGTCTTTACTTTGAGAGATTTCTCTCAATTGAGGAGAAGTCTTCGAACTGATTAGTAACTGTCAACACCTATAAGAAAACACAAACCATGTTGCATAATGCAGGCCATGTGACATGTTATTTCTCATTTACTACAACCCTTTTGTAGCGAACTTAACTAAAATGCAGAATATGATTGTTTGCAACCTAAAAAATACATTTATCTTAAAAATCCTATATATGATATGTAAGTAATAAACAAGTTTACCTGTTCTCGATAATGACATTTTATTTCTCATTTACTACAACCCTTTTGTAGCGAACTTAACTGAAATGCAGCATATGATTGTTTGCAACCTAAAAACTACATTTATCTTAAAAACCCCATATATGATATGTAAATAATAAAAAAGTTTACCTGTTCTCGATAATTCCGTTGTCAAATGGTCCCGTGTTAAGTGTGCTAATCGTGGACAGGTAACTGGGTCAACACTTCGCCTTGCCATTGATTGGTCATCCAATTATATTTACATCACAACATCGTAGTATAGTTTCCAAATTTGGTAATCGATCTCAGTCAATGAAATAATCAGTCATGGCCGACCGCGGTTCGTGGTTGTTAGTTTTTGCGCATGCACGTTAAACACCGATGGGCATGAAAGGTGTTGGATTAATTCGAAATCTAAATATACACCAAAGTAACAATAGATCTATTTCCGTGCGACCAGATTTACCTCGCTCCCATTAACTTCGTACTCCCTACCATTCGTACTCTTCGTAAGATTTCCGATTAGCGGCTAACGTTGAACCCGTCCTAGTAGAAATCGAGTGAGAGGCTTGGCTCATTATTTTATAAGCAATATATATGTACAGTAAGTTATCGGAATAACTACGTACATTGCCGAACACTGAAGAAGTTTTGATGATGCAGTGTAAATCTGGTTGGACAATATCAGAAAAGAACTACATTAGTATTATTAAGTTTATTATTCATATTATCTTTTTATGAGCGAAGCTACTGTACAATGTATGTGTAGGAGAAAGTGTTTAAAGATAAAGATAGATTACAACCAGATGTTGATCCACCCTCATGTATATAGATAGTTGATCTTTGATTGACCTTTATTTATATTTATATATATGATTGTATATTGTTAGAGACCAGTCACTGCTGAAATAAACAATCTTTAATGAATTACACGTTCAACTTGTAAGTTTACTTTTTTTTAATTTGAAGCACTTCCTAATAAAGGTCTTAGCTTTCAAGTTGTCATGTATCCTTGGTAACTGTTACGTGTACTGCAACGGCACAAGCCAACACATTTTCTTAAATTTCGACGAGAATTACTGTTTCCTTTATGCTGTTATAAAAGCCATTGTTTTACGCCGACAAATATAAAATCAAAACTTTAATTCAGGGATTGTTTAATATGCCAATTTAAAGTGAGGTAGAACTATAAAGTTTGGCATTGCTCACTGCTACAAATAGACACATTCGTTTATGTGACTGAACAATCGTTAAAAAAAGTCGTTAAACCCAAACACACACGCACGCACACACACAGAGCACAACCATGATGAAGCTTTAAGCTGCGAACATGCATGGTCATACCGCATGAAAAGTCAATGGAACATAGCATCCCATCTCATAAAAATATATGTTAGATCTATATATATAACCAGTTTTCGTATAGATTCCTATGTAACTTTACGCTTTAATAGCTCAATCACTCTGACACGATATTTGGCCTGTATTATTCAATAATAATTTCATCTAAGATTTTAAAATGTTTAATATCTATTTCGCAGATTTTTCCTTGAATTACTTCGATACAGCGATAAATAATAAAATGAATTATGCCAGACTTAGGATGTTGAAAAATCAGAGTTTGGTGAATTGCTCTACAGTTTACTCCAGGGTGCAACAATTTTAAATCAACAGCAACAGTAGATATATAGTTATGTTTCAAAATATTTGCGTCACCGAAACACTGTCAAAGTGTCATTCTATGATATATTTTCTTTTGCAACTGCCAAGACCCGCGCAGGCATATTGTGTATCCCCAAAAGGACCTAACAATGTTTCTGTTAGGGTAACTGCATCTAACTCTTACCTTATCCTGACTGCTACCATTCTATGATATATTTTCTTTTGCACCTGCCAAGACCCGCGCAGGCATATTGTGTATCCCCAAAAGGACCTAACAATGTTTCTGTTAGGGTAACTGCATCTTACTCTTACCTTATCCTGACTGCTACACATGTGAACAAATCGCATATTCGAACCGTATGCAAAGCTGTTATTATCACTTATTTGTTTCTTTAATATACGAGTTCTAGTTTTTTGTTATCGTTTTTGAAATCTTCGTCAATGCTTATTTTAATGCATGACTTCTGCATCCGCATTTTAACAAGTTTTTGATAAATTTCAATTTATGTATATACACATGTAACCACACATTGCAAATGCGATCTCGCGAGGTTCCTGCAAAAGGTTCTGTTACTAATAGGCTTCCGTAGTTTTATCCCAGCTAGGTATTGTTTGAAACGTTTCATTGTACTTGAATGGTGTGTCCAATAGCTAATAATATCCGTTTATTTCGAGCAAATTGACCGAGTTATTTCAAATTGAAATACATGCAGTCATATACACTGACCAATTTACTTGTCAAATTGTGAAATGGACGAAATTCGTAGCTATATTAAATGCTGCATTAGGCTTGATACAGATTCAAAGCAGATATTTGATGAATTGTGTGGTATATATGGATATCGGGCAATTCGCATATTTTTATGTGGATTAAAGCTTTTAAAGCTGGGAAATTATCTGTCGAAGATGATGCCCGTTCTGGTAGGCCTAAGATTGTCGGTGAAAAATATAACCAGTTGTACTTGCATATCAGAAGGCAGTGCGCAAACAATTCTGAAAAAGCGTTTGGACCCAAGAAAGGTTTGCGCTAGGTGGGTCCCTCATTTGCGGATCAAAAGAAACAACGCCTTAAATGTGCTCGGGAACCTTTGAAAACATACAAAGGCTGTGAAAGTCGGGTTTTTTCTTACTTGCTAACAGGTGACAAAACCTGGAATGCACATGTTTGAGCCACAGAGAAGGGCTGATAATAAGCAAACGGAGCGAAAAGATCAAAAACGCCCCTGTATTGGCAAGAGAACCATAAGTTCGAAAAAGATGTTGTACGTAATTTTCTTCAATTGTAGTGGACCAGTCGTTCAAGTGCCTCGTCCATCTGGTCATACAGTTACTGGAAGATTCTACAAGAACTTTGTACTGAAGAAAGTGAAAAAGTTTTAAAATAGCAAAGGATGGTCAGGAGTCCATCTTATACACGACAGCGCCTCCTCTCACAAGTTCGATGCTGTAATACATATAATATTTCTTAAAGTAATATATATACGGAAGTCGTTGTGCATAAATCATCTTGGCAATAAACATACCATTTTTACTATAAATTGAAAAAAAAAAAACAAAAAACATTTAAACAAAATACTTAAATACAAACAATCTTATTATAATAAGTATAAATATGATAGGGAATGAACTTTGACAGTTCAAAAAGAAATTTGTTGAAAATATTCATGACATGAGTTGTCTGTTCCACTACAAAGGAACTTAAGAAAATTCACTGAAACATATCCAGGGTTCTGTTTGACATAACCTCCATTGATATTATGTTAATAGTTTGTCCTTTCTAAAGCGATCGAATGTCTTTTAAGTAGTTCAGATTTAAGTCAGGCGAGGATAAACTTCATAAAAAGAAGTGTCGCATTACATCGCCGGTGTTGATCGCAGTTGAACTAGTTTTGGATGGCTAAATCTTGTTTTATAAATATAATAAACCTCATATAATTATCCATTGCACAAAAATTGTACATACAACTTGAGATTTCTTGTTACGCTTTACGTTTATGTTTTCATTGTGGATTTTGAATAATGCAGTTAAAGGTAACGACTGTTTTGTAGTGTTTACTATTTTCACACTAAGTTGAATACTGGTCTAGTTAAGGTATGTGTTATCTATCGTTTTCTTGCTTAATTTCTTATCTGTTCGATGAAAGATGAAATCTACGTAGAAAAAAATTGATTATTGCATATAATATAATTGTCACGTAATGGGCTAAAGCTAAAATGATTATGAATGCTTAAACAGACTGTAGGTAATATGTATTTGGGAGCTACTCTACTTATCAAATCGTCAGGGAAAACATACGGCTCGACCGCGATCGAACTCACGATCCTGCGATCCTTAAATCTGTGCTCTCCTTATTGAGCTAAGCAAATCCAAATGAATGTTGGTGACTGATTTTGTTTGGAAAATAGGCAGGTGTAATGTTAATTGTCACAGCTTTTTGATCAGAATTCGAGATTTAAAATATGTTATACATATTTTCCGTTTTCATTGGTAACTTTAAGTTAGTATCTCGTATATACTAAAAACTATGCAGAAATTGTATTCATGCTACCATGGAAACGAACCTAACGTTTTACATAGGGTGTTATGCAACACTATCCAGTATATCTTAAAGCTAGATTTAAGTAAATATTGAAAAAGATAAGATTAATTAGTGAAAATGACACATTAGATGCAATAATAAAAACTCTTCAAATACAATACTGGCAGTCGTTCGAGCGCGAATAGTTAAATGATTCGCACTTGTGATTTAATTATAATTTACGAATCCGAACTCCTGTCCATATTTTATTAACTTATGAAATCATATTTGTTATTTTTCAAATATAAAACGTGGTTGAAATCTGTGCTCTCCCTATTGAGCTAAGCATATCCAAATGAATGTTGGTGACTGATTTTGTTTGGAAAATAGGCAGGTGTAATGTTAATTGTCACAGCTTTTTGATCAGAATTCGAGATTTAAAATATGTTATACATATTTTCCGTTTTCATTGGTAACTTAGTATCTCGTATATACTAAAAACTATGCAGAAATTGTATTCATGCTACCATGGAAACGAACGTAACGTTTTACATAGGGTGTTATGCAACACTATCCAGTATATCTTAAAGCTAGATTTAAGTAAATATTGAAAAAGATAAGATTAATTAGTGAAAATGACACATTAGATGCAATAATAAAAACTCTTCAAATACAATACTGGCAGTCGTTCGAGCGCGAATAGTTAAATGATTCGCACTTGTGATTTAATTATAATTTACGAATCCGAACTCCTGTCCATATTTTATTAACTTATGAAATCATATTTGTTATTTTTTAAATATAAAACGTGGTTGAAGTTTTCGGAATTTTGTGTTTTGTATAATTCTTAAAATAAAAAAATACATATATTCGTCTTCAGAAAAAAACTTAAAATAATATTTATCACTAACGCACACATTTTATTCGTATTGAAAAGATGTGTTTACAAAACAACAATAGTTACTTTCCGAAAACTGTATTTTTTATCTTGATATTTAATTAATATATACCGTGATTGGAATCGTTTTTGTACGTATAAGTCGCAACTTGTTTGTTACAGAAAAAGCAAGTATATTGGTATAAAATGAAAATATAATAAGTAGGAATCGGTATGATTTACTTGTGAGATTGTGAGAAATAACTCGTAAAATTCGTAAATGTCAAAAACTAGAAAACAGGAACGAATGAGTGTCGTAAAATCGAGCAGTTAATAATTTTAAACTCTTAGTGAAATGTAGAAAACTGAAATCGTCGTCTCCTAGTAAAGATTGTTTAATTTCTTTTCTCAAATTTGAAGCTGAGGATGTACCAAGGGTTAAAGCCACATAATATAGGTATATTTTGTCGGTTCCTGTATTCCGTACTCTGTTTCAGTTATTTGTACGGACTCAACAAATTGATAGTAGGTCGTGTCTGCACGATTTAGACACACAATCTAATGCTCGCTGTGTGACAGAAAAGTGATCTAACTAAATATAGCGTACACTTTCTAATGACCATAGAAGAAATGTATGTCGATTAGCGCTTAGAAACAGTGCTACGCTTTTCCAGAGATCGCCGGACAAATTCTTATATTTTATGACGCTCCTTGTAGAAACGTTTTTCAAAGATCTCTGGATAGATGTTTATTTCACAACGATCGTTGCAATGGTGTATCTCCGAGTGCACCGAACAAATGATATATATTCTAAAAGATTGTTGTACGTAATTGAACATTCCAAAGTGCAGTGGATTAACGCATATATTATAATTTTCATTGTAATGGTGCACCTTGGAGCTCGCCAGACACTTTATGTAATTTGTAGGGTTTTCTTTGGAAATATTCGTTTAGGAGATCACTGATAAAGTAATGAACACGAAACGATCATTGTACATAACGTTACATTTCGAAGTGCGCTGGACAAAAAACTGTATATATTATAATGTTTGTTGTAACTGCTTTTCAGAGAGCGTTGGACAAATCGTCTAAACTTCATAATGGTCTTTGCAATGGCGCGTCTTAATTGTGCTCTGCACAACTAGTGTATAGTGTAGGACGGTCGTTGCTGACATGTTTGTTTTGGCAAATAATGTATACTTGACATCATTTATTGTAATGTTGCAATTTAAAAAGTTATGCACAAATAATGCATATTTTAAGCGATTGTTGTAATGGTGCATATGCACTGGATTGATAATATTTATTTTAGAACGAACGTTATTAACATTCATTTCGGAGATCCATGGATAAATAATATTTATGTTACAACGGTCATTATACCTAATGATACATTTTAAAGTGTGCTAATTCTGCAACGACCCTTGTAACAATGCTTCTCAGAATACGCTGTATAAATAATGTATAGTTCTAAAATGGATGTTGTAGTCTTGCAGTTTAAGAGTTTACTGAACAAAATAAAATTATAGAAATGCACTCCAGATAGTGTTCTTTTCTTTTGCAACTTGCAAAGCAGAAAATACATTTCTGTCTACCAGTTACGTACATCTAATTGAATTTTCATCAAAACTTCAATTTGCAAAATAAATAGTTTTAACTTGATGACACAAACATATTTCACCAAATATCAAGGATAAAAGTTTGTTTTTTATTTCTATTTAAACATAGGAAATTCTCAACTAAAGAAATGGCGTCTGTAGAAGCATTCATTTTTCTCCCATTATGCATGAGTTTCTCGGGAGCTCTGCAGTTGGCTGGATTTGTGTCTCCTGGATGGATCAGGTTTAAAAACAGATTCCACACCATTCACACGGGAATATGGTATACATTGACATGCACAGAGACTTGTGAAACAAGCTCAGTTTATAAGGGTAAGAGTTCTTCGAATACATCCTGAAAAGAAGAACAAAAACATGCCATATTCTAATTGTTCTATATACGAAGCTACAATCATGATTTTAGCTACAAATATGTATTTAGAAATGGAAAACCTATTATAGTAGGCGATATTTCTTATGTGTTAGTTATTTTACTGAGTGGACATTAACTGCCAAATGTATCGCAGGTTCATTAGTCAGTCTATTTGATCTTTTATGTAAAACAACTTGTCTGATTTTAACTCCACTATTTGGAGAATGGGTGGGGGCGGGGGGGGGGGGGGCGCTATTCTACTCACTCCGGCGTCGGCGTGTCACTTTCTTGGTTAAAGCTTTTCGGCAACCTAAGTTTTTCTGTCATATGTTTGTTACTATTGCTTAAATCTAAGTGTAAGTTCACATAAACATTGAACAGTATATAAACAAAGTATGTGATGTGCATGGGGCTGGGCCCATTATACCCAAGGGCAAGTTCACCAAGTTGTTATACTTTGAATTATTTTCATTTAATTTTTTCGAAAGCTTCTTTTATAGACATATATCTTTGGTGCTTAAAAAGATAATGACCTGAAATTAAAAAAAAAATATTTCTTCATAATCATCATCTGCATGTGTGGTTACAATCCCCATAACTCTAATTGTATTTTTGACAGAATTATGACCCTTTCATACTAAAAGTTTTTTTTTGCAATTTTCGCTTTCTGGATATAACTTTAGTACAATATAAGATAATGAAACTTAAAATATATATTTACCATCATCATCTCCATATGCGGTAACAATCCCAATAACTCTAATTTGTGTTCTTGACAGAATTATGCCCCTTGATGTATCTTCCTTTTAAAATAGATGTCTCTTATTGAGACATAAATTCATTTTACTGTCAAATCGCCGAACAGTGGAGCGAGCTGTCTTACGGACAGCTCTTGTCTTTATTATCTTTGATTTTATTATATATATAATTTGAAAAAATGTATGGATTTACTCCATTGTGAAAATACAAGTTCACCGAAAATTATAAAATTGCTAATTTATGAACGATGGACTTATTTCTATTATAAAACCTACGTCATGATAATTTTGTTTCTCTTACATTTTGTATCATTAGTTGCTTTTCGATACAAATGTACATGCTAAAAGGTTTCATTCATTTACAAGAAATAAATTCTTAAAATCACTAGTGTTGAAAACATCTCCATCTCTGTGTTTGACGAGTTTTTTTTAAATGTCTCTATTTGAATAAACTAAAGTACGTAGGTAATAGAGCACAACATTTTCACAGAATAAGATGAAACTTTGGGTTGTGCCCCTTATCTTTTGATCTGTAAATTTAGTAAAGCCAATATCTAAATCATTTTGACATTGAAGAGAATAAATTCTCGATTAATTACTTTATTAAGTTATATCTGTAAATGCTGTCCTAGTACATACCTAGTCCATAATGCACGACAGGTCACATAAAAAGTATTTTCATAACAGATCACGAGGCTGGCAGTTATCATCCATATAGGCCATGGCAAATACAAACGACTATCGCTCTATTAGCATGTGTGATTGCTGTCATTTGTCTTATAAAGACGAGAAATACTACAGGTGCAATAATGGTAAAGTGGCTCACAAACGGTGCATACTGTTCTTTGTTATCAGGTATTGTTTTAGTACATATAATTTTGTCCCAAACTGTTATGTCTGTATAAATCAAAATAATCAAGGTTTTTAAGGAAGCACCTAGCAATTCGGGTACCCTCTCCTTCATCGGGTTCATATTTGTAAACGTTTAAAGGCCGGTTTGAGTACACAAAAATCATTTGAATAATATTTTTTGTATGCCATAAGTGGTTGAAGTGACTGCCATTACATTACTAAAATACCTGTATATATATATACATGTATATAAATAAAGCAGATTGATTTGAATACTTGTAAACATTCGTGTATCTGACTGATGTCATAATGTGAGTAAATCTTTAAAATCTTAATACTTTTTAGGGATTTTGAGTTTAGTGCCAGCAGGAACTGTCGCAGACATTGTACGTACTGGTGAGCATGGTGAGGATGATATGCTTTTTCCGTATTCATTGCTTCTTACTGGACTCGGCGGAATCCTCGCTTTGGTAATATCTCTCATATCTTTGTATTCTGTGCAGTCGGGGCAGACGACAAATGAACCGGGTGTCCATTTATCCTCAATGTGATGACAACGTTGATATCTTCACGTGAAAGGATGACAAATTGACTGGGGTTTAAGAAATCAAAACCAGTGCTTACAGCTATATATCATAGCGAATTCTGTCCTAATTTTTTTTAAAAGAAATTAGAAATTCTAATTATACAATATTTTGCATCTTTTTCCTCAAATGACATGCAGTTACAATGCATGATGAACAATAATTTATCTTAGATCATCTCCAATATGTAATGGTGACACCAATGGACATTTAGTTGCGGTTATAAGTTTGTACAATATTGCTTATATCGCAATATATACTGTGTTTATAAAAATGAAATGTATTCAAAACGTTAATCATCGCTTGTTGGAAGAGTGGCTCGGTCTAAGAGTAAACCGTTTTATATTGTGATATGTCTATCAATTCTATCAGTTGTTTATAACGAAATATATTATGTCTCCTGATATGTGAATAAAACAGTATATATATTTATGAAAATACTTCTGCTCATTTACTTAATTGTTTATAAGAATGAAGCTGTTTACATGTACATTGAATAAGTGTATACTGTTATCATATTATAAAGTAAAACCGTGTTCATGCAATAAAAAATATTCTACTATTTTATTTAAAATAGTAAAGCAGTATTTACGGAATACATTACTTCTATACATTCTGTTCATTCTTTATTAGAGTAGAACAGTATGCAGGGAATAGGATACTTTTACTCACTCAGTTCTTTGTTTATATATGTAAATCGGTATGAAATGAAATGCGTCTTCCAATTCAGTCGAGTAAAACATTCATTCTTCTTATTCAGGTTTTGATTTATATTAGTAGAACGGTATTCATGGAAAAGAATGATTTTTCTAATTCAGTCCAATGTTTATATGTTTAAAACAGTATTCAAGGAATTAAATACTTCTTTATATTCAGTTATTTGTTTGTAATTATAAAACGGTATTCATGGAATAAAATACTCCTAATTCAATCTATTATTTATACGATTAAAACAGTATCGAAGGAATTAATTACGTCTGTGTCATGGAAGAGAATACTCTCTTACTTTATTTCTTTGCCTACGTTGCAAATGCATGGCTCTGAGGCTAGATTTGTAGTGCTCTGTGCTTCCGAGAAATCTACCCTAACTATTATCTTCTGTTTACACAATTAGAACAGTGTGCACAAACAACTACACACCCTATAAACGACTGTATCCCCCCTCTTCCTGTTGCGACCGATCAAAACAATAACCTGACCGCTAAATGTTGAAAAACACCATTTTGAAGTGATTGATATGCTTTATTGGAATGTATATTTATATTTTATTGGAAACTGAACATGATTTGTTTCTTTATATAATGTGTTAGTCTGATTACAGGTAAAATTGTAGCAAAATTTGCCAAATAACTCGATTGATCACTGATTTTGTTCAGAAATTATACATTGTCGGCGTCAAATGTACACATTCTCTTGTTTGAAGAATGATCTACATGCAAATCCCACTGTTCCAGGGATAAAGAAACAATACTAGTTTGGTAAAATAAAAAAAAAATCATTGCTAAAATCTCCAATTTATTTATATCCGTCAATGAAAGAAGATTCGGTGTGATGTCCTGACTGTATGCATGTTTGCTTGCGGTACTGTACAAGTGTTCGCCACTTTCGTAAAAGAGACTGTATGCCTGTTAGCAACTGATTATTGATAAAACATTGGCTTTTTCTATGCTTCTGTAGTATTTCTTCATAATCATAACCCGCAGACGGAGTTTGAGGGAGGGGGGGGGGGGGGAATATAGGAGTCACCATACGGTCTGTCTGTTGTGTGTCCTCATAAATTTGGTCGTGCAATTACTTGAATACTATTACACCTGCCTCTCTCAAACTTCACACACAAACATCGGAAATATGTAGTTAATGCCCGTCCTACTCTTTTTCTTTTCTCTTTAAAGTCAATGTGACACTTAAAGGTAAAACAGGGTCAATCTTTATTGTCCGTGCCATAACTTCTTTATGCATTATGGGATTCTGAAATAACTTGGCACAAATGTTCACCATCATTAGACGATTATACTTTCTAGAATTTCAACCCGCACACTACAATTAATAAGCTGTCAAAATATGAACAGAAAATGGGTGATTTGTAGAGAAACGGTGCCAGATTGAAGCCCCTAACGCTTTGGGGACCGCTTTCTTGACAGCGTCGCACAGTAAACACCTCTATTTTAGTTTTTTTTCTTTGTATTTGCCATCAACACAAGAAAATTAACATGGAAGTTGTCTTATTTTACTGACAATATGAAATAAGCCCTCATTTAACAAGAAGAAGTGCCAAAATTGAGGGTTTAATTTTCAGGTACTTCTTTCAACGGAGGCAACTACGATGAGTTACTACATTATAACCTACAGGGGGTCCATTTCCTGACTTTTGTTTGTCAGAATGACACACAGGCAGACTCAAGGACGGGCGGACGGGGGATGGGGTAAACCTTTAGTCCCCTCCTGTCTCATCTCATTGCATTTTGAAGTCGTCAGGTAACATTTCTTCGCATGACTTCTATAGGGAATCGACAGACGGTGATTTCTTGCGTGACATAGTAGGGACCCTGTGTATACTTTCAGTTAAAAATAGAAGATGCTTTTGTAAAAAAACGCATGTCTCCCCCGATGCATAGTTGTGTAGGCAAGAAGTCAATAGATGACTGGAGCAAAAGTCAAAGAGACACTGGTGGTTGGCTGCAATTAGGATCATCTACTTGGCATGTCCGATCATCCCGCTGAGTTTCAAAATTACGGGCCACGTTGTTCTCAAGTTATGAACTGGAAACGGGTTTCAATGTTCAGGTTTCCTGTAACCTTGACCTTCGAAGGATTGACCAAAAACAATAGGGGTCGTCTACTCTGTAAGTCCAATCACCCTATGAAATTTGAAGGTTCTAGGTCAAGTGGTTCTCAAGTTATTGACTGGAAATAGATTTCCATGTTCTGTTCGCAGCGATCTTGACCCTTCATAGAGTAACCCCAAAAACAACAAGAGTCATCTACTCTTTAAGTCCTATCAGCCTATTAAGTTTCAACATTCTGGGTCAAGTGGTTCTCCTGTTACTGACCGGAAATGGCTTTCCATGTTCTGTTCGCTGCGACCTTGACTTTTAACAGAGTGACTCCAAATTAATAAGGGTAATCTACTCTGCATGTCCAATCATCCTATGAAGTTTCAACATTCTGGGTCAATTGTTTCTCAAGTTACTGATAGAAATGGTTTTCCATGTTCAGGCCCCTTTGACCTTGACATTTATTACAGTGACCCCCAAAATCAATAGGGGTCATCTACGCTGCCTGGCCAATCATCCTCTGAAATTTCAATATTCTGGGTCAAGTGGTTCGGAAATGGTTTTCCATGTTCAGGTCCCTTTCATGGAGTGATCCCAAACAAATTAGGGGTCGTTTACTCCATAAGCACTGTCATCCTATGAAGTTTAAAGGTTCTTGGTCAAATGGTTCGCCATTTATTGATCGAAAATGAAGTGTGACGGACGGACGGAAGGACGGACAGGGCATAAAATATGTCTCCCCCAGTGTGGGGGAGGTGTGGGGGCCGGAGGGGGGCATAATTCTGTATTTTATGTTAGTATATGTCTGTAAAACCAACACTGAATACTTGCATGTAAACGATACTGTAGCATTCAATTTATTATATAATTAGATAGGATAGAGAATCACAGACCCTCCACCTCCCCCCCCCCCCCCCCCCAACCCCACCACTCCCACGCCCCAATGGATTAGTGCATGCATAGCACGAGGGGTTCGACATTAAATGACATTATATACATGAAGACTGATAGTAGTATAAGAACTACTGATTTTAAGCCAATCTGACCTTTTTAACCTTTAGTCCTTGGTACGGATTGACCAATGCTGGACAATTAAAAAACAGATTTTTAACTTTACTTTCGTTTTCTCGTATTTTCGGAAAACCCGGTTATAAATAACTGACATATTTACTTTACTTTCGTTTTGTCGTATTTTCGGAAAACCTGGTTATAAATAACTGACATATTTTCTGAAAATGTTATATTGGGATTTACGTGACATTTTCTGAAAATGGTTATGAACGGTTGTTAAGCTACATGTAAACAAATATAACGTATTTCGCAACACAAACCTAACTGATTAACACCAGAACCTTCTTTGCTAGTATAAAAAGCCGCATAGAAGCAATCAATTTTATACAGCTAACTCATAATACATACAATGATAGAACAGAAACAAGGAAAACGATTACAATGTAAGTTACTTTTTTAAACACATTCACGCTGCTATGTACAAGCTTTAGCAGATTTTTGGCGGATCTTATTCGCTTTAGAAATATTATTTTGTGGTTTTTAGAGATGAATTTCACTTTTACCTGCTTATACTTATGTAATTCTTTAGATTGTGTTTCTTTTTAGGGATAAAAAAACAACAACAGACCTGTTAAAAGATTTGACGGAATTAACAACCCATTTAAAAGATAATTACAAAGAAGATTTTGTATGCCAAGAATGGGCTACAACATTCAGTTCAAAATATTACAAGAAATTGGTTGATAAATGTAAACCAACAAAGCGGCAAACAAGGAGTACGTTTAAAGAAAAGCTTAAAGAAGAAATTACGAAATCATTCGGACAAGAGGAGGTTTTAGAATTTTAATGTGGATATTTCAAGCGAGGACAAATGTATTGAAAGCATTAGAAATTTAGACAAGCAGATATACAGAAACAAACGGAATATTGTTTATTGTACACATCAGATTGGATTAATTATTAAAAATTTAAAATCAGTTTACCCAAAGGATTGTAATTTGGGACTTTATCTTCATAGCAAAGATGTACCTTACACAGATTCTTACTGTCGAAACCTGGTTTTAGTTTATGAATTAATTGAGAAACATAAAAATTTATTGAAGTGTGCTTTAAACATTGGAACTTTAATCAAAAACAGGAAACTAATTGAAGAAAATATGTACAGAGTTGAATTGGTAACAAAATTAGCTTTTAACAGTAGGAATCTATGTGTAATGTTCATGGTTATTTATAGTAACGTTTACATTGTAAACGCACGCCACTTCCGTTCAAGTGTATTTTTAACATTAGTGGAATTTTCCATGTACAATGTTCACATTTATTTATAGTAACGTTTACACTGTAAACGCACGTCACTTCCGTATATGCTTTTGATAGTAGTAAAGAATATTGTGTTCTTAATACATTTTAACTCATTTTATTAAAATAATTTATAATTGTTTGTTCATTTACTCTTTGATTGATAACTTTTAGTATTTTATACAATAAATCATAAATGTTTATACCATCTTGTAACATTTTTATGAAAAATAAACAATAGTAACCACAGAGTGTACTTGTTTTGTCTTGATATTGTATGTTGTTATACTTGACTCCAGGTATATAATTAATTACTTCTTTCGGTGGAGGAAGTCCAAATGGATCAAAGTACAAAGTATTTTTCTGAAAACCTCTGGTTTGATCTAGTACATGTTATTTACATAACAAACCCAATGTGTTCCAGGTCCAACAGAGTCGTCCAAATTTATAATCAACCTTTTCTTTCGTTTTTGGTAAATTATTTCTACTAAATACACCCCTAAAGTTTTTAATTTTTAATTATTTAACCCATTGTTTAATTTCAAAGTTAGAAATTGGTTTGTAGTCCTTTCCCACTTAACAAAGATGTAATCAAAGGTATCCCTAGACTAGCAGCCAGCATACCCAGGAACCCGCCGTCTTGTTTTTGTTTTTGTGTTAATTTAATCACTCCAGATCCTACTAGTTGCTTTCTTTGATTAGGTGTAAGATTGGCGATATAATATTTTTCTTATCATTAGCTACCGAAATCATACCATTTCCAAGTATTTTACTTACACCAGTACTGGCAAGACCAGACAAAGCGCCGATGCCTAGAGGAGCTAATATTTTTGGAGCTATTTTTGCTGCCATTGGAAGAATTGTTTTTCCTAACAAACCAGCCAAAGCTCCTAAAAATCCGCCATTTTGACCTTGACTGGACATTTGTTTTTTTTTGAAATTGTAATTTCTAATCCCTTATTATTTCTAATAGACTTTTCAATTTGATTAATTTGTGTTTTTGTTAAAAGTAAAGGAAAGTTTCCACGTAATTGTTCATGTTTTAATCTAAAAGTATGTGGAATTTTATTATTATAAGTTTGTGCTAAATTTTTCTTTTGTCCATCTGTAAGGTTAACTTTATATTCAATATAATTTGATGACATTATATATTTAAAGTTTATTTTATTTAAACAATAACAAGTTCATTTCCAATAGTATTTATTTCATCTGTTTCTTCATACAGTACAATTGCGTAAACACGAATATTAGCTGTCGGTGGAATATTTAATTTAGCTGTTAATGTAATATGCTTAGGATCTTCTGTTATTACTTCCTTTTTATATTCCAAGTTAAAATGAATAAATCCAAATAAACTAGAAAAGTTTGATCTACTTAGCAGACTTCCAGTAGTCTTAATATTTTGTTTATAGTAATAATTAATTACATCGTCATCGTCATATATTCTTGATATACTTGCGTATTCTGTTTCTAGATAAAAAACACCATTACCAACTTCAAGACGACAGGAGCTCAAAGTGCAATTATTATTTGCTGCATTAACTTTAAATGTATCTAATAAATGCGGGTTATGTTGTTGTGAATTACTTTTATCAGGTCGTTGTAAATAAACAAATACATGTTGTGGTTTTGTTATACCAGCTGTTATTCTAAAGGTTATATTACTTTGTTGTGTATCAGTTGATTGTGTTACCATTTCACGAAGGTATGACCATCTTGTTTTTGTTAATCTTTCAGAAATTAGATTAAGTCAAATTCATTAAAAATTAAACGTGGAACCCATAGAATTAGTGTGTGCAGAATTGCAGTGTTATTTGAATTTGACTTGGAGGTAAAATATAAGTTTCTAAACCCTGGAAAAATGAATAATTATTTAACGGAATTTTAGCATTATCTCATTACCACCTTGGATTAAATACTTCCTAGTAGCAAAACCTTTATTATATCAAGCTTGATCATCCCTGCTCTCAGCAACAGCAGAAGTATCTAAAGAGATAAATTCATTTGTTCCAGTTGAGTCTGCATAATCATTAGATAGTTCAACTAAATGTTTTACATTTATTACCTTGTATAAATTATTGCAATCATATACAATTTTTCCATTTTGTTTAACCACCAACTGATCAATTAATGAAGCTGCATTATTAATTAGAGCAATTTGATCTCCATCAGCATAATTATTACCACTAGCAAGCTTATTTACTTTAAAACTTACTTCAAAATAACCATTAAACCAATCAAAATATGAGCTTCTATCATTAATTGTAAAGTGGTATCCGTTTTTTTGTTGCTTAACATTATTTCCCAAGACAGATATTAAAGCTGTATCTTATTGAATAGTAGTTAGTTCGTATCTTTCACAATATTGTTTTGTTCTAAACATGTATATATTATATATTATTTTATTTTTTATAAATTAATCTGTTAATACGTTTATGCTGAGGTGAAGTTCCAGATCCTGACAATATTCTATTTATTCTCATATTAATATCATCATCCTCATTATTTTTACTGTTATTCTTTTCTTGTAATTCCTTAGCAATTAAATTACCAACTGCCAGAGCAGGTTTCTTTTTAAATTTTTCAACAATTTTATTAGCAGCTAAATTTCCAACTTCCTTCCAAACTTTTTTGTTCCACTTTCTAACGCGGCTTTTCCTGCTGTTTCCAGAGCTTTTTTTCCAGCTGTGTTAATTGAAGATGCAACTCCACTTGAAATCAATTTCGTTAAAGTGTCAAAGATACTTGTGTCATGTATAATTTCTTCTCCTGTGTGAGCATCAACATAAATAAATATTCCTTTATTTTTGTCATAAACTTTCTTGTACATTATATAAAACTAAAATTTATAATTTCATATTTCTTTTAAAAAAAGTGTAAAACTTGTTTCAACCTCATTAAAATTAATTATTCTACCAAATACATCTGTAATATATATCCTAATTGAATTTATAATATTTTTATTAATTTCAGAATATCCAACTCTTCGTGGTTCTTTTGTAAATGGATAAGCTCTTGTTAAATCTGCAATACTAAAGCATAGATAATATCACTAAAATTACCATCAACAAGTGAATTATCAATAAGATCACAATGAATGTAAATTGTATCCACAGAGTTAGTTATATTTGGTGTTGTAGTTCCCCATTCATTTTTGTTTAAAGCTTTTTTCTCAAATCCAAGCAATGTATGAACATTTGACATTCTTAAATCCAACATAAAATTATCTTTAATTAAAATCAAAATCTTAAAACTACTTAAATCAAATTCCAAACTTATTGGAGCAATTTCTGATTTATCATCAAAATCACCATTACTTATTAATGTTTCCCTAATATAATTATTGATGTCCGTATAACTATAAGAACCATTTGTAAATATAATATCTTTCCAATCCTTACCATTATTATAACGAATTCTTTTATTGTCATATTCATCACTAATATTATGCCAAGAGTAGGTCATAGTGTTAATACTATCCAAACCAACAACATAAGTTTTATTTTTATCTAAAATTAAAGAACGACTAAATCTGATTGTAAAATCACTCGGAGTATTTTTGTTATTATCTTTAACTGTTTCAGAACTTAATACTATTTTTTGTTCCATTTATATATTCAAAAAAAAAAATTTATATAACATTTCATGTTGTTCTTAAATCAAATTCCAAACTTATTGGAGCAATTTCTGATTTATCATCAAAATCACCATTACTTATTAATGTTTCCATAATATAATTATTGATGTCCGTATAACTGTAAGAACCATTTGTAAATATAATATCTTTCCAATCCTTACCATTATTATAACGAATTCTTTTATTGTCATATTCATCACTAATATTATGCCAAGAGTAGGTCATAGTGTTAATACTATCCAAACCAACAACATAAGTTTTATTTTTATCTAAAATTAAAGAACGACTAAATCTGATTGTAAAATCACTTGGAGTATTTTTTGTTATTATCTTTAACTGTTTCAGAACTTAATACTATTTTTTGTTCCATTTATATATTCAAGAAAAATATTTTTTATATAACATTTCATGTTGTTCTGGTAACAATTCATTCATTTTTAATAATTGATCTACTGCCCTAATACCTTCATTTTTTAGTTCTTCATTATTATTTCCAGCATCAATCGAACCACAAATTGACTCCAAGTCATTAACCAATTCTTTTGGATTACAAGGACAAACGTCATAACCTTGTCCCCTAATTACTTTTTTAAATTTCATAGATCTTTTATTGATCGGTAATCCTGACTTTTCTGTTAATTCTTTAAATATTTTTCTTGAATGAATTGAATGTTTTTTATTATTGTTAGTTTATTTAGTTTATTTAAGTCTCATTCATGTATAAAACAAACATTGACATTTACAATATAAAAAACATTAAGACAACATATACATGACCAATCTATAAAGATTTACAGGAGACTAGAACATACACATTTTATGAATTGCATGTGGTTTCGAAACAATATACCAATTAAAACAGGCAACCTAGAACTTTGCTGTCTCATTCATTTATAAAACCAACATTGACCATTACAATAAACAGCTCGTTCGACTTTTCAGTGCTTGACTATGAATTAGAGCTACGCGAGCATATACATAAAAAAAAAAAAAAAAAAAAAAAAAAAGGGGCCTAACTCTGTCAAAATTCAGATAAGAGCTATGGGGATTATTTCTCCTTGTGTATACTTGGATAGTTATTAATTATTCTAAGTTTTGATGGTAACTAAAATAATTTGACTATATCAAAAACATTAACCAAAATTCCTAAGTTATAAAGGGGGATAATTCTCTTGTATTCAAATCAGAGTTATGAGGCGTAGACTTCGATAGTTGACAGTTAGTAAATATATTATTATTTTAACACCGAAGCTGGGACGAGTGCAATAGCTCTACCGTTTCTTTGAAAAGTCGAGCTAAAAACCTTAAGACTATATATATATGACCAACCTAAAAAGATTTTATAGAAGACTAAAAACATGTACATTTAAGACCAGACATGTAATTTTGCAAAGTTTCTACATGTATAAACTGTATAAAAGAAATCGATCCTTTAACATTTAATATTGTACTATTAATATCACAGAATTTCAGAAATATGGTATTTACCAACACATAACAATCACCTAGCCTGTTGAAAACGTTAAGGGTCAGCTAAAGGTTCTGTTAACATGTTTCAGACGTATTCAAAGCAAATAGTCAGTAAATGGAGATGTCTTAGAATACAATGTCGTATTATCTTTGGATGTTCTAACACATGATATTTGCAAAATCACATATTTGCCTAATCACTGAAAAAGTACCCAATCATGCGATAAGTAGCATGACGGAGCCTATCACATAATAATACTATGTCGTCAAATAGTGAACATTAATGTCATCTATGTCGTTTAAAAAAGAGTAAAATTTATATAGTACAATTTACAATAAAATTCTAGTTACGGGGCCTTAAACATCTTACACTGTAGATAAACCTGGCATTTGACCTTCATACCTCAAACATCTGCTGACTGCAGCCAAAACTTACAAATGAGGAACTAGAGAGGCAAAAGGAGAAACAGTTTTCTCAACTTTTCCCCCTAGAATCAATTTCAGGAAGCAACACACTTTCTCAGTCAGTGTCTATTTCAGATACCAAGGTCAAGAACCAAACTATTTACAAGCAAATAATTGTCGACGTTGTAGTATAAGATGGCAGCTTTTGGCACAGCAACAAATAATATCTAAATTTGTGAACAAAAAGATGAATTTATCTGTATCGTTCATTTTATAGAAGTCTGGGTCTATTGATACAGCTTTTTCAAATAAACTCGCTCTAATTTCAGTATACAAATGGCAGTGCAAAAGAACATGAAACTCATCTTCAACACAATCCTTACACCATAAGCATGTTCTATTCTGAATAGGCAATCCCTCGTATCGACCCGTTTCTACACGGATAGGTGCAACTCCAAATCTGAACTTAGCAAAAGAAGACCGATGCATTCTGGGTATTACCAGTTTACAATAATTCTCACAAAAGATGTCCTGTTTTAACAACTTATAATTTCGGAGTTTATTTCCACCAGTACCTCTAATACTATTAGTTTTATTAACAACAGAGAGCCATGATATCTGAAACATTGATCTCATCTTTTATGTCTTTTATTAATCAGATAAATCAAATCATTATCTACCTCAGTGTTAATTACTTCTTTTCCAGTTATTCTATCTTTAGCAATTAATTTGTTTTGTCCGTAAAGTTTATTTAAGTTAATAATTAAATTACCATATTGTCCATTTGGTGAAACTTTATATGGATTATGATGTTTTATTCCTTGTCCATATGTAGAAGCCATACCAAGAATATGAATTAACCGACCTTTGTACTTTATTAATTCTTTTGCTTCTTTTTGCTTATTTGAATCTTTTGATCTTGATTTGCCAGTTATTGGACCATTTAATTTTTTGATATCCTTAGTAACATTATCTATCGTATCTTGAAGTTCGTCTTTACTTATTTCATTAGGATTAATTTCAGATGCAGTTAAAAGGTCAAACATTTCAGACGGTTTGTAATATCCATATTCTTCTAAAACATTATTATCCAGAAAAGCATCTAAATCTACTGTAGGTATTTTCTTTTCTTTTGGTCTTGCTCCCAATTCTTCTTCTTCTGATTCTTCAGTTGTATCATCAGTTGTTTCAGTTATTCCCATCTTTTCTTTTCCATAATCTTCTAATTCCCGAAATTCATCTCCCCAATCTATTGGTGTATAGGGAGCCGGTTTTGATGGTAATAATGGTTGCGTTTCTTGGAATAGCTGCGGTAAACCTTGATATGTTTCTATATCTTTTATTTCATCACCTAGTAACACTAATTGTTGTTTTATTGCAGGTAATGGTTTTAACAGACTTGATCATTGTTCTTTTTGACTTCCTATTCCTTCAGTAATTGGCTTATAAATTTCAGTGTACATATCCCGATTTGTAGCTTTTTTAATTTTTCTCCCGTTATTTTTTCTCTAAGAGCTCTCATCTTTTGCCCGACTAACTTTTTTCTTATTCTTATTTCATTAAGTTTTGATTGCATTTATATAATAATGTAAGATAATGTAAGATAATGTAATATTATATATAAATGGAAATTCCAAATTATGATACAAAAAGTGATAAATCTAATAACTTTAAACAACATTATTCTTTTTATGCCAGATTCATGTTTTAGAATGTTAATATGTGGATCTTCTGGATCTGGAAAAACAAATTCATTAATGCATATACTTCGAAAACCTCTTATATATTATGATAAATTATACTTATATGCTAAAAACCTAGAACAATCTAAATATCAGGATTTAATAAATCACTTAAATGAAATTGCAAAAAGAATTAAAGTAGATCCAAATGAAATACTTGAATATTCAGCTGATTCCAACCAAATTGAACCATGCGATAGCCTTGAATCAGAAAGACAAAAAGTAGTAATATTTGATGATTTTGTATGTGAAGATAAAAAGGTTCAGAATGAAATAACAAAATACTTTATTCAAGGACGTCACAAAAACTGTTGTGTTATTTATTTAAGTCAGTCTTACTATAAAACACCAAAAGATAACCGAATTAACTGTTCACATTATATTTTATTTGAAAGTCCAGGTAAACGAGAAAAATGATATGATTTGTAATGAACAAAATATTAACCCTAACTCTTTTGCTAATGCAACAAATCAAAAATATGATTTCTTATATATTGACAAACGAAGGAAGTTTTTTAGAAAAAACTTTACAGGAATTATATAGATGGGAGTTTTTAATGATGTAAAACAAATTAATCAACCTGACAGTATAAGTAAAGTTAAATTTGATATTGATTTAAGTGATTATATTAATAAAAAACAATTTAAAAAGCTTAAAAAGGAAACGGAATCGTATCTTCACAAAAATAAGGAACTTGATATCACAATGAACAGAGCATCAGATATGGGAGGTAATGAAATAATCAACCTAGGAGATCCAGATAAACCCAACGATGCAGTTTCAAGACGATTTGTGTTTAAAAAAGTTCAAAGTGTAATAGATGACTATAATCTTGAAGATATTAAAAGTATAAAACAGACACTAGAAGCACAAGTGAAGAATATTGAAGAATTAACAAAAGATTTTAAAAACAATTCATTATTAATAGTTCAATTACAAGGTAAAATTGAAGAAGAAATGAAAGCTATGGTTGATTCTATTAAAGAACTTGAAGAGAAATCTGATTTGACAGATGACAACATAAAAAAAGTATTTAGAACCAATTTTGAAAAGTTATACAATCAAGTTCAAGAATTAAAAGATAGTATGATTAAACATGAAGAACTAAAAGACAAGATTAATGAAGCTGAGAAAAAGTTACAAAATATGTATCAGTTAGACATCAAAACAGAAGTAAATAAACTAAATACTGAAATGGTAAAAGGGAATCAAGATTTACTCGATCCATTTTTAAATAAACTTGCAGAATATAAATCTGAATTGGAAAAGGCAGCTTCACAAAGAGGTGATGACCATGACACAGCATTAGATAACCTAAAAAAAGAGCTTAATTCTAAAATAGAAAATTTTAAGAAACAACTTCGAATTTGGATTAGTACTGTTGACACACGTCACAATTTAAAGTATGCAGACTTAAGTAAACTTACAAAAATATTACAAGAAGATATGACGCAGCTTAATGCTAAAGTTGAAAAACATAAAAATGATCTGGACTCTGTAGTTGAAATATCAGCTAAACAAGGAGAATCAATCACTGCTAATATTGAAGCAATTAACATAATTAATGATCAGCTAGAAAATTTGAAGAAACAACTTGTAGACATGATTAGTAATGTTGATGCACGTCACAATATAAAGTACGCAGACATAAGTAAACTTACAGGTTTATTACAAAAAGATATATCACTTTCTGGAATACCATTAAATCCGATTTTAAGGAAGTCGTAAATGAAATTTGTAATGAATGTTCCTGGTCAGATTCACAATATAAAGGTGTCCTCTCATTATTATACAAAAATGAAGATAGACAACTCCTTAAAAATTGGCGTCCACATTATTGAATGTGGATTATAAAATAATTGCAAAATGTCTCGCAGAACGTGTAAAGCCACTTCTGTCAAAATTAATTCATACTGATCAGAAAGGATTTATAAAAGGTCGATTTATGGCAGACGCAAATCGTTTTTTTACAAGATATAATAGATTTTGCAGATGATAACAACAAAAACGGAGTAATGATTTTTTTATATCAAACAAAAGCATTTGACAGAGTAGAGTGGGAATGGGTCAATATATGCCTTGAAAAGTTCGGCTTTAACATCAAATTTAGTAAATGGGTTCAAATGCTTTTGGTTGGTTCAATAACTGCTATAATGGTTCAATAATGGCTTTGTATCTGATTTTTTTCAGTATATCCCGTTCAATAAAACAAGGTTGTCCGATTGCACCTCTGCTCTACGTTTTACAAGCAGAGCCTATGGCTTGTATCATAAGACAAAATGAAAATGTATGTGATATCAAAATTCCTTCGCAAAATGGAATTGCACATGAAGCTAGGTTAAACCAATATGTTGATGACACACAATTTTTTGTGAAGATGAATCTTCAATCCCTGAGATTTTTCAAAATCTTTCTATTTATGAAAAAGCATCTGGGGCAAAAATAAATAAAGAAAAAACAACTGGGCTTTTATTGGAAAATTGAAAAACAAGACCCCCAACTTCAAAGAAATAAAATGGACCAAAAACTATGTAAAAACATTAGGCATTTGTCATGGGTACAATAAAGATTTAAATGTTCTTTGCGTGTCAAAAATAAATAAAATCAAGACTTGCCTAGAAATATGGAAATCGAGAGGTCTCACACTTAATGGAAAAATCCTCATTTTAAAAGCATATGTAATATCAAAGATATTTTTTTGAAATAGAGATCAGAGGAATTCCAGATAATTACATCAAAGAAATTGAACAATTAATGCGAGATTTTCTTTGGGACGGCAAAAACCCACTGGTAGCAAGTAACACATTACTTTTCAATCGTGAAAACGGGGGTTTGAATATGTGTAACATAAAAAACATTTTAGCAGGTTTACAAATAAAAACAATATTTAGAATAATTCACTCTGAATGACAATACTGGAATTCAATTCGAAGATACTACATGCAATCTCCCGATCCATTGTTTTTACAAACTTTTATGCTTTGTAAATGTTCATCCTTAGAAAATGTTAAAACAGTACGTAACATGAGCGATTTCTATAAACAAGCGCTCAGTGAATAGGTGAAATTCAGACAAAAATTGCGCCCCACAACTATTTCTGATATAAAAGATATGTTCTTAAGGTATTAGATCACTAATAGTAATGTTTACAAAATGGCCTTTCCTTGGTATATTCTGAAAGGTAACCATGTTTTGCACTATTTTGCAATTTTTAAACAACTTTAACCGAGCCGTTTTTTATAAATTTTGTATAACTTATGGTATCTCCTCAAGCTCAAGTAGAGAAAAATTTCAAAGTGATAGCCACTATCCAAAACATTTGCAGAGAACTCATTTTACCATTAATTTTAATAAAAGAAACATCAAACTATTGGTAAACAATTATAAAACACAAAATAAAAATGACAATATCATTTTTCTATGGTGCCTCAAGTAAACGGATTTAATGAGACAGAATTCATACTTCAACATTGAAAAAAATAATGTTGAATGCTGTGTTTCTGTTTTGCATTTTGCTTAATACTCCATTTAAAAATAACCTTAGGGCAGACGTAAAATCTACCTAAATTTCTTCCACAATTTATAATCTAAGAGTGAAAGCAAAATAGAGAACTTCCACCGCGTGTAACTCAATATTTTTAAAGATGTGTAACTCTACCCCTTCGGTTTAAATAGTAAATTCACTTTGAACACCAAGAAATCGCCTACAAGATTCATCTTTTTCCATTTTTGTACAAGAAATCAATAATAAGTCTTGAAAGAAGTAAAAACTTACTAGAAAAAAAAGAAAATAAGGGGAAAAAAATTGGTCCCAGTAGGGCTTGAACCTACGCCCCCCTAAGAATTGCAGTAAAAGTAGGTTTATGGTAGGAATTGAATACTCTCAAAAAGGAGGTTCTCTATTAGTGATCTAATACCTTAATTGGAAACAACGAGATAAGATGTCGAGGGAAACCTATTTTTTTTAAAATCTTTCTTAAAAAGTGACATTGTTTCAATGAAAGATATCTGGGATCCAATTCTGAATTATTTTATTACTTCAGAACATCTACTTACAAAATTGAAATAAAAGCAAAACTGAATATCCGAATGGCATATTATCAAAGCTAGTATTCCTTTAAAGTACGTTAAAGCTCGTAATGAAAACTTCTATAGCGGTGAAAAATATACGACTTTTGTGTCTGGTTTATGTTTGCGCGCGATATACCATGGAAAATGGTATGGGGTCAAATTCCAGGTTCTTTTTCTTCAAAAGTAGCAAAACAGTTTCAATGGACATTTTTACACAACGTTATATTTACAGAGCATAAACTCAGTCTTATGAAATTATCAAATTTATACAAAGAACACAGAGAAACTTTAGTGCACCTGGTGTGGGAATGTCATTTTGTCAAAAATATTTGGACACTTTTAAATAAGAACTTGAAATACCTGTTTAGATATGTCAACATCTGTGATTCTGCTTTTAAGTTGGCTGTTTGTTCGGATATTATGATGACAGGCAATTTAACAAATGGATTAATACGATTATATATGAAACAAAATGGGAAATTTGGAAATATAGAAATAATTGTAAATTCAATAACAACTATCAGTCAATAAGAAGCTTTTATAAACATCTAGTTAGAAAAATTAAAGAACAAATAAACTGGCACAATACTGATAATGAAAAACTACAGTTATTGAAATCTATTGAGTCCATGTCAGATACATATATAGACGTATAAATTTTCACAATGTTGTGTATGAAAAAAATATTTGTAAGCTTGACAAAAGAAACTTCGTCAAATTTTACTTGTCTTTTCGTTTTTGAACAAGTTCTATTTCACTGGCGAAGTTACTATTGTGTTTAATATATTACTAAATTTATTATTCGTATGTTTGTATGAATTGGTTGTTTAATGACTTCTTTTATGGTTATTGTTTTGTAACTGTCCATACCTTACAAAAATAAACAAAAATAAAGCACTCAGTAAACACAGATAAGTTAAAACGACATTTGTTAAATTTTCGAAAAAATCCATTTTTATATAAAACATCTGTTTAACCATCGTTAATACAACGAAGGTCTTGATATATTTGATGCCGATCAATAAACCACCTTCGCACTAATCTGCGAACACAGAGACGTCCTTGCACACCATTCATTGTGAATTTCTGTACTAGATATTCACTTTTGCTGTCATACTTCACATGTGGGAAGTTTATCATACACAGTTGCGCAAGTTTTGCCGACAATTCTATTTTGTACAAGGTTTATTTACGCTCGTTTGTTTCTGTGCTGGTTTGCTTGAGATGTCAGCAAATCATATTGACTTACATAATTTCTCTGCAAATTTTCATTAAACTCACAGTTTTGACTGTCATTAATATGTAAGCATTTTCTTCCGAGACCTGCTCTCACGGTTGCTCATGACAGCTGCAATGCAAATTTGAAGGTCATGATTATCAATCTCTAGATCAACATATCGCATGCCGTAATTATCTGGAAAGTTGCCTAATACGATTGTTCTTATGTCCGCAAGA
Source organism: Mercenaria mercenaria (assembly GCF_021730395.1). Lineage (NCBI taxonomy): Eukaryota > Metazoa > Mollusca > Bivalvia > Venerida > Veneridae > Mercenaria > Mercenaria mercenaria. The sequence continues at coordinate 47,999,838 of NC_069363.1, read as the reverse complement.
CGAAAAGAGACATTCGATTCTATAGCAGTGTGGTCTAGTCCTAAAGTTAAAAGAAATGCGGAATGGCAGTTATGCTATCTAATTAATCGCAGTAATCGCCATACGTACTGCCAAGTTACATTTTTGTAATGTATTTACGGATGATTCCCCGAATGGAGTTCTCGTAACCATCTCTCAATGAAGATAGGTGGTCGACTGTTGGTGAACCTTTCTTTACAAGTGTTTTACTTATCTGTTTTTCAATGGTTGCAGAAGAAATCACGTCCCTTTCCCCAACAACCCTCACAGGTGAGCTGTTAATCAAATGCAAAAAATGCTTACAAGGCACCCACTATTGATATCATCGAACTGGGCCCACTTCATAAATACAAGTGATATTCTTCTGTACACCTTTGTAACGTTACGGTGAACGTATTGCAAACGAAACTGACATCAGGATTACCTTCACCTTCAGAACTGTCACTGTCAAATATCAAGTTACAATGCGGATGTGGTTCTTTTACTACACTTTTACTTTTGACCTGCCGAGTTTTTGTCTTTTTCTCTGATTTGTCTCCTTTGGTGATTATTTCTGTTTGGATTCCTTGTGTTCTTTCGTTTTGTTTTAAACTTCTATGTTCATTTCTTTTCCTCTAAGAACCTTACTAACTGTTTTACTAGGTTTCTTTTTATTTACTTCAGTTGTTTTCTAGTTCTGTATTCCCCAACATTCATAGAATCCTTTCTTCTACAGTTACTTCTATACCACCTTCAACAATTTCTTCACTATCTTGGCTGTTGTTAATCAAAGCGGTGCTGGTCTGCTGGTTATAATCTATGTTGTAGATCTGACCTGAAACTGTGAGCATAAAAGCAGGCTGCATGTTTCAAAAGAATTAACATTGTATATATGCCAAAATGGACTGTTTATTCTAAGATGTCGAGGGACTGAGACCAAATGTTAAAATAATTTTGCCTTAAAATTTATGTTATCATCACCTGACTTTCATTCGTCGAAATGTACACAAATGAGTTAATTTAGCAACCATTCTAAGTTCTGAGGGCTAGAGGGAAGTGAGGGAATCAATAAACAATCAGTGTTTTGGTAAAAAATTCATAGTTTTTCCGTAGTTCCTGTTAAGGAATAGTAAATTTATGGATTGTTCATTAATTGTTAGCGCTATGTTACGAATATGTTAAATCATTTGGTTGCCAAGAATTTAACTTAAACACAAGTACAAAATAACCATGACATAGTATCTCCCATACAGAGTTATTGTCCGTCTATTTCCTTTTCGCTTCCCGCGGCTTTATCCACGAACATAAACTAAGTAAGATAATTAAAAAGGTAATAAAACCCGAAATGATATCTATAGCTAGGGATATAGTAATATGACTTCATTCAATTACACTAGCGATGCGGCAGCCATTTATTTTCAATCAAAATTCATATCAGAAAATTACAGGCAGGAAATGGAATATATCCTTTCTGCATGTAACCTCTTTTGTCCAGTAGAAATGCAAAAAACACAAATAGAATAAAATATATGTGTGTTTTATCTGATACCAGGTGCGAGCAGGACTCGTATTATATGTATTATAAGTGACACGGTTCTGCTTGGACACAAACCTTGGAACTAAATGCCATTCTATTGCGATATATATGTTCTTCGGGTATTATATATCAATAAACGCTTTACATGTATTACGATAATTTACACACAGGGCACGTGGGTATTTTGCATATTTTAGTATTTTAGTGTTCAGTATACATCGGGATGCTTAAAGCGACTAACCCACACATTGTGAATTGTATTTTTGTAATTAATTTATCACCGAAAGGGAAAATGCCCCCACTGTGTCATATATTTACATAAAACATAATGGTTGACCAGTTTATAGTTTCCAGAATTACGGGAACATTCAAATGTTTGCAGTTTTCTCATGAACTTTTATAAACCGTTACAACGCTTTATTTTGTAAACATTGATAAATATAGATCGAGAATCGACAGTAGTTTTAGACGCTATCATCACGTAAGCAGCAAACCAAAAGTGCGCATGTAGTTTGATGGGTCAATTTATATACTCGTCTACCGATTAGGGAAGTCAGCATGATTTACTTTGCCTTATATAGGTAAGATAATAGTAAAGGGTAGATTTCTCGATAGCACAGAGCACTTAAAACACAGCCTCAGAGCCACGCATTTGCAAAGTAGACCCACAACAAAAAGAAGCTCTAACGAACGGAAAAATGTTACAGACATCTTGCTTCAACAAGAGGGCAATGATGGCCCTATATCGCTCACCTGAGTAGAGTTGTTTGCTTGAATAAATTTCTTAGCTAAAGCTTTAAAAAACAAGAAAATTAGGGGAGTGGGTCAAGGTAAATATTATGCAAGATTACTTTAGAACCTGTAAAAAAATATCACAGGTGGTCCAAATCCTTTTGCTGTAGCTTAGAAAATAAAGAAGTAGGTCGGTAGGTCACATTCATGGTCACTAAAAGTCTGTTTAAAGATCGGTATGCAAAACTATACATGTCATCCAAATTTCAAAGATGTATCTTAAAAAACAAGAAAGTAGGCCACATTCATGGTCACTGAAAGTCAGTTTTAAGATCGGTGTGCAAAACTGTACATGTCATCCAAATTTCAAGGCTGTATCTTAAAAAACAAGAAAGTAGGTCAAGGCAACAGTCAAATGACCCCTAATTACTTGGGGTCATAAGGTAATTATAATTAAACAGTCTAGGAAATATGATCAGATTATTTTTTAAGTATTTTTTTCCTATATTATTCATATAAAAACTGTGACCCTCGAGGCGGGGCCTCTTTTCACCCCAGGGGCATAATTTACACAATCTTGTTAGAGAGCCACTAGGCAATGCTACATACTAAATATCAAAAGCCTAGGCCTTGAACCTTCAGTCAAGAAGATTTTTTTAAAGGTTTTTCCTATGTAAGTCTATGTAAAACTTGGGCCCCAATGGCAGGGCCTCTTTTTACCCCAGAGACAAAATTTGAACAATCTAGGTAAGGGACCACTAGGCAATGCAACATATCAAAAGCCTAGGCCTTGCAGTTTCAGACAAGAAGATTTTTAAATTGTCTATGTAAAATTTGGGACCCCCGGGGCGAGGCCTCTTTTCACCCTAGGGGCATAATTTGAACAGTCTTGGTAGATAACCACAAGGCAATGCTACATACCAAACATCAAAGGCATAGGTCTTGTGGTTTCAGACAAGAAGTTGTTTTTCCCTATACAAATCTATGAAAAACTTGGGACCCCGGGGTAGAGCCTCTTTTCACCCTAGAGGCATAAATTGAACACTCTTTATAGAGGACCATTAGATGATGTCAAATGCCAAATATTGAGGCTCTACGCTTTGTGGTTTTGGACAAGAAGATTTTCAAAGTTTTCCCTATAGAAGTCAATGTAAACCATAAGACCCCCAGGGCGGGCCATATTTGATCCTAGGAGGATAATTTGAACAATCTTGGTAGAGGACACTAGATGATGCAACATTCCAAAAATCAAAAGTCTAGGCCTTGCAGTTTCAGACAAGAAGATTTTTAAATTGTCTTAGTAAAATTTGGGACTCCCGGGGCGGGGCCTCTTTTCACCCCAGGGGCATAATTTGAACAATTCTGGTAGATAATCATAAGGCAATGCTACATACCAAACATCAAATGCCTAGGTCTTGTGGTTTCAGACCAGATGATTTTTTTTCCCTATACAATTCTATGTAAAACTTGGGACCCCGGGGTAGGGCCTGTTTTCACCGTAGGGGCATAACTTGAACAATCGTTATAGAGGACCATTTGATGATGACCATCAGACCCCCAGGGCAGAGTTCTGTATGGAATTCAATTCTTTGAATAATTTTTAAAGAAGGCCTTCCAAGGAAAATCCCTGTGAAGTTTCATCAAAATTGGCCTGGTAGTTAAGGAAGAGATGTTGTTTAAAGGAAAGTGTGGACGGACGGACGGACGGACGCTGGACGGTGAGCGATTACAATAGCTCACCCTGAGCCTTTGGCTCAGGTGAGCTAAAAATCCAACAAGTACATTTAAATTGTATGCAATATATAGATAGAGGGGAACCACTATCGTACCGTGTAACACTACCTAAATAACGGACCGTTCCATTATTAAAAGTACACAAACATCGCTCACCGCAAAACCGAACTATAGGTAGCGCATAGTATTATGGCGTTTAGAAGAGAAAACAATAAAATTAGATTTAGTCAATACACTAAGTTTACGATTTAGTCAGTGATTCCTCGTTGGCCGAGCGCTTACGGTATTTGTATCATAACTTTTCATCTAGAGTTTGTGTAAGTTTGGTTTTCTCTGGTTTCTAATTATTTTTAGTTTCTTATTTTCGTATAAAATTTGTAGTATCTATAAATCAATCAATCCTCAAATTATGACTGAGCAATGCTTTTAGTAAATTGAATTGTAAGATTGTAATAAAACTTAAAAACTAACCCATACAGGTTAAAAAATATCCCAGGAAACCTTCAAAAACATTAGATCATATCATATTAAAGGTGGAGTGTGTTAAGACATAATTACGAGTCAGTTGTGACATATGATTTTAAGGGGACGCATATTGCTACATTCACAGTTCATACAGAAATGCGGAAGGGTTGCATATTCAAGAAATCGATGGTGGGAAAATAAAAAACATATTCCGAAACTGATATAAGACTGATGGACACCTGTAATATTCAGTACTTTGTGGATAAGGATGCAGTACTATGAATGTAATAGGAAAACAGAGGTATTTTTGAAAGTACATTCAACACAAAATATTAAGCTTTTGTATAAGGAAAAAACAGGTTTTTTACAATAACAGTGTTCCAAATAATGTTGAAGGGATGAAATTTTCTTTCTAACACACCGGGTTTGCTTAAACATGTAAAAATTTAACGCCACATCATTTCAGCTCGGGATGGACGCCATATTTCTCATTGATAAAAAATGTAGACAAAAAAATCAAGAGTGGGATTAGCATTGCAAGGGCATAACATGACATTCTACACAATGAATACCTTAGAACAGATATCTAAGATGCTACACAGGTCAGGCGGGTTAAATGCATAATGTCGATCACTTGAAATTCATCTTGAAAGGTGGCTAATTTTAGTTTATTTACATGGTTTTTAATATTCCCACGACTTCTCGGCGATTCACTGCAAATGTGTTACTGCGCCGGACGAAAGGTAACTCTAATAAACAACGGGAGACAACATTGGTGTCAGCACGTGTATGATTTTTAAAAAAAAACATTTCGCTGATTATAATTTCTTAACAAATAATGAATCCTATTCAGATATTCGTCTTTAATATTAGAACATTATTAATTTGTGCGGACATTTATCAAATTATATTACTTACAGTGGACTACTTTGCGCATCAAACTGGTTTCCGCTTCAGTTGTGAGGCACTTCCGTTATACTTTTTGACAACAATAACAAAACACAAAATGAATCAATAAAGTCACTTAATCACTTATAAACCGATTGCTACTTAAATCAGTGTAAGTATAGTTGTTGTTACAATATTATACATGTTCGTTACGTTATGAGATATAGTTTATCTTGAACTGCATAATCCATTAATTACGTTTACATGATATTGCATTTACAACTTATTTGACCCCGTTTTTTTACGTGAATGACAGCATTCTCGTGCAACTCGTGCAAACAGAGTTATGAAAAGTATGGTGGAGAATTCAAGGACAAATTATAAATGACATTAAAGTGAGGATAACTGTATATTCGTCAAGTTTTGATCATTGACATTCCTGCTGTGTATTAGTAAGTTTTGTGAACAAGATTAGAATGTTACTTTTGCACATATACACATTGATTGGACCTCTCAACCAAATTCCATACCTTATTTTAGGCATTTTTAAGACAATACATTTTCAAAAGTTTATTGAATGTTTTGATATTTAATGCATTGTGGTTCATGAATACCAAGTTAAAAATTAATAATGGCAATATTTCTGGGCCCTTTTTGTAAGCCACTAGTCTTCTGTATTAACGATAAATGTTTAATGTATTAAGGGGAATATACTCTTTAAGTTTTGGAATGTGGCATTCCTTGACCACCGTATCTTTTCTTATGCACTACTTTGTAAACAAACTAAATAATGTGTTTTAGCTTACATATGCGAAATGAAAAGCAAGACAGTGAACTTATTTCACATTCTTTCTTTAAATTAGAATCTGTAGGAGATTGATAAATGTTTGGACAAGGTGAAGCACTATTATTTTCGCACAAAAAAGTATTAATTGTTGACTTTGAATGTACACAATAAGTCTTATGTAATTCAACAATAACTTTCTTGTTTCAGTTTTTCTCATTTTTGTTTTAGTGAGCAATCCTTTGAAACTGTATCCATTTCATGTACCAAAATCTTGTACTTTTTTGCAGGTAAATTTTATCATACCCCACCCACTGTTTTCTAATTTTAAAGTATGCGTCCCCTTAATGAACATGTTAGAACTAGATTTACTGACTCGTTTTGTCTTCATTGAATTGTAGTAAAGAAAAAATAAAGAAAATATTTAATGGGTCTGTGAATCGAAGTCACGACGAAAATGTATAATACGAATACCATTACCGCACTAGGCAAAAAAAAAAAAAACACTGGCTGCGTCTTAAACGTACTAATAAACTTTGATAATGTGGCAGTTGACCTAAATCCAATTGACACTGTTTATTTTCCAATACAGGTAAATCCAATATTTTCTTTACGATAGGTCTATGACGGATTATCTTTGAACACCCCCGGACTTATTGAACTAAACTGCCACATTATCAAAGTTTATTAGTACTTACTGTATTGACTTCATTTTATGTTACTGTTTTGTTTGTTTTTATATCAAAACATCCCACTAGTGTGCGATACCTATACGTGTGCGTTCTAATGATAATTACGTGATTATTGCAGAATGAATTCCGTTTTTTTTTAGTTCACCTGTCACATAGTGACAAGGTGAGCTTTTGTGATCACCCTTCGTTTCGTTTATGATTTTATTTTTACCAAACTTGCACACAACTTGTATAACCATAAGATCTCGGTTCCTTTCTTGAACTGGCCAGATCCCATTATGGGTTCCAGAGTTATGGCCCCTGAAAGGGCCAAAATTAGCTATTTTGACCTTTTGTCTGCACAAAAGCAGCTTTATTTATGATTTGATTTTTACCAAACTGGCACACAACTTGTATCACCATAAGATCTTGGTTCCTTTCTTGAACTGGCCAGATTCCATTATGGGTTCCAGAGTTATGGCCCCTGAAAGGGCCAGAATTAGCTATTTTGATCTTGTCTGCACAATAGCAGCTTTATTTATCATTTTATTTTAACCAAACTTGCACACAACTTGTATCACCATAAGAGCTTGGTTCCTTTGTTGAACTGGCGAGATTCCATTATGGGTTCCAGAGTGATGGCCCCTGAAAGGGCCAGAATTAGCTATTTTGACCTTGTCTGCACAATAGCAGCTTCATTTATGATTTGAATTTAATCAAACTTGCACAAAACTTGTGTCACCATAAGATCTCGGTTCCTTTCTAGAACTGGCATGATCCCATAATGGGTTCCAGAGTTATGGTCTGCACAATAGCAGCTTCATTTATGGTTTGATTTTAACCAAACTTGCATACAACTGGCCAGATTCCATCATTGGTTCCAGAGTTATGGCCCCTTAAAGGTCCAAAATCGGCTATTTTGGCTTTTGCAGCCATATAGAGACTTCATTTATGTTTTTATTTGATACAAAACTTCCAAAATATCTTCAACAACAATAAATCTTGGATTCCATGACAAATCAGATCCAATCGTAGGTTCCAGAGTTATTTTATATCTGATTACCTCCCCTGATTGTAATCAAAATGGATTTATATCAGTAAGTACTTATAGGACTTATTTAAAATTTCATTATTGTTATTAGTTGGACTGAGACAATCAGGGTAGATAATTATGGACTGATTTTATGTCAAATTACCTCCCTTTATTTCAAATTAAAACGGGTATATAATGAAGATACTGATTTGAAATTTCATTTATGTCAACAGATTTATTTGGCAGATCCTTCTTTTGTTCACTTACAATATTTTTTTTAATTACTTCCCTTTTCCGTTACTATAAATAGCTTATTTTTAGTAACTTTTTTATTATTGGCATTAGGGAAAAACCGAGACCACTTTTCTGTGGTACAACATGGATGGTACCTCCAATTTTTAGGTGTATTTTGACATATCTATACCTTGTAAGATTTTTTTTTCTTTTTGGTTAAATTTCTTCCCTTTGTCATTCCTGTCCTTTGGACTTAGATATTTTTCTGAGGACCTTCCTGTCCTCAAGTGCAATGATAACAGGTGAGCGATTTAGGGCCATCATGGCCCTCTTGTTTATTTTTATAAACCGGGAAACCTTTATCAAAATTGTAGACGAATGTTTTTATCTTATATTTATAAGGCAAACAACGACTTTCAACAGAATTCAATGAAAAATGCATTATAAGAACATCGAATATGCAGTATATAGGGAATTATAGCAAACGTTTTAGTTTTTGAAATTTGAAACAACAATGTGTGGGTTAGTCGCTTTAAAACTTGTAATTGATCGCTATATTCGACACAGTTGAACAATTTTTGCTGTTCAATTGAGTAAGCCCTAGAAGGAAGTTTTGTACATATACTACGCATTACTTTTTTGAATGAATGCAGTTGGAAATAATAACGGTTTTGTAGTGATTACTTTTTTCACAAAATATTTCTCAAACTGAAGTCGGATATTGGTCTAGTTTAGGTAGGTGTTTTCTGACAGTATATTTTTATTATAAACTGTAAATTATTGTATAACAAATCAGTCAATTAAGCAACCTTTCTAAGTTCTAGATTAGTTCTGCCCATTTTGTCGTAGTATAGGACAAGCCCATTATTCTAACATGCGCTTTCATAGAATTACACTCTAGCGTATCATTTCTTATCCCATGTGCAGCACCGTATAAATACATCTGCGGGTGTCTCTGAATTGATTTTGGTAGATGTATAAGCAAAAAAGTGTAGTCAAAAGTGTAGTACTGTACAACCCGGGGCTAGAGGGTGTGGACGGAAGCATGCATTTCCACTACCGTCCGTGAACAGGCTCAACAAACTGAGCTTGCAGTTTCATTTTTGTCCTGTTGAGCGACATGTGAAGTTTCCACGTCTCCTATTTTGTGGAATTTGGTATATTGGTTTTGCTCATGGCCGGTCTTTTTATCGGTCGCTCGAGCGTTTGGCTTTTCGCCAACTAGAAAATAATTTCGCCTACAATTTTCAAAGTTCATTTGGATGCTTACCTATGCTCAGCAAAGAGTGTATGTGTGTGAGTGCGTTGGGGGGTTGGGGGTGGGGAGTAGTAGGTCAAAGATGACGTGACCTCGTGATTGAAAAGACTTCCGCTTAGTAAGTAAAGCATGTTTTGGTTAACAGTCGCCAGACTTTACAAGGTAATTGCTTGTAGCCAGTGAATAACCAGCATCGTTTTAGAGGTAAAAGGAAAAGGTCACAGTGACCATGAAACCAATGTCCGCTCAAAAGGTAATAAATGCTTTGAGCTACAGATGTCAAATAAAATATGATGATTGACAGTAGTCAGTAGATAACTCGTTTTTATACTGGAGGTTAGTAGGTCAAACGTCAAGGTTACCGTGACATCAAGACTGAAAATAGCTTTGTTACAGAACTTAAGACCACTTTGGCCTATTGCCTTCTAACTTCAGTAGAAGATTGTTTATTCCTTATGGTGTTATGGCTCAGTATTTCAAAGGTCAGAATGATTAAAACTGCTTTTAATTTTTGTTGGGTTTAACGTCGCACCGACACAGTCATGGGTCATATTACGCTTTTCCTGCATTGGTGGTTGAGGAAGTCCCACAGGTGATGCTCCACGCATTATGTCATCACGGGCGGGCACAAGGGTGAAACCACCGACCTTCCGTTAGCAAATTGAATGGCTTCCTCACATGAAGAATTGAACAACCCGAGTAAGACTCGGACCCTTATGGGTGGCAAGTAATTCGAAGTCAGTGATCTCGGCTACGTAGAACCACAAGGTCATGATACCGGAACTGCAACTTAGAAAGAGCGTAGAGGCATATGAATTTTACAAGGCGCTCTAAGACTTGTTATAGATTAGATACAGACTTTACATTGAAGCATATTTGATATTGGACAGTATGAACTGATACCCGAGACATCTAATCTTGTCAGTTTTGTGTATTTAGTAAAAGGTGGATCTACTAGAAATTGAGTTTAACCATTTTCCAAACCATACATCGGGGAAACTTTGGTTTTACCTACTCATTTACAATAACTTTAACGCGAAGTTTTATAACATGTAACCAAGTTAATAGATGGGTATTAAAAATAAAATCGATCAAGCTGGTGTTAAGCCTACAGTTTATTTGCAAAATGTTTTCAGTAAAACGTTATTTCTTTAGGTTGTTCATTCAAATAGAATTTCGGTACACGCAGAAATTTCCTGATATAATCATTCACGGAGTGATCCAACATATGTATTCTCAAATGGGCACCTCTTGAAATCATATGTTGTGCTTCTGAGAATACATTTGTGGTAAACATTTCACAGAAAAATAGGTGAGGATTTTATTTGTGATTGCATTTTGTGAAAATGACATTGTTCCAGTTAGGAGTCAACGCGTCTCTCCTAAATCCCAAGGCGTTTATGTGTTACTAATGTGTGTTTACCTGTGAATGTCGGAAATATACATGTATAGTTTGGTGTATAGTACATTAGCTGCCGATACGGTCTGCGTAATTATATGTTCTTGAACCAAGTGTCCTTTTCATGTTTGTTTTACCCGTTCATATGCGCCTCTATAATATATTTTCGTCGGTATTTTTCATCATCACCTGTGGAAATTGTCTGTCCATGAATCATGTACGTGAACTGAGTTTTAGAGCCAAATATCTGTGTCTCGAGTAATGGTCTCAAAATGCAATGTAATAAATACTTTAGGGTCAGGTTGTTTCAGGTTTTCGGTTTGCCCGATACAGAATTATTGGCCCGGCCTCTTCACTATACATGATATTGTGGACCTGGCTCTTACTTGTGTTATACAACATAGTTACATGCACACCGCAACTCCACATTCTAAGCTTATTAGTTTGTGGCAATATTTAAGGGAGGATATACTGCAACGTACATCAGAAAATTACTGCGCCTAAGAGGCGGCTTAATCACAGAAAAAGGGCGCAGCTAGTTACTCATTATATGACTGAGTATAACCTCCCTCCTATATAATATTGCCACTAACTATATAGGCCTAGAATGTGGGGTATATATACAAATCCTTACTTTACCTGGTATTTGGGAACATAATTCTATTCATTCCGTAAAGTACCGTTATATATACCTGTTTGTTTTTGTTTTTTTTTTGACGTCAACAAATTTTCAATTTGTTCTATATGTCTAAGAATTTTTTTATGTCAGTATATCAAGCTTTTCATATAATCCATCTACAGATGTCGAGTTATTTTCCACCAGAATTTCGTGTCCATCAGTTCTATATTTTTACCTTCATTTTCACCACAATTTCTTAGCAGTAATTTAGCAACGGTGGTGCTAAAGTATCAATTAGTTTACATTTCTCAACTGTTCTAAATTCACATTGACTGAAGATAGAAAACAAACAATATATGAACACATTTTGCGGTTCTCACAAACTTGAATGTGAATTTCGTAAATAACATGTTTGATATCAAGATAATTTTACATCTATTATGTATACCATTTCAGGTGTTTAAGTATGAAAGTGATTTATGTGTGAAGATGTATTGGGTAATATATTAAGATAGCGAGAAAATATTTTTTTTTCTATCTGCGCTGAATTCTATGCGATATATAATGTAAAAAAAGAAGACAAGAGCTCGTAGAACACGAAATGCCCCCTTAATGCATTCAGTAATAGCAAAAGGAACAGAAATTATTTGGTCACTGTGCAAAGAAGTTTTATTGTTCTTGGCCAAAGTGACCTGACCTTTGACATAAAAATCAATTTTGGTAATCTGCTGGTCATGACCAACCTCCCTATCAACTTTCAGTATCCTAGGCCTAAGCGTTCTTGAGTTATCATCCAGAAACTGTTTAAGTGTTCCTGGTCACTGTGACCTTGACCATTGACCTATTGGCCTCAAAATCAATAGTGGTCATCTGCTGGACATGACCAACCTCCCTATCAACATTCATGATCCTAGGCCAAAGTATTCTTGAGATATCATCCGGAAACCGTAAAACTGTTCTGGGTCACTGTGACCTCGATCTTTGCCCTACTGATCAACTTTCATAATCCTAGGCCCAAGAGTTCTTGTGTTATCATCCAGAAACGGATTGGTATACATACCAACCGACATACCGACCGACCGACAGACATCTGCAAAACAATATACCCCTCCTTCTTCGAAGGGGGGCATAAAAATATATTCTCTTACAACTGTCGGACTGACTCATATCTTTTCAAATAACAGATACATGGTATGCAAGAAGGTCAGTATCTTAACAAACTTTGTCCATTTATAAATTTCGTTTTCGCCGTATCCTAGGAATACACAACAATACTTCTTGATGAAATTTTACTCAAGTAAGAAGGACGTGTGGTACTAGTTCCTTAGGTCTGTTGTCTGTTTGTCTGTCCGAACATATTACGCGCCGCATAAAACATTCCACACGCCCAAATCCCACAACCTTATTACATTGCCATATGACCCTTCACCCCACCGGGACACACATTGAAATATTCTCTAAGTGTTATTCCCCCCTCCTGGAAATATTCTCTTAGTGGTACTCGCCCCCTCCTGGAAATATTCTCTTAGTGTTACTCGCCCCCTCCTGTTACCTAAGTGTTACTTTCCCTCTTGTAACCTTAAACATCAGGTGGTTATGCCACGCTTTGCTGCGCTCTAGATATTTAATGCTATTTAACATAATTTAAGGAAGTAGACTACCATTCGCATCAAAAAGTATTTGATATAAATTGACGAAACCTTGCATGGGTCTTTATCATGATATAAACTTGCGCACCTTCTATTTTTCGTCTGTCTCCGCCCCCTAATTTTAGAGTTATGGCCCCTGAAATAGTCAAAAATGCACAATTTCACCTTGTGACACGCCTAGCTCAAAAAGTATTTGATATAAATTGATGAAACCTTGCATGAGTCTTTATCTTGATATGAACTTGCGCACCTTTTATTTTTCGTCTGGCTCCGCCCCTATTTTTAGAGTTATGGCCCCTGAAATAGTCAAAAATGCACATTTTCACCTTGTGACACGCCTAGCTCATGAAGTATTTGGTATAGATTCATGACACCTTGCGTGAGTCTTTATCATGATATGAACTTACGCACCTTTTATTTTTCATCTGGCTCCGCTCTCTATTTTTAGAGTTATGGCCCTTGAAATAGTCAAAAAAGCATATTTTCACCTTGTGACACGCCCAGCTCAAAAAGTATTCGCTATAAATTGATGAAACCTTGCATGAGTCTTTATCATGATATGAAATTGCGCACCTACTATTTTTCATCTGGCTCCGCCCCCTGTTTTTAGAGTTATGCCCCTGAAATAGTCAAAAATGCACATTTTCGCCTTGTGACACGCCTAGCTCAAAAAGTATTTGATATAGATTCATGAAACCTTGCATGAGTCTTTATCATGATATGAACTTGCGTATCTCTTATTTTTGATATGGGTGCGTGCCCTATTTCTAGAGTTATGGCCCCTGAAATAGTCTAAAATGCACATTTTCACCTTGTGACACCCCTAGCTAAGAAAGTATTTGATATAGATTGATGAAACCTTGCATGAGTCTTTATCATGATATGAACTTGCGCACCTACTATTTTTCATCTGAGTCCGCCCCCCTATTTTTAGAGTTACGGCCCCTGATATAGTAAAAAAATGCACATTTTCACCTAACTATGTGCCTCGCTCAGAAAATATTTAATGTAAATTCATGAAACCTTGCTTATGTCTTTATCGTAATGTGACCTTGCACACTTGGCATTCTTCTTGAGAATTTTAGCATTTATTACAGAGTTATGGCCCATGAAATAGCCAAAATAGTGGATATTTTGTTTCTGATGCTCATAGCTCAAAAAGTATATGGTATATAATAATGAATCCTTCTCATATTTTTTGAGGCTATACCCCATTAAGACTGCAGACATTTGAATTATTTCCCCTTATTTGTAACAAATGTACCGGGGGGGGGGGGGCACACCCTGTGTCCTACAGACACATTCTAGTTATTTTTTTTTAGCAGTCATTGTTTACCGAAATAAATTTAACGAGTCTTGAAATCGGTTTGAGTAATTATAAATATTTTGAGTCTATTAAAACTGCATGCAGAATGTAAGCAAATGAATGTTGGTGACTGATTTTGTTAGGAGGAACAATATTAGTGTTCATGGCCCTTCTTATGTGAATTTTAGCAATTTTGTGTATTATACCTATTTTTGCTGTCTTACCAACACACTACAAAAGGATACGTACTTAAGGAGACGTCACGACTGAGATAGTTTAGCATTATTACAATACACAGTCGGTATTGAAATTGTGTTTCCAATACATTTGCTAATTAGATAAATCCTCAATATCTATGTGAAAATAAGGGATGTGTTTTGTATGATTGCAACACTGTGAGTTGCTCTAATTACTGACAAATGACTGAAACAATAGGAATTCGTACGAGAAATGGATAGACAAAACAACAGTGAGGTAACAATATATTCTTTTATTGTTTACATGTATGAGTTGTAAGCTACAATAAAGAATACCCATTTTATGAAAATCAAACTGGAAGTTAGAAATAACAGAAAAAAAAATAATTAGGTCACGAGTCATCATATACCTGTCAAAATTTGTCATTAGTTTTCGCGAGCTGTCAAACTTATTTTTATCTCTCTATTCTGCAAATGCATTGTTTTTGAAAGTATCTTGGACGGATATTGTAATGTGCAACTTACTTTATATTCCACATTTATATTTTTGCTTGAAATTGCTTTGTTGAGCTCGCCGACGTCACATATGAATGTCTATTGTTTTAGTTTATTGTCTGTTATAAAGGTATCAAATCTCAATATTAAGATATAAGAATTGTTCCTTTCTGGTAGACAAAGGAAACTATTTGGTTGAATAATGATATAACGGTTTTTGGAAAGAACTGAATATTCTTTGGTTTTTTTGTTATTCCCCGGAAAAATAAAAAGTGACATCACCTTAACAGTGGATAGATATAAGGCTTAATAATTAAGGCAGTTTACCTCCGGTACCCCGTTGTTTAGTTCAAAAGGGACACATTTATTAATTTATTAAAAACAAATACATTTGTTGCGCTTCTTATCTTTTGATCTGTAATTCATATGTTTCATAACTTCAGAAACTAAGTTTCAATGCCTTCTTAAGAAAATAGCAATAATGTCTTGATATCTAAAAAATTTCGTTTTTGTTGTTGTTGTCATACGATCAAAAGGTCTGTGTCTTTAAGATATGATATGATATTCTGCTCATATATTAAATCTAAATCTTTCATTTTGGTGATAGAGAAAATGTCACTGAATATTCGGAAATCTCGTAATCTTATAATGTATGTAGTAGAATATGCGTAACCACTGAAACACGAACCGTACGACAACTTATCTATTTTAAGACTGTTACAACGCTTATTAATTAACTAATAACATTATCGACGGCGCAGACCAGTTGAGAAGTATATGTATCTATACTTACCTTCTTCTTTCAATACAAATAACATTTAAAAGTCATTTGCTTCAAACCTGTACAGAATGTCTAAATGAAGGGTCAAGTACAAACAAACATGCGATTACTACGGTGTTCCGTTAGGGCCAGCACCTGCTCCCTGAGAAGTGCGAAGGTACGATGGCGAAGCGCGACAGTACGATGGCGAAGCGCGACAGTACGATGGTGACACTGCATCGTACTGTCGCACTTCGCCATCGTACTATCGCGCTACACCATCGTAGTGTCGCGCTCGCCATCGCACTGTCGCTTCACCATCGTACTGTCGCGCTTCGCCATCGTACTATCGCGCTTTGCCATCGCACTGTCGCGCTTCACCATCGTAGCGAAGCGCGACAGTACGATGGTGACACTACGATAGTGAAGCGCGACAGTGTGATGGTGAAGCGCGACAATACGATGGTGAAGTGCGACAGTACGATGGCGAAGCGCGACAGTACGATGGTGACACTACGATGGTGAAGCGCGACAGTACGATGACGAAGCGCGACAGTACGATCGTGACACTACGATGGTGAAGCGCGACAGTGCGATGGCGAAGCGCGACAGTACGATGGCGAAGCGTGATAGTACGACGGACTGTCACCATCCTACTGTCCTGCTTCGCCATCATACTGTCGTGTTGTCACCAACGTACTGTCGCGTTTTGCCATCGTACCGTCGTACCTTCGCGCTCACCGGGAGCAGGCGCTGGCCCTAACGGAACACCGTAGATTACAGCAGCCAAAAATGAATTATGCAAGTAAATAAATTAACCCTAGGTACAAGGTTTCACGTATCCTAAAGAATGATTTTTAGTATGGAAAGTATTGTGGTTTTGTAACAGGAAGTTTTACCTGTCTCATTTATCTGCTTGTATTTCCATATTCAGTTTTAATATCAAATGTGTCATTATTAATTCGGATACCGGGATAGTTAAGGTAAAAACGTTTTAAGTTTGTAAAGCATGTTATGACATGTAATCCAAAGTTATTTTTCGAAAGTTTTATTTTTTAATCTTGACATTTAATTGAAATAAACAATGAAATCGTATTTGTACGTATAAAGTCACAATCTTTCTGTACTGCATATGTTCATTTACGAAAAGCAAGTATGTCAGTAAAAAAGAAGACGTGTATAGTTTAAGACAGTCTTTGCAGACATGTTTTCGCAGATTGTTATTGTAACGGCGCATTTCATAAAGCTCTGCACAAATAATGTATATTTTGCACGATTGTTGTAATGAACGCTGGTGAAAATATGTTGATTTTTTGAACGAACGTTGTAAACATTTGTTTCGGGGATCGCTGGATAAATAATTTAATATGTTACTAAGACCACTATTATATATAATGGTGCATTTCTACTCTGGTCAGGATCCATGCTGTTCGCTTTCAAAGCCTATTGCAATTGAAGAAACCATTAGCGAACAGCATGGATCCTGACCAGACTGCGCGGATGCGCAGGGTGGTCTGGATCCATGCTGGTCGCAAACCCACTATGTTGGTTTTCTCATGGCGCGGCTCAACTATATCTACTCTTTTGCAAAACTATATCTGTAAATGGTGTTGCTTTCTTTAAAAGGTAATGTAATGTATGTTGATAATGTTGTAACTTTTTCAATTATTTTTTTTTATTCTATTCATATGTAGTGAATCCTAGTACATACTTAGTCCATAATGCACGACAGGTCGCATAAAAGTATTTTCAATACAGGTTATGAGGGTTATCACCCATATAGGCCGTGGCAAATACAAACGACCATCGCTCTGTTAGCATGTGTGATTTCCGTCATTTGCCTTATCAAGACGAGAAATACAGCTGGTGCAAGAATGTTAAAGTGGCTCA
The DNA here is from genome assembly GCF_021730395.1 of Mercenaria mercenaria. Classification (NCBI taxonomy): domain Eukaryota; kingdom Metazoa; phylum Mollusca; class Bivalvia; order Venerida; family Veneridae; genus Mercenaria; species Mercenaria mercenaria. The sequence continues at coordinate 47,982,190 of NC_069363.1, read as the reverse complement.
CAATCAGTGTATACTGTTCTCTGCTGTCAGGTAATGTTTTAGTAAATTTGATTTTTCTCCAAGATGCTTTGTCTGATTATTCAAAGTAATCAAGCTATTGATGAAGCGCCTTATTGTAAATGTTTTAAAGTCAGTTAGAATACACCATTTTTAGGATTTTAGTATTTAAATGATAAAATGCAATACAGAAGTCTTTAATTTGTAGCTTAGTGATCCTCATACACATTGCCAACACTAAAATAGCAGATTATTCCCCTTCTTTGTATACCTACCAATCCAGAGGTAGTCAGGTAGAGTGCCAACACACTGAAAGTATACGTTTGTAAGTCATTCGTAAATGTTTAGAATGATTCGCTTGCATTTGGATATTACATATTTTGTGATTCTATTAGTAGGTGAAGTGACTTTCGTTACATTACTAAAATAGCTTTACAGAATAATTGTACTTAGAAAGTGAGTTAATTGTCAAATTCCTAATACATTTTTAGGGATCTTATCTCTAGTGCCAGCGGGAACTGTCGCAGACATTGTGCGTTCTAGTGAGGATGAGCAGTCCCTATTTCCGTATTCACTGCTTCTTACTGGACTCGGCGGTGTCCTTGCTTTGGTAATATCTCTCAAATCTTTATATTATGTGCAGTCGAGGCAGACGACAAATGAACAAGGATTCCATTTATTCTCAATCTGATAACATCGTTTGTATCTTTACATGAAAGGATGTCAGATCGACTGGGGTAAAAATCAGTGCATACAGCTATATATCATGGTGAATGCTGTCCTTCTGATTTTGAAATAAATAGAAACTTTAGTTATACAAAAGTTTGCTTTTTCTCCTCAAATGACATGCCTTTACAATGTATGATTACACAATTTATCGTAGCATGTAATGACGACACCAATGGACATTTAATTGCGTTTACAAGTTTGTATAATATTGGTTATATCGCAATATATACTATAAAAATGAAATGTATTCAATACGTTAATCAGCGCTTTGTTGGAAGAGTTTTTATATGTGGCTCAGTCTATTGTTTATAAGAGTAAATCGTACACAATTTATATTGTATGGACGGCGATAACGGCCAAAATTAGTAAATATACAATCCATTCATAAACAAGTCATTCAGTGCAGTGAATTTCAACGCCGTCTAGTCTAAAACTCCATCCCGTCCAATATAATTGCATTCAACGCATTGTATTTTGAAACCGTTTAATGCAAAACTTCATTCCATCCACCTAAACATGGAACGATGCATTAAAAAACGTGTTTCGAAACACCGTAATATGAATACACCGCTCTTAATTACACAAAGCGGTTTCAATATGCATTAGACGGCGTCAAGATGTAATAAATCATTTCATTTTACTGCACGTACTCATGTTGGGTTAAACGGCTTCACATTGAGTTGCATTGTATCATGTTTGGTTGGATGATTTCATATTACGGGGCATCGCAACAAGTTTTTCAATGCACCGTTCCATGTTTAGAAGGATGGAATGAAGATTTGCATTAAATGGTTTCAAAATACAATGCGTTGAATGCAATTATATTGGACGGGATGGAGTTTTAGACTAGACGGCGTTGAAATGCACTGCACTGAATGACTTGTTTATGAATGGATTATATATTTACTAATTTTGGTGGTTACCGCCGCCCATAATATTGTGATTTATCTATTAATCCAATCAGTTGTTTATAAGGAAATAATTTATGTCTCCTTATTATATATGAATGAAACAGTATATATTTATGAAAATACTTCTACTCATTCAATTCATTGTTTATTATATAAGAATGATACTCTATACATTAAATAAATTAGTTTTACGCATTTAGTTCCTCGTTTATAAGAATAATTCGATATACATGGATTAAAATACTTTTACTTATTCAGTTCATTGTTTGTAAATTTTTACGTTAAGCAGTATATATGTTATATTAAACTTCTCCTTATTCAGTCCATTATTTATAATGAATAAAACAGTGTATATGTTACAGTAATAAAATGTTTTGTTTTTACATTCATGATGGTTTATAAGAATAAAAGCGTATACATCTTTAGTAAATTGCTGGTAAGAGTAAAGCAGAATCTTTGGAATAAAATATGCTTCTTATAATTAAATTCTTTCTTCAGAAAGTATTCGTGACTTTCGTATATATTGTTGATAGGAGAAAAGTTCAATGTTTTAAGACTAGAATAATATCTATATAATAAAATACTTTAATGCAGTCCATTGTTTATAAAAGTACAATAGTACTTCTGGAATAAAATACTTTAGTAAATTCAAACTATTGTCTATAAGAGAGAAATAGAATTACTTTTCATGAAATGTTGTTTTCTGATCTTTCGCATTATTTTGATTATAAACTGGGTGTATGTGATTTACGTTCATGGTATATCAATAAAATACAGTTTAAACTAAAACCGTGTTCATGAAATAAAACAGTTTTTCTACATTAATTTTATTTATAGGAGTAATGCAGTTTTTATGGTCTAAATTACTTCTATTCATTCAGTCCATTGTTTATTAGAGTAAAACAGTATTTAGGGAATAAAATATTTCTACTCACTCAGTCCTTCGTTTATATGTGTAAATCAATACGCATGGAATGAAATATGTCTTTCAATTCAGCCGATTGTTTATGTGAGCTAAACAGTATTCTTAAAATGAAATACATCTTATTCAATTAGTTGTTTATATAAGTAAAACGATATTCATTGAATAGAATACTTTTCCTTATTCCTGTTTGTATGATTAAAACAGTATTCAAAGTAATTCTTTTCATTCAGTTAAACAGTATTCATGGAAGAGACTACTCTTACTTTATTTCTGTTTGCATGAGTAAAACAGTGTGTATAAAACTTCTTGCTTTCCTAAAGTTCAGTTGAATAAATATAATAGTGTATATGCAAACAAAAAATCTCCAAAATCAGTTAATAGTTTTTTTGTGAGTCAAACAGCAAACTTGTATTTTTTAAAATATATTTATGATCTGATTCAAAGTTTTTATCTCAAACTAATAAAGTACGTCATCAGGTAAATGAACTACGAATTCTACAATATAAAAGTTTGTTTTCGTATTTATAGAGGACAGGCTACTGTCTTTTGGTAATCATTTATCAGATCGAGGTTGATATTGACAAGGAGTGAGGTTCACCGATCCTCTTCCACCCATATCTGCCTAGTCTGATAATACTGTTATCAAAAGACAGTCGTCTGTTATTCTGTTAATCATGAAACTCATGCAACCTTCGAATTCCTCACACGTTGTGTGACAAATACGTACGGATATGTCACACATTTGTGAAAAATTAGTTCTGTACCTATACCCCCCCTCAAAGCAGAAACGTATACTTCACAAGTCCAAACAAGAGGGCCAAGATGGCCCTAGGTCGCTCACCTAAGAAACTCACCATAACAGTGTAAAACATGTTTGACCTACTGACTTCATGGAAACAAATATGCTGACCAATTTTCATTAAGATTGGACCAAAAAATTGGTTTCTTGTGATAAAAGAAGCATTTTCTTAGATATGACCTAGTTTTTGACTCTAGATGACCCATGTTCAAACTCGACCTAGATTTTATAAAGGCAATCATTCTAACCAAAATTCATGAAGATCAATTGAAAAATACAGCCTCTATCACATACACAAGATTTTTCTTTGATTTGACCGAGTGACCTAGTTTTTGACCTCAGATGACCCATATTCAAATTCGACCTAGATTTCATTAAGGCAATCATCCTGACCAAACTTCATAAAAATCAATTGAAAAAAAACAGTCTCTATCGCATACACAAGATGTTTCTTTAATTTGACCTAGTGACCTAGTTCTTGATCTCAGATAACCTATAGTCAAACTCGACCTAGATTTCATCAAGGCAATCATTCTGACCAAATTTCATGAACATCAATTGAAAAGTACATCCTCTATTGCATACACAAGGCTTTTCTTCGATTTTACCTAGTGAACTAGTTTTTGACCCCAGATGACCCATTTTCGAAATCGGCCTAGATTTTATCAAGGTAATCATTCTGGCTAAATTTCATAAAGATCAGTTGAAAAATACAGCCTCTATTTCATACACAAGGTTTTTCTTTGATTTGACCTAGTGACCTAGTTTTTGATCCTAGATGACCCATTTTCGAGTTCCGCTTAGATTTCATCAAGGTTATCATTCTGACCAAAATTCATGAAGATCAATTGAAAAATATAGCCTCTATCGCATACACAAGGTTTTTCCTTGATTTGACCTAGTGACCTAGTTTTTTAGTCCAGATGACCCATTTTCGAACTCGGCTAGATTTCATCAAGGTAATCATTCTGACCAAAATTCATGAAGATCAATTGAAAAATACCGCCTCTATCGCATACACAAGGTTTTTCTTTGATTTGACCTAGTGTCCTAGTTTTTGACCCGAGACAACCCATTTTCGAAACCGGCCTAGATTTCGTCAAGGTTATCATTCTGACCAATATTCATGAAGATTAATTGAAAAATATCGCCTCTATCGCATACACAAGGTTTTTCTTCGATTTGACCTAGTGACCTAGTTTTTGACCCGAGATGACCCATTTTCGAACTCGTCTTAGATTTCATCAAGGCAATCATTCTGACTAATCATGAAGATCATTTGAAAAATACAGCCTCTATCGCATACACAATGTTTTTCTTTGATTTGACCTAGTGACCTAGTTTTTGACCCGAGATGACCCATTTTCGAACTCATCTTAGATTTCATCAAGGTTATCATTCTGACCAATACTCATGAAGATTAATTGAAAAATACAGCCTCTATCGCATACACAAGGTTTTCCTTTGATTTGACCTAGTGACCTAGTTTTTGATCCGAGATGACCCATTTTCGAACCCGGCCTCGATTTCATCAAGGTTATCATTCTGACCAATAATCATAAGATTAATTGAAAAATACAGCCTCTATGCATACACAAGCTAAATGTTGACAGACAGACAGACGACAGACGCCGGACATCAAGCGATCAGAAAAACTTACCTGAGCACTGAGTCTATTCGAAGAAAGAATATATGTAAAAATATTGTACATACAATAATTTCACACATTCCAAACAACACTTAGACAGAACGGGGAGGGAGGGGAGTGGGGCGCGGTATATTGTTTTTGCTGTGCTTGATAGAGCCTCATTTTTCACTGGATGACAGAACATAATTATTTAGCAGATGACCCAAGCAGAATTTTGGGTCATTGGATCAAAGGTCAATATCACAAGGGGTAAAACACACTGGCCATAGCTTTATCAGATCAAGTGGTTCCAACGTTGTTTGAGCGGTGAATTTTACGCCGATCAGATGGAGAAATATGGCCGATACTACAAATTTCCGGTATTGTAAGCATGATTTAAATGAATTTCTACCCGTTAAATAACGAATCAAATGAAACCGATAGGTGCACCTGGAGCGCAAATGTGTCTATATTTTAGCACGTGTCTATTAAGCTGAGGTTTGTGCCGTTTATTCAAACACTTCTGTACAGTCCGGCGAGGGAAGAAGATTTTTGACAGTTTTTGACAATATCGCCTCGAATATAGTGTTTATCGGAAACAAGTAACTGTTAAAACACTTTTTATGTAAAGTCCTACCTCTTAAAACAAAGCGTGTGTATTTTCATAGAATTATTCAGGGTTGTTTCTTGACAATCGGCCGTAAACCTAATGCAACGCCGTTTCGAGTGGGTCGCTATGCAACGCAATCAAGTGGATACCGTTCTGTCTTACTTGCGAAGTCTTATCCGTCTTAAAAACAGTCATTAAAGCCTAACAATGATTAAATTTAGTGACTTTTATATCATTATAATGATCCCGCCGTTTCTAATATCTTGTACTAAATATATATAATACATTTTAATGCTCGCTTAACATTTAACATATTTTTGCGGACTTGTCAAAAACATCAACGCAAAAACATAAAGCAAGGGTGAACATCGAACAATATCATTAAGTAAGTAATAGTAATAGTTCGTAAAAACAAGAACCAGTTCAAGGACATTTATCTCCTCCACGAATGGTACTGAACAGCATGCCAAAAGCGGGTGGACTCTTTATGAGGATTGTTCAAATATGAATGCATCTGAGCACATATAATGTATCCTTGACAGATTTCAATGAAAATTTTAATTGATCTCCTGGAAGTATTCACCTTCAACAAATTTGCAAAATTTCAGTCTTCTAATCCAATCCTTGAAGCCTTTTTCCTAGTGTTTTCTAGGTATACTATAAAGACACTGGAATATTGCAGAACCGAGGTGTTTGCGCTGCACAAAGTTTCGACCAGAAAGGTATTTTTGCGCCTTGGGAACAAAAAGAAGTCACACGGGGCAGGGACAGGCGAATAAGGAGGGTGATGAAGGGAGCACAACAACCTTTTCCTGCTTCAGAAAGTCTTGTACAATAGACGCCTTGTGCGATGACGCGTTTTCATGTAGCAGTCTGACATTTGCCAAACCAGTTGCGGGTCTTCGAGTTTTGAAATATTTCTTTATTTTTCGAAGAACTTTAGTCTTGTTAAACTTCGAATTTACGGATTTGCCTTTAGGTACAGCAGCCTGAATGACAGGACCCTGAGTTGTGAAGAATATGGCATACATTACCTTCTTGACACTCATGGTCCGCTTTGCAATGCATGATCTTTTGCCAGACTTTGTTGCCCATATTTTGTTCTGAATCTTTCGTTTGGGCTCAAAAAAGTGAACCAATGTCTCGTCACCAGTGATAACATTTGCGAAAGATCGTGCATTGTAATTTGGAAACTGTTTAAGCAAGAAGTTTGCGCATTGCACGTGTGCCTTTTCCTGCTCATCTGTCAACAGATGGGGAATCCATCTAGCAGAGATCTTTCTCATTTTCAAATTACGTTTCAGAATTGTATGAGCTGCTCCTATGAGATGCAAACCATACTAGCTATTTGTCTAGCGGTGTATCTTGCATCAGTAGCAACTATTTCTTTCACTCTAGCAACCATCTTGGCAGACGTTGCTGTTTTCGGTTGACGGCCATGTGGTTCATCTTCTGTTGAAACTAACCAACATTTAAATTTCTTAAACCAACGAATAACTGTCGAAAAATATATTTCATTATGCCCATAAACAGAACATATATCATCAAGAATGTCTTTACACCCTATGCCAAGAACCTTCTTCCAACAATTTTTGTATTAGGATACACGAGTAGGCAATGTTAGCGAGCGATAGACACAGCTAAAGTGAACGGATATTAATAGGTGTGGTATCAATGTATAAATGAACAAATAAAATACAGACACCAATGAAAGAAAATAAACGGACTAGCAATACTAAGAGAGACGTGTTACACTTGTACTATTTAGCTGTTTCCAACAAAACTTTTTTTTTTCATTGGTGTCTGTATTTCATTTGTATTTTGATTTTTAAACGGCGACCGTAGAGTTTTATTACATCGTTTCTGTTTTATGGAGGACAAATAGAATCTTGCCTTTTCCCTGGCCAATTTTAACGGTCTTTGTGGTTTATCTCTCTGAAAATAAATGAACGTTTCACCAGGAATATGAATGAAAATATATACAAACAACTGATCAATACTTTTATCATGGACCAAACTGTATTTATTTTGTATAAACAGCTTAAATGCACAACAAATCAGTAATGAAATCGCAATGCATTGGTTTTAAGGGACTAAAAGTAACCAACTGTAACTATACTGATTTAAAGAGTCAACCCGAGTTTGGCATGCTGTTCAGTACCATTCGTGGAGGAGAAAAATATCCGTGGACAGGTTCTTATTTTTACGAACTATTCTATTATTGACTTAATGATATTGTTCGATGTTCATCCTTGCTTTATGTTTATGTGTTGATGTTGTTTGACAATGTCCGCAAAAATATGATGAATGTTAAGCGAGCATAAAAATGTAAAAGTACAATATATTAGAAATGGCGGGATCAATATGATGATATAAAACTATCCAAATTAATTTATTCATTGTTAGGCTTTGAAAATAATGACTGTTTTTAAGACGGATAAGACTTCGCAAGTAAGACACTGAACGGTATCCACTTGATTGCGTTGCATAGCGACCCACTCGAAACGGCGTTGCATTAGGTTTTCGGCTGATTGTTCAGAAACAACCCTGAATAATTCTATGAAAATACATACACTTTGTTTTAAGAGGTAGCCCTTTACATAAAAAGTGTTTTAACAGTTACTTGCTCCCGAAAAACACTAAATTTGAGGCGATATTGTCAAAAACTGTCAAAAATCTTCTTCCCCCGCCGGACTGTACAGAAGTGTTTGAATAAACGGCACAAATCTCAGCTAAATAGACACACGTGCTAAAATATAGACACATCTGTGCTCCAGGTGCACCCATCGTTTTCATTTGATTCGTTATTTAATGGGTAGGAATTCCTTTAAATCATATTTACAATTCCGGAAAATTGTAGTATCGGCCATATTTCTCCATCTGATCGGCGTAGAATTCACCGTTCAAACAACGTTGGAACCACTTGATCTGATAAAGCTATGGCCAGTGTGTAAAATGACATATTCTTTAGAATTATCCTTTGACACTGGTACTTCTGTCCGTCGCATTTCGTGTCCGGTCAATTACTTCACGATTCACAGATCGGTTTGCAAATAACTTGGTGTTTTTGGTGTCTGGGGCATTACTTTGCCATACATAGTGGGATTATAGAATGACTTGGCTAAAATGTTAACAATAAGACCTGCCGTCCACTTACAGCCCGATGCTTTGCGGAAGGGTTGCCGATAAAATTTTGCTAGTTTCGGGAACCTTTTGGGATCATTAATCAATAACATGGGCGGAGCCTTGCCATCGGGCTTGTTCGGCATGTATTCGAGGAGTGGCATACGAACGGTTGTGGTATAAACGCCGAAACATCTATGAAGTAGCCGTATGCGACACGGTAGAATGCAAACAGGTCAGAATTGGCCCGAATGTTTCTCGATCATACGAAAAGGTTGCGTAACATTGCAGAATATGTTGAATCGTGGCCGAATCGTTGCCAATAGAATGCTGAAATGTTGCCGATTTGAGAGTCGGGGTATATAATAAATGCCGCACTACTATCTTGTTATGACATCTCAGTGCTAGAGCGCACGACTTTGGATCTAAGGTTCCTGTGTCCGAGCCTCATCAGAGACTGGCGACTTCACACAATGGGGCTAAGTACTGGTCTTTCCCAGGAAAGAAAGCCCCCGCGTATCGGTGCTATACATCCGGCAGCCCGCCCGCTTAGCTCAGTAGGGAGAGTGCAGATCTACGGATCGCGGAGAGTGTCTGAATCATCCGTCCTCCATCTCTGATTCATGTGGAGAAGTTGGCCGCGTCATACCAAAGACGTAAAAAAATGGTACTAGTAGCTTCCTCACTTGGCGCTTAGCATTAAGAGGATAGTGCTAGGACTGGTCAGCCCGGTATCAGTATAATGTGACTGGGTGGGGTATCATGCTACGTGCTTACGGCGTGATATTCCAGTGAGGCAGCACTATAAAGTTGGGCATTGTGCTCACTGCTACAAGTAGACACCGTCGTTTATATGACTGAAAAATTGTTGAAAAAGACGTTAAACCCGAACAAACACACACACACATATTAAGGTTTCGATGGAGGCCTTGAGAAACAAAAATCAAACAACACCAAATCATAGAAAGAAAGAGTTGTTTGACATGAAAATTAAACAGCATGTAAAACATGTATATTACTTTACGAAACAAGTGTCAGTATACTGATATAAACATTGAATTCCGGAAAAGGGCTGCCTAAAGGGGCTCCACTTCCGGACAGTTAAACGCCTTTAAAAACTCACCATTTTCAAAGAACTGTTACACATGTTTGTTTTGATGCATTTGCAATAGCGTGCGAGTGGTGACATTTCACGTAACAAGGTGGAACATAGTTTTCAGCAATTGTTTATCTTTTTTTCTTTACAAATGGCATTCATTTTCAAAGGGAGACAACTTTTTCTCAAAGATTACTTAAAATAATCGGAAAAAGTTGTTTCCCTTTGAAAATGAATGCCATTTGTACTTAAAATAATCGGGAACAGTTGTCTCCCTTTGAAAATGAATGCCATTTGTAAAGAAATAAAGAAAAACAATTGCTGAAAACTGTGTTCCACCTTGTTATGCGAAATTTCACCACTCACACGCTATTGCAAATGCATCAAAACAAACATGTGTAACAGTTCTTTGAAAATGGTGAGTTTTTAAAGGCGTTTAACTGTCCGGAAGTGGAGCCCCTTTAGGCAGCCCTTTTCCGGAATTCAATGTTTATATCAGTATACTGACACTTGTTTCGTAAAGTAATATACATGTTTTACATGCTGTTCAATTTTCATGTCAAACAACTCTTTCTTTCTATGATTTGGTGTTGTTTGATTTTTGTTTCTCAAGGCCTCCATCGAAACCTTAACAAAACGCGATAACTGTGGCCTTTATTTACTAATACCGGATTAACCCATAACATTGAAATAGTGAATCAGGTGGACACATTATATGACAAGTATCTTATATCGCAAAACCAATACAAGTTGTGGCGTGGTCTAGTGGTTTAAAAGTATGATTTGTAAGCTTACGGTGCTGGTTCGAATACAGGACGAGCTACATTTTTTTTTTATTTTTCCAGCATGTTTTTGGAGAAGGAATTCATGTAAAACTATTTATATAATGATTTTCTCGTGCGTACTTATTGACATTTTTCAGGGGATCTCTTATTAGAATAGACATTGAATCTATATACATTGCAATAATAATTAAACAAATACATAAATAACAAGAGCTGTCTCCATAGGATGACACATGCCCCCGATGGCACTTTGAATGAATAGTTATGGCCGATGTTAGAGTTTAGGACCTTTGACCTACGGATCTGGGTCTTGCGCGCGACGCGTCGTCTTACTGTGGTACACATTCATGCCCAGTAATTTTAAAATCCATGCATGAATGACAAAGATATGGACCGGACATGCCCATCAATGTACTATCATGAAAAATGACCTTTAACGTCTAAGTGCGACCTTGACTTTTGAGCTACGGACCTGGGTCTTGCGCGCGACACGTCGTCTTACTGTGGTACACATTCATGCCAAGTTATTTGAAAATCCATCCATCGATGACAAAGATATGGACCGGACACGAATGCACTATCATGTAAAATGACCTTTAACGTCTAAGTGTGACCTTGACCTTTGAGCTACGGACCTTGGTCTTGCGCGCGACACGTTGTCTTAGTGTGGTACACATTCATGCCAAGTTATTTGAAAATCCATCCATCGATGACAAAGATATGGACCGGACACGAAGGCACTATCATGAAAAATGACATTTAACGTCTAAGTGTGACCTTGACCTTTGAGCTACGGACCTGGGTCTTGCGCGCGACCCGTCGTCTTACTGTGGTACATATTCATGCCAAGTTATTTGAAAATCCATCCATTGATGACAAAGATATGGACCGTACACGAAAAATGCGGACGGACGGTTCAAAAACTAGAACTTTTTAAACACGAATTCATCACATGTGTGAATATTTCGTACGAATTCCTTTACATATTTGTGAAAATTTTGTTGGTACTAAGAGGTGGTTAAAATGGGGTTCGAAAATTTTACAATACCTACTTGTGACATATTCGTACGTATTTGTCACGCAATGTGTGAGGAATTCGTACGAAATTTTCACACGTGTGCCGAATTAGTTTGTGTGAAAATTACGGTTCAACATAACACAATATAAACCTTGGTATTGAATTCTCATAGAAAATTGTCTAAATCGTCAAAAGCAAAGAACTTAATTTGCGTATCATCAATTAACATTTTCATATGATTTGAGATTATTTCTCAGAACGCCTGTCGCTTTGCCTCGTTACATGCGTATCAAAGTTGTTTCTTTACTCAATGGTTCTCGCCAAGGCTGTTAGCAAATGAAGTATTTTTATACGCCCGAAGGGACGTATTATATTATGGGTCCGGTGTCCGTCCATCCGTTAGCAATTTCGTGTCCGCTCTGTAGCTCTTGAACCCCTTGAAGGATTTCAAAGAAACTTGACACAAATGTTCACCACACCGAGACGACGTGCAGAGCGCATGTTTTGGATGTCTCATTTCAAGGTCAAGGTCACAATTAGGGGTCAAAGGTCATATGAGTGTGTATCGTGTCCGCTCTGTAACTCTTGAACTGCTTGAAGGATTTCAAAGAAACTTGGCACAAATGTTCACCACACTGAGACGACGTGCAGAGCGCTTGTTTCGGATGACTAGCTTCAAGGTCAAGGTCACACTTAGGAGTGAAAGGTCATATATGACTTTGCTGTGCCCGCTTTGTAACTCTTGAACTGTTTGACGGATTTCAAAGACACTTGGCACAAATGTTCACCACACTGAGACGACGTGCAGAGCGCATGTTTTGGATGACTCGGTTCAAGGTCAAGTTAACGCTTAGGGGTCAAAGGACATATATGACTTTGCTTTGTGTATATTGCTATGCATTGCAGTGCTCTTGTTTTTTGGCAGATCTCTTTTTGTTCTCTTACAATATTTTTTTTTGAATTACTTCCCTTTTGTGTTACTATAAATAGCTTATTTTGAAACTTTTTTACTGGCAGTAGGGAAAACCGAGACCACTTTTCTGTGGTACAACATGGATGGTACATCCAATTTTTAGATGTATTTTGACATAACTTTACCAGGTAAGAATTTTTTTGTGGACTTTGAAATATTTTTTTTTGGAATTTCTTCTTTTTCTTGTTCCTGTCCTTTGGGCTTCAATAGTCAAGTTCTTTAAATTTTGCTCCAATCCTCTGATGTAATCCTTTGGGCGTATATTGCCACGCTTGGCGGCGCTCTTGTTATAAAAGAGCACTCGAGAGAAAATTATGAATTAATAAAGATCTGTCTTATGAAAGAATCAAGAGCCACAAGCTTTGTCAATTGACGGACAAGTTTATTTACACATTTTTGACCTATGACCCTAGTAACCATGTGTTGAATATAGACCACTCATATAGCACAAACTAAGAACAGGCGTTATGTATAAGAAGAAAATATGTGATAAGATACTTTGGAAGCATAAAACGTAACCAAGAAACATAATAGCAGACTCCGTTTGACTGAGTGTTTATGAGAGGTTTTTGTTTTGTAGCAACAGGGTTTTCTGACTGCCTTTGCTTTAAGATCTGTCAAAAATGTTTTGTTTTTGGTACTGGACACTACCTAAAAGGATGCAAACCACTTATATTTTGATCTTAATTTTAGTTTTACCTACTTTCACATAGCTATTTTAAAGCTTGTTCATTGGCAATTTTATTATGCCCCCATCGAAGAAGGTAGAGTATATTGTTTTGCAGATGTCGGTCGGTTGGTATGTCGCTCGGTCCGTAGACTAATCCGTTTCCGGAACGCTTGGGCCTAGGATCATGTAGATTAATAAGGAGGCTTGTCATCATCATCAGATGAGCCCTATTGATTTTGAGGTCAGTAGATTAAAGGTCAAGGTCACAGTGACCCCGAACACTTAAACGGTTTCCGGATGATAACTCAAGAATTCTTGGGCCCAGGATAATATAAGTTGATAGATAGGTTTGTCATGACCACCAAATGACCCCTATTGATTATGAAGTCAGTAGATTAAAGGTCAAGGTCACAGTGTTCCGGAACATTTAAATGGTTTCGGGATGATAACTCAAGAACGCTTGGACCTAGGACCATAAAAGTTGATAGGGAGGTTGGTCATGGCCTGCAAATTAATCCTTTCGATTTTGAGGTCAGTAGGTCAAAGGTCAAGGTCACAGTGACTTGGAACAGTTAAACTGTTTCCGGATGATAACCTGAGAACGCTTGGACCTAGAATCACGAAACATAATAGGGATGTTGGTCATGACCAGCAGATGACCGCTATTGATATTGAGGTCATTAAGGTCAAAGGTCAAGGTCATAGTGTCCTGGAACAGTTAAACTGTTTCCGGATGATTTCTCAAGAACGCCTAGGATCATGAAAGTTGATAGGGAGGTTGATCATGACAGCAGAAGACCTCTATTGATTTTGAGGTTATTATTGTCAAAGGTCACAGTGTCTCAGAACAGTTAAACTGTTTCCGGATGATATCTCGAGAATGCTTAGGCCTAGGATCATGAAATTTGATAGAGAGGTTGATCATGACCAGCAAACTACCCCTATTGATTCTGAGGTCAGTAGGTCTAAGGTCAAGGTCAACATTGACCTGAAACTGTTAAGCGGTTGCCAGACGATGACTTGAAAACGCTTAGGCCTAGGATCACAAAGCTAGATAGGGAGATTGATCATGACCAGCAGATGAACCCTATAGATTGTGCTGTCAGTAGGTCAAAGGTCAAAATCACATTGACCCAGAACAGTAGAACGTTTTTTTGCCAATTAACTAGAGAATGCTTTGGTCTAAGATCACATTTCATACGAAGGTCACGTATGACCCTTAATTATTGATTTGAGGTCAGTACATCAAACGTCAAGTTCACAGTGATCAAATAATTTCTGTTCCTTATGCAGTTACTGAATGCATCAATGGGGGCATTTCGTGTTCTACGAGCTCTTGTTGAAATAACATGAAAAGCTACCTATGTATTCCAAACAGCACTGTTCAGTAAATTAGAATGAAAGTGCAATGCTTTTAAAGAAAATGTGTGGTCTTCATTCAATGGTTGAAATAAAATGAAGTATAATATTTGCAACTGAAGCAAGTGACCTATTAAGGTGGTTTACTTTGACTAATTGCAAAATCAGAAACTAACAGAGGTCTTTGTGCACCCATGGTTTCATAGGTTTTCTATGCCGACGGTAATGACAATAATCAGATTTCAGGTGAACATAAACTGAAAAGTTTTAATGAAACTTTCAGTTTATATACTGTTGTTTACTTGTGATCTCTAGCAGTGATTTGTCTGCAAAGACCATACATCGTAATGCCAAACAAGGTGTTAATGTGCACATCGTCTTTAGTCATAGGTTTAAATAAACTAAAACATTCTGAATTTTGGAAATATTACTGTATCAAAACACGTTTTCTTAGGCCTGAACATATGTGCTCTTGACAAAAACACACGTTTGGACTTTAACCAAATCATCAAGATAATTTGTTACATTTATTTCTTCAGAATGAAAAAAGTAAATCTTTATTATATTCATTTAAATTTAAGGGTTCCACAGTAGATAAAAATCTCGGTCACAGACTTCCATTTGTATAACCTGTAAAAGCCCTCAATTAAAAAACCGACTATGATAAAGATAATAATGTACTCGCCTCTATTCTAAAATAATTACATATATTACACAAATAAGTCATTAAAACGAAGTTACATGTTTGCAAAATGATACACTAGCATCCTAGATTGTCCGAACTGTTAGAAAGATATGATACTAACCTAAAAACACTTTTAAAACTTGGACTTACACACCCGGAATACTATGGAGATGTAGTTTATAATATTCGGAAAATTCAACGTAGTCCTTATTCTAATCAGATAGTTGTAAAATGTGTTTATTAAAAGAGGATATAGTGGACGCAACTTGACCCCGATGGTTGACCTTTGCATTATAATACATAATGAGGCACAACCTATTATTGAAAAGGAGTGTACGTAAAAAACGAGCTGCACGAGAAAAAAGAAATATAAATTTGTGTAAATATAAATTATTGTATTGAAAGGTTTTAACTGATCAAATGTAAGTATACATACGTTGATACTGCACTGTATACAAACAAATTCCATATAAAAATACACGGCTACCCTAAGCACCCTTGATTTCTATAATGAAATAATCGATATGAATAATCAGCCTAAGGTCAACCATCGCGGTCAAGTTGCGACTTCTATACGATGCGAAAATGGTTAAGCACAGTGCATATTTGGATTGATCCATCTACAGTTAATCGCTACGCTTTCCTATTTGATGGTGCGATGAATAATAAAGCGTAAAACTCCATGACGCTTTTAGTTTATAATAATTTGTTTTAGCTCGATTGTGATGAAAGCATCAAGCTTATTGTAACCTCTTTCGAGTCCGCTTCCTGGAAAAACCAGTACTGGTGTCATATGAGAAGTTATGGTCGTGACCACAGTGGGGCTCGAACCCATGACCCCTGGATTAAGCGGCCGACACCTTATCCACTAGACCACCGCTCCCATGATGCTTTTCCCCTAAATCCTACATGAAACGGAATGAGGGAGTGGAATTTTGTCTTGCAGCTTTCTTAGTCGTGCCCTTAAAAGTTAGGCTCTTGGTGCTCTGACTTCAGAAACGATGTTGAGCTAGGGTCTGGGTGGACGGATTAGCTCAGTGGTTTGCACGCTGGCTTTCCAATCTAGAGGTCCGGGGTTCGATTCCTGACAGATGCCTCAGGAATTTTCAGAAACGCTTTCCAGTGTTTCCCACCCAACTAGAGGTGTACTGGTCAGAAACCAAGGCAATCCTTGCGTGTGTCGGTGCTATACACTGGGCACGATAATGAACCAAGGGGTCTATTAAAAAAGAGCTAGGGTCTGGTACCCGGATTCCCTTGTATCTGAATATCTGTCTGTTCAACTAGTCTGCACCTGCCAGACACTTGTACATATACACGTAGTGTGCACTTGTAAATAATGGTATTTAGTGAGCACAGTTCATATAAAAAGGAAAAACTACCTCTTCGGAGAGTGCGCCTATACAAAAGGCAGAAGTTACCTGAACAATACAATTGGTGTAATGATACCTTATATTTACCTTGATTTTATGTTTTACTTATTATGATCTTGTATTTTTTCGCTAATGTTAGAGCCTTTCTCAGCGGGGATTTTATTTACATTGTGTTGTCTAACTCTAACTTGTTGAAAATAGGGTAAGTGCGAAGTTGGCATGCCCTAAATGCGTTTAAACCCTCAGTTTCGTTTATATAGGTTACTGACCGTTCCAAGGCAGTGCCCCTATTTTCAACTGGTTTTCTGTCTGTCTTGTATTTTGTGTTGCGTATGTTGTCTTGTTTGTTGCGCTCCCTTGTTTTGGCATCCATTCCCCCTTTACTATGTGTTAGGTTTCGTGCCCCCTTTTATTTTGACTGCCGGAATCCTAAGGCGGTACACGGTTGTTTTTTTTTCCTGCTTATATGTGCGTTTGTTTGCTTGTGTGTCTAAACAGTAGTTGGGTGTGGTTGTGTGTGTGTCTAGGTTTGGTACATGAATGTCTGCGCTATTGTGGTTTACGTTGTAGTGTAACTGTGATTAAGGAACGTAGCATTTTCTTTGTATATTCATCCTTTTTCTACTTTCCTCTTCAAACTCCTCCCCAACCCCCTTTCTATCCCTTCCTCCCCATCTATCTATACTTTGCATAAAATGTAAGTGTACTTGTTGGATTTTTGAAGCAACCCGTCTGTAATATTTTTCCATTACAGCTTCTTTTTGTTGTGAGCCTGCTTTACAAATGCATGGCTCTGAGGCTGTGTTTTTGGTGCTCTGTGCTTCCAAGAAATCTACCATAACCTTTTATCTTTTGTGCAAATTGCATGATATTAAGTACAAAACATGTTTGTCCTTAATAAAAAAATCGACATTTTTTTTTTGTCTTTAAATGTATATAAATATGTAGATGGTTTTATTGATGTTCGATGATACAATAATGTTTGATTATACTTCGGGAAACTTTTTCAGGCTTTATACAGGTAGGAATATTATGTATCCCATTTATGATAGCAAAGGCCGTTTATCCTATTGTATTATAACCATAAAAGTTGCAATTTCAAACGCATACGTGTAAGGCAATATTTATACGTAAAAAGAGGTAGCAAACCTGTAAATGAAAGATTTGAAACAAGACTTGGATTAATTACTGTATTGGTTTGTTTCTTCATTCTTTAGAAATAACAATTGGTGTCAGCTTGTCAGTCATCCGGTTTGGCACATAGTTCAACAAATAGATATATTACTTGCCATTTAGTTTGCTAGTCATGTAACGAAAACGTAACCAGTTTAGTTATCCTGTCTTGTCAGTTGCTTTATTGGGCATTAAGAATATTGCACAGTCAGACAGTGAGTTAGGTAATCAGATATCCTGAAATATATACGTTTATTACAGTAGAAAATGCATATTTTGGGGACCTTGCTAAGCTTTTTAGTACCCAACCAGTGGAACACCGAAGGGGACTATAGGAATGAGGTCCGACCGTCCGTCCGCAGATCTGGATCCTGTAATAACGCAAAAAGTATTCAAGCTAGGTTCATAAAACTTGGTATATGAATTGAAGGAAATATGTAGATGTCAGAGGTCAGGGTCACTATTGAAGGTCAAGTAAAAATTGTTTCTGCTCCTTAATTTTTATACGCATTGATTGATTATATCTTAGTGCTATACACAAACGTTCCCCATGATGAGACAGTGTGTTAACACATGATCTATGCTTGATGGTCAAAGGTCAAGGTCAATGTTTAAAGTCTAGTAAAAATTTGTTTCCACTCCGAAATGAAGGATTTACGTACCACTACAAGCAAATGTTCCTTGTTACATGACAATATGTCGCATACATGACCCATGCTTGTTGGTCAAAGTGCAAGGTCACTTTTGAAATTAAAGTAAAATAGTTTTTGTTCCTAAGCTTCTTAATGCCTTGAAGCAGTTTTATATACACTCACACACTTGTTCCCCATAGCCAGATGATATGTTGCTTGCATGACCAATGCCTATCAATCAGAGGTCAAAGTTACCATAGAAGGTCAAGTACAAAGTTTTCTGCTCCATAACTTTTAAATGCATTGAAGGATGATTCATTGCTACACAGAATGTTCCCCATACACTATGTGTCAAGCACATGACCCATGAATATCGGTCAAAGGTCAAGGTCACTTCTAAAGGTCAAGTAATATTGTTTCTGCTCCATAACTTTTATATGCATTGATTGATTGATTATCTTAGTACGGCACACAAATGTTCCCCATTATGACACAATGTGTCGCTTACATGATCTATTATAATAAATGAAAATAGTTTTTGTCTCTTACCTCCTAAATACTTTGAAGCATTTTAGTCCCCTACCGATGGAACCCCGGAGAAGACTATAAAAATGCCCTCTGTCCATCTGTCTTTTCATCCGTCCACCAGTCCGTCCGCAAATACGGATCCTGCAATTACTTAAATAGTATCTGTTGCCAACAACCATAAGGACCGGATACTAACAAAGTTTTCTACCGCTAAGGGAGTTTTGTATTGCCACTGTCGGTCACTTGCTCTTTCAGATATAATCGGCATCATCAAAGCAATAATCGCTCCTAATAATGGTCAAAAATGACTTTTCTAATTTTCAGATTTTTTTCACAATCTACCTTCTTTTTACAAAATATATTCCATTAAAAATATCCGATTTTCTTAACAACATGATATGACGTGAAAAAACATGATCCGTCTTGTTATCGAACATTTTGTATTTGTCTTTAAATTCCAACTATACAGATACTCAAATAATAGATTTTCTTGACCATACCCGTTTTATTGAATAAAATGCTTGCTTTCTAATGCATGCAATTTTCAGGTTAGCAACGCTATTGTTAAGGGATTATCTTTAATTAGTAGTGGTTTCAATAGTAGCACTGAAATACTTGTTACAGATAAACTCCTTATTTATAGGAATGGTGCAATGACACTACTAGGAAAAAATTGAAGAATAGTAACGTTTATTTTACAGTTGGACCTGTCGTAACCATTCATCAAATTCAGTATTGCAACTATACAAATATTTTATCTTCTATGTATATACATGTAATATAATAACATTCATCTGAAGACTAATTTTGTCCCTTTTGCCAGCGGGATTTCTTGCAGACATACATATTGTAAGTTCTAACGACAGCTCTACTTACATGTTTCCATATTCCCTGCTTTTTACCGGACTTTGCGGAATCTTGGCTCTGATAATATCTCTGATATCATTATGTCATGTGTACATGACACTGACATCGACAACTGAACCAAATATTGACTTTTCACCAACCGTGAGCATAGTATAAAGGCACATGTCTTTTTGGGACACATGTCTGTTTGTAAGAAATGCACCACTTTCTTTCAATCCAATCTTTATTTTAATTTGTAAGATACGATGTCAGTTCATACTTACATGGCAATCGTTGTTTCTTTACCACAGTTATAAAGTGCAAATATTTATTTTTATGATGTAAAAGTGGTGATATAGTACGCCATCAACAGGTGCACGCAACACTTCCCGATGCGGCTTTTTTGTGTCAAAACACCTCGATTCGGTGAGTAAACTTGCGATTACTTCTTGATTACACATAGTTTGGAAATGATATATTGTCTAAAGTACCGGCATGTGTCTCTAGTCTTTCACTGACGTTTGATTGTTTCAAGAAAGCCTTCCGTTTAAGAGAACATTCGTGCAAAATGCACTTCGTGGATACACTCCGCCGAACCATATATATAGCATAAAAAGAATTTTACTGCATTTCTAACGAACCAAAGCCTTGACGGATGTTCTGTAATGCCAAACAGAGGTCACGGATATCTTGATTAGCTATTGGAATGTAAACTTTCCAAGAAATTAGTAAATGTAATATTTTGCCTTCCTAGTTCACCAGCTGAATTTATGTTCTTCCCAGGTCACCGGACATCGTCCTCTTTGTTGGTGCTGGATTTTGCATGAATGTTCTTTTAATTAACCTTTCAATTCAGTTTAAATCGTTGTACTTTAGCAACGAAGATTATGTCAATAATATAAATCGCTGGATCGAAGCATTTCATTTACCTTGCAAGTGTTACGTTTATGTCACATTTACTCTTTCTTTTTTATATCACAATGGAAATGCCTGAGATATGCCGTAGCTGTTTATCAGAATTAGATTTACATTCACAGGCAACATGAAGCCAAACACTCGGGGGTCAGCATTATGTAAACAAGTTCATCTGAGGACAGATGAACTTAAGCTGCATACAATAATTATTCCCCAAGAACCAATGTGTACCAATTCCAGGTGATGTTGGTCTTAAACGTAACGATGAAGGAAAAACAAACTAGCTGTTTGTGGATATGTCAGAAATAAAGATCACAAAATGGCAGTTGTTATTTGTGATTCAATCTTACCTGAAAGTATACCGCAATATGTGCAGACACCGTTTAAAGCAGCTCATTGTTACGTGCGACCACTGCCGCACACTGACAAACAATTCGTTGAAAAAAACTGACCTATTAAACATGTGAAATTTTAAAATGCAATAAAGTTTGAAAGTAGAAACTGGTTAAAGTGTTGTGTTTTTTTCACGATCCATATTTTGTCATGATGAAGAGTTTTAAAATAAATAGATGAAATTGAATATGATAGTACTTGACTATTGTACCCTATCAAAGAATTGTAACTTTTAATAGACACCTTTTGTAGATATTCTATTTATATCTATTCACTGTCAACGAAACTTTCATGGATTAAATTAAAATGATTTCACAACAGTAATATTGTCAAGGGTATTGTACATTTGAGAATACTTGAAAACCTTTTACGATTTTTTTTTATTTTCACGGGTATAATTCTTACGAAAGTTTTGTTATTATTCATATAGTATGAAACTTATATGAATGAAGATTGTCTTTGTATATATCATTTCTATATATTCTAGTATAATCGTCATCGTTTATATCGTGATATCATTGTAACATTCTTATATCGTCCTAATGCACGGGTATGAAACGTTGCCTGCGGCACAAAATGTGCCGCACTGAAATGAAGGCATCGCGCTTCCGACGGCGCAGGCATTGCGCGGGATGTTTACAAAAATAACGAGCAAGGTGAGTAAAATTGAATGTTTTTGGTTATTGTCTTTTTACAGTAAAAACTTTTTAGAAATCGGGGAATGCAGCGGGATGTAGTTGTGTCTTGCCGACAAATCCATGCCCAGTTTTTGAAGAAATATGTAATATTGTTATTTTGCGCTTGTTTTTCATCGGATACAGTAACGTGAAAATTACAAAAGCAGTGAATATTCCGAGTCATTTCACCTCCTGATAAAAAAGAAATGATGTATTTCTGTAATATATCATATAAAGACATGATATCTGATCGATTGAGATAAAATACATGCCTAGGAAAAGGCACATCCCCTCGTTCTGCCGTCTTTTCAGTCCAGTGCCGCAGACATCGTGAGAGGCGCAGTCATCTTGAATACTATTGTAGTCAGTAGTGCGTGTGATTTCGACCTTCTAACATGTATTGAAGTACAAAAATATCAATAACAATGTTGTTCCTCCAGTTATTGAGCTATTTAATTGACCTGTCAAAACATGTTCCCGGCTTTCATGTTAATCTTATATAGGCTCGAACAGAATATAATGAAAGCCGGATCCATTTTTTGACAGGTCAAATAAATTGGACAATACTGTAGTAGTAAGAAAAATCTTCTCAATCCGAACTTTGCAATATTAATAGCTATTTTAAGAAGTTTGCAGTATTTTTTCTCGCTGTTTTTGGGAATGGGACCAGGCAAAATCACGTCATTTTGTATCGATTTGGAATTCATTTTCTCCCGTAGAATAGTAATATTCAGTTACTAAACATCCCATTTGTAACAATTATTGATGCATAAAGTTTTCGTCTGATCATAAGGAGAAATGATTTTCTTTTTTCTTTTAATATACACTGAATGCATGTACATCCATCTGAAAATATGATATAAACAAGATATTTAACTATCGATAACTTCATTGCTTCTTTTCTACACAAAACTTGGGAACGGTATCGTTTTAAGGGAAGTTTCATGTTTTTACGTTGTTTTTTTTGTGTGTCTTTTTGGCGTTCCTTTCCTTCGGAAAGCCAAAACAGTGATTCTTCGCCATTTTTTGGTCGTTTTTATCGGGGGTTGGGGGGAGACGGGCAAAATTCAGCTCATCGCTTATCAAAATAGTACGCCCAAACTGTAAAGAAAAAAAAACAACAACAAAACTTGATGCTGAAACAAAAACATCAAAAATGACAAAAGTTATGACAGTTTTTGTGCTCCAATGCTGGTTTTCATACCTTGCTTTGAACTAAGCACCGATAATTGTTACAAATGAGAATGTTTGGTAATTGAATAATGTTTTTTTAGAAGAAAATAATCCAAATTCGATACAAAATGACGTGATTTTCTCAACTGGGAGGCACCTGGTCCCGTCCCCCAAAAGAGCAAGAAAAAATATTGCAAACTTCTTATAATAGCTATTAATATTACAAAGTTCGGATTGAGAAGAATTGTCTTACACAATAACTGGAGGAACAACATTTTTATTGATATTTTTGTACTTAAATACATGTTAGAAGGACGAAATTACACGTACTACCGACTACAATAGTATTCAAGATGACTGCGCCTCTCACGATGTCTGCGACACCATCGAAATGCCTGCAGCACTGGACTGAATAGTCGGCAGAACGTGGGGATATGCCTTTTCCATGTATTTTATCTCAATCGATCAGATGTCATGTCTTTATATGATATACTACAGAAATACATCATTCCTTTTTTTTCAGCAGGATATGAAATGACTCGAAATATTCACTGCTTTTGTAATTTTCACGTTACTGTATCCGATGAAAAACATGCGCAAAATAACAATATTACATATTTCTTCACAAACTGGGCATGGGTTTGTCGGCAAGACACAACTACATCCCGCTGCATTCCCCGATTTCTAAAAAGTTTTTACTGTAAAAAGACAATAACCAAAAACCTTCAATTCTTCTCACCTTGCTCGTTATTTTTGTAAACATCCTGCGCAATGCCTGCGCCGTCGGAAGCGCGATGCCTTCCTTTCAGTGCGGCACATTTTGTGCCGCAGGCAACGTTTCATTCCCGTGTTATGGTTAAAATCGGAATATTTGTTCATTCTCTGCTGATAATCTCTTTTTGTATCAACAATATACAAATGTGAAAATCTGTTCTGAAATTTTCAAGCTGTAATATACTTAGCAGAATATATATTCAGCATGTCCATTCGTGAATCACGCACAAAATATCAAATGCACGTATAAAAATCGCCTGTTGGGGGTACATGCACGCAGAGATTCGGACCTCCTACGTTCAACTGCCGCTGTTTATTTCATCGCGCACTTGCCGATTGTTTGGTACCGTCTAAAACGTAGATCCGGTCCACGGACGTGATGATTTTATTTCCATCACCGACTTCTCGGCTTAAATGTCAGCCGCATAGAGGGGTTTGGTAACGTCACATGCGTCGTGTGCAAAAAGTACGAAATGCAGAAATGCATTTTAGCTTTTATGAACTCATCAAAAGGTTAATTAACGGTATTTTCTTCGACATTTAACTGCAATTTTGATACACATATCATATCTGTAATACGTTTGGGCATTTATTATTGCTCGGCGATTTTTACCAGTCTTCAGTTGAGTGTATGTTATTTTAGACGAATGGTGTTCCATTCACGAAAACGGGAAATACATTAACCTTACTGAATACTTCCTTATATTTAGTATAATATCTGGAGGGGCCCTTTGTGTCAGAATTTCTTAATTCTGGAAAAACATTTTTAATTTTCAAAAATTATCTCGTCTGTTATACCCCACCCACGAGAGTTCTGGGCTTTTTGACACATATTGGAAAGAAATAATGTCCAAATGTATCCTAATATTCCGAGTTATTGCCTAAAGTTCCTAAGAATTAGCGTAGAATGTCAAATCGTCTTTCCGAAATTTTCACTTTTTCATTCAGGACCAGAGTCATTGTTTGAATTTGAGATTTTTGTGTCTGTGTGTTTTGTTTTCAATTTTAACATGGCCAAAAGTTATTCATGATGTTTCTTTACAGATGAGGAGTCAGGACCTGGAAAGGCTGAATTCGAAACAGCCCAAGAATGTGAAAGACCGAGCACTTTAGCTTCCCCCAGGAAACCCAAACGAATAAAAAACTGGCAGACCAGATGGCTATCAGAGTTTTGTTGGCTAAGATTTGATCATGATGGGCATAAAATATATTGCACTTTGTGTGAAAGAGCTAGCGGTGCAAGAAAAAGTCCCAGAAGCAATGCTTTTGTAACTGGCACACAAAATTTCCAGCATACCTCACTGATACGGCACCAGATTAGTGACGACCATGTTCTTGCAAAGGGTACTTCAAAGCAACAGGTGTTATTTATATCGTTGTTTGGTGTGGATTTGCGTTTCTGGGAGTGATTTTTCTCCAATTTGCACGAAATCTGCTCTCTTTTTTTTTCTGTCCAGCTTTCAGTCTGTCCAGTGCATAAACTTAAAATTTTAGATGTCCCGCTCTGAAAATACGGTCAGACAGTGAGGTATAGAAACAGCTATTTTGTACCTTCTGTGGCATACCATTATGTAAAACTTTATTGCAATAACGTTGAATACTAGTAAGTGATGCTGTACACCTGCGTTTTTGCATCCTACTTTAGACACCTGGACAGGGTCTGGTTAAAAAAAAAATCCGAGGCTTACATGTATTCACTGATATCTGCAATCTCTTCTCACTAATTAATTATCAGCTCTTGTGAAATCGTCACAGCTGTTTCAACTGATGAAATGTGCCTGTATTTAACTATCCAGGTATACATGGAGACAGCAAAGACGTGTGTGTCTGGCAAGCTGATTCCTGTTGTAGAAGCCCGGATTAAAACAACTATGTATATAGCCGAACAAAACTTGCCAAACCGAACATTTTTATGTTTAATAGACTTGCAACTTGGAAACGATGCTAATGTTTTAAGGACGAAAACGGTGTTTTCACAAACCATCAGGCAGCCTCAACTTTCCAAAGATATGTGGCCAGTATCTTAAATGACACAATGATTATCGGAATAAAAATAGTCCATTTGTTGGCATCATGTTTGATGAGTGTTTATATATTGCTGTAAATAAAAACCACTTGTGCTGTTATGCAAAATTATACATAATGGCCGATTAAAATCCGACTTCTGTGCCAATGTTGTCATAAATGATGGTAAAGCTGAAACAAAGTACACCTGTACTTCACAATTTTTAAATGAAACTGGTATTGATTTTTGCAGGGTCAGTGGTCTTGGTAGCGACGGTGCATCAGTTAGTCCGTTTCAGGCGTAGGCGTGCGAATGAAAACACAAACTCCAAGAATCATACATGTATGGTCTGCTGCACACATAGTAGCACGTCTGCATATTGGGCCTCAAAATCAATCCCTTATTTGGAAGAAGTTAATGAAACACTTGTCAATGTGTATACATTTTACCAGTACTCTGCTCCCAGGTATTAAAACTCAGAGAGCTACAGAGGGTTCTTTGAAAAAAAAGTGAAACATTTAAAGAAGCCTACCCAGGTAAGGTGGCTGTCCTTGTTGAATTCCATAACTGCATTCCATGACGCATATTCAGCCTTAGTTCTAGATTTGGAGCACGAACCGGTCTCCAACCCGAGGAGTGAAGGTGCTGCAAAAGCCAAGGGTAATTTAAAAACAATTAAGAATTTCAAGTTTGTCAAAACACTGTTTTCTAAAAGATATACTTGCAATTTTAGACAGGATATTAAACAATATTGATATAGCTGTCCTCAACTCGTCTATTATTGCTACAAAGAATTCACTTCTTGTTTACTGTGACGAAGACCCTGTGACTGCTGCTGCAGCAGTTGAAGAAATTTAAGAAATCAGCCAGTATCAGGGTATTCCTATGAAATAAACCTGTTGCAAAGGCGCAATATGTGCACTTTAAACAGAAATTAGTTCAGGGAATTTGACAATAGATTTCCACCTGATGATGTGAGTGTTTTAAATGATTTAAATGTCTTACTAAATCCAAAATTATTACCCTCTACAGCCCAGGGTATGGCTGAGTATGGTAAAACACACAAAAGCTTCCCTATAAGCAGGAAAAAAATCGTGTACCGCCTTAGGCGCATCCACAATAAAGGGGAGCCACGAAAACTAACTCAAGGTAAAGGGAGAGGGGACGCGAAAGGAGCTCAAATGCAAGGGGAAAGGAGCGGGTGTGGGGGCGGGGGCGATAGAGGGATTTAGGAGAAGAAAACCGCTGACAACAAACAAGAAAACATACGCAACAGACAAAACAAGACAGACAGAAAACCAGTTGAAAATAGGGGCACCGCCTTGGAACGATCAGTAACCTGTATAAAGGAAACTGTGGTGGGGGTGGGGTGGGGTGTGTGTGTGTGTGGGGGGGGGGGGGGTTAAACGCGTTTAGGGCATGCCAACCTCGCACGTATCCTATTTTCAACGACAACTTGTCTGCAAGAAAAAAATCAACTCCCCCCGTCCGTTGTATGTAGGATTTGGGAGGAAAGCGTCATGGATTCTTACACTTTATTAGTCATCGCACCATCAAATAGGAAACCGTAGCGATTAACTGTAGCGGAGTCAATCACTAAACAGTCACTGTGCTTCACGATTTTTGCATCGTATCCTCTTTTAATTAACTTTTAAACAAATTTTACAAATATTTGATTAATATAAGGACTATGTTTTATTATCCGAATTTTGTAAACTACATCTCTAAATTTAAAGTATTCCGTGTGTGTAAGTCCAAGTTTTAAAAGTGTTTTAAGGTTAGCATTGTATTTTTCTAATAGTTCCGACGATCTGTAGTAAATTTTACTGAAAATGTTCCGTAGCTTATGATAACGGTATCCCTGTTGTAATAATTTCTGGGTGATATGAAGATTTATGTCATTAAAATCCTTTATCTGCGAGCAAGCTCTTGCAAAACGAATAAGTTGTGAAATATAGACACCATATGATGTTGCTCGAGGGACATCTCCATCAAGGTGGGGGAAGTTTTAACACTAGTCACTTTTATCATATATTTTTGTTTCTAGATTAATATTCACAATTGTGCAATTTAAATCCAAAAGTGACGCTTCTTAATCTAAAGTATTAGCCTTGTTAAATTGTAACTCTTTTGGGTAAAGTTTCACCATTCCTGAAAAATTGATCGTCAATATTTAAAATGTCATCACCAAATTGTGAAGTATACCCCTACTTTGCAAAGGCAAGGGGTACATGTACCCTTCATTTTAAAAATGAGTGGACATACCGATATTGATGTTTTAACCTATTTTACATACAATATCCAATTAAATTACCAAAATAAGTGTCGCTTTGCATGCAGAAAATGCTACTCAGTGGTGGTACAAAATCCAGTGAAATAGTTAAGTTTGACGTTTAAGACATCAGAGACGATATTGTAACGTCAGAATGGAAAAACAATCAGATCACGCTTAACTATAAATTTTATCTTACAATTCAATTTTCAAAAAGTATAACTTTTGTATATTGTTTCTCAGTATTTGCACGTCTAGCAGACACACAGATACCAACAGCTGGAAAAGTTAAACAAAGAAAAATAATTGCCATTACTTGAAAAATTGTTCTGCCTCTGTCCAAGTTCACTAACATTGATTTTAAAATACAATTGAGTGCACTATGATATGCCAGTCGTGTGAATATCTAAACATTAGTTATCTTTTTTTAATCCTGAATCGTTCCAATTCAGTAGTGTTGATTATATCAATACCCACTCCTCTTGATTAGTTTTGTTCACACTTGTTGTTTCTCATCGCAAATCTACATCCCATTAGAATACTTCGTTGGCGTAATAATAAATACAGTCCTCTTTCGTTTTCCCAGAACAGCTTTGGTAAATATATATGGTCACTGAAAGGTCTTCTTTTTCATCTATAAAACATCTAAAATGACAAATATAAGAAAATGTCGAAACCATGTATCATAGTTGTGCATATAATAGTATCTAACAAAATTTCAAGATGTGCTTCGTATCTTAAAATGCATAAATAGAGTTTAAGAACCAGCTAGTCTTAATAATGTTTACGTTTGGAGAATTGTTCACGGTATCGGTGACCTTTGTTTGTCATGATGAAACACCCGACAAGGCTTTGAATAATTACAAACTTTAATGCATTAAAACTCTTTTTGTGGGATATAAAATGGTGTGGTAGGGAAGTTTTTTCACGAAATGCATTGTGCACGAATGTTCTCTTAACTGGAGGTTTCCTTGAAACAAGAGGACCATGATGGTCCTGAATCGCTCACCTATCCCCACATGACCCAGTGTTGAACTGAGTATGACGTCGTTATTTCTATTATTTGACATAGTGACCTAGTTTTTGAGTATATGTGACCTAGATATCATCAAGATAAAAAATTCTGACCAATTGTCATGAAGATCCATTGAAAAATATGGCCTCTAGAGAGGTCACAAGGTTTTTCTATTATTTGACCTAATGGCCTAGTTTTTGAAGGCACGTGACCCACTTTTAAACTTGACCTAGATATCATCAAGATGAACATTCTCACCAATTTTCATGAAGATCTCATGAAAAATATGGCCTCTAGAGAGGTCACAAGGTTTTTCTATTTTTCAACCTACTGACCTAGTTTTTGACCGCACATGACCTAGTTACGAATCTGATCTAGAGATCATCAAGCTAAACATTCTCACCAATTTTCACGAAGATCCATTGAGAAATATGGCCTCTAGAGAGGTCACAAGGTTTTTCTATTTTTAGACCTACTGACCTAGTTTTTAACCCCACGTGACCCAGTTTCGAATTTGACCTAGATATCATCAAGATGAACATTCTGACCAATATTCATGAAGATGTCATGAAAAATATGGCCTCTAGAGAGGTCACACGGTTTTTATATTTTTAGATCTACTGACCTAGTTTTTAACTCCACGTAACCCAGTTTCGAACTTGACCTAGATATCATCAAGGTTAACATTCTGACCAGTTTTCATGAAGATCCGTTATGAAATATGGCCTCTAGAGAGGTCACAAGGTTTTTCTATTTTTAAACCTACTGACATTGTTTTTAACCCCACGTGACCCAGTTTCGAACTTGACCTAGATATCATCAAGATAAACATTCTGACCAATATTCATGAAGATCTCTTGAAAAATATGGCCTCTAGAGAGGTCACAAAGTTTTTCTATTTTTAGACCTACTGACCTAGTTTTTGACCCCACGTAACCCAGTTTCGAACTTGACCTAGAATTTACCAAGATGAACATTCTGACCCATTTTCATAAAGACATGAAAACTGTGACCTCTAGAGATGTCACAAACAAAAGTTTACGCACGGACGGACGGACGCACGGACGACGGACGCTGCGCGATCACAAAAGCTCACCTTGTCACTATGTGACAGGTGAGCTAAAAAGCAGACGTCAGTGATAAATTGATGACACATGCGGTTACTTTAGACAATAAGTTATTGCTAAATCTATGCGTTATCTATGAAGTAAATGCTGTTTTATAATGCGAATAGATCCGTTTATAGGTGATAACTATTTTCCGTGTTTCGCACCATTATCAAGCACGAATAAACAAACTGTTTACTTCGACTCATTCAATGACATGTACTTTCCTTTCAAAGTTAAAAGTATTGTCCGTAAGTATTAACCTGGCACTCATTAATCTTTGCGAATATTTTTGCACGGTATTTTTATTTTCTGAGAATATCTTCATTTACTAAATTAACATACCTAATTAACCAATGGCACAATGGCGAATTTGAAAGACTTCCCACTTCGATGCACGTTATCATGCGTGCGATTTCAGTTCAGAGCATTTTTGTAATTTCTGTGTAATGCAATTTTATCCATATTACTTCTATTCTTAAATTGTTTTATGAGACATATTTCATAATAATTATGACAATTTTCCCTCCTGTGAAATTTACATGAAAAACAAATATATATATATATATATATATATATATATATATATATATATATATATATATATATATATATATATATATATATATATATATATAACCAGACAGAGGACAGAGGACACAAACCCACAGATGCTGAACGGTTTGTCTGCACAGCTATATATACAGATGCGACATGATGATGTTAATTATAAAAAAGTAAATCTTGTATTGGGTTTTCAATAATTATATCGCTATTTTAGTTCCGAAACTGAAAATTAATTTACGAAAACAAATCAAATAGTCAATACTTAAGGAAAATACCGCGCATTTGAGCGTTTTTATTATTTTTTTTTTTTTTTTTTGCAGTATGTAAATAATATCACTCACATTCCTGTTTAAATATAAAGATATAAGCTAGAGTTGCCGCAGAGGATGATTGGGTTGAAATATAATTCTTTTGTAGTGATTCTTTGTCCTATTTGTTTCTGTTTTACATCAGATACTTTTCTCACTGGTGGTAGTTGTAGATGGAAACATCCACCTTGAGGGTAACTGTTTTTTTTTTGGCAGTAACGAGGCTCTGCCTGAACAGGTACCCGAGAGCCGGATATTTCCATCTGCACTTACCACCAGTGATTGAATATTTTTCTTGCTTGCCATATTCAACAAATAATAGTAAAATAATATTCAAACAAATAATTTTCCCTAAGCACATTTCTTTTTCTTATAGAAGCTTATTAAACAGGAAGTAAGTCATGACGTTACAAGACGAAAACAACATAATAAATCCGTTTTTTATTAAGTGAATCCTTATGCTTTTTCCGTAACATGGTGTGTTTATTTTAATCGAAAAATATGTTATAAGGAACAAAGAGAAATATGAAGGTATTTAATTTTATCCCATTTTACGTGAAACATATTTATTACTACACGAATCTACTATACAGATGTAGTTCGTTCTACGTCATTTAGAGCACGAGTCATTTTACTCCCTGGTGTGTAAGATGGAGTTATTAAGCGGCGGTGAAATCACCAGAAATCCTAGTCGGGTATGCAAGAGTTTTTGTGCCCCCCCCCCCCCCATGAGTGGTGGAGCATATAAATTTTGTCTTGTCCGTGCATCTCTGCGTCCGTCCGTCCGAAGTTCGTGACGCGCCTAGCTAAAAAAGTATTTGATTTAAATTGATGAAACCTTGCATGAGTCTTTATCATGATATGAACTTGCGCACCTCCTATCTTTTATCTGGGTCCGCCCCCAGTTTACAGAGCTATGGCCCCTGAAATAGTAAAAAATGCACCTTTTCCCCTTGTGACATGCCTAGCTCAAAACGTATTTGATATAGATTCATGAATCCTTGTTTGAGTCTTAATCTTCATATGAACTTGGGCACCTTCTATTTTTTATCTGGGTCCGCCCCCAATTTCCAGAGTTATGGCCCCTGAAATACTCAAAAATGCACATTTTCACATTGTGACGCGCCTAGCTCAAAAAGAATCTAATATAAATTTATTAAACCTTGCATATGTCTTTGTCATGATATGAACTTGCGCAACTCCTATTTATTTGTCTGTTATGGCCACTGAAATAGTCAAAAATGTACATTTTCACCTTGTGACGCACCTAACTCAAAAAGTAAATTTATGATATAAATGAATGAAAACTTGATGAGTCTTTTTCATGATATAAACTTGTGCATCTCCTATTTTTTTTTATCTGGGTCTGCCCCAATTTCCAGAGTTATGGCCCCTTAAATAGTCAAAAAATGCACATTTTCACCTAATTATGTGCCTAGCTCAAAAAGTATTTGATGTAAATTTATGAAACCTTGCTTGAGTCTTTATCATGATGTGACCTTGCACACTTGGCATTTTTCTTCAGAATCTTAGCGCTTATTACCGAGATAGCCAAAATAGTGGATGTTTTGTTTGTGATGCTAACAGCTCAGAAAATGTACCAGTGGAGGGGGGGGGGGGGGGGGGAGGGGGGCACACCCTGTGTCCTACAGACACATTTCAGTTTCTTTTGTACTTAGTTTCGTATACAATTTGCAGTATCTTTAAATTAATCAATATTTAAATCTTTGCTGTGTACAATGCTAATAAAGTGAAGTATAAAATTGTCATGAAATTGATAGAACTAACCCGTTCTGGTGTAAACTGTCGCAAGAGAGCTTCCATCATATTACATTATTTCTAAGGCGAAGTGAGTTCTTAAAAAAATACGTGTTAATTATGGCATATTTCAATAAGTGAAAAGTAAGTAAGCTAATTAAGGTTGTCTCCGTTAAACACTTTTTTACCGACCTGCGAGCGGCTGAATTTTATTTCTTTTTATCAAAGATGAAATATTTGATGAGTCCGTTTCGAAGACCTTAAACTAAATTTGGCATTTAAAATAACAATTGTACGGGTCAGGGAAATGAACTCGTGGCAAAAAAGTGCTATATGGAGGGCTTTACGGTTCGGCCAACGAGGAGATAGGACAGAAGAAATTGCGATCATACAGGAACTGACAATTTTTATATCAAAATCACGTGTTTTAGCTGTTCCTACGCAGGATTTGCGTCTGGCTGCAAAATCCTGTTGTGAAATTTTAAATCTACGTATGGAAAATTGTACTTAGATAAGCGTTTATCTTGAATTTTTTTTAAAACTGCAAATACGTTCTTGCATTTTAGTTTCTTTAAAAAACACAAAATTAACTTAGATGAAAAACATGCACATGAGTTTATCATTATATTTCAAATATATTTTTAAGTGAGATTTTTTTAGTGTTTTGTTGGTTTTAGAGTCACACCGACACAGTTGTGGTCAAATGGCGAGTTTCCACGCTTTTGGTAGTTGAGTAAGTCCCAGGTGCTCTTCCCAGCATTGGTTCAGGCATGGGCGGGCATCTGAAAAGAATCACCGACCTTCCATAAGCCAGCTGGATGGCTTCCTCATATGAAGAAAGGGAGGTAAGAATGATTTTATAAACTTGAATTTTAATTGACTTTGGCAAAATACGTACTAGTCAATGCAGCTCTTTGACATCTTTAATACAGTTGTGCTTATTCATTTAATTCATTTAATTAGGTAAAATATCTTTATTCAATTGATACTTATTTTAAAATAACGCTATCTTGGCTTGGCAACCAGTATTAGCTGGGCAGATTAAGTCATTTATTTGGGAAAATACTGCATTTGGTGATGCAAGCATGAAATTTGCCATGTATACTTGTCTGAGCCTCCTTCTTTCAAAAAGCCCGTTAGCCTCTTGAAAATTCAAAATGGCGGCCATTTTTCAAGATGGCCGCCACAGGAAGTTGGTGTTTGACTTGAACAGACCAAAACCGAGATTTTTTTGTTAATTTTGAGGAAAAGATCTCTTTTAAGATGTTTTGAGTGTGCAAAACCTATCGTTGAGACACAATAGACTGGTTTCCAGATCCAATATGGCGTCTTTTTTTCAAGATTGCCGCCGTTTTATGTGAAAGAACTAAAGAACTAATTTACCATTAATACTGACGTTCCTAGTTGAATCAGTTTTAATGTTATAGTCGAATAACATACTTAGAGTGTTGAAGGACAGTTTTTGTCTCGCCTGCGACTTTAGGAACTGACAGTGGACCAAGGCGTAGCTTTTCAAACGGGACGGTGATGACGACGGTGGCGGTGGCGTCAACGTTAAGTTTGTATGTCAAGTGCTTATTTCAGAAACTACTCTGTTTATTATGTTGAAACTTCACACATGCCTTTGTGGTCATTAGGCGCTGTACCAGGCCAAGTTGCATAACTCTGACTTACATTTTAACAAAATTATCCCCCTTTTAAACTTAGAATGTTCAACGTTAAGTCTTCGTTTTAAGTATTTTTCTCAGAAACTACTAGGTTTATTGGGTTGAAACTTCACACAGGCCTTCATGGTCATTAGGCACTGTACAAAAGCCAAGTTCCATAAGTCTGACATGAATGTTAACAAAATTATCCCACTTTCAAAATTAGAAATTGTAACGTTAAGTTTTTGTGTCTCTACTTGTGTCTATGTTATTCAGTTATGTCCCTTTATGGCCGTTACTGCTTGATTGGAACTTGTGGTCGAGCTTTATATAACGCAGACATTTTTAAAATTAAAAGGTATATAGCAATCCATGTAGACACATCAATTTTGATAAACAGAGAAGCCCTGCTTTGTGTCGTAGGTGAATCTATGCAGATCTACTGTACTTGTTTCACCTGGAAGGCATGCCTTAAGACTTTATATTTTGGCCAAATAGTTGTCACATTTGCAGTTGTATTAATCTGTTAACGGGAGTCCAAAACGATTGCATTTAAACCTACCACAACATTCTGTTTGACATGCACATATGGTCTGTTCTTTACAGGTATTTGCAACTGATGGATTGTTGTCCAGTGTATCTGCCAAATGTCACCTTGTTTCTCCCATCCCAATTCAGCAGGAGTTTCGACTTCCATTTGGCAAACAATGCCTGTCCCCATATGTAACCAGCTTGGTATGCAGCACGCTTAGTGTGTTTTGCAAGGGCTGCTTGTGTCGGGCCAAGAGCATCATATGGCGTCTGTTTTCGGGCAAACATGTTCAGTCTGACGTCATAAATAGCTGCTACAGAACCTGACCTGTCTTGCATACAGATGAAAAACCTTTTACGAACCCCCTTGTCCACATTAGATATCACTGGCCGATACACACCTAAGCTCTTAAAGACATCTGTCACTTCCGAACAAACATTCCAAGTTTGTCAAACTGTCTTTTTACCTTTCCCCCGGAAAAAAAACAAAGAAAAGTATCAAACAGGGAATGCCACGCACTAAAAGCGCAGCCTCCTCAAAAACTTGACACTACATCAAAACCTGTAAACGCATGAAAGAAAGCAATACCTTTTGCTTTCTCATGGCCAATTGATTGAATGACATCATTTATGGGAATCCGTCTCAAATGTGTCCATATGCGGAGGCTACCCACAGTTGTTCAAGACCAAGATCTTTCAGCTCAGAAAATACATGAATAGCTATGAAAAGCGGTGGCAACTAAATCTGTCTGTAACTTTACTAGCAACCTGTTTATGACCCTCCACAACAGCATGCATGCATAAACATCCATATATCGAGTTCCTCATGTTTTCATGGCGTCAGACCTTCAAGACTGATTTTCCTGATTGCATACAGTCTTTTCCTCTCTGGTCAAAATTACAGTTATTTGTGTGTGCATTTCAACATGTCAGTCGGCCGAAAAATAAAAAGATCAGGCTTATTATCATTATTCCCCAAGAAACTGCACCAACTGAGTGGGATTTTCCCGTTGCTAGTAACCCTTCGTCTAGCGCCATGACCTCATTTCGTTTTTTGTTGTCATTGCTTTTCATGTATTTTCTGAGTTGGAAGGGTTTGGCCTTGAATAGCTGTGGGTAGTCCTTCAAACAGGGAACAAATTTAAATTGGATTCCCATACATGATGTCATTCAATCAATCGGCTATGTCAATCAGTAGCGTCAGATTTCCGGGGAAATAGTTAAAAGGCTGTTTGTAGAACTTGGAATATTTGCCAGGAAGTGACAGATGTCTTTGAGAACCTAGGAGTATATCGGACAGTGATGACTAATGAAGACAAGATGGTTCTTGAAAAGTTTGTGATCTTTATTCTGTCAGACTGGACATGTTTGCACAAAAAAAAAACAGAGGTCATATGATGTTATTTCCCTCAACTCAAGCAACCTTTGCAGAACACAAAAAGCGTGCTGCATAACAAGCTGATTGCATATGTGGACAGGCACTGTTTTGCCAAATTAAAGTCGAGAATCCTGCTGAATGGGGATGGGAGAAACATGGTGACCTTTAGTAGATACACTGGACAACAATCCACCAGTTGCAAATACGCTGTAAAGAACTGGCCAAATGTGCATGTGAAACAGAATGTTGTGGTAGGTGCAATGATTTTGGACTCCCGTATACAGATCTATACAGCTGCAAATGTGACAACTATTTGGCCAAAATATAAAGTCTGGGGGTTTCGTTTTGGGGAGGCTGCGTTTTTGGTGCGTGGCATTCCCTGTTTGATATTTTTCTTTGTTTTTTTTTTTTTGAGACATGCCTTCCAGAGGAAACAAGTACGGAAGATCTGCACTGTTTCACCTATGACACAAAGCAGATTTTTTGTTTATCAAAATTGATGTGTCTACGTGTATTGCTACATACCCTTGATAAACGTGTCTTAAAACGTACATGTAGTCACAAAGACGTTGCAAAATAGGACAGAAGAAAGAGATCTAAATTGTTTTATCTAGAAGAGCATTATTTTTTTTGCTATTCGTAACATCAGCAGAATCACTTGAGATACGTCAAATCTATCACCCTGATAGGTAGGTATTAACCAATAAGGAAACTGCATGCAGATGGTCGAATATGAAAAAAACGGCATGAGTACATATATTTTTGTTTTTAAAGTTGAATATTAAATACAAAGTTTAAAAACACAGAAATGCCAAAGATTTTAATAGCCGAAGTTCGAAATATGAAACTGGCAGAAAAATATACACACGTGCGTATTTTGCGTAACGATGGTTGCGTACCAGTAGTTACGCCCTTAAGTTACTCGACTTTTAATCTACATTTTTCAATGGCAGAGTAAATTGAAAATTAAAGGTATCCACAGGTATTGATTCTTTTGAATTAAACTATATGCGTCAATTTATTCATCATTTCTGCATTATTTAAGAAATAATTTATAGCAAAAGAGTGCTTTAACACATTTATGCACGATGGGCAGTTATACGTCGGGCGTAATAATTGCACGAGGGCGCAAATTGTTATAAATTATTTCGATTCTAATATGCCCTTAATCTAAAACAGTAGATAAAATATAGTAGCGGTCGCAACAAAAAACACTGACGTCACCGCACGTTAACATGACGTCATTTTAGCGTAAGAGTGTTTTAACAGTGAAAAGCATAATAGAATAAACCATAAAGCATCAGATCGGAGTCAGGTTCGTGATTAGTTTTCAGAAGAATGGATATACAAACAATTTTAGTTTGTCGTAAACGTCGTCGTAAATCGTCACGTTAGCTTTCGGTTGGACATGCGCACATACAAAAATTAAGGTAACCTACCTCCTTAAGCTCGTCTGACAAAAATATCTAATAGGTATATCGTCGCCACTTGATCGTTGGCGTCGGCATCGGTGTCGGCATTGGTTAAAATATTTGTTTAGGTCCACTTTTTCTCAATCATTGTAAGAGCTACAGCTTTTGAAATTTGCACACTTGTTTATCATCATTAGGGGACTATGTAGGCCACGAATCATAACTCTGATATGCGTTTTGTCAGAATTATGGCCCTTTTTGTACGTAGGAAATTTGAGTTTCTGGGTATTTTTGTTTGCATTTTATCACAATTGCGCCCTTTTTGAACATCTGAACTATAACTCTTTTCTTACATATTGTCCAGCACTTACAGACGGGCGATGGCACCCGTAGGCGGTGCTCTTGTTCTTATCTTTGCATCACCCTTTACAGATATCCATAAAACTGTGTGTCATAAACTGAATCATAATACTGACCTGATTTATTCCTTACATCTTCTATTAGTTTTTGTAAATTTTCACTATATCGGAACCAGGTATTTGAATGTAGATCCTTGTCAAAATGATGTTCTGAATGCAATCTACTGCACAAAATGATGTTTCAATACTATCTTTGTTATCAGCTTTAATTAAAAATGTTTTTCCAACTAATCTGTCAATGTCAAAGGCTACTTCACAGTCTGTCTGACTGACTGTTAAGTAACCTTTGACATTGGCAAATAAGTTAATTCAGGTAATGTACATGCACACGCGTATTCAATAGTATTGGTCTTTGTTGCTTGATCTACTTTTAAGGGCCTAACTGTATTGTATTCTATAAAAAAAATTGCAATGAAGGATACACAGAACCTGTGCAATCAGACATTGCAATTTTGTAATTTTAAATTCATACGAACAAGTTTGGTTTTTTCAGATCTTCGCTTGAAATGTTTCTTCAGGTTCTTATGACTTCGTCTGGCTTCATATTCCATTTAGAATGGTAAAAAGATGTACCGGAATTTTACACAAATTTCCCAGATACAAGAGACTCCTTGAAGAATTTCCTGATCGGGAAGTTAGGTTTCCAAATCAGGAAACCCTGCATTTTGCAGTTGATTCAGAAAAAGGGAAGATTCAATATTTTTTTTTTAAAAATACTAAGATTTTAACAAAAACTGAACGGTAGAAATTTTGATATGTCTTTTATTAAGTTCAATATGATGTATCCAATTTAGAGATCTCATGTTCCTGTGAATGAACCTAAATAAAATATAGTGGTTTTACTTCTCGGGCGGGAAGGATGTTACTATAATAAGTAACAAGTTTCCTGTTTAGGAAGTAGGGGAAAACCCGTAAATGATTTCCAGAACGGCAAGTTTCCCATACTGTTAAACGCATTAATCTGCAACGTAAAGCACAGCAGCGCAGACACCCAAGTACAAACAAACACACATACATACACAACTAACATACACCGATAAACAAGCAGACAAGTAAGATAAAACGACACGTTGGGGCACCGCCGAAGACCCCCCCCCCCCCCCCCCCCCCACACACACACACAGAGACACACCTTAAAGTTTCAGGAAACACCAACTGAGCTGAGCTCTTCCTTTGTTATACATAAAATGTTACACTCTGTTCAGGTTTTCAAATATTTTTTTTTTCTTTATTCTTCATTTTAAGTGATTCAGTCTTGAAATATACTGTTGTTCTTACACACAAGCTGCTGTTATAGCAAAGGTCGTACAGATTATGAAGATATCATTGTCGACAAGTCTGTAGCTCTGGAATCGCAGATCGGTTGGGGATTTGTTTTTCACTTCAGCTCAACTCCCGCTGCAGAATATCAAACGTGGTCAAATTGCTGAATCTATGTTTAGGGTTTGAATGACAAACTGTAACTTATTGTAAAAGTAAGTTTAATGGCATTTTACATTTACAATCTGATTACAATAATAAAGTGTATGTTTTTCATTTAATGTAGAACATATCAGATTATTTGTTTACATAATACAAAATAATGTAGTCGTTTGATGAAGTCACCACTTTTAGTATCAGATCGTTTGATTTTCGCATCTTGTTTGTATCAATCAGTGAGGCAAAAGTTTTCATTAAACATGAATGTAATTATCTTGTCATCAGTTTATAATAATGTGCTATTGCAGTCGTCCTGATTCTCCGCAGACGACGACTGCAATAATGGTCCATTTGTCGTCTGCGTCGAACGTATCTGATGTAGAGAAATTAGAGATACAGTCAGAGCGAGAATTCCACCTAGTCCAATTAGGAATGCCGAGTATGGAAACAAAAACGGTCGGTAGCTGTCAGTATAAAAGAAATGGATTGCTGCAACATTTGCCGCTGGGGCAAGGGACAGAAGACCTGAAACGTAATAACATTTGATGAAAAATGTATATGTTAATATTATTGCAATGATCCTATAACCAAATCTTATTCTTTCAGTCAGTTATTGATTAAAGAGTTACATAGCGATTGTTAGAAATAGTAGGGTGACAATCAAGTCAAAAGGGCTCTATTTTTAAAGTTACCCGGACCCCCCTCTACAGCAAGATAAGTTATATACCAAACTGTTCGTAATAGATTGAAGTTTCCGAAACTACCGGCATAAATTGACATAAGTGGTGGCATTCTGAGAAATCCAAGATGGCGTCCAAGATGGCCGCCAAAAATTAAAAATATCATTTTTTTTTGCAATTTTGTGGACCCCTATATTGCGCATAATGATTTTAATTAATTTTAATGTCTTAAATATGCGAGAATACACATTGATATGAGCATTTAATGATAAATATTTTGAATTTTTTATTAATATTGCCAAAAAAATAGACAAAATGTTCCCATAAAATTGGTAATTTTGCACGCGTTTTAGATATAAATGTGTACACCGGTATATTTTATATTTTAAAACTATTTATTAAACGTTACCTGTTAGCTTTGATTGCTCTGTGTGCATAGTATATTACATCAATACTATATTTAGGCTAAAGAATGTACTATCTGAAAGCGAAAATCAAATATGGCTTCCAAAATGGCTGCCACTTACACTGAAAATGGTACAATATAAGGTTAAATTTCATTCATATGAGTGGCAATTGGACTTGATGACATAAAAGTAACGAAACATGTTGTATTAAACAGAATTTATTCATATTTATTCATTTTGGATTGAAAACAGATATCAAATATACTTTTATAAGCTTTTATAAACGGATGGGGTACTCTGACATGCGTTTTACCTTGATGATTTCTAGGTCAAGTTTGAAACTGGGTCATGTGGGGTCTAAACTAGGTCAGTAGGCCGGATCAAAGGAAAAGCTTGTGAACACTAGAGGCCACAGTTGTGACCCAATATTTATGAAACTTGATCAGAATGTCTATCTTGATGATTTCTAAGTCAAGTTCGAATCTAGGTCATGTGGGGTCAAAAACTAGGTCAGGAGGCAAGATCAAAGGAAAAGCTTGTAACACCCTAGAGGCCACAGTTGTGACCCAATATTTATGAAACTTGGTCAGAATGTTTGTCTTGATGCTTTCTAGGTTAAATTCGAATCTGATTATGTGGGGTCAAAAACTAGGTCACGCGGTCAAATCAAAGGAAAAGCTTCTAAACACTTTTGAGGCCACAGTTATGATTTAATCTTTATGAAACTTGGTCAGAATGTTTGTCTTGATAATATTTAGGTCAATTTGAAACTGGGTTATGTAAGGGTCAATAACTGCGTTATGTGGTGTCAAAAACTAGGTCACCTGGTCAAATCAAAGGAAAAACTTGTGAACACTTTAGAGGCCACAATTTTGATTTAATCTTTATGAAACTTGGTCAGAATGTTTGTCTTGATGATTTTAGGTCAAGTTTGAAACTATGTCATGTATGGTCAAAAACTAGGTCACTAGGTTAGATAAAAAGGAAATCTTGTCAACACTCTAGGAACCACAATTTAAGTTGAAACTCATGAGAATTAATCACACTATTTGTCTTGATAATCTATAGGTCATGTTTGAAACTGGGTCATGTGGGGTCAAAAACTAGGTCACCCGGTCAAATCAAAGGAAAAGCTTGTGAACACTCTATAGGCCACAGCTGTAACTTAATCTTTATGAAACTTGGTCAGAATGTTTGTCGTGATGACCTCTAGGTCCAGTTTTTTTAATATGTGTTATTTGGGGTCAAAAACTAGGTCAAATGGTCAAATCAAAGGAAAATAAACAATTATAACTCAATCTGGGTCATCTGGGGTCAAAAACTAGGTCAGTAGGCCAGATCAACTCTGGTGAACGA
Organism: Mercenaria mercenaria; assembly: GCF_021730395.1. Taxonomy (NCBI): domain Eukaryota; kingdom Metazoa; phylum Mollusca; class Bivalvia; order Venerida; family Veneridae; genus Mercenaria; species Mercenaria mercenaria. The sequence goes on along the minus strand of NC_069363.1, from coordinate 47,940,120 downwards.
TATAGGGTCATCATGGCCCTCTTGTTACTTTACAGTACCGTACTGGTGTATCGATTTATTGATACACGCCCCTTGTGATATTTCTAAGGTTATAAAATTAATGTAATCTTTCTTTAATCCAAAACAATCGCGACGAATCTATATTTGCTTAAAACAAAATAAATCAATCGAATTTTGGATATACATGCATTATCAGTTCTGTAGAAATGTATTACTGACTACATGTAATGTAGTGTAACTGAATAACACAAAGTTAGATAAATGGCAAACTTAAAGTTTGCTTTAACTGTAAACAGTAGGATAAGACTGCAAGGGACAGTTTTAGTTTATAAGTCATCAGTTGCACCAAAAGCTAATACTGTAAACACGTTTTGGCATGTATCTGTGTTGTCAATGCAGCCTTTGCTTTCACAGGCATGTGTACATGGCTGCTCATTTCTTGTGCAAATGCAGTCACCAGAGCAAAAATCTTTACAGAGACACACTAGGTCACTTAGAAGTTCGGGTGCTGCTGCAGGCTGAGACATCATGTGTGGGCTCTATAGACCAGTATCTGGATCAACCATGAAACCAAAATCGAGTTGGATTAGCAAACTAAAATCCTTCTTTGCTGCATTTCTCCAAATTAGTATCTGATACGTACAGCGGAGTAAATGCAACATAAGCTGTCGTCAGTTGGAGGTAGCTTTCTTGGTTGCACCCACTTCTTTTCGAGAACGATACTTGAACGCAAGGAATTAAAAAAAGACAGTTTGAAGACCCATAAAGGTACCCAACAAAAGCAGTGGCAGCAGACTTAGACTCGAAAGACAAACATGGTGCACTACCAAGACTGGAGAGATCATGAAGTTGTTCTGCATATTTCAGCAGTACCTGGAATGCCTTCTTTCTACCCACACCATACATTGAGGAACAAGTGTCACATCCTATAACACAGTATACAGGTAACAAGATACCCTGTTGGGCTGGCGACCACTTCGCAACTACTACATGGATTGGTATATATCTGGTAAGGTCAGTATGTGTAGATCTTCGACCAGTTTTGAGAAAGATTGTGTCAATACCAAGACTACTGGTGTGATGAGTTAACAGAACCAAAACGTCTGTTTCCGGACTAATAAAATCTGTAAAAAGATCCTTTGGAAGAAAAGAATGCAACCAAGAATAAAAATAGCAGACTCGGTTTGACTGAGTCTGTTCATGAGAGATAATGAAATGTGCAACACCTCTAACAACGGCCTTCATGGTGCCAAGACTGGATGCATATGCCAAGTGTAGTGCCATCCTACCATCAGCTTCTTCCTGACTTGATTCCATTTGATAAACAAAAGAAACAGCACTCCAACAGACTCGTAGGGTTTTTTCATCCATACCACCTGAAACAAAAATAACTTTATCTGTCTCAAGCAGATTATGACAATTAATTTTCTGTCAAATATTTTGTATACAGCTTTATTAACTCATTCTTGCTTTTGCTGCTAGTCAAGACTTCCTTCCAGTCAGGAATCAACATGTTCATCTGCATAGCAACTGGCGCAGTGGTACTAGTGTTACCACGTTTTCGGCGTGTCTGGGACTTCAAGCTATCAGTCAAATATCGGTCAAAGACAACATGAACCTGTTTACAATGCAAACTGCCCGAGGCCATCTGACTGTATGTCTGTTTTTGATCTTTAGAAGGTTGTAGCATTTGGACAATAGCCATAGCACCAAAAACAATACAGCCAGGCTCAGAAACACTTGAAACAATGAAATCAGAACCAGCAAGTTTCTCTAGCTTTTCACCAAAATCAGACTTCTTCGTTGACATCATGTCTCCATCATCAAAAAACAAACTAAGTGCTACAGGAGCATTTTTAATTGAAAGTACTCGTTCAAGTGGTACTTTCTTGAGGGCATTGATGGCCAACAGTCTTAAATACATTTCCTCTCCATTTATACTGACAGCCTTTGAATTAACAAAATCATTGTCCTGAACAAATTATTCAGTTGTACAAATAATTCATGGAAGTATCTTGGACTTGTCTACTTATTTTAACCCCATTTTTGATGCTGATTTTGATTCTTGTTTATTTAGAAAATTTGACAAGGTCATGCACTGTTTACATTCTGGGTTTCAATATTTTATTTCATTGACATTTTGTATCATTGTAAAATCTATCAGGAACAATAACTGTAAAATATTTTCTTCTAAATTTATCCTTTTTAGGCTTTTTAGTATGTAATTTTGTGTATTTCTACATTGTTTACATTTATTCATTTGAATGTTCCCGCTTCCAAACATTAACCGGTGATAAGGCTATTTGTACCTCAACAATTTGGTCCTACCCCGAAATACTATTGGTAGCCAACAAAGTTTGTTGCAGCAACAAAATAAGTGTTAAAATGATAGTAAATGAAACAGATATGGACATATAAGATCAATACTTCTTACCAGTTTCTTCCATTCCCAATGATCAGCTATTCTCCGTGTTATTTCATAGGACAGCATCCAAATGAGTTACTCTTGATCAAACAAGGCACAGCCCAGTTTGTTCCATACATACCGGTATGTAAATATTATGAAGTAAAACTGATGTAAGGTCTTACTAAATGCTTAATATGTTTATAACAATAAAAAAATGTGTAGGTTAAGAAACGGTGACTTAAGTCAGAAAAGATGATACAACATATGCCCAGTGCTCTTAAGTATGGCTTTTTGCAGTGAAAAATGTGGCCATTTTGAAAGCCACCTTGGATTCTACATATCAGTTTAAACGAAATTGTTAATTCGTTTAAAAGAAATCATTTCGTTTTAACGAAATAACTATTTCGTTTAAACGAAATGTTATTTCGTTTAAACGAAATGATTTCGTTTAAACGAATGAGTTATTTCGTTTAAACGAAATGATTTCGTTTAAACGTAATAACTAATTCGTTTAAACGAAATGATTTCGTTTTAACGAAATAACTATAAAAAAAGTCTCACATTACCTAAGTGGAAAAAAAGTGCGTAACATGTCACTTTAGGGGCACCGTATGGAGCTGATAGGGAATGTCAGCTTCTTGTCATATTAACCATTTACATTTATTTCTAAAATTCATGTCAAATTACCCCACCCACTTATAAAAGCTTATGAATTAAAAAAAAATCTATTTTTTCTAACTCTATGTATATATTTTCATTATATGAATGTTACATTTCATATCTGAGCATAAATACATATACATTTTGTCATATCCTTTTACCTGCTATTAAAAATAACACCAAATACCCTAAATTTAACCAATTCCGAGGGAACAATTTTCTACTTTTTGGCAAAATTTACAGAAATAAATATTTAAAAACAACTAAATACTGTAATTCCAATGTGTATCCGTGCATAAAAAGACATAAAACATAATTAAAAACTTAAATCATTAAGTGCAACACGTGGGCCCACAAAGCGGAAAAAATATATCTATCTGTTATTTATTTAGCACCAGTCATTATTGTATCCAGTAAATATTCAAAAGTGCGGTCTTTAGTGCAAAATACTATTTCTTTCATTTGAATAGATAATCGGAAATAATACAGCGAAAGAATCAGACTCTATAGGCATTACAAGAGATATAGTAAACAACTTCGTTGATTCTGTTATGGTGTTTTTTTATTGTAATTAATTTGATGACTTTCAAAATATCTTTTTAATATCAGCAAACAGAAAGGATGTTCTTGGTGTTGTTGCTGATGCAAGTTTTAAACAGTGTTTTAACCGTGGAACGTATTATTTACAGAAGTTAAATCTGTAATCATGACACGACTATGACCTCATGTTCACCACATAGTATGGAAATACCTAAAATAAACTTGGAACATCATCGGTCACTCGACAGGCAGTCGGGTAGCAATCAAACAGTCCACTCTTTTGCAAAAAATACTTTCCTATTTATTTTACGTTTTCAAATAAGTGAACACTTTTCTTCATGTTGAATTACAATGGCGGCATTTGACTTAAATTGTTTAAAGGTCTTCAATAGAATTCTACTAAAGTATTGGATCTGGTCGCAAAAAAAGAATAGCGATCTAATAGAAACAAAGTGGTCCCTTACATCGAATCCAATATATTTTGTCTTATGTTTTTGGGTTTAACTCCGTTTTTCAACAGTATTTCAGTCATGTACAGGTGGGCAGCTAACCTAACCAGTCTTCCTGGATTCTGTACCAGTACAAACATGTTCTCCGCAAGTAACTGCCAACTTCCCCGCATGAATTATCAGAGGTGGAGGACGAATGATTTCAGACACAATGTCTTTTATCAAATCGTCACGGAGAACATACTCCCCACCCGGTGATCGAAGTCGCAATCCGTAGACTAACGCTCTTTTTACTGAGATAAGCGGGCGGGCTTTGATCAATTAGAAATATACAGTTAACTTCATTTGTAAAAAAATTAGTGTACTGTTTGTTAAAAAGATTTAGAAAAGAACAATTATAACGCATTAAGCAGATTCAAAATTGGCCTATTGATTAAATTATCCAAATGGCTTACGAACAAAGAAAAACAATGAAAACAGAAAATTCTATTTACACAACAAACCCAGCTCTACCTATTCTCGTTTTATTTAAATTAAGAAAAAAATCCTTAATGAAATTCTGATAGAAATCTTGGAATATTTTACGGAGAGTTTCGCTCTGCTTTAAGCTGCTGCAATGCGATTGATTACACTTTAAAAACCGACCTAGAGAATTAGAAATATACAGTTTGTACAAAACGAAACCAATGGATATACAGGAGAGCCAAAACACGTTACTAAGCTAAATCTATACACTTAACTCGCCTGCATATATAAAGACCATGTGAACCCCGCGCGAGGCGTATGTTAGATAGATAAATATATTTATTTCTGTGTACAATGTACATATTCATGGCAATATAAATAACAACATAAGATAACCATGAGCAAGTATGCATGTTAAATACATGCCATATACATTATAACACAAAAAATGACACAGAAAAGGGATAGGAATCATCTACTATTTCCATTTGTGTCATATTGTTTTTTACTGGCGCTTAAATACTGATGGAAAAGCGCGTTTAACACCCCACACCACGCCCCTTCCCTCAAAGAAGTAAAACAAAATCTGTACCTTAAATACTAATGGCATTTACTTCTCAAACTGACAGTGCATGCCAATAAAATAATACAAAATATACTAACAATACCTTATAGTAAACTAGAAATACAAACAAAATCAACGACATAAATGTGTGTGTGTGTGTGTGTGTGTGTGTGTGTGTGTGTGTGTGTTTGGGTTTAACGTCTTTTTCAACAATTTTTCAGTCATATAAACGACGGGCATAAAGGTAGAATCGACCGACCGAAGCATTGGGCACATCAAACCGCACATAAATTAACAAGTCATACCTGATATTACAGAAATGTATGCAGTTACAGCAAGACGTTTCATCAGTGTCGGGCCAGTACATTTTCTTGACTTCACAATAAGACCGACAGCAAACACGCAAGCCAGCAGTGCGACGGTCAATTGTACTTGTAAAGGTCTGTTTGGATGAAAACCTTCCATGTAATCTGTAACAAAATTGCATATTTTACAACAGCTATTGCTTACTATATGTAAGTTAGTCGACGATACAATATTATAGTATTTGAAATGATGTCAATAGAACTCTAAATAATAGTTCTGATTTTGAAAATGAATATTTTGTCAAGTACTATGAAACAAGTGGCTGTGACATCTGGGTTAGGCTCGTGTTCTCCATGTCTTTTTCAGAAGATCTCTATCGTTGCTAGCGTCACGTTATTACTAGGTACAAAATTCAGGAATACTACTGTAGTCAGTTGAAATAACCATTTTATAACTGGAAAACTTGGGAACAGGAAGAGTAATTTCGAAACCAAACAAAACCAATATAAAATAAATAAAAGAATTTAGTCTTTTGTTATTAGCGAGGTTGTGGTTTATAAAATTCGGAAAATTAAACATACCCCTTATTTTAATCATTTTTTTGTAAATTGGTTAAAAAGTTTATTAAAAGAGGGTACGATGCGAAAATCGTGAAGCACAGTGCATGTTTAGCGATTGACCCCTCTACAGTTAATTGCTACGCTTTCCTATTTGATGGTGCGATGACTAATAAAGTGTAGGGCTCCATGATGCTTTTCTCCTAAATCCTACAAACAACGGACGGAGGGAGTTGATTTTTGTCTTACAGTTTTCTTAGTCGTGCCCTTAAAAGTTAGGTTCTTGTTGCTCTGACTTCAGACAAGTTGTTGAGTACATTGGTGTAATTGTACCTTAAATTTACCTTGATTTTATGTTTTGCTTTATTTATCTTATACTTTTACACTCATGTTAGAGCCTTTCTCAGCGGGGATATTATCTACATTGTGTTGTTTAACTTGTTGAAAATAGGGTAAGTGCGGGGTTGGCATTCCCCTTAACGCGTTTAAACCCCCAGTTTCCTTTATTGACCGTTCCAAGGCGGTGCCCCTATTTTCAACAGGTTGTTTTGTCTGTCTTGTATTGTGTGTTGCGTATGTTTTCTTGTTTGTTGTTAGCGTTTTTCCTCCGCCCCACTCCCCCTTTTGCCCTCTCTTTTCCCTTGCATCTACGCTACTTTTTGCATCCCCTCCCCCTTTACTTTTAGTAAGTTTTCGTGGCTCCTCTTTGTTTTGGCAGCCGAATCCCAAGACGGTCCTTGATTGTTTTTTCCTACTTGTGTGGGTTCGTTTGTAAGCTTGTGAGTCTATAACGGTGCCCTACTGTTTTAATATGTGTTGCTTTTCGTTTTTGTATGTTATTCAGTTGATCGTCGTTGTGTGTTCATCTTTGGTACATGAGTGTCTACGCTATTGTGATTTACGTTGTAGTGCGACTGTTGTTAAAGAACATGGCATTCCCTTCTATATTCGTCCTTGTTCAACTTTCCCCTTCGGATTCCTCCCCCCCCCCCACCCCATTTTGCCCCTTACCATTTCCTTCCCCTTTATCAGTATTTAGCTTATATTAATATGTACTTATTGGATGTTTGAAGCAACACATCTGAAATATTTTTCCATTACAGCTTCTTTTTGTTGTGGGCCTACTATGTAAATAAGTGGCTCTGGGGCTGTGTGATTGGTCCTCTGTGCTTCCGAGAAATCTACTCTTACCTATTACATCTTGTTCTTCGGATTGGATTTTCCTTTTTTCTTTCCCCCTTTCTCCTAACTCCCTCTATCGTCCCCTTACTTTTCGCATTTGCGTTCCCTTACGTTGGCATCTCATCCCCTTTAACTGTGATTAAGTTATCATGCCCACTTTAATTTTGGCTACCAGAATCCTAAGGCGGTGCCTGATCGTTGTCTTTTCCTGCTTATGTGTATGTGTTTGTGTGTTTGTGCATTTTTTGTTGTGTCTTGTGCTGTGACGTACAGTGTTGTTACATCACACTTGTCGGTTTATCTATGTAAGTTAATTTTGTGTGTGCATGAGTGTCTGCGCTGCTGTGGTAAAATCTGTAATTAAGGAGCGTAGCATTCCTTTTTGAATATTCATCCTTTTTCCACTTTCCCCTTCAAACCCCTACCCCTTCCTCCCCTCTTTATATTTTGCATAGAATTAAGATGTACCTGTTGGATTTCTGAACAATCTGTCAATAACATTTCCATCACAGCTTCTTTTTGTTGTGGACCTACTTTGTAGCTGCGTGGCTCTGAGGCTGTGTTTGTGGTGTTCTGTGCTTTCAAAAAATCTACCCTTACCTATTACCTTTTTAGATTGAACAAGAGCTGTCACAATTGCCCCCGTAGCATGCCCAAGAATGCTAAATTATCTGCGCAAAACACACATCATTTTGTGACCTTGACCTTGACACAAGAGACCCAGGTCATAAACATGATACACTTTCTCAATGAGTCAAGTCATATATGGCAGAGTTATTGTTCAGACAAGAAACGAATTTGACCTCTAAGAGTGACCTTGGAGTTAGGGATCTATGTCTTGCGCATGACAAGTCAACTCTATATAGGGGAAATTTATGCCAATTAATTTTAAAATCCCTTCATCAACGGCAGAGGTATTGTTCGGACACGAAACATACCATGTTAACCTTTGACTTTGACCTTATAGATGGGTATCTGGGTCTTGCGACTGACGCCTCGCCTCAGTATGGTGAACATTTATGCTAAGTTATTTCAAAATCCCTTCATGGATGGCAGTTATGAACATGACACGAAACTGACCCTGTTAACCTTTAACCTCTAAGTGTGACTTTGACCTTGGAGCTAGGGGTCTGGGTCTTAAGCACGTCACGTCGTTTCATTATGGTGAACATTTTTGCAATTTTATTTCAAAACCCCAATTGGATGACAGAGTTACTGCACGGAGTAGAATTTACACGGGCGGTCGCACGCACGCGTAGACTCAAGGATGGACAATGCGATTTTAATTTGCCCACCTTCGGAGGCATAGAAATAACGTATGTCTCAATTTATATGTATTTAGTTACGGTGCATATACCGTGTTGTTCCTTATCAGGTTATAACCAGTGAGAACACATGTGTGTATTTCGTCACGGTGCATATACCGTGTATTTCCTATCTGGTAATAACCAGTGATAACACACCTACGGTCTTTCCTTATCTGGTTAATACCAGTGAAAACAATTATGTGTATTTAGTTAGATACATAAACCGTGTCTTTCCTTATCTGATAATATCCAGCGATATCACAAATGAATAGTTTTAGTATTTTTGATTGTTTCCGAACCGGTTATAAAGGTTTTATTTCTGTTTGACAAACACATTTTTGAACCGAAATATATAACGCATTTAACTTAGCTTAATTTTCTACTCGAGTGAAAGTCTTTCAAGACAGCATCCAAAAGCAGTAAGGCTTGCTAACTGATCATATTTTGAATATGTTGTTTTCGATGGCAATTTACAGTCATGCGGTAATATCTTTTTATTAATACATAAACTAAAATGAGACCGAAACCCGTGGTGTAGCATATCTGAAGGACAAAGCGTTTCACTTACACCGACTATGTCGACAAAAGAAACGCCCGAAATATTGAATTGGTATTTTCCAAACATCAAATCAATCTAGATTAGTTGTATAAATTAATTGCTTTCCCTACATCAAGACATAAGATGCCTGAATTTTTTAACTTCTGTCGAAAATGTGGATAAATTACTGCTAGGGCTTTCACCCTACAACGCATGTGATCCTGATGATGTGTCATCAAAATACTTAAAAAAGTTTGCATAGAATGCTACATTGTATCGTAAATCTGTCTGGCAACTTTTCTGTTATATTCATCAATGTTCGAAACTGTCAAATTAAAGTGGAACAAGTTAATGAAAATAGGATTTAACAACATATTAACATTTTTTATATTCTCGATGGAAAATGTGGCAACCACATTCAAATAAATGCTTTACGAGCCTTTAATGATTGTGTGGAATACAGTAACATGTAAATATAGATTATTATTATGGTTATACTGGGCTGTGTTTTTTGTTATAAAGAATATGATAACATTTTATATGTTAGGCGTATTTTGAAAACAAACATGATCTATGCTCGTTTGAGAGAGTCAAATTGATTATACATTTCAGCTATATCGTGTGTGGAAAAAAGAAAGTTACTTGTGAAAACATGTCATTACGAAATCTAAGCATTATAAGAAATTTAATGCTTACGGAAGTAAAAACAGAAGCGAAAGTCTTTTAGAATTACGTTAAATCAAGATGAAAAAATGTCAAAGATAAATAGAAAATAGTCGCCAGTAAAATAACAAGAAGTCATAAAAAAATTTATTTAGTGGTAAACTGCAGATATTTCCTTAAATGCATCTTAAATACTTCGAAAGCTCTCCAATACAGGTGTGTGACAAATGCTCCATTAACCTGAATACATTTTTCGTTTCCGATCAGCTATTGTCGAATCATCTCTTAGACTAACAAAAATAATTACTTACATTCACTATCAAGATGCTGTTCCGTAATACATGTATCCCTTTTACATTTCACTAAATACCACACTCCAAAATTTCTTATAACACTTTCATCTTTGTACTTAAACGTATCCCTGTACCAACCCGGAGTCACAAATCCAACAAGCTGTAGCACTCCAGAGAAACCCATGCCAAATGTATTTATATTTATGTATCTGATGACACAAGCCACTACGTTTTTGCTTAGTTGTACGATTTTGAAATATGTTTTACCTGTAAAGATAACAATGTAAATCAGTCAGGAATATCTTGATTTCGGACGAAATGGAGTTACTTGTGATGTAAAACACGGATGTAATGCACGAAGATGTAATGTTATCATACAGTAATATTATGTTTTGGTAATACCAGTTCTGATATAGGCATAAGAATAATGAAAGTCGTCCGTTTCCACGACCAGGAAGGAAAATATGGTTAGAGTTTTTCTATATTTACTGCTTCTGTCGTCTGTTTGTACGCGTAATGGTACTTACTATAAACATAATTTCAGGCCGATTGAATATTTATGTCAACAAATAAAAAAATCCACTGCGAATGTCTTAGATACATTAAATAAAGCAGGTTGTTGTATCTCATACTACACTACCCCCTTATACTTGTATTTACTTCAAACAATTTTGAATGGAAAACATCTAAAAAATACTGTTCACACAATCCAAATATCCTTAGGACAGCGGGCACATTTTTATGCAATCTCGCCAGACATGCACGTCACTCGACCTTCAACTCATCCCGGAAGTAAAGAAAATGAATATAGACATGCCAAACACGGAAGCGAAAGTCGTATTTTGATTCGTTGAAAGTTAGGGGTCACGCGTAGTGGTCATCCCGTCAACAGGTATGCGCGTGTAATTCCTTTTTCTTTTTTTGGCTAATGAGGAGTCAATTTTCAGCATTTTCTAATGATCAGAAATTACCTTGGCTTTAGCCCGACACGTCATCTACGGAAACATATTTGAGCTCGGGATAAACACAAATCCCACAGGGGTCCGTAACGGAGACATTTGGAACTTCGTCAGATCGCGCAAAAGGCCCTTTTTGATGTTGTCTGAATGTGTCAGTATATGCCTCGGATGTAAGATATTTCCGTATTTGAGAGCTGCAGACCCAGACATTTTAGAAATATTTCCAAAATGAATTTCGTATAAAAAATGTTGATTCTACGGAAGCGTGCAAGGGCCATCAGACGCTAATACGTTTAATTACGTTACTGCTTCGGAAAGATTATTGGGCATAAAGTCCGTCAGTGTTTCTTTCTCGGACACTTTTCAAACAACTTACATTTTTCCAAACTATGATACCTTTAACTAATAACAAGCAGAATCAAACTTTAAAACATTGAACACATTTTCAAAAAACATTATCTTAAAATGTCAAATATACCAGTTTGTCAATTCATAACTTTCATTGTTAAGTTACATGTAGTATTTATACTCAATGGTATCACATATTAATATTTATAACTCTTTGTAGGTTGAAGTTGCGTTCAGTTTTTAAATTTAATACAGTTCTCCTGTTTACTTTAATAGTAAATGGAATTCGAACTTGATGCACTTTCTATAGTAGAGAGGCTAATGCATCATGTCGGTCCTTTCTAGACTTGATCGTTTGGATTTGTGCTATTTCAACATTGGACGGGATCTTACCCTTTCTTTAAGCATTTAATTAATGTAAAATCTTGATTTACACGAGGTCTTTTTATTTTCGTCCCTCTAGACCTTTCAGGTTACAGGCAACGCCATAAATTGTACAAGTCCAATAAGTATGACCTGGACATGTTAAACGTTGTAACCTATATGTGCACCTGTAAGAGCCTCTTAAATGAGCATTGAGGAATATTCCAATGCAATAAGTCTGGCGTCACTTGTAACCATCCACTTAGAGCACATTTCTAGTTTCCTCCTAAATATCCAACTTCATCTTCTGCCCATTCCAGTCTCTTCTTGCAAGAGGAACCCGTGGTTAAGAGTTATCGTGCTTGTTGGTCATATATCTCATTTCAGGGTTTAAACCCCCAACTGCCATATAAAAGCCAGAAGATGGCACTGGGGCAGGTTTTTATATAAATTATGCATGTTTCACATCAGAGAGCCCTTTTTCAAAATTTTAAATAAACTACTGAATAAAAAGTTATGAAAAATTGTATAAATACACATTGAAACATTCTTTATCAATTGGTGTTTTTATTTTTTAAAACAAAAAATTGTGAAGTATAGTTTCAAAAAATTATTTAAACCTAACTGCCAAAAATTTGAATTTGCCGGGAGGAGCTAATGAGGTCATGAACCCTAGAGAAACAGAGAATGTAAACAATTCCCACGTGGTTAATTTTATCAACAAACTTGATCAGCAGAAGGCTTGATGTATCAATGGAATTAACACCTAGAGTGCATTGTAAAACTTTTCCAGAAAAGTAATTTTGAATTTTTAAACTGAATAGAATATCATATTCAATCATTTCTGCAGTTATATTTTTATGTGTTATTTAAAAAATGTTTTAAAGATATAGGGAACTAATTAACAGACATAGAGTGATAAATTATTTCAAATAGCTTATCATTTTTATTAGACCTTATCACAGCAACACTTGCTAATTTGTGTGCATTGTGCTACATCTCAGACTTAAAAAGTTTATTATTTCTGCATTTATTGCTACATTATCTCAATTAATGGACCTGCCAGCAACAGAAAAGTTAAGAATGTTTGATTTCAAGTTTCACTGTTCAATTTACATTAATAAGAAGTTTAAAAATCAGGAATGCTAGTCTCAATTCAATTTTTCATTACAATGAAATTGATATGGATGCACAAAATATGTATAATAATAATTTGTAATCATCAAAACATGTAAGTTCATATTTCTTCTTTAACTTTCCATTGTTTACATTTGCTTGTGAATCATTGAAAGTGAGCTATTTTTAGCTGACAGACAGCCTAGAGTAGCCTTGTTATTTGATAGGCTCCTCCTACAAAACTTACTGCCAGGGTAGTAAAAGTTGGGGCTTTAATTTGGTACAGGTATAATCAGGTTTTGGTTTTTCTTCTTTTTATTTGTGTTTCTTGTTTGGTATATATCCGTTGAATATACTCGGTGTTTTATTTATTGCATATCTTATTATCAGTCCTGTCAGTGGATCCCTTGCCCACTTTAATTCTCTTTTTAAGTTATTGTGACATTGTTATAACGATTTACTGACTTCAGCCTTTTCTTCTTAGTTGCACTTGGTCCAGTACTTTCACCTAGATGTCTTCTTCTACCTTCTCGTTATTGTTCATGTCTACATATGTTTTATTTGTTTTATTATCATGTTCATTAAGTATTATGCTAACTGGACTTCCTGATCCCCATCATACATGCTGGTTCTCCTTCAGTCTCTAATCTCAAGACGGTACTTGATTGCTTTTTCTTCTTGTGTTGGTGTGTTTGTAGGCGTGTGAGTCTATAACGGTGCCCTGCTGTTTTCTTTCTGAAATTTCCTTCGTACTCCCGCGTTTATCATCACTGTCTTCATTTTTATGCTGTTTCTCTCCAATCTGATGCTTTTCGCTACTTATGTTCCTTCACTCTTTTCTCATTACCTTTATCTCTAGACTTAATATTTTCAGTTTTCTTATCTACACTCTTTTCACTTTTCATCCTTGGTACTCTAAACCTTTGAATTTCTTTCATTACCACTTTTCAACTTATGTCTTTCGTCAGCATTAGTCTTGTCTCTACTACTTTCCTTCCATTTACACATTTTCCTCTCATCATCATTTATTTCACTGTCCTCATTGTCACTTTGTCTAATTTGGTTTAAACAGTATTTTATTGACACAATTACATCTGTTACAGTAAATTGTTAAATTCTAATTTCCTTACTGTTTTGCTTTCCTGCAGACTTTTCCCTTCTACTTTCCTTACTGGATTGCTTCTCTGCAGACTTCTCCTTTCTTCTATCTGGCTTAAGTGATTCTATCACATTAACTTTTAATCCACTGCTCCACCCCTTCCTCCAGTTTTCACTCTTGACAGCCGGCTCTGCTAGAGAATGGACCCAATTAGTCATGATACATGTACGCCTAACCGCCATACCTTCCACGGAGCAGGTGCAACTAGTTTTGCATAATGCTTGAAGGAAATATTGACATACAAAACCCTGCTGCCACACTGAAAATATTTTTGGCAGGTAATTTGTAGCTGCAAAATGCCTGTATTTACAATGGACGTACAAATCATTAACTCGGGTGAATGTACGCTCTTCCCAGAAACACAAGAGACGCACAACTGATTGACGCCTAGGCGCGTTACAGACATGGTGAGCCTTCAGTTCCGTGACATTATCGAACACTCGAGTACATAGTCAGCATTTCTGCATTGTGTGAACATAACCAAGAGAAAATTTATACAAAAAGAGAAACATCCTCTGTAGACATTTAATCTTTAATGCATATGAGTTAATTATGTTAAGTTAATTAAGTAACGTTGACCCTTTTAAATTGTTAAGTCTTCATATGTCTATCACATAGTTTCTTTTGTACTCAATGTTTCTGCTAAAAAATTAAGGAATCAGTATCAGTTTTCGTGTAAGTGTGTCTGACGTAATTTTCAGTGTACTTTAACTACTGTGTTTTATTTAAGATTTTTTTTTCGCTGCACTGTGATCCAAGAGGTATGTAACTATCAGAATAACGATGTAATCTGTCTACGTTTGAAAGGGTAGGGTAGCGCAACTTGTAAACAACCCAAACATAAGAAACAAAATCAGAGGGTCAAGACATAACGAAGTTATAACTGAAAGCAGAAGGATCATACTCAAGAGAATGCCTGATGAAAAGAGAACAAGCATGAAACAAGCGTGCTTGGTAGCAGTTTTGTAAACAAAGAAAGATGCTACAAGTCCAACAACAGAAACTATATTTTAAACTAGAAAAGATCTACCATCAGGCCATAGCGAGGTCTAATCTAAAGGCCACGACAATTGAAATAATTCGGCACCTACAACATCGAGAAGAATGGCATACTAATGTTGAAATATATGTAAGAGGTACAACAGAAGACGCCTCCGTACTGCCTACGGCAGATAACGATGCTTTAAAATCAATCATTTCTACTAATTTTTATAACAAATAAGAGATCAACAGAAGGCCATTTCTACAGAAATCATATACGCTTAAAGGGGGAGAAAGAGCTAGGTTGTGTGAACTCGGAAAGGGAGTGTTCAGATTGCAGGTGGATCTGCTTTAATGTAAAAATGAGATGATTGTCGCTGACGACTGCGTACAAGTTTGTTTTATTTTTTAAAGAATTGGCGATAGGGAAGCTTCCAATGGGTATTTTTGCAGACTATATGTTATTGCCCCAAAGTTTAGCTTTCTTACCTGTTTTAGTGAGAAACGTAACGTTTTGATTTCCGTTGGCATATTTTGAAGTAATGAACAACGCGAACATTATGTCTAATTCCAACAATAATAGAAAGGCATTCTCTATGTTTGTCGATCGTGGTGTCGCACTTTTGAAATCACTGTCTTCTAACATGATGGGTAATTTGAAAACCTTGGTGTTAATTATGGTATTAAGAGAAGAACCGTATTATTCACTCTGGGGGTCTACAATTGCCCAAAAAATTCGATACCATTTATTTAGTATATGCAATAAATGTGAACACTTATGATTTGTAAATGAAAAATATGGCAGGGATTATAAGTTCTTGTAAAGAACTTTGTCTACGCATTGTACTAATTTACGACGTAAATATTTATCACGTGACCAAGACCAAGAACAAATGGTTCAGTGCTACCTTTTTCCGTACATGCGCCGTTTAGTTCAGTACTTACAAGGAATTGAAAGATTTGAAAGTACACAGATCGATGCAATTTATTATGGATATGCAATAAAATTTAATGTGAACACTAATTTTTAAATAAAATATGTGGTTTTAATCGGATACACTTGTAAATTTCAAAAAGGTATTATTTTTTGTCTACGCGTTGAAATACTTTAATTACGAGGTAAATATTTGTCATGACACCAAGGCGAATGACATACGTAAAACCTTATTAATCCGCTAAGAATATAAGTCGTCGTAGCACCAATCTTTATAACGTAAAAATAACGGATATAGATTATTTTATGAAGTATATATAAAACATTGTAGTCACTCATAATGAAAAAGGCCATTAACTGATATGATGCTAGTCTTGCCAACCCTTATGTGGTATGTTGTTGATATGCTGCTAGTCTGGCCCAAATATTTTCAAGTGCGCACTCAATACTTTTAGTGAATCAGTTGTATTTCTTTCTTTCCTGACATTGGTCTGGATGTGGGTTACTTTTTGGGTTCAATGTATTAAAAAAAATGGAAGCATTTTATTGCAAAATGATGGAATATTTTCTTGCCTGGCTTCTCCGTTAAAATGCATACCGGTTCAGCTACGCTTCCTTACAGTCCTCTCAGGGCTTTCATTTACAACAAAAGACGTATTAGAATCGAAATATTTTATAGGAAAACACTATCTATACAAGAAGGGCGGTTATATGTGGAACGTAATAATTTCACGTGCGCCCAGCAATTTGTTCGTTGTTTAAACATGTTTTATTTGATGTTCAATTTTTCATACAAAACATATCTCTTTTTGTAAGCGTTGTGTGATATACTGCAAAGCTTTAACCATTTTATTGACATTAGACTAATTTTCTGATCTGATATCGTAGTAAATATTTGACATTTTTAATCAAAGAGCCGTTGGCTTGATATTTGAAATAGAAAACAGGAAGTACTACCATTTCGTAACGTTATTAACATAACGAATGAATCATTCGTTTTCGCGAAGATGAGATAAAGATATTGAACACTGCGATCAAAGATTAATTTTCAAAACAGTTTATCGCCACAAACACTTAACGGCCCTCGCCGAGACAAATATTTGATAAATAGTGGAGCTTTTGCTTAAAAATGAGCTGGATAAAATTCCTGTGTCAACTGATTTGTAAGTTATTTCTCGTTATTTATATTACGATAATTATTGGATAGAAACATGTACAATACAGACAAACAATGGAAGCGTTTGATTTATAAAAAAATCATAGCAATACACGTCTCTTTGATTATTTTATTATTATACCAGATTTATATAGCGCCTTTTTCATGATAAACACGTTCAAAGTCGCTTTACATACTGCAAACGCAGCCACACAGTGCGCGAAATTCATCCTCTAGAGAGAAATTCTTTTAGATACAGGCCTATACGGCTAACTTACCTAGCTCTTTGCGAATAAACAGTCTGGTCTTTAACGTGCCCGGTGTATAGCACCGATACACGCGATACCGTCTTTCCTGGGAATAACCAGTACAGGCTTCTTGGTTAGGCGGGAGACACTCAAGAGCATCTCAGAAATTTCCAGTACCTGGACCGGGATTCGAACCCCGGACCTCTGGATTGACAGCCACGCGTGTTACCACTAGACCACCGGTCCACCTATTTGATTCTTCGTCAGCTGTCTACACACTGTTTCAAACTTGAGTAATATATAGAAAGCAGTTGATAAAGTAATAGATCATTAATGTTAGTATTGACTGTGCAAATAGTATATCGTTGCTAGGCAACTCAGATTTTGGCTAAATTTATAAAAAAATATTTAAAATGTTGTGAAAGGACGCTAATTGGTTGAAAACTTAAATTTCGGAGGATAGACCAGATGGCCTTATTTCGGTCTCTTTCACGACCTTAGCATATGCTTTTTTCACATTTTAGCATTGTTATTATCTTAAGGTTATTCAGATTAGCATAATTTATTTTGTTTATTAAAACAACACTAATGTCGTGGCAAATGAATAGAGGTAGCATTAAAACTGTATGAATAATTAAAATCAAAGATCTTTTGAAATTTCGGAGGCATTGTGAGTGTTCGAGAATATGTACCCTCAGAAATAATTTGTGAACTGTTAAGTAAATCCCACACTGCGCAATCTGACAAACACTTGACAAACACTGAGGATAGATATTTGTCAGAATGTCATCTTTTAAAATGTTTACAAACATCAAATGATAGCTTTTTCAAAAATTAACTGTCGTCCAGTTCCTCTACATTAGCAATTATAAACAGTAAGTTGTTATAATGTTTTGCAAAGGAGGCGGGAGGTAACTTGATGTGCGTGTCGTGTGGGGTGGGGGGATTAGCTGCTACGCGTTCCCTTCTTTGATCCGTCCTGGGTCCTCTACTTGATAAACTTCAGTTTTATTCAGGGTCCTCTACTTGAAAAACTTCAGTTTTATTACCTCTCATGAACAGACTCAGTCAAGCCGAGTCTGCTATTATTCTTCTTGGTTGCATTCTTTGCTTCCAAAGGATCTTTATACAGATTTTATTATTGTCTCGGAAACGGGACATTTATGTACTGCGTACTTGTCTAAAGACTGTTTTAAACATATATTTTGGATCTGTATTGGATTTTATTCTTAAAGCGACATTCCTGTAAAAATGTAATATTAACTGAGTAACAAATCCCAGGATTTTAAGTATGCAATGCTAAGTATATATATAACGTACATGAGACATCTTCCGTCGAAATTTAAGCTTCGTCTGAGGTACTAAATCAGGACCATTAACAGAAATGATAATGACAAACATCAAATATTTCCTTTAAAACTTAAAAGTTGAACGAAAATCATAAAGATTTTCTCTGACCCTTTACATCTATACAATATTACCTTTGCCAATATGAAGCTCTTTGTAAATTGCGAATATTTTTCACAAGTACTTTTTCATTAAAATATACTTTTTACTTAAAGCCAGTTGATTCGTGGATTTAAAACCAGTGTCATGGCACTTGAAGACTTTAATCACGATCGAGTTGAATATTTTTTATTCAAAAAGTGGTACAATTGTTCAGTAACTGTTACCCTAAGGAAAAACTATTTTCAGCAAAGTTTTAAACAACGGAATCCTATTTAAAAGGTGATCTTAACATTATTCTATAATGTAGCATATTCTTTAATGTAGCATTTTGATATTCTATCAAGTGAAAGGAGCTTACCGATTCATATATCTATACAATATAGATACATATATTCTTTAATTACCTCCCTTTGTTGCCTTTACAATTACTGGATTTATACTAATGATCAAGCCAGACACGAGTAACGTACAATTAAGTTTGCAAAAGAAATATAGAAATGTTATCTTTGTCAGCTTGGTATCTAGGCCTTGCCATTCGTGCAGCTATAGATATATTTGTGTATTTCCTCTACTTTTCATGTGGTAGATTTTATTGGCGACAGAACATTTAGTTGGTTGTTGTCTTAGTTAATGATCACAATATATCAACTCAACCTTACGTAATATGCCAGCATTTTCGTTGAAGTATAATTTCCCAATCTCAGACCAGCCGCTTGTGTTCCTACTTCCATCCATTTTGTTATGCTACGCAGCTCCTAGAACAATATTTCCTAGCTATTTCTATTTCTCGGATGTTATTTAATTCTGCAGCTTAATTTTCCAAGGACTTACGCATATTCCTCAGTTGTTTAGATTTTTCGTGTTGTTTTTTAATCTGACCTTCAGCGTGTGTTTTGGTAAAGGTTACGACACACTTAATAGCTGTTTTTCGTTATTCTGTAAAAATTGACATATTTCCAGGACCATTTTAAATGTCTGTAGCTTACATTTTCTTGAAGAATATTGCCAGTGCTGAATAAAAATCATAAGAAAAGTGGGGGTCATGTTTGATGCAAGAAAAATATTTTCAGTCAAACACACAAACTGCAAAATCAGCTAAAAATGAGACCCCAAATTGTAATGGTGGTGTATGGTCTAAGTTTCCAAATTCTGTCATGTTGTTATTTCATTATAAAAATGCTACATGTCAAGCATAGATATGTGATGTGATTTTACCAAAAAAATGCAAAGAAAATAAGGAAAATAGCTCTACAGAGCAAAATAAACTGAGGACTATTTGTATCCGCCATTTTACGACCATTTTTTTCGCCCCATTTTTCTTTTAGTGTCTGTATACATAAACAAAGCAAGCTTCCGGTTATTCAACGAACTGACGGCATTGACCGAAAAGTTATAAATATGCTTCTACAAAACTACCGGTATTTGTCACTGTCTCTGTTAGCCGCGGACTGTGCTTTTTGACACAAAATGTTTAAATGCAGTTTTTGTTTTTAAAAACAAAATGGCGTCGTGTTGATTTGATGAACCTAATCACCAATATTCGATATCAATGTGCCTAAGTGTCCATGGTAATTTAGCGGATTTATCGTATGTGACACGGTAGCCTAAATAAATCCGAATTTTGTGACGAAATATTGGATTTATTTTTAACATTTATGCACGTAATAAACAGACAATTCGTTGATCTTCACAAATTAGCATAAAGTAAAAAGAAAATTTGTTTGTTTGCAGTGAGATATCGAAATATATCATCACCGATAAGGGAGATAATTCTGATATTTTCACTCAGGCTCCACGTTCATGAAAATATTCAATTGTTTCCCTTATCGGTGATGATATATTTCGATATCTCACTGCAAACAAACAATTATCCTCTATATCTATACTCGAAGAAAACTGCAACAATTTTTTTTGCATTTAAAAGGTTGGCATTTTCACTAACAATGCCTTTCGAGAATCATTAGTTATATCACGTCCTACATCTCCGTGACTTTGGCAAAAGATATTATTAATTCAAATACTGTTGAAAAGTTTTTTTCTGTAAAACATTATCAGCATAAATGATGGATAGAACATTCTGACTGTGCAACTATTTGATAAATTTATTAAAAGACAATTAAAACATGGACCTGAGGAAATAATACAGATAAATGTCAATTATTTTACTCCTCTTCTGCTACTATTATATATTGGTTTATTTTTTTTTTTTTTTTTGAAACTGTTGCATTTCTTGGTTTTACCAAGCCTGATCAAAATTTGGCCCATCAAGCCAGGCCAGGCTAGACCAGGAGTTGGAACATGCATGTTTTGGTAAAGAGGACTGAGAATCTGCATTTGCTCTTGTACGTAATTTAGAAGACCACTTGAACAAAAGAAAGAGCCGGTAGGTAAGTGGGTTTTTTACGAACTTCTTCCATGTCTGACAGGTCTGTTTTGTGTGTTTGCTTATTTCTCTGTAAGTTTATTTATAGTCTCTGCCGAAAACCTATGTGGGCGACTCCTCCAGGAGATTGTTAGTGATTTCAGTTGGATATTACTGCAAGATAAAGATGACGCTCAAATTTCAGAAAAAAAAAAAAAAAATCCTGCTTCTTTAGCTCGTTAGCTTGCCATGTGTGAAGAAAACATACATGGATTCCTTTCCCAGTAAGTTTAGTTGGAGATGCAGGGCCTCGAACTGAAGACTTTAGGTTTCATAGTCAAGAGAGTGTCTCTACTGTATTACTGTGTATGATCTGTGTCTGTTCAAATCTACAGTGGTTAATGCCACGAAGAACGAGTTAAATATAGGTTTAAGGACACACAATTTTGGAAGAAACATGAGCCAAATTGACTACTTAACGATGATTATTCATTTTTAGATCTCTTTTGCAAGTAAATCGTTTGAACTATAATGATTTTCCAATTTTAAGAGAGTAAGTGGCAATGGCAGCCAAATTTCTACAACGGTGCGCATATGGCATTCATGTCGCAATTCGAGTACTTTAGGGAAATCCTTGAAACTCTCTTTGGTATCAACTTTCAGATATCAAGTTAAAATGCGATGATCCTGGCTGTAGTTAGTGTACTATAGTTATACGTTTGACCTGCCGATATTTTGTCTTTTTCTTTGTTTGAGTTAACTTATTTCTCTCCTTTAGTGATTCTTTTTGTTTGAATTTTTTACGATATGTTTAATTGTGTTCTGTCATCGTGTCTTAAACTTTGTTCATTTCTCTTCCTCCAAGAATCTTACTAATTGTTTTCCGTGGTTTCTGTATTTTCTTGCTTTTATTTTACTTAGTGTTTTTTCTCTAGTCTCCTCCAATATTCAGAAAGTTCTTTCGTGTTTAGTAAAAGGCATCAACAAGTGCAAAAAAGATAATTTCGTTGTTTTGGCTAATCTTATATTTCTGCATATCGAGTAAATAAATGTGTAAGAATATTCCTCTGGTTGAAGGTGTGGATTGAAATATTAGGCTCGACCGGAAACAAGATTCTGTTATCTTAGAGACATTTATTTCCATTCTCACCTTCTACTAGTTCTTTTCTTGTATGCCGTTTTCTTTTCAAAAAAATACAAGAAATAAAATAAAACTTTTAAACACATTTATTATAGCAGCCTATGAAGTTACGCTTTCATTCCGCAGTTACGTTATGTGAGTCATCTTTCATCTCAGGGTGTAAGACGAGTTTAACCAGCACCAGCATAAACATTGGAAAGCCCTGTCCGGCATATAAAAGGTCAGTATCTTTATGAACATTGTTATTTTATGACTTTATTTTTCACCGTGAGTACGTCCTGAGGAATACACAGATAAGATTTTACTCATGTAAGGCAAATTATGGTACTACTTACTCAAGTCTGTTTGCCTGTCCATATACATTACGTGCTGCACAATATATTCCACCCGCCCAAACCCACAATGTCAATGCAATACGATCCTCCATCCCAACACAAGATATTGCCTTGAAGTTTTAATGCCTCCGCCTTTGATCTGTAACTTCGGGTGTTAGCTCTTGTTATTCAGTGCTATAAAACATTACCTTTATGAAGTAGTAAACCATTACAATTGAATGTGTGCATATTATATCGAAAGCAGAATTCACGACAACATTTATGACAACTATATGTGTTTTTTCTTATTCATTCTTTCGGACAATTGTAATAACTGTCTGTCTCAGATATGAGATATGGTTTATAATGCCGTAAAAATGAATAGATTATCACAGAAACGCTACAAAGTCATTGTTGTATTTAAATGTCGTCAAAGACGTACTAAATTTATATGTTCGTATCAGCACAAAATTATTTCTATCAAGGTTAAAATTAATTAATTTCAAAACGTTTTTTATTTGAACTCATTTTAAGCAGTCACTGTTTGCCGAAATATTTTCACGAATCTTCAGGTTTGAGTAGTGACCAGCAGATAGCTTGCTAGTTAGTTAGATACTATACAGTGGCGTTTCTGAAAATCTCTGCATGCGTTGTTTACAAAAGGGGATAAAAGCAAAAGAACAAGAAGGGGCATTGTTGTGGACGGCTATGATACACATGTAGTTCAAGCGTTTGAGCCCGGGAAAGAGATTCGAAATTGAAAAAAAAACAGTCATTGTTTGAACCTTCAGCTCTATCCATGTAAATCATCGCTTGTAAATGCCGACTGCGGTTCGTTTCAAAGAAGAAATACGTTGCTACCTACAACACATTCAAATCAGCGAAAATTTTTTTGATAACATGAATTAGATAATTTACCTTCGAAAAACAGATTGTGGCTGATGATGTGCATTCATGTTATCAGAGAAGTGTAGTAAGCACGTCAAATGCAAAATGGTTCAAATTAGCAGTAAAACAAAAACTAAATGATTTATTGTTGAATAATTGGTATTCTCAAGTAGATAACTCTAGTAACAGTAAGTTTTACCGTGTATTCAATAGAACTGTACTTATCAAAATTACAAAACTCTTCACTATATAACATGATTAAATTTAGAACAAGAAATTATAGGTTACCAATAGAAACAGGAAACTGTACAAGAACACCATTAAATGAAAGATTATGTAACTCGTGTAGAAACAAAAATTTTTGTAAACACCTCATATTGCATGTTTTGTACATGTTTGAGAGAATAAAGGAGATGTTCTGTCCTGTTCTGTTCTGTTCTGTTCTGTACACTAACCAGTATGAAATCATATTAAGTATCGGCTAGATCACAAATTAGTCCGTCTAAGCGAATGAAACGAAATGTTTGTTTTGTTTAGATGAAACAATAAGTTTATCTGTCTGAATTAGAACACGGAAAACACGAGCAAATATTATTTGGAAAAGCAGGAATTGCGTGTAAAATTCAGTTTAAACCAATATGTCTCATTTGTGCAAATTTTGAATTTCAAATTTTGTGCAGTCAATACGTGCATTTTAATGAATATTAATAATAATAATCAGAGGAATTTTGCAATTTAAACCTTATTTTGGTACGTTATTTTTTGTATTACATATATTATCATGCTTACAATTCGAAAGTTGAGTGAAAAGAAGAAATCATTATCAGGTAAGAATAAAAGGTGGTTTGATTTTTTGAAATTCAGTGAATGACATAATTCTTAATATAAGAGACGTAATAATGTTCGTCTTCAGAAAAAAAGAAGAAAAAGAAAAAACCAACAAAATGAAAAAAAAATATTTGAGCCGCGCCATGAGAAAATTGACATAGTGGCTTTGCGACCAGTATGAATCCAGACCAGCCTGCGCATCCGCGTAGTCACCTCAGGATCCATGCTGTTTGCTAACAGTTTCTCTAATTGCAAAACGCTTTGAAAGCGAACAGCATGGATCCTGACCAGACTGCGCGGATGCGCAGGCTTGTCTGGATCTATGCTGGTCGCTCCGCCACTATGTTGGTTTTCTCATGGCACGGCTGATTTATCAGTAACGACTTATCCGTTTGTATAAATGAAATGTATTGAAAAAGAAGACACGCATACATTTTATTCATATTGGAAATATTTTTCTCTGCGACGAAACTCCCGTGTTTACAAAACAATAGTAGATATTTTTCAAAAATTAAATCTGTATGAATAAAAAACAATACAATTATATTTGTAACTATAAAGTATTTTCTTTTAGGAAAAGCAAGTGTGTCAGTAGCAAAATGAAACATATATAATAAGCAGAAAACGTTTTGATTTACACGTGAGAAACATTTCGTAAATTCGATCTTTTCAAAAACTAGAGATTCTGAACTGGTACGAATAAGTGTCTTAAAAAACAAGCCGTTAGAAATTTTAAGTCTGAATGAAGCAACCTCAAAATTTGGTAAACTGAATACCTTTGGTTTAAACATATTGAGGTATTATTTTTAAGGTTCATGTTCTCTTGTTAGGAATAAAACCAATATTTCAAAAGCATTTTGTAAACGAGTACTATATCATTGTATCCTGGTAAAGATTCTAATTTCTTTTCTGAAATTTTGAATTGAGGATAAACCAAGGTTGGTAATGAAGCTAAATATATAAGGTGTATTTTCTTGGATCAAGAATTCTATGCTCTGTTTCTGTAACCTATACACCACAAATTCATCAGGCAGTACGTAGGATTTGTCTGCATGGTATAGGCACACATCTGACACTCACTTATGAGATCATATGCCTGAAAAGTGGTCTTAGTATAAACAGCGTATCTTTATAACGTTCGCAGTGGTAATGTATCTTGGTGGGAACGTAGAAACAGTGTTACGTATTTTGGGAGATTGCCGACAAATTGTGATATTTTATGTGGCTCGTTGAAGACATGCTTTTTGGAAATCGCTGGAAAAATAATTTAAATGTACATTTCACAATGATCGTTGCAATGGTGTATCTCAGATGATGTTTATTTCAAACGGTCGTTTTACGTAGAGGTGCATTTCAAAGTGCAGTGGACAAATCATGGATACATTACAATGGAGAGCGCTTGACAAATTACGTAATTTTAGCACGCTTTTTTGTAAACATTCGTTTCGGAGATCGCTGATTAAATGATTATGAGTGTGCTGGGCAAATTATTTATGATTTACATGGTCTTAGCGGAGTGCTCCGCACAACTTGTTTCTACTTTATGATGGTCTTTGTAGACATGTTGTTTGCAGATTGCTGTGCAAATAATTTATACTTTACATCATTTGTTGTAATAGTCCATTTCATAAACCTCTGCACAAATAACGTATATTTTCAACGATTGTTGTAATAGTAAATCTCTGATAGCGCTGGTGAGATTATGTTTATTTTATAACGAACGTTGTAAACATTCGTTTCGAAGTAAATTTTATATTTATGTTTCAACGATCATTATTTCTAAGTTCGCTGGACACATAATGTATATTCTACAACGATCATTGTAATAACGCGTTTAAGAATACGCTTGACAAATAATGTGTAGTTTAAAAATGATTGTTGTAGTCCTGTAATTTAGAGTTCGGTGAACAAAATGAAACTGTAGAAAGGCACTCTAATTTTCTTTCAACAGTTGAAGCAAAAGATACATTTCTATCTTACAGTTAAGAACATTGTTTTGAATTTTCATTATAGCGTCAATATTCAAAATAATTAGTTTCAACTTGATGACACAAACATATTTCAACAAATATGAAGGAATATGAATGAATATTTATTTATTTATTTAAACCTAGGATATTCTGTATTAAAGGAATGGCATCTATACAAGTATTGAAGTATCTCCCACTAGGCATGTGTTTCTCGGGGGTTCTGCAATTAGCTGGATATGTGTCTCCCGGATGGATCAGGTTCAAGCGTGAAGACTACAGCATTCACACGAGCCTATGGTACATAGTGACATGTACTGACACCTGTGAAACAAGTTATTTTTATAAGGGTAAGAGTTCTTCAAATACATCCTAAAAGAAGACTACAAAAATTGCTATAATCCATCTGGTCCGAGAGCTCACGGACTTTTATTACAACAATTGAGGCCAAAAGAAGTTTATACTTTTTTGGAAACAATATATCATATCCTCCATGAAAACCCATTTCTTAAGTGTCGAAGCCGTGCCTATCTATATTTTGTTCACTTATGTTTGTGATAAGTGAGGTAAAACTCACTTGTTAAAATTTAGGGGATAGAGTAAAGTTTATGTGTACCAGTTATTTCACTGTTTAGTTACAGGAACTATCTGACTGTCAGTAAATGTATATATGTCAGCCAATGTCAGCAAAAAGAAATTCATCAAAAGGAATGAAGGGCAAACTTGATATTTAAGGTCAAAGGTCAAATTTATGTACAAATCACAAAATTGGCATATTTGGAATTTATATTTATTCTCAAAAGTTAGTGTGTTATCATAAGTCACTCAGTTTTACTTATGTAATGTGTATATATCAGCCAAAGTCGGAAATATAAATCTTATTGCAAAACGTCAAGGTCAGCCTTGATAACTGAAGGTCACAGTTCATTTTCATGCAAATATATGAAAAATGTTACCTTTACTTTTTAATCTGTTTAATATGTATTCACATTATTAGTCACTGAAGTTAATTCGTTTTAGTGTCTTTATGTCAGGCAAAGTAAACAGCGCAGAGTAACCCCAAAGCTGCAAAGGGTAGAGCTTATATTAAACGTCAAAGGTCAAATTTGTGTGAAAAATTGCATGAATAGCTTCCGGTTTGAAATATAACAGCTATTTCTAATCATTATTAGTAATTACTCGTGATTTATTTTAATGTATATATGTCCCACAATGTCAGTAATAAAGATATCGTCTGAAATCAGACAAGTTCAAATGTGATATTAAGGGTCAAAGGTCATTTTCAAGTAAAAGAATAAAAAATAGCTGTTTAACTTTCTTCTTGTTAATGATATTTTTTTCGATATTAATCAACGATATCAGTGCATTTTAATGTATAAAAATTAGGCGATGTCTGGTATGCACATATTATTTCAAAACATAATATCAAAGGTCAAATGTCAAAAAAGTACGCAAAATGTTGCAATAATGTCACCTGATTGTAATAATTTTTATTGTTTAAAAGTACTTGTTGTGACATTTTGGTAACTGATCGTTGTTTATTTTACTGTATTTATGTCAGACTATGTCATGGAAGAGAAAACAAGTCAAGGTCGAACGTGGTATTAAAGGTCAGGGGTCATTTTTGTGTAAAAGATCAAATTGTAGCATACTTACTCATTACTTCGTTCAAAAATAATAGCTCTTGTTATAATTTTCTGTTAGCAATTGATTTCAATGTATACATGTCAAGCAAGGTCAGGAATGTAGGTCTTCTCCAAATAAGGCAAAGCCAAATCTATTATCAAAGGTCAGATTTGCGTGAAAATTAGCAAAATATAAAACAGTATTTTTGCGATGATTTTTCTTTAGTTTTTTAGGGTATTTCAAAACTAGAGATCTAGTAACTAATTATTATCTAGTAACTAATTATTATTCATTTTGATATATATATAACAGATAATGTCATTCTTGAAATAATAATGAAAAAATATTCAAGGTCAAATCTGACATTAAAGGTCAAAGGAGTGGGCCTTCAAAAAACTCGCCATTATGAAAAAAACTGGCTGGAACAAGTTGGGGAGCAAATGCAAATATCCTCTGCAAGTCTACACAGGCAACGTACATCCCAAAGCATCGTACGCATCAATCTCATTGGTAACTGCTTCCAAAACCAGTAAAGATAAAGTGGACAAGGTTAAATTTCAGGTCTGACGATAATCCCGGAGCAATGAAAATAACTCCAATAAAATAAATAGAAAAGACAGCGAACCATGAGCCATTGGAGACAAGACGAGATTACAAAGCTTTTGTGCATGAAGAGAAGGCAAAGAGACTACCATCCTACCCATCCCACTCAAAACTCGAGAGCAGAACCAAGAATAGACTGAAAAGACAGAGTCTCAACCACATCGTCAAAGAACTGCAAAAAGGGAAAGCAGCAGCACTGGACACAGAGGCAGAGCCGCTCAAGTCAAATGAATGGGTTCCCAGACAATGTGCTCCCAAGATCAGATTGGAGATGCCAGGAGTAGAAGAAAAGGGAAAGCAACATCAGGCTTACCAACAATCTCTTACGCTAGAAATGATCATTAACCGCTATCCAGCACACTCTTAGATCGAAGCATATATCGATGGATCAGAGGAAAAGTTAGTTCAGAGAGTGGTGCCTAC
Source organism: Mercenaria mercenaria (assembly GCF_021730395.1). NCBI lineage: Eukaryota > Metazoa > Mollusca > Bivalvia > Venerida > Veneridae > Mercenaria > Mercenaria mercenaria. The sequence goes on along the minus strand of NC_069363.1, from coordinate 47,911,323 downwards.
ATCAAATTTTCAGACAGCTCCTCTCTCACCCTCTCTCATCCAATAAGCAAGAGATGCTCCAACTATAGATCCAAATGCAAGCCCTCACATCGGCGATAGTCGAACTGTATGAGCGAGGAGAAAAGGGACAATACGTTCCTAATAGACTCCAAGTCAGCTGTTCGGGCTCTCTCAGCAGGTCCATCAGACAACTCAACCAGATAGTTGTTGAAAAACATCAATCTCCTGTCTGAGAACAACAATGTAGCATTTCGATGGATTCCTGCACATGTGGGTATAGCTGGAAATGAAGCTGCGCAAGTACAGCCCCAACCCCTCAACTTCATACAGAGAAACTAAGACTCTGTGGAAGAACAGCTTTGCGTCCGATTAGAAGAACATAAATGGAGGCTACCTGCCAAATCAGGACAGTCTACACAATTAACTGTCTTCCGTCTGCGCACTGGAGATTGTGGCCAGAGAAAACGTATGAAGAAGCCGGGTGTTGCAGAGACAGATAAATGTCAGTGCGGATCAGAGGACACAACAAACACCGTTTCACATTCTGAAGAGCTGTTCCTATCTCGAAGAAGCACGCCAGAAAGTTTGGCCAACAGACATCCCATTTGAGACCAAGCTGTGGAGAGATTCTAGCGACCTACAGAATACGGTACAGTTCATTGCCGCATCTAATTATAAGATATAAAACGGACATAAGAAGATGGAACGCAGTAAGGAAGTAAGTAAGTAAAGCTTAACATTAAAATGAGTTAACATCAAGTTATAACAAGATATATTTGAACAAAGAAATAAAATAACTGTGCTATCTTTTGAATTTATTACCCGAAAATGAATTTTAAACTTTAAAATCAGGGCTGATCTAGACTCATGTCTTATGATATCTTCATTGTTGACATTGACCCATATATATATACATGTATGAAACTTCAAGGAATAACCATCAGATACTAATAATGACAAAATACCTTTTAAACAATGAAAAGTATTACAGAAAATGCTATTTTTGCGATATTTCACGCAAATTTTACCTTTTACCTTTGATATAAGCTTTACCAATCACTGTTCTTGAAATTAGATCTGCATTGCTGGCATTGACTTGCAAATAAATATAAGACAGAATTATTTTCAATGAACATAATGACAAGATAATTTATAACGAAGAAGAAAAAAGAAGTATTTTGAATTTTCACATGAAAATGACCTTTGACCTTTAATGTCAGATTTGACATTGACTAATTAACAGTGATTTTGTCGTGATATATACTTTAAAATGAGTAATGATCAGTTTTACTAGTAGTGACAAAAATAACCTACACAATAAAGAAAAATTATTGCTAAATTGCTGCTTTTTGCGAATTCTTATACAAAGTTGACACTTGACAATAGGTTTGCCTTTGACTTACAGGGATAAGACCTACATTGCTGACCTTGCTTGACATGAATACATTAAAGTAAATTGCTAACAGTGAATTATAACAACGAGCTGTTTTTGAACAAAGTATGCTACATTGTGTGATTTTTTTTTTATACATAAGTGACCCCTGACCTTTAATATCACGTTCGACTTTGACTTATTTCCTCTTCCATGACCACGTCTGACATATATACAGTAAAATGAACAACGATCAGTTACTAAAATGACGAAACAAATACTTTTAAACAATAGAAATTATTACAAATAGGTGATATTATTGCAAAATTTTACTTACTTCTTTTGACCTTTGACCTTTGATATTATGGTTGACCTTTATTGTTTTGAAATTATATGTACATTCTAGACATTGCCTAACATTTATACATTAAAATGACCTGATATCTTTGACTAATATCGACAAGATATTATTAACATGACCAAAAGTTAAAGAGCAATTTTTTCATTCTTTGATATGAAAATGAACTTTGACCCTTAATATCACATTTGAACTTGTCTGATTTCAGACGATATCTTTATTACTGACATTGTGGGACATATATACATTAAAATAAATCACGAGTAATTACTAATAATGATTAGAAATAGCTGTGATATTTCAAACCGGAAGCTATTCATGCAATTTTTCACACAAATTTGACCTTTGACCTTTAATATAAGCTCTACCCTTTGCAGCTTTGGGGTTACTCTGCGCTGTTTACTTTGCCTGACATAAAGACACTAAAACGAATTAACTTCAGTGACTAATAATGTGAATACATATTAAACAGATTAAAAAGTAAAGGTAACATTTTTCATATATTTGCATGAAAATGAACTTTGACCTTCGGTTATCAGGGTTGACCTTGACGTTTTGCAATAAGATTTGCCTTTCTGACTTTGGCTAATATATACACATTACATAAGTAAAACTGAGTGACTTATGATAACAAAATATTTTTTAAAAATAAAAATTAAATTCCAAATATGCTAATTTTTGTGATTTGTACATACAATGTAAATTTGACCTTTGACCTTAAATATCAAGTTTGCCCTTGATTCCTTTTTGATGAATTTCTTTTTGCTGACATTGGTTGACATATATACATTTACTGACAATCAGGTAGTTACTGTAATTAAACAGTGAAATAACCGGTACACGTAAAGTTTACCCTACCCCCTAAGTTTTAGCAAGTGAGTTTTACACGTAAGTGAACAGAATATAGATAGGCACGGCTTTGACACATAAGAAATGGGTTTTCATGGAGGATATGAAATATTGTTTCCAAAAAAGTATAATCTCCTTTTAGCCTCAGTTGTTGCAATAAAAGTCCGTGAGCCCTCGGACCAATTTGTTCGGTATACTTAACTAAAACTATGATTTTAGCTATACCAGTTGTAATGGGGAATATTTCATTCATTTGTGTCAGAGTAACATTGCAATTAATTTGGCCGAGTGAACACTGAATGGCAAATGTAATATATCTTAGGTTCATTTGTGAATCTATTTGATCTTAAATGTAATGCAACATGTCTGATTTAAAAAAAAATGTCTAATGCATTAACTAACCTTTATATATATGATACTTTCATCCGTATCGATTACTTTCATTGTGAAAATACAAGTTCAACGATAACATTTGTTATAAATATCTTTCAATTGAATAATTCCGACAGACTAAGTGTACACATCTCAATATATGAAAGAAGGATTTATTTCTATTTTCAAAACAAAGTTATATTTTTTCCTTACATTTGTATCAAAGGGTGCTGCATGATACAATTGTGTAGGTTTCATTTACAAGAAATAAATTCTTTAAAATACGTGTTGAAAACATCTCCAGCTGTCTATATGATTAGTTATTTAAAATGTTTCTTATTAGAACTATGTTGGTAATAGAATACAAAATTTTCAAAGAATAAATTGAAACTTTGGGAACGTTTGATCCTTATCTTTTGGTCTGTTATTTATTATAAACCATAAAACAGCGAATATCTAAGTCACTTAGATATTGTAGAATAAATTATATATCTACTCTTTTGCAAAATTATATAGTATGTTTATTACAGATTATGATGGGTATCACCAATATAGGCCATATCAAATACAAACGACCTTCGCTCTATTAGCATGTGTGGTTGCTGTCATTTGTCTTATAAAGACGAGAAATACTACAGGTGCAATAATGGTAAAGTGGCTCACAAACGGTGCATACTGTTCTTTGTTATCAGGTATTGTTTTAGTACATATAATTTTGTCCCATACTGTCTATATAAATCAAAATAATCAAGCTATTGTTGAAGCGCCTAACAATGCGGATACCCTCTCCTCCACCAGGTTCATATTTGTAAATGTTTTAAAGCCGCTTAGGATACACAAAAATCATTTGATTGATAAAATGCAAATAGTTTTTAATTTGTAGCTTACACAATCCTCTTACACATTGTCAACACTAAGATATCAGAACCCCCTTCGTGGGAGACAGGCTACCAATCATGAAGCCACCAGATCAAGTTCTAGGCGTGACGTCTACAAGTTATTTGAAAATGTTAGAAGAAATCCGCTTAATTTTGGATTTTACACATTTTGTATACAATATGTGGTTGAAATGAACCAGGTAAGTATACGGCTAACGTAGCAACAGCTTTACAAACACTGTGATTTGATGCATATTTAAATAAGTGTTACTTAATAAGTAACTGATTAGTTCTATATCTATATATAATAACATTCGTTTATTATATTAAAAGATAGGGTTCTATCACACCTGCGACATACTTGTAAACAATCGCATATCTGATTAATCTTTAAAATCTTAATATTTTTAGGAATCTTGTCTCTCGTACCAGCGGGAAGTCTCGCAGACATTGTGCGTATTGGTGGGGATACTTTCCTGTTTCCGTATTCGCTGCTTCTTACTGGACTCGGCGGAAGCCTTGCTTTGATAATATCTCTCATATCTTTGTATTCTGTACAGCCGAGGCAGACGACAAGTGAACCAGGAGTCCATTTATCTTCAATGTGATAACATTGATGAAAAAGTTACGTACAATGATGACAAAACTGTGATTAAAATAATCAAAACCAATTCCTACAGCTATGTATCATAGTGAATGTTGTCATGTTAATCTTTTAAATAATTTGAAATTTAAATTATACAATATTTTGCATCTTGTTCCGCAAATGAGCGGCCCAGTCCATTGTATATAACATTAAAACCTTACGCATGTAACATAATATGTCTATTAATTCAATCAGTTATTGACAAGAGTGAAAATAGACTACATAAAATATATTATACCTCCTTATTTAGTCAAACAATCTATGTATACGAATAAAACAGTAACATGTAATAAAATACCTATTTCATTGTTTCTAAGAGTAAATCAGTATACTAGTACATGTAATATTGTTCTTCTACTCATGAAGTTCGATGTTAATAAAAGTAAATCAGTATACATTCTGCTCACTCAATCAGTTCATTGTTTATAAGGATATATCAGTATACATGTAATAAAATACTTCTACTCAATCAACTCTTTCAATTATTTGTATGGAGGAATTAATATGCATGTTATAATGTACTTCTACTCATTTAATTTATTGTTTATAAGAGTAAATCTGTTTATTTTATGCTAACTGGTGAATACTGAAACATATCAGTGAGCTATTTCTCTACATCACTCACAGTGCCAAACTTCATTTTTTTCCCGAAAAAGTATCTCCCTTAAGATATATTATTTTATTGCCTTCCTTTGGTGCCTTAAGAATCACTGGTACCCTATGGTTATCTTTTCGTGTCATGTACAGGTAAAACTCTCGTATAGAACAAGCTAGCTATATCAAAGTTTTCAAAAGAAAAAAATGTTATGCTCTAGAAATGCTACCTTCGTTGCTTGAACTTGCCATTCAGTTATGTTTATACTTCCTCAACTATTTATCTGTTTAGGGTCGTTTGGTAGATTATACTGACGACAACACATTAAGTTGGTTGTTGTCTTAGTTAATTATCACAAGACATCAACTCAACTATACGTAATATGCTAGTATTTTGTCGATGTAATTGCCCAGCAATTAAGGCTCCACCTCCGCCTTTCTGAAAATATTGACCACCCGCTTAGTTCAGTAGGGAGAGCATTGGTCTACGGATCGTGGAGTCGCGAGTTCGACCCCAGGGCGGGGCGTATGTTCTCCGTCACGATTTTATAAAAGACATTGTGTCTGAAATCATTCGTCCTTATAATTCATGTGGGGAAGTTGGCAGTTACTTGCGGAGAACAGGTTTGTACTGGTACAAAATCCAGAACACTGGTTAGGTTTACTGCCCGCCGAAACATGACTGAAAAACTGTTGAAAAACGATGTTAAAAATAAAACATACAAACAAACAAATTGTGAAAATATTGAATTATCTCCCTTATCGGTGAAGATATACATTATGATGTCACACTGCAATCAGATATCCTGTATATACATATAATAATGTAATTCTACTCATTCAGTTCATTGTTTATAATAGGTTAGCAGTATGTATATAATAAAATGCTTCTACTCATTAAACTCATTCTATATAAGAAGAAATCAGTATATATGTAATAACGTACTTCTTCTACTTATTCCATTCATTGTTTATAGGAGTATTTCAGATTTCAATCATGGTGAAATACGAAATCAGAATTTCAAAAATAACAACATTATGACAAATAAAATCTTGGATTCTACCATACACTTGTTTTATCCTTAAAAACAATCACAACAAAAATATGCCTTTATTTATACTGCATTGTATATATAAAACAACTGTAATATGTATATAAACTATTGTAGGTCATGGATTCAGTGTTAGCGAATACGATATGGAACAAAATTGGCAAAGATGTTCCCGTGTGTGAAGAAAGCACCAAATTTTGCATGTCTTTTGACATTACGTTAAGGTATCCCAAATCCTACATGTTTTATCTGTCCTGAAACATCCTTATAAACCAATTTAAAAAAAGGGAGGTAAACATTTCTTGAAAAAGGTTTTTCCTTTAAATTGTAATTTATCAATATATTTATGTTTTATATGATCCAGACATGGATAACATATCACTGACATGGAAAGACAACCATTTGTTATTGACAAATATACAATGTTTACCCCCAAATACTCCTTATTCTCAAGATACGTACTAAAAAGGGGCGTAATCAGATATTTAATGTATATTGAATTTTAAAACTGTGTGTGAAAAGAAGTTTCTTATGTAGAAAGCATGAAAGTTTGTATTTAATTATTATAAATTATACTGAATCAGACCAGGGTTACATATTTAATTTGTTGACTTGAATCTACTGAAAAAGAGGACCCTAAAGAGGAACTTCCTTTGTTATTTCAATCAAATATATTTAAAACAATTTCCAAAATGATCTTAACCAAATATAACCCATGAAACTTTTTTTTTCAATTACATTTTACACACAATCAATATACATTGCTCGGGTAAATTGATACGAGGTTCTTAAAAGAGAAAGTGTTAAAAATATCATTTAAAGGCCAAATTAGGTTATATTAATCGTGAAAATATCATTTTACTGAACTTAACATAAAAATAACCTGAATTCGTGTATATCATATTTAAGATATCAAAATGTAAAAAGTATTCACATTTTGAGGTCCACGAGATATCTAATATAGCATGCTTACATTTACCTATGTGTACTTACACATACAGCCGGCCTCACAATTCTAGAATATACAATTTTCATTCCTGTTCTGTACTACTTTCGTTCTAACATCCATTTAAAAATAACGCTGTATTTGGTTTAGAAGTAAATATTAACCGTTGCACGTGTAATTATTACGGCAATAGATTTGTACTAAAAAGAGAGGGCCTACAACGGTTCATTTTTGTATGCTTTGTATACTTCTGTCTGTTAAATAACAGTATATGACATAATCATGTTTTCAAATCAAATGACTCGTCCAAAGACCCATAAAATAAAGGAAACTGATGTTTGCACCCTTCCAATAGATATTTAAGAATTATAATAGGTTTTCCAGTATTTCACTAATACATATTTTTGACATATTTCCTTTCCCTTTACATGATTGTGTTATTGCACTCAGTCTGGCATTTAACTGGTTCTATGATCAGAAGTGTACAATATAATGGAACTCAAGTGTCTAGAGTCAGCAGGGCAGGTTTAAGCAATGCAAGGGTCACAATTAAGGTATACAGACACTAAAAAGGAAAATGGCGCGAAAAAATGGTAGTCGCAAAATGGTGGATTAAAGTAGTTCTCCTTTTTCGCTCTGTTAGAGGTATTTTCCTTTCTTTCTTTGCACTTCTTTTATAACAGATCTATCAGTGATATTTAGAAAGCATACCGTCATTCTAAAAACTGCAAATTTATTTAAACTTCCCAGCTGTTCAGTAAATGGAGCAACGTACGGACAACGGAGGAATTCGGAAGGTCAGGGGCATATGATAGGATATATTAGAACATCTAAAACAAATGTTTATCAATAGAAATACTTTGATATTGCTGAGGAATCGGAGAAATTATCGGCCATTTTCCGTGTAAGCTGCCTTTGTAAATCACGTGATTCCTCAGGGAATATAAATAAAATAACTTCAACCGTTTCCTTCAGTAAGTTCATCATGTTCATCCTCCATTGTAATTAACTACAAAATGCACCATTTGTCCCTCTATAATATTCATACAATTAGCTTACATATAATAAGCATGGCTACAAAATTCTGTGAATGGTTGACTTAAGATATTAAAACCATATGTATACTGATAAAAGAGGTAAAAGCCTTTCGATCTGATCGACTCTCTGTAAGTTAACTCGCTTTAAAATCGCGATCCATTATTAGAAAACGTTCCGCTAGCGCTAATGAAACGCACGTAACAACACCGAACAAGCGGATTGACAATGTTTGTTTGGGTATTGTGAAAATATACCTCAGAAGCAACCTAATTTTGTTACAACACAACAAAGATTCAAATAAGATTATTTTTAATAAATGTTACCATATATTATACTAAACCCAGAAGAGACTCGTAATTCGACTACACACACCTATAGAATCAGCACAGAAACCATTTTTAAGTCATCTTTATAACTGTATATAATACAACTATGCTTGCAAATCTGGTGACACAAGATATGTTCCTCAGACTCTACGTTAAACAAGCCTGGAATCCTTGCTGATACTATACGTTCAATGTCTACGATCGTACGTGGAAAAAAGAAAACATATACATAATACAGCCGAAAAAACAACATCTTGACTGTGTCGTCTTTTCTCTCCAACGGAGGTCAGATGTGGCAGTTTAAACGCTTATTTACTGTATCCGACTTTGAAACATTTGTATTAATAAATAGCTGAATGGTTTATTTTACATGGAAATTGCTGTTCCGTACATGCCAGAAAAGAACTTAACATTTTCCTTGTAATCTGTGATGACCACTTCAGAGTTCACAATCTCTACTAAGTGTGATCAGCTGCAAGGGTAATACCGCGGTTTCAATTCATTTCCTACACAACTTGTCCAATACCTATATGGAAAAGCAAGTAGTTGCCGTGCTTGATTGTGTCATGTAAGATTACATGAACACATCAGGGTACTTATAAAGTAATTCGTGATTTTTTCGCTTGTCTGTTAATGCTATTTGCACGCTTACGCACCGTCACCGTATTACAACATTTCAGTTACTTCCGTTGTTTTTATCCAGAACTGTATAATGTATTTTTTTTTACTTTATTGAGCTACAAAATGTTTTGAACTTTGTAATTTTATGCCCTTTGATAAGTTGTTTTGCAAGATTCAAGCTGTGAACTTTTTGTACACATGTTTTCAAACCCATTAGATTTTTGGTGTCGACTTATATATTATAAGCCCTTTTTCTCCTGGCTTATCTTTTATGCGGTCTACTCTACGTGGCATCTTTATGCTTCAATGTGTCCGAATGGGCGGATGGACCGTTATTAAACTTAAACACTGACTTGACTGCTTATAGGGTCTATACTCTACATAGCTAATTCTATGCCCGAAAGGGCGGATGGACCCGTTTTAAACTTAAATAGAAGAAGATCGAGTCTTAGCGTAGATCTACGGATCTCGGTGTCGTGAGGCGTATGTTCTCCGTGTCGATTTGATAAAAGACATTGTGTCATAAATCATTTGTCCTCCACCTCTAATTCATGTGGGGACGTTGGCAGTTACTTGCGGAGAACAGGTTTGTACTGGTACAGAATCCAGAGACACTGATTAGGTTAACAGTTGTGATTTGACAAATCGGTTAGATTTGTCAACCGATTAATCGGCATAATCGGACAAGCCAACCGATTCGATTTATCGGACAAAATCGGATAATCGGTTATATTAGTTGCATATCTAAAAGTTCACTTCACAATGTATATATTTTATATCATTACTTAAGAAATGAACCACACTGAGATTAAAGATCCTATTTCTATTGTATATCTTCATCAACACAAGTAAGTAAACAGCGTAAAAGTAAAATATTTGTGAAGATAGTAACTTCAAATCAAATAGTCGTCAAAATTTCACCAGGGTGCAGACAGACAGTATTAATCCAGTGATATTGTGTTATTAAATTAAAAAATGTTTGGTGTTCAGTAAAAAATGTAATAACGATTTATTAATTCTTAGTTAATGGCTGGAATGTTTTTAATCCCACAAAATTAAAAATTGAAAATACCTTTGCTTGCGTAAGTCTTACGGCATGCTTTGCATACTGCAATACTAAGGCGTAAAAAAATTGTTTCTTTCCGGTATCCCGACCTACCCTAAATTTTTGGCCCGACCCTAAATGTTTTTATGGCCTTGGAGAATATTTTTTTTCAATTTTTTAACAAAAAGTTGCAAAACTGCATTTTTTATGCTTTAAACATGGCCAGTGATGTTAGAAATCAACTTACTGATGCTCTAAAGGCATAACCCCCTTATTTGCATTCATTTTTTTTACACAAAAATAATTTCTGAAAAGTCTCCCTTAATGATAATAATAATAATAATAATAATAATAATAAAAAATCCGACCTACCTACCCTAATTTTTTTGAGCATGTTACCGGAAACAAAGAATGTTTTTAGGCCTAATGTCCAGAGTTTGAGTTTGGGGTGATGGTTTTCCCAGCTTAATTTTGTAAAAGCCATATATCTTCCAAATTCTAGGTGTTCATAGATGACCTCGAGTTCTTCCGAGACGTTGGAAGAAGCCATTTTTTGTAGAAGAGTAGTTTCTCTTGGCGTAACTGCCCCTAAGAACCGTAAATACCAGAAAGAAAAAGATCAGAAACAACTAAATTATCCGTTCAGGTTGGCAAGTAATTAATTGGTCAGGGAAAAGTGAAGTCGGCGATCGCGATCATGAATGCCACGCCGACGATTATCCGATTGTCGCCGATTGTCGGCCCATCACTAGTTAACAGCCCGCCGTTACATAAGTGAAATACTGTTGAAAACCGCGTTAAACCCAAAACAAACAAAAAAGCTTAACTGAAGGCCATATTTCGCTCTGGAGTTGGAAGTATCAATCATGCGATGCAATTTGCGTTTGGCAGCAGTTTTCTGTCCATGTATTGCTATGTGAAACTTTAAATTTTCAGAAAGGCATTCTGTCCTACTAGGGAAGGTTTAGACAGTGGATTCACGGAATTTTGATAGAATGATGGTCTTTATTATTCATTGTCCGCTGATAATATTTAGGTAGAAACGTTTATCTAAATGTGTTTGATTATTAATATAAGTTAAATAAATGTTTGTGTGAAATAACTTTAAATATTTTTAAAGATAAGAATGCACGTAAACAAAACACATTTTTCATAATTGTTTTATTAAACATCTGTAACAGGATGCTGAAAACAGATCCCTTATAAAATATTTAATATGCGCTAGAAGGAACCTTTTGGTAAGTTAAATCTTGTTTTATACTTATATCACTTTGTGCAATATTGCATTATGCTTATCCCACTGGAGGTCGTTTCCGACAGTTACTTTTGCGCCGCAACCGTTTTTTACAATTATAATATACGTAAAGTAGACAGATGAATATTTTTCAGATAGGATCGGACACTTCGCATTTTGTCCGTGGGTAAAAAGCAAAGTGATCGGTTTCTATCTAACGGAAAGGTGAAGGCAACGGCAGACCGGTGCAGTGAAAAAGAAATGCTTGTTTACAAGAAGAACGGCACAAAGTAATGTAGCTTTTGGTAGTGTAGTCACGGATGAACGTCTTACAAATGCTTATTTACTGTTCAGTTAGAAACGTGTGTTAATAAAGATTTGTCTGAACCAAACACACAAGGATGGAAGTATGGGGACGGATAGTAGGCAAAAATGAACATAGACTCGAGAAATATTTATTTAACTATCTTATTGCTACCCCCATGCTTCTTTGATTTTTATTCGTATGAGCTTCTTAGATAGTAAAAAGGAAAAGAAGTATATATACATACATGTACTTTAAGCAATGAAGTTAGAGGTTATGAAACTTAATCGATTTGACAATAAAAATGTTAATTCATAGATCGCCTCTGTTGTTGGTTCACATAATGTCTAAATAGCAATCTAAAAATGTCTGGTAGTTATTCTATCCACATAATAACACCGGTCTTAGTGACCTACATTTGTAAGCGCTGTAACGGATTATGGTATTGGACTCCTATTAGTAATATTTAAAAAAGGTGTATTCTTAAAATTGACTGGATTTTGCATTGTGTTGCAAATTTTAAACAACTTCTACCGTGCCGTTTTTTCATAACTTTTGTATTATTTATGGTATTTCCTAGAGCTGAAGTAGAGACAAATTGCAAAGTGACGGCCACTGTCCAAAACGTTTGCAGAGAGTTCATAATACCATTAATTTTAATAAAAGAAACACCAAACTATTGGTAAACAATAATAAAATACAAATTAAAACTGCCAATATAACTTTTTCTAGGGTGCCTAAGTAAATGGATTCAATCAGGCAGATTTCTAATTCCAACATTAAAAAATATGGTCGAGTCCTGTGGGACTGTTTTAAGTTTTGCTCACTTCATTCAAAAATAATCTTGGGGCAGAAGTTAAACCTACCTACATTTCTTCCACAATATGTAATCGAAAGAGTAAAGGCAAATAGGGAACTTTTACCGCATGTAACTCAGTATTTTTAAAGATGTTTAACTCTGCCCCCTTCCGTTTCAGAGGTAAATTCACTTTGATCAGCAAGAGATCACTTATCAAATGAAAAATTTCCAATTTTGTACAATGAATCAATAAAACGTTTTGAAAACAGTACAAAACTTACTAGGAAACAAGGAAAATAAGGAACAAAATTTGGTCCCATTGGGCTTGAACCTACGTCCCTGGAAAATTTCAGTTAAAGTAGGCAAAAAGGAGGTACTCTATTACGGGTCTTATACCTTAAGTATATATTGAAGTTGAAATAGTGAATACAATATATTAATTTGTCTAAAAATAGCTCTAAGAAATATATTTAAACTGTCATGACATACTACAATTCTGACATGTTTAAGATTTAAGAGTTATAGTCATCAAAATATGCAGAAACAAATTCAAGTTTTTGCTGTATAGTAAACTGTAGCTTCACATGGCTGTTGACTATATTGTCAATGTTGCTGCACAGATAGCGTTAAGGACGTACGCTAAAATTCCCTGTATATGATATGGGCGAATTTTTTCCCAATAACAGTATTTCTTCAAACTTTGGATATTGAAGGACAATCATCTAGGAAACAAAAATATGCAATAAAAATCAAAGGTCACCGGTATTGAAAAAGAGTTATCTGCCCTTGAAAACTGCATTTTTATAGTATTCCTCGGTAACCACTGACTGGAATTCATCGAAACGTAATGGGAATTATCACTTCGCCGCAACCATTGCTTGGAATCTAGCCAAACTTCATAGGAAGCTTCACTATCAAGAGGAGATATGCATATAGTCTAAGTGTACCGGTCGGATGAATTTTACATTATATTATCATTCCTTGTCCAGAGAATTCCTCAGCAACCAATGATTAGAATTAATTTAAACTTCACTGGAAAAGTCACTCTATGTAACCTTTTAATTGTTCAATTCTGTGAGAATAAGTATAGAAGTATAATTCTTATGTGGATTGACGTCATCCCCTTTTACTTACGCAAAATGTTTCAAATATTTTTTTTTCTGCGTATGCTTGTACATTTTGTTTCAGAATGTAGCTTACATTTATTTGAAACGTGGTTTAGACAAACCAAAGGAATATTTTCTACACCTTTTGGTAAGAATATATAATTGTTGTCAAAAACTGTGCCATCATACATTTGAACCCATGTATCAGGCTTGATTTTTTTTATCAGGAGCACTACACGGCAAGCTCATATTATAAGTATATAAAATCATCTTACTAGACGAAAGCCTTGTATTCATGAAGGAACCAAACCTTTTAAAATGTTCAAAAGAATACTGCTGCGACTCTTAGACGGTACAAAAATCACCATAAAGATATGAACCTCACGAATTTTTATGACATATTACCACAGAATCTAATATGGTGTGCAGAACTTTCAGAGATTTCATTATATACTAACAGATATGTAAAGCATTACCTATCTTTAGATCATGCACCTGCCATGAAACTTCCACTTGCTTAATGTAACGCATGTCTTTTCGTGTTATAACGTCTGCAGAATCCCAAGGGATTGGTTGGTGCCAGCGCCCGTAGGGCGAGGGTACCAACGTATCCCGAGGGATTTTGAAGATGTTATCAAACGAAATGAACATGCGCTAACGCTAATCTATCATAAAACGCGGGAAAAGACCAATAAATGAATACATTCTCCCTCAACACTTTTAAATTTTCATGAAATGCGCGGGAATATCTGAGTTGTTTTTTCACGTTGATGTTATTTCTACTTGAATTATCCGTTTTGGGGCCGTAATACATTAACGCTTTGCCACGGAACGCACATACATAAAAAGGGTGTTATAACAGCACGTGAGCGCGATAATCTCTCTGTTACACGTTTTCACTCTTGTTAAAGCACCACCGAAAAGTGACAAAAAAGCAGTTTTATGCTAGAATATGCTATCATACAATAGATCTTGTGAATTAATCAGCACTGTACTTCTTTAAAAGCGTTCCGAAATGTTCCCTATGCTGAGAATAAGACAATGTTAAAATTTTGCTTAAATATTTGGAGGATTTAACCACAACTTGGGATTTAGATTATAAATATACTTCCATAAATCATAAAGTCCTTATTATTTACCTTTCAAACTTTAATTATTATTTTGGTCTAAAGCCAACCAACAGAATACATAAACTCTTAGCAAAAACTTATTCCTAGTGCTGTTTGAGTCAAAACGGCGTGTATGTAGGTGTAGATTCTGCAATGGTTGACTCTGATTTGGATATGACATGTCGCAAATTGAATGAAAACTAAGCCGATATTTAAATACACACACGACTTTAAAGTTCAAAAGTGAATAGTAGCGGATATTAGCGTGCCTATGATGCCGATTTTGTAACGTGATGAAAACAATTACATGCATTTCCGTGTATTGGTAAATAGCCATTGAGTACATAGGGCTTGTTATGGTATCTGGGAAGCCATGATTTGACCTAAGTCGAAGAAGTTACTAATACCATAACTCCGTTGCTACGGACATCTGTTCATCGCTCTTCAGTAATCCTGTTATGTCCTGATAATTATGTAGAACACTGTCTCAGCAACAATAGCTACTGCATAATCAGAAGCATTGCTATGTCTTGTAAAAGACAATGCAGTTATATGAAATTATAACAAACATTCTTTGCTAGACCTCGATTTTGTTTACTGTGTGTACACTAGTTAATCAGTATTTTTACAATTATTGTGACAACTTACTTATAATAAGTTGGGTATACAGTATCAATAGGTAGAACAGGTGAATTTTAAACCCGATAAAATGTGTGAGGAAAACGCGAGAAAATGAAATATTAATATCCTTCTCTGTAGAAGTGAAAATATACACTTGACTGAACAGACCGAACGGGCAATATAAAAGTGCAAAGAAATTGAAGAACAAAATAAATGTTCTAAGGCGTCTTCAGCAATCGGTACCGTATTAATTAAAATCCCATTTCAAAGAGAAATCAAGTCACAAGGTGAATGGAACGCAATGACATTTAAATGAACCTTAGAAGCTGATATTACATTTATACATTGTAATAGTTGTTTTGATACTCAATTTCCGGCGCTACTATTCTTTTTAGTGGAAATACCAACCCAACAACTGTTTAAAACCATTTATTGGCATGTATACTACCTGTATTACTTACCCAGACAGAGTACGGGATATATGCTGTCGAAGAAATCCATATCAGGCTAGAGAGGAGTTCTTATAAATCGTTTATCCCGTATTCTGTCATAAACAAGATGTTTAACGATATTCTATCTTGCCGTCTACCCTTTACTTCCATAGTCTGAATTTGACGATACTAATACAGAAAACCCTTTTTTTGATGACTTCTATTTACTTTAGTATTTGCTGTATAAATCGAAATAACAGAACTGAAAGGTAAGTGGTCATAAAATTATACATGCTATATCACTACGCCGAAAATCCGCGGTGTTTTAAAAATGGCGGACGTGAAATGTTGAAAGGTATGCGTCGTTTGATTTTGGTCTGAACTTTTCAAATATGACACCCTCTACAATAGATAATACATAAAACGAAAGAGCTTGAAACGGCAAATCAACGGCTCATCATCTTTTTTGATCGAATCACAGCGTCTTCCTGTAATGTTGAACTGAACACGGCGTGTTGAGGATTCGAAAAATGAAGCGAGGAAACGAAATAAAAGTGACGATTTTTCGGCTAAAAAGAATGCATCCATAAAATTACTTGTCCACATGTATGAAGACTGTCTAGCTTCTGGTGCATGTCCATTATTTTTAGGCCAACACCCGCTAAAAAAGATGTTTCAAATGTTTTTAATTTGGCATGCTGTACGCCGCGGTGCAAAGCGTAAACAAAGGACTGTACACAGCTGTGAAAGCAGTTTCAGTACGCCACGGGGACACACATCGAGCAGAAAATCTGTACGCCGCGGTGCAAGTTAGAAAAGGATCCCATTTCACGTATCTTTTAAAGAGATAAAAATAGGAATTGCAGCGTAATGAAAATGCGTTACCGAAATTCCCATGTAGCTGGCATTCCTATTTACTTTTTTAAGTATCCTAGTTAAGTTTTTCTTTTTTGTTCAGTTCCTAGTTTTAACACCCATTTTCATTTGTTTCAGATTTCTGACGTAGTGACGAACAGAAGCCATTGTTAAGGTAGTGTTCAGAGACAAGTTTCATATTGATATAGCTTCTGTCTGAAAGGTAAGACTATTTACCATTTTATTTATACATACTTATATAACACTATGTATAATTTACTACACATTTCTGAAAGATGAAGGAGAAAATTTTAACACAGTATCAATGTCTAAATTTCCATTTTTTTACCAACTTTCCCCTTTTCGCCTGGCGCATCACATATACAAATTATTGCTATAAAATTAACGTACGGTCGGGTTTGAATTAACTCTTCAAATACATGCACATTATTTGTAAATAAAATTATAGTCGAATAAGACGGTAATATAACATGATCTTTTTTGTTTTGCAGTTTTCATTTTCGACCATTGCCAGTGGCAGCGAGGAAGAGGAGATTGTAAATCCATTAAAGGATTCGTGTATTTGTTTTTTGTTGATGAACAACACTTGTGTCCCGTTTTTGGGAAAAAAATCAGAAGAAATTTTTGTCTACCGAGACATGTGAAATTTCTCGAGAATGACAGCAGTTCAAAATGTACACATTGTAACAAAAGTTACAATTGTAAATATGATTTAGAAAATCATGTTAGAAGTAAACATGATGGTACAAAACTTATACGTGAGACTTGTCACAGGACGTTCAATTATAAGCAAAGTCTTCTAGCGTATTCCAGAATATGTAGTGATAGTATGAAGGCGAGGGAAGACGATTTCAAAATGTAAAGAATGCTAGGAACGAAGACAAATGATCTCCTTGTACACACCGCTGCTAAGCACAAAGAACAGTATCTTTTCGAATGCAAAAGATAAGGCAAGAAGTTCAAATGCTGTTCTTCGCTAGCCTATCACAGCAAACATCAAGATAAATATTCGTAGTGGAACTTACCGTTTCCAATAACTTTACCGGCGTCTAGCTACATGCTACACACTGTTTTGTGTTTATTTCTTTACAAAATGACCATTTTTTTTACGCTATGACCTTCGATTTTTGTTAATCAAGGCCAGTATGTCTAATCACGTTTTCGCGCTACGTTATTTTGACTCGAAATAACCTTTCTCCTTTCACTTTCGAGCTCAAAAATGAAAGTAGAAAGGTTAACAATAATATAAATCAGGGCATAAGTTTTTTATTCATTATACATGTATTGTATTGTATCAATATCATGCACAATTCGAGCCCTATTTGAAAGTGCTACGGTAGGTACTGCATTTTCCCTACCAAAACCTTCTCGCTTTAACGCTTTTTCTGTTCAAATGATTTGTAGGAAGAACACCTCAGAGCGCAATGTCAGAAATAGCGTTAAAAAGAGTAGGATTTGGTGGGGAAATCATAGCACCCGTGGTAGCACTTTCAAATAGGTTATGAATCATATGTATGGTATTAACACAATATATTGAATAAAAAATCTTACGCTCTGATATATACGTTTTCTTATCTCACTTTCAAGCTCAAAATGACGTCTCGCGGTCATGTGATTGGGCACACTGAGGCTCCACACTTGTTTAGTAAAGGCTATTGACAGTAGTCTTAGTCGCCGTCGGTGAATTGGAAACTTCCTTTTTTATGCCCCCGGCCTCTATTGAAGCAGTAGACATATAAAGATCGTCTTGTCCGTCCCTTCGTCTGTCTGTTCGTCCGTGTACACGAGGTCAAGTAGATTTAACCGTTTCGTCTAGCACCAACACCGCTTACTAAAACACTTGGATACTTGTAAAGTTGTTGCCTATGACCATTCTTAATCCACTCATATCACCTTGCCTCAGTGTGACCTTATTCGGACATGATTCAAATATGGCTATATCTTAGTTTAGTATATTTTACCGTTTCGTCTAGCACCAACACTGCTTCCTAGAACACTTGGGTACTTATATAGATGTTACCTATGATCATTCCTAATATAATCACATTACCCAAACTCCATTTGACCTTGACCGAATTTGGACTTGGAATGTTTAAATGTGCTATGTCTTGACAAACATGCCAACGGGGGCATATGCGTCTATTGCAAATAACTACAGGTATGCAGCTATGCTGCCGGGTTGTATTTTTTCTTCTAAAACAAATATGTATGTTATTATTTGCCAAGGTATGGCATACATATGTGATATGCTCATATTATGTTTTAATTATTTTCATAAATGTACCTTACAGATATGGAGATGTCAAAGCTGACAAAATTTTGGTATCTTTTTGAAACGGGAGAGAAATATCATTTTACTAAATAACATAAATTAAAATACTGTTTTCGTCATATCTATGTTTTCAAAAGTAAACTTACAGCAAAATTCCGTTTAATGGCAAGCAGACCACACATTTTAACCATGCTAAAATTGAAGTTTAGTAGCATACACGTACATGTATTACTCTGTTAATTTCATTAAAATACGTTTCTCTTCCGTTTTCTAAATCAAGCAAAGTTATCAATAGTAGACATCCTGAACACCATCCAAATACGTGTTGGTATGTATGTTGGCAAAGCAGCCTAAAATATTTCCGTTGTAAAAAGGCCAAGTTGAAGTCGTTTCAATGGGCCATTCTCCATATATATATGTTGAGAATTAAGTCTAGTCTAGTCAAATAAGTCTAGTCACATAAGTCTAGCCACCAAAATCAGGTCACTTCCTTTTTTCTACATGATTTTTTTATTTCTTTTATTTATTTTCAAGCCAAGGCATGGCTATTCGTCTGTGATATATATATTGTTTTTGAATATATTTCTAAATCTTTCGATTAAGGTAATTCAGAGTTATTTGTACGATTTAACACCAATAAATATATTTTTAAAAGCGTCCGCTTTAAGTCTTGCTTATCTTAAAATACACTTAGCATGCTGTGTTCGTCAGTGCTGCTATATATATGTAAGTCCAATTTCATTGTACATGGACTTTTTTGTGGACCATCATTACATTTGTACAAAGAATAGATTACTCTCAATGACTGCTGACCAGTGTTTGTGCCAAATGATAAGGGTTTGGTTTGTGAATGTCTTGTCAAATTCCGCTGAAAAGTATTCGAACCCGGGTCAAATTCCGATGACAGGATTTCAACCCGCGACCTCCGTGTATTGAACACGACGCCCTATCTCTGATATATAGTGAACACAAAACATTATCTGAAGCAGTTGAAACACATACCACATCAACATACAGTCGAAACTCGGTATCTCAAACTCGCTTACCTCGAAATTCCGCTTAAGTCGAAGATATTCCCGTCAAATTTCCTTCTTTATTTATGTAATTCGGCTTCGGTTACGTCAAAATTTGACTAACCGAGACTCCGGATGTGTCGAAAAGAATTTTCAGTCCCGTCAATAAAATTCAAGTGCATTTTGAACTCGGTAATTCGAAGTGAGAAAAATATGCGATAAAATTTCACACATGTCGTTGCGAATGTGGTTGGTTTTTAACACATGTCCATGTTTATTGCCTAACCAGAAAGCCGTGATGCCGACATATCAAAGGTGCGGCGATTATCAAAGTGGGATGATGTCATACTTGTTTGCACGTGCCATAATGATAATTGTTTGATGTAAACATTAGATTTCTTAAATCAGCAGTCATTGTTTTTGAGACTTTATGAAAATTGCTTTTAATTTAAACTAATGAATTAATTAGTTTGAACAGTTGGGATCTTTAAAAAGGATTAATTAGAGGTGATCGCGATGAGACTGTATAAAAATTAACTTCTTGGGGGAAAGCATCAGTCGTTCAAAATGTCAGATCGAAATGCTGTCAGTCCTACGAGAGAGAAACGCGGTACAAAACGGAAGCTTGATTCAAAAAGCATTTGAGGTTAGTATCTTTTTTATTCTTCGAAAAACTGAAAACTTATAAAACTGATAAACACAAACTGTACGGAATCGTGTTCGCGTAAAGTGCTGACAGCGTGTATACGACATCAAGGAAACATTTTGTTTTATTAAATCTTTTCGTAATGTGTACTTATTTCGTCTGTATGCGTCCCTCCTCGTAACTCGAATTTCGGTTATCTCGAAATAAAGGATACCGAGTTTCGACACTGTCAAATAGATTTCAATATTTATTTACATTCTGCACAGGTAACATCAACAAAGCATATGATACTTTTGTTCTGTTTGTTTGTTAGTTTGTTTTGGGTTTAACGCCATTTTTCAACAGTATTTCAGTTATGTAACGGCGGGCAGTTAACCGAACCAGTTTTCCTGGATTCTGTACCAGTACAAACCTGTTCTCCGCAAGTAACTGCCAACTTCCCCACATGAATCAGAGGTGGAGGACTAATGATGTCAGACACAATGTCGTTTATCAAATAGTCACGGAGAACATACGCCCCGCCCGAGGATCGAACTCACGACCCCGCGATCCGTAGACCAACGCCCTTACCTACTGAGCTAAGCGGGCGGGCTGATACTTTTGTCATTCTTATGAACTTTCTTTTGAATTTTTTCCCACAAACGGGACACAAGTGTTGTTCATCAACAATACACGATTCCTCTAATGGATTTGAAATCTCCTCTTCCTCGCTGCCACTGGCAATGGTCGAAAATGAGAACTGCAAAACAAAAAAGATCATGTTATATTACCGTTTTATTCGACTTTAATTTTATTTACAAATAATGTGCATGTATTTGAAGAGTTAATTCAAACCCGACCGTACGTTAAATTTATAGCAATAATTTGTATATGTGATGCGCCAGGCGAAAAGGGGAAAGTTGGTAAAACAGGGAAATTTAGACATTGATACTGTGTTAAAATTTTCTCCTTCATCTTTCAGAAATGTGTAGTAAATTATACATAATGTTATATTAGTATGTATAAATAAAATGGTAAATAGTCTTACCTTTCAGACAGAAGCTATATCAATATGAAACTTGTCTCTGAACACTACTGTAACAATGGCTTCTGTTCGTCACTACGTCAGAAATCTGAAACAAATGAAAATGGGTGTTAAAACTAGGAACTAAACAAAAAAGAAAAACTTAACTTGGATACTTAAAAAAGTAAATAGGAATGCAAGCTACATGGGAATTTCGGTAACGCATTTTCACTACGCTGCAATTCCTATTTTTATCTCTTTAAAAGACACGTGAAATGGGATCCTTTTCTAACTTGCACCGCGGCGTACAGATTTTCTGCTCGATGTGTGTCCCCGTGGCGTACTGAAACTGCTTTCACAGCTGCATACTGTCCTTTGTTTACGCTTTGCACCGCGGAGTACAGCATGCCAAATTTAAAACCTTTGAAACATCTATTTTAGCGGGTGTTGGCCTGAAAATAATGGACATGCACCAGAAGCTAGACAGTCTTCATACATGTTGACAAGTAATTTTATGGATGCATTCTTTTTAGCCGAAAAATCGTCACTTTTATTTCGTTTCCTCGCTTCATTTTTCGAATCCTCAACACGCCGTGTTCAGTTCAACATTACTGGAAGACGCTGTGATACGATAAAAAAAGATGATGAGCTGTTGATTTGCCGTTTCAAGCTCTTTCGTTTCATGTATTATCTATTGTAGAGGGTGTCATATTTTAAAAGTTCAGACCAAAATCAAACGACGCTTACCTTTCAACATTTCACGTCCGCCATCTTTAAAACACCGCGGATTTTCGGCGTACAGAGTTTCCATACAGTGTTTATACATGCAAACTAATTCGAAACATTTTGTAAATTAACAAAGCTACTACAGTACAAACATATCGTTGTGAGACTAAGTACCGATACTCCAAACATTTGCAATGCATAAACATAACACATAAATTACTTACTGGTGAGATGAATCACTTTCTTGGTAATCTAATCCTTTTCCTTAAATAACTGTGCTGCATATTTTTAAATTTCATGTAAAACACTTCAGAATCCCTTCATAAACTAGGACACTGGCATGCCCTCCATTTTATTGTTCCCAATTACGTCACTTCATGCGTGCTACAAAAAAGGAAAGTAATATTCACATTGGGTAAACGTCCCAAACAGTAAACTTCACACAAGTTTTATTTGAACGATGAACAGTATAACAGGACTTTTCTTTACAAGTTTCTATGTTTTAATCATCTGTTTTTCAGTGGTTGCAGAAAAACATGTCATTTTCCCGGTGAGCAGTATATCAAATGTAACCAGTGCGTATAAGGCACCAATAATTGATATCGTCAAACTGGGCCCACTTCACAAATACAAGACGTGATATTCTGCTGAACACCTTTGTTACAGTGAATATATTGTAAATGCAACAGAAATTCGTCTTCAGAACTGTCACTGTCAGATATCAAGTAACTATGCGGGTCTGATTCTGTTTTGTCTTTGAGTTTTTGTCTTTTTCTCTGATTCAGTTTACTTATTTGTCTAAGTTGGTGATATTTTTTTTTCTATTTGGATCCTTTTGTGTTCGTTCATTTTGTCTTAAACTTCTTTTCTCTTCCTCAACGAACCTGACAAATTGTTTTTCTAGGTTTCTGTATTTTCTTACTTTATCATTTACTTCAGTTGTTTTCTAGTTCTGTAGTCTCCAACATTCAGAGAATTCTTTCTTCCATAGTTACTTCTACACCGCTTTTAACAGTTATTTCACTACCTTGACTGTCGTTGATCATAACTGTGTTGGTCTGCTGGTTATCATATATGTTGTAGACCTGAATTGAAACTGTTAGCATAAAGGCAGACTGCATCAGCATTGTTTACACGCCAAATTTTGTATTCTGAGAGATCGACTGGCTAAGACCAAATGTAAAATTGTTTAAGCCTTACAATTTACGATATCTTCACGTGAGTTTCATTCGTCAAAATTTACACAAATGAACCGATTTAACAACCTTTCTATGTTCTAGTTTATTCAAAGGGCTAGAGGGAAGTGATAGAATTAATAAACAAGTGATCAGGTAAAAGTCATTGTTTTTCCATAGTTATTAATTAGAAATATTAAATTAATGGATTTTTCATTAATTGTGAGCGTTATGTTATGAATATGTTGAATCATTTGGTTGACGAGGATCTAACTTAAACACAGGTTCAACGGAATCGTGACATAGTATCTTCCATACAGAGTTATTGTCCGTCTATTTTCTTTTTGCTTTCTGTGGCTTACTCCACGGACATAAACTAAGTAAGATAACTAAAACGACAATACAATCCGAAATAGATGGGCTATAATAATATGACTTGATTTGACCTCACTAGCAATGCGGAAGCCATTTTTTTAAATCAAAATTCTTGCAGGAAATGGAATATATCCTGTTTGCATATTGTAACGTAGCGTGGCCATTTAATACAACAAACATAACCTTTTAAACAGTTTTTTTAACATAGCAACAATCTTTATTATTTTAAACATAACATTTTTACGTAGATATAATCAAGTGAAGGTGACCTTATCAATCTAGCATTTCTACCCCATCTCTCTCTCTCTAACTCCCTAGATAATTATGTTTCAACATATATATTTAATTAAGCAGTCTAGCCGCTATGTAAAATTACACAATTCGTCGTGCCTTTTTCCTTAAACATATTTAACCTTGATCCCGGAAGTAAATGGTATAAACAACTAAGTATACCTGTTTAACCCTTGGGCTACATGTTTTGTGACAGGTTTGATAATTCGGCAAGCTTTCAATATTTTCAATTTAGATTCAAGCATAACAGTTTATCATCTTTCTCCGTAACATATTCAACATTGATTTATAGAATATACAATTTTCCGAACTTTTCAAACCTGTTACATTACACATCCCTTCATTTCTTCCACAAAAAAAAAAAATAATAAAAAATGATTAATAGTAAATCTAAGCTATAACAAATCCTTAATATTGATCGTTTAGAAATGTTGGCGAGGTTTCGCCAGGTATAATTTTAGTAAATGTAATTAGCTTTTGAATGCACGACTTAAACAGTTGGGTAATTTTACACATACATATTAAAAGACAATTTAAAGTACATAATATTACAGATAGATACAATTTTCTCAGTATTTGGCATCAGAATAGTTAGTGCAAGCATAATACAAATATTTTCGAGGAATTTCCTTAAAAGTGATGATTTTTTTAAATACAAAATAAAGTGCATTATATATCTTTTTTAAACATTCGTCTGCAGCTTTACAATATTACAACATTATACATTGAAATTAAACAGTTATTCCTTTGCGAAAGTCACATCTGTCTATATTTTCTAAATTAGCAAAGTATTCTCTAAGATAGGACCTTCGTTTAAGCCATGAAACAATTGTCTAACAGTTAATGTCTAAAAAATGTCTTTTGCAGACCTTGCATCATGTCATTTTTGCTTTTTTCATTCTCAGCCATTTGACTTAACATCATATTTTTGCTTTTTTTACTCTCAGCCATGTGACTTAATATCATTTGCAGATATTTTTGTTTGTCATCAGTATTATGTTTGTTTACAGGAGGTATCTTTGTGTGTATTGTTATATTTTCAATAACCATATTATTTTGATTATTTCCAGACTCGTTTGGCAGAGATGTTTTCTTAACTGAGCTAAAGGAATGTTATCTTCTGAGGAAGAATTTTCACGTTCTTGACGGACCCTATTTGTGCTTTTAGGCATTTTAACTTTGCTGATTTTGTTTGATATTTCAGTATCAGAAACATCAGATTCATCATTACTGCTTGAGCTAGAATCATCTGGAGGTATTACGTAATTGACCCTTCGTCTTGGATAACCTTTAACAGCTTTGCGTTCGGGCCATTCAGCAATGTCAGCAAAAAAACAAAGAAAAATATCAAACAGGGAATGCCACGCACCAAAAGCGCAGCCTTCTCAAAACGAACCCCCCAGCACGCAAACGCGTGCACCACACACACACACACACTCAAAGCTTACACATCAGGACAAAACGAACAACACACACACACACACTCAAAGCCAACACATAAGGACAAGACGAACAATAAGCATACACACACGCGCGCACACAAAGTCAACACACAAGGACAAAACGAACAAACAAAGGAACACAGTGGGGCACCACCTTGGAACGGTCAGTGGCAAAAACACCACTGGGGAGCTTAAACCACCCTTATCTGATCTGCATGTACTTGAACAACTGAGTTGTCAAGCTGGTTCTTAATAAGGTATGTAACTGGAACTTTTTGTTCAAGAATTCTGTAATGTGATTTCCAGCGATCTTCAAGCTTGTTTTTTCTTTGATAGTTCTTATAATAGACACGATCAGTTATTTCGAACTTAATGTCTTTTGCTTTTTTGTCTACTTGTGCCTTGTTTTCGTTTTGAGAGTTTTAAATGTCTATAAGCAGTAAGGAAACTTGAATGTTGCTCTAGGAATTAGCAAATTATCAATAGGTAAAATCGGGTCTCTGTTGTAAACTAAATAGAAAGGTGTGGACTTTGAACTTGAAGAAACATTGTGACGTATGCCTGCTAAAGACACATTAAGATGAAGATCCCATTCACGTGTATTACCTTGAACTCTTTTTGCTAAAATATCATACAGAACTCTGTGCATTCGTTCTTGCTTTGCATTACTTTCAGGGTGGTATGCTGTACATGATACATTATCAATATCTAACTCTTTCAGGACCTACCTAAAGGCAGAACTTGTAAATTCTGACCCTCGGTCATGAATTATCTGGAGAGGACATCCATATCTAGGATATATCTCATTCAAAAGTAAGTCTATTACTGTATTTGTATTTTTATCAGGAGCTGCGAAAGCTTCTGGAAAACCACTGAACATGTCAACAAAACAAATGATGTAACGATTGCCACTAAGTGTTTTCTCATAAGGACCACATATGTCTATTGAAACAATAGCAAACAGAAATGGTGCAATATTTGTTTCTCTAAAGGGCGCTTTAACCTTTGTCAAATTTCTAGACTGGCAATCAACACAAGTTGTTACATATCTATGAAGTTCTTTAAACATTTTTGGTCAGTAGTACTTTGTTTTTATAGTTGAAAACATACGTTGTGTGCCAGGGTGACCATTGTTGTGATATGCTGTTAAAACTAATGATTTCAAATGACTAGGAACATACAGTCTCATAACTGGTTCTTCATCTGGGTTCGAAATATAGTATAGAACATTGTCTGCTTCTAAATACTTCTTCAATTCAGCCTTACTTGGGTCACCATGCTTAAGTTGCATTTTCATCTGAACAATTGCAGGATCTTTATCTTGTTCTTATCTCATATCTAACTCTGCAAATTCTGGGACAGTTTCTACTAAAGAATCTTGTTTTTGATATAATTTGTTAGATTAGCTACTTCTTTTGGAATTAAGTTGTTAGAGTTTATAACATTTATGCTTTTCACTGTATGTTTGTCAGAAATTTTGTAGGTATTGTCATTAATATCTGGTTCAATTTCTTTCTCACTTTCTGTTTGTTTATTTTCAGATTCTGGTGGTCGTGAAAAGAAATCAGCAATAACATTTGCTTTTCCTCGAAGATACTCTATCTTACAGTTGTAACCACTAATAGACAATGCCCATAACTGAATGTTTTTGTTTTGCATTGGACTTTTAAATAAATACTGGAGCGGAGAATGGTCGCATTTGATTGTAAATTCAGCACTGTGTAAAAAGAAATCTAAACGTTGCAAAGAATAAAAAATGACGTACGCCTCCTTCTCAATAGTGCTGTATATCTTTTGTGTTTCACTTAGTTTATGAGACAGAAAACATATAGGTCTTGCTTTATTTTCATCTGATTCTGGTGAATTACACGCTTGAGTTAAGCACGCTGCCACATGACTATCGCTGGTATCGGTGTACAATGTATACGGCTTGTTTGAATCTGGGTAGGACAAGAAGGGGATAGCTATTAATTGTTCTTTAATTTTCTCAAAACTTTTCTGTCATTCTTCTGTCCAAATAAATGGAGACTTTTTCCTTGTAAGGTTAATAAGAGGTTCTGCTATTTCTGAAAGTGAGGGGATGAACCGACGATAAAACGAGGATGCCCCGATTATTTTTCGAACTTCACGCACATTTTTTGGAACCGGAAGTGACCTAATAGCTTTAACGTTATTAGGGTTTGGTCTGATGCCATCTTCGTCTATGACAAAACCTAAGTATTCGGTTTTAGGCTGCATGAATTGACACTTTTTTTAACTTAAGTTTAAGTTTATGCTCTCTTAACCTTTGAAAAATAATGTCTAAGTGGCGTTTATGTTCTTCTAATGTTTTACTAAAGATGAGGCAGTCGTTCAAGTGTGCGACAGCAAAATCTAGATCCTCTAAGACTTTAGACATTAGTTCCTGGAACACCCCAGCGGCATTAACAGGACACATAACGTTAAATTCAAATAGACCCCTGAATGTGGTAAATGCAGATTTTTCTTTATCTTTTCCATCAGTCGGTATTTGCCAAAATCCTGAGCGACAGTCTAGGGTAGTAAAGTATTTAGATTCACCTAAAAGAGCCAATATATCATCGATATGAGGTACAGGGTATGCTGTGGGTCTCACCAGGGCATCGATCCGCCTAAAGTCTATACAAATCTGGTACTGTTGTCGTTTTTCTTTTTAACCAGCACAACAGGACTTACATAAGGACTTTGAGAAGGTCTTATTACGTGAGCCTTAAGCATTTCATCTATATCATCACTCATAATTTTCCTATCATTTAAATGGTATTCTATATGGTCTCTGCTTTATCGGTTCATGTTCTATAGTAGGAATTTTCATTGTAATCTGTGACAACTCCGAGTCATTTTTCGCAAAAACGTCCCTATTTGTTTTAACTATTTTTTCTACATACTGAAAGTGTTCTTTAGGTGCTATTATTTCTTTTGTATTAATACTTGATTTGTCACCCTTATTGTTTGATAATTTATTGACATCAGAAACAGAAGCTATGCATTTTTCATCAATTTGTTCAACAGTTGCAACAGCACACCCTTTTCTTAATTTAATTGTTCTATTTGTAGAATTTACTAACATAACAGGAAACCTACGATGTTTTCGTAGCTTAATGACTGAATTAGCTACCACTGAATCAGGTTCTGTACTAAGATAACCATCTTCAACACGTTTTAATTCATGTTTTAAAATTCTTTAGTTTAGAGTCTTTCCTTCATTGTCCTGAACAAATATGCACTGTCTGAGGTTTAAATACAGTATCTTTTTGCAACCTAACTATTATCTACTGAAGCAATATGTTTATCTTCTTGTAATGTGACATAGCTATTTTTAACTCTCATTGGTAAAAGATCAAAATAAATTCTGCATTTGTTCTGAATGAGAAAGTCCCTTCCAACTTCCAAGTATTGGTTTTCTATTCATATTTGAGACCACATAGAATTTATGTTCTATTTTTTCTCCACCTATTCAAAAATAAGATTGGTGTATCCATCTACATGCAGTGAATTACCATTTACAGACTGTAATGGAACTTTATGATTTTTAAATAGGTTTGGCTTTCTATTTAATGATTCATATGTTCTCCTATTAATTAATGAGACTTCTGCTCCAGAGTCTATTAATGCCCTAATCTTCTGTTTCCCAATTCTAATTGTAACAGGAGTTTGGATTCCCTGCTAGCGCTATAAAATACGTTGATAAATCATTTTTCCTACCATCGACTTCTTTATGACAGGAAGATCTTAGTTTAAAGGCCTAAATATGTTTCTTTTAGGTCTCGATACACTCCTACATTCTCTCATAAAATGTCCCAATTTTCCACAATTCCAGCAATCAATATATATTTTCCAATCACAATTGTTTTAAAATTTATTTTGGCTTAATTACTGCATATGTCTAGTGGCTTTCTTTCGTAATACTACTGCATGAACATATTTCTGACGTGTCCTACATTGCTTGACATTATGACCAAGCCTACGGCAATATTGACAACGAATTTGTGGCTGAGTGTGATCCAAGTCTTTAGCTTTTTGATAAGTTTCTGAAGAATTTTGCTGGCTAGTAACATTTCCGAACCGTAAATTAAACCGATTTCTTAAATTGTTTTCATTCATTGCTGACGTTACTGCAGCCTGTAAAGTTTCCGGCGAATCACGCATAACTTTCATTTTCAGAAAATTTTCTGTCAACCTGTCAATAAAATGACCTATTAACTGTTTCTGAATAATTGCTAAATATACAGTATGATTTTGACCTTGATCCTGATTTTCATAAGCATCTTCTGCCAGAGATAATGATCTTTCAGCATAGACATTTACATTTTCATCAGGTTTTTGTTTTATATTTTGCAAAAGATATAAAGCATGCTGTGAGTCGTGTACCTCAGAAAATCTAGTACATAAAGCATGTTTTAAAGCAGCCCAAGTACAATCTTGATTTTCGTTCATAAACCTATGTATAAAATCTGACACTGGCCCTATTGCAGTCTGATAGCAAACTAATTTCTTTCTATCATCATTTAAATCATTTAAAATAGAATATTTTTCTATTGATTTTACCCATGACTTAAAATCTTCAGAATTACCATCAAATTTTGAAACCATATGTTGTACACTATGGGTTCCTATTGCGGTGGAAACATTTTTTAACTGAATAGCCAAATCTTGAAAATATTGCTGAATTGAAGCGTTGTCTGCCATTTTAAAATAAATTATTTAACAAGCAAATAAAATAGACAGTTTTCTAACCTTGTTTCTCGGCGTGATCTTCTAGTGGTATTGCGTACTTCATCGTAATGCCTCGACAACATTCCAAAGGTTCATCCTGTCTGCGGCTCCAGAACACGCGTTGTAAGGAAGCGTGGCCATTTAATACAACAAACCTTTTAAACAGTTTTATTTAACATAGCAACAATCTTTATTATTTTAAACATAACATTTTTACGTAGATATTATCAAGTGAAGGTGACCTTATCAATCTAGCATTTCTACCCCATCTCTCTCTCTAACTCTCTAGATAATTATGTTTCAACATAATATATTTAATTAAGCAGTCTAGCCTCTATGTAAAATTACGCAATTCGTCGTGCCTTTTTCCTTAAACATATTTAACTTTGATCCCGGAAGTAAATGGTATAAACAACTACGTATACCGGTTTAACCCTTGGGCTACATGTTTTGTGACAGGTTTGATTATTCAGCAAGCTTTCAATATTTTCAATTTAGATTCAAGCATTACAGTTTATCATCTTTCTCCGTAACATATTCAACAATGATTTATAGAATATACAATATTCCGAATTTTTTAAACCTGTTACATTACAATATGACCTCTTTTGACCAATAGAATAACATATTTATAAACGCTTTGTAAACATGTCTTACGATAATTAAAACACATGGGAATTTTTCAGATTTTAGTGTTCAATACAAATGTGTCGCATTACACCGCTGGCTTTAAAACTTGTAATTGATCCCTGTGTTCGACACAATTGAACTATATTTGGAATTCAATTGAGACATGCCCCAGAAGGAAGTTTTGAAATGCTAAAGATTGAATTAAACATAAAATAAACTTGTACAAACAAATTGAGATTATTTGCTACTACGCATTACGTTTTTGAATGAATGCAGTTGAAAGAAATAACATTTTTGTAGTGTTCAGTTTTTCAGAATATATTTTTCAAACTGAGTTGGATATTGGTCTGGTTTAGGTAGGTGTAAACCATGATATAACAACTAAGTCAATTTAGCAATCTTTCTAAGTTCTTTTTTGTTTAGTTCTGCTGATTGTTTCGTCTTTAAGACAAGCTCATTATTTTAACTTGGAACCATACATATGGCGTAGAATTTGGTTCGAAAGTTTCCAGGTACCACAGGTAGTAATAAATCATACTTGCAGGTATAAATTTATAACTGCGGGTATAAATTGGAAATGTACCCGTGGGTAAAAAATTATACCTGCAGGTATAACAAATGTACCCGCAGTATAAAAATTGTACCTGTGGGTATAAAAAAGGTATACTTTTATACCCGCCGGTACAATTTATATACCCGCGAGTACAATTTTTATACCCACAAGTATACTTTTATACCCGAGGGTACAATTTTTATACCCGCAGGTATACTTTAATACCCGCGGGTATAATTTTATACCTGCGGGTGTAAAATTATACCCGCGGGTATAACAATTATACATATGGGTATAAAATTATACCAGCAGGTATAAAATTATACCCGCGGGTACAATTTTTATACCCGCGGGTACATTTCCAATTTATACCCGCAGGTATATATTTATACCTGCAGGTATAATTTTATTACTACCTGTGGTACCTGGAAACTTTCGAACCAAATGGTACGCCATACATACACTGCCTTCATGGAATTACACACTAGAGTATCATTTAATGTTCAATGTGCATCATCGTATGAATACATCTGCGGATGTCTCTGAAATGCTTGTGGCAAATGCATTGTGTGCAAAAGTGGAGTTCTGCACAACCCACGGCTAGAGGGCGCGGACGGTGGAATGCATTTCCACTACCGTTTTTTTTTTTTTTTTTTTTTTTTGGGGGGGGGGGGGGGAGTGGGGAGGTGCTGGGGGATGTGACCAAGGCAAGAGAGTGCCCTGGTGTGGGTACACAACTTCACATGTTTATAATAAATGTTCATGGAAAAGAATGAAAGAAGTTTAATGAAATTCTACCTGTGGAATTTTCATTAAATCAAGGGCAATAACTCAAAGGAAAATTGAACAATTAAAAAAATATGACGGGCATCATCGAAGTATGTTGGTTCATATTTATTCAAGTTTCATGAAATTCTACCATTTCTATGGCTGTGGACGGAGGCTCCTACATACGGGTATTTATGTGGCTACTCTTTTGTTCTCTCTATTATTCATTTAGCCACGTAAAAAAAATGCCACATAAAAGCCTTACAGAATGAATGACATCAAATAAAATGTACAGTTACCTATTGTTCTTATAGCAACTTAATTATGCAAATGTAGCTCGGACAGACGGACAACGCCATTTCGATACCCCCTCCCGATTTCATCCGCGGGGGATAAAAAGAAGAAAATCTATTCTATTAAATCTGTCGGACTGACTCAATTCTTTTCAAATAACAGAAACATGGTATGCAAAAAGGTCAGTATCTTAACAAACTTTTCTGTTGATGACTTTTGTTTTCGCCGTATCCTAGGAATACACAGCAGTACTTCTTGATGTAATTTAACTCAAGTAAGAAGGACGTATGGCACTGGTTCTGTTTGTCTGTCCGTACATATTACGTGCTGCATAAATATTCCACTCGCACAAAACGTAGATCCGTATTACATTGACATATGACCCTTCACCACACCGGTACACACATTGAAATATTGTATACGTGTTACTTCCGTTCCCCTATCCTGGAAATATTCTCTGTGTTACTTCCCCCTCCTGTGACCTTAAACTTCGGGTTTGTATTACCACGCTTTGCTGAACTCTTGTTATTTAATGTTTTTTTTTAATATGATCGAAACAAAGATTATGAAATTTATATTATTTATTTATTTAAACCTAGGAATATCTGAACTAAAGAAATGGCATCTGTACAAGGGTTCAAGTATCTCCCACTGGGCATGAGTTTCTCGGGAATTCTGCAGTTAGCTGGATATGTGTCTCCCGGATGGTACAGGTCTAAAAGTGGAGATTACAGCACTCAGTCGAGTCTATGGTATAGAACGATATGTACTGAGACCTGTGAAACAAGCTCTCTTTATAAGGGTAAGATGTCTTCAAATATACCTAAAAATAAAGACTAAGAAAATTGCCATATTACATTTATTCTATATACATGTACTTACAACCATGATTTTACCTTTAAAAAATTATTTAGAAATGGGAAACCTGTTGTAATGGGGGATATTTCTTTTGTGTCTGTGTAACATCACAATTTATTTTACTGAGCGCATATTAAATGCCAAAAGTAATATATCTTACATTCATTTGTGAATTTATTGGAGCCTACGTGTAAAGCAACATGTCTGATTTCTTTATTTTCTTTTATGATTCTTTGATGTTCAGTTATATCAAGTAAACTTTATATGTGTTTCATAGTTTCATCCTAAGCAAAACGTACAAGTTCAACAAAAACATAGGTTGTGCTCCTTATCTTTTGATCTGTAAAATTAGTATGATACAGAGAATATATAAGTCACTTTGATATTATATATCTACTTTCTTGCAAGATTATATCTGTAAATGGTGTTGCTCTCTTCAAAAGGTAGTGAAATGTATGTTGATAATATTGTAGGGATAATACACGTTTTTTTGTGTATTAACGTCTGCAGAAGCCCGCGGGATTGTTTGTGACCGAGACCGAAGGTCAAAAACATATCCCAAGGGCTTCTGCAGATGTTAATACACAAAACAAACGTGTATTGTCGCTATTCTTGCATAAAAAATATATTTCACGGCGATTTATGTATTGTTTTCATACGTGATGACTTGACGATTCCGGTACATTTTTTATTTATCATTCCAGTTGTTCTTGGAAACGGTAAACATGTTTTAAATATCCGTATCCAGGGCCCGGAAATAAACAACGCTATCAAAAGCACCTCCTGAAGGTTTTTAAGCGATTTTGTATCTCTCATTATTACAAACATAAAATTACCAATAATTGTTCATATCATTTCACAATTTGGTGGACTCGATCACAATTTCAAGAATAATAACTTTGCATTCGAGTTATATTGAGTACGGACACGCAGTTGAAGTACGGATAAGTACGAACGTAGTGTCAAGTTTCCAAGCTGTTTATATAAATTCTTCGAGAAATTAGATAAAAACATACCGACTGATACTTACCAAAATCATAAATATAATGCCTAAAAACGAACAATAGCAGAAGTTACACGCGATACTTATTTATTCACAGTTATTTACAATAACTGAACAGACGCTTTGTAAAGGGAGTGAACTCTAAGAGAAGCTAGGGCGTACATTGATGGGGTCACTACGTTTGGGGTTGGAAACAGATACAGCTAAACATACTATGGATTACATCGTATTTATAATGCTACAAGATGAGGTTAATAAGGAAGAAACAAGACGCAGATGCCAAATATCAGTGTGCGTAAAAATACATACATATATCCCTGGCAAAGCATTTCAAAAATAAAAATCGGGTATTAACAGCACGTGAATTGCCTTGTTTGCACACGATTTTTCTCCCGTTAATACATGGGCGGATCCAGTGAAAAAAGTAGTTTTTATGCAAGAATGTAAGTTTTTCATTGATTTTTATGCCCCCGAAGGGAGGCATATTAGTTTTCAACTGTCCGTCCGTTCGTTCGTTAGTTCGTTCGTTCGTCACAACGTTAACTTTTTGCATGAAGGCACTTTACTCGCGAACCACTGCACCCAGGACCTCCAAACTTCATATGCTAATAGTAATTATTAGGAACACGACCCCTATTGACTATGGGGTCACCAGGTCAAAGGTCAAGGTCACTAGGTCAAAGGTAAGGCGTTGCGGGGGCATTTGTCACCATAAGTGACAGCTCTTGTTTAAATTCTATTTATGTGTAGTAAATTCTAGTACATATCTAGTCCATAATGCACGACAGGTCGCATACAAGTATTTTCGTTTCAGATTATGAGGGGTATCACCCATATAGGCCATGGCAAATACAAACGACTATCGCTCTGTTAGCATGTGTGGTTGCCGTCATTTGCCTTATAAAGACGAGAAATACAGCTGGTGCGATAATGATAAAGTGGCTCACAAACGGTGTATACTGTTCTTTATTGTCAGGTATTGTTTTAGTAAATTTGATTTTTTCCCAAGATGCTTTGTCTGATTAATCAAAATAATTGATGAAGCGCCTAGCATCAGGTTCATAATTGTAAATGTGTTAAAGTCAGTGAGGATTCACCATTTTAGGTTTTTAGTATTTGAATGATAAAATGCAATAGAGAAGTCTTTAAGTTGCAGCTTACAGATCCCCTTACACATTGCCAACACTAAAATAGCAGATTATTTCCCTTCTTTGTATACCTACCAATCCGGAGGTAGTCAGGAAAAGTGCCAACACACTGCAAGTATACGTTTGTAAGTCATTCGTAAATGTTTAGAATGATTCGGTTGCATTTGGATATTACATATTTTGTGATTCTATTAGTAGGTGAAGTGACTTTCGTTACATTCCTTAAGTAGCTTTATAGAATAATTGTGCTTAGAAAGTGAGTTAATTGTTAAAATCTTAATACATTTTTAGGGATCTTGTCTCTAGTGCCAGCGGGAACTGTCGCAGACATTGTGCGTTCTAGTGAGGATGAGAATTCCCTATTTCCGTATTCACTACTTCTAACTGGACTCGGTGGAAGCCTCGCTTTGGTAATATCTCTAATATCTTTATATTATGTGCAGTCGAGGCAGACGACAAATGAACAAGGAGTCCATTTATCCTCAATGTAATAACATCGTTTTTTATCTTTACGTGAAAGGATGTCAAATCGACTTGGGTAAAAAGCAATGCATACAGCTATATATCATGGTGAATGCTGTCCTTTTGATTTTGAAAATAAATAGAAACTTTAGGTATACAATAGTTGGATTTTCTCCTAAAATGACATGCCATCACAATGTATGATGACACCCATCACGTAATTATGACACAATTTATCGTAGCATGTAATGACGACACCAATGGACATTTAGTTGCGGTTACAAGTTTGTATAATATTGTTTATATCACAATATATACTGTGTTTATAAAAATGAAATGTATTCAATACGTTAATCAGCGAGTTTTTACAAGTGTTTCAGTCTGTTTGTAATAAAACTAAACCATACACATTTATGTTGTGATATGTTTATTAATTCACTCATTTGTTTGTAAAGAAATATGCTATGTCTCCTTATATATGAATGAAACAGTACATATTTAATACAATACTTCTACTCATTCAATTCATTATTTATAAGAATGATACTGTATACATTAAATAATATAGTTTTTTTTTTGTTGCATTCAGTTCTTCGTTTATAAAAATAATTCAATATACATGGAATAAAATACTTTTACTCATTCAGTTATTGTTTATAAAAGTTGAGCAGTACAAAAGTAAAAAGTTGTAAAAGTATCCGTGGCTTTAGTATATATTGTTGATAAGAGAAAAGTCTAATGTTTTAAGACTAGAATAATATTTATAGAATAAAATACTTTAAAGCAG
Organism: Mercenaria mercenaria; assembly: GCF_021730395.1. Taxonomy (NCBI): domain Eukaryota; kingdom Metazoa; phylum Mollusca; class Bivalvia; order Venerida; family Veneridae; genus Mercenaria; species Mercenaria mercenaria. Next base: position 47,874,566 of record NC_069363.1, on the reverse strand, counting down.
TCCATTGTTTATAAAAGTACAATAGTACATCTGGAATAAAATACTTCTATAAATTCAAAGTATTGTTTATAAGAGTGAAATAGAGTAACTTTCCATTAAAGGTTGTTTTCTGATCTTTCGCATTATCTTGATAATAAACTTGATTGTGTGTATGTGATTTACGCTCGTGGTATACTATGTATTCTAACACGACCAGCAAAATCTATCTCACGTTATTCTGCAATAAATCACTCGCGTGCAATGACGTCATCCGATCCAAGGGCGTAGCACGGTCGTAAAAAGTAGTTACCATTTTTTCTAACATTGTTGATACTAGTATGTCGTGTTAGAATCGAAATAATAAGTTCCCAAGTGTGATTTATCGAAGAATAACTACGGCCTTCGTGATATATTCTTACACATAAGAACTCAAAACTCGGGTTATTCTACGATACACCACGTTTGGAAACTTATTATTTCTTAGCTATACTCTTTACGTATGAATGAAACAGTATATATTTATTTTTTTTATATACACTGCTATAGGAAATTCAGTATTCTTACATCCGCATTGTTCTAAACTCGTTATCTGTTATTCACATTAATTTATGGAATACTTAAAAACAGTATATTACGTTTTTTCCACCATTCAACGTAACGTTAACTTCATGACCTCAAGTCCGTAGTTTTATTATGTATTTATCCTGATGAAGACGTAAGCGCCTAAACGTTGTTGTCGTAAACAGTATTTATGGAAGATAATAGAAATGAGTAAAACAGTGTATAAAAACTACATGTATTTGCTTTCCTAAAGTTCCTAAACTTGTATTTTTAAAATATATTTATTATCTAATGCAAAGTTTGTATCTCAAACTAATAGAGTATGCCATCAGGTAAATGAACTACGAATTATATGAACTACGAAATTCAATTCTATATCCGTCGAGAGAGCGTTGGTCTACGGATCGCGGGGTCGCGAGTTCGATCTCCGGGCGGGGCGTATGTTCTCCGTGACGATGTGATAAAGGACATTTTGTCTCAAATCATTTGTCCTCCACCTTTGATAATTCATGCTGGGAATTTTGGCAGTTACTTGCGTAGAACAGGATTGTATCGGTACAGAATCCAGGAACACTGGTTAGGTTAACTGCCCGCCGTTACATGACTGAAATACTGTTGAAAAATGGTGTTAAAACCAACATAACAAGAGCGAATTCTATAATAGTTGTTAACAATATAAAAGGTTTTTCTTACTTATTTATAGAGAACAGGATACTGTGTTTTTGGTATCCGTTTATCAGATGGAGGTTGATAGTGGCTGGACGGAGTGACACCTTTCCACCCATATCTGCCTAACCTGGTAATACTGATATTAAAAGACTGTCGTCGTCTGTTATTCTGTTAAATATGAAACTAATATAACCTGCCTAGAAAATCATATGGAGCCATATTGTATTCAACTAAGAAAGTGCTTACTGACTTTCTGATATTCTTGAACTAACAGTAAAACAAACTCTTCCTTGCGTAGAAATAAAAAAAAATCATCTTCTCTCTTGAATAAATCAGAACATGCTTTATTTCTACATCTAGAGTTTTTGAAAAATTTGACTCAGGCAACCACATGTTCCCGGCACTGCAAATTTTACTTCCACTTCCAGACTCAGTCAGAGAAATCATCGTCTGTGTGATGAAAGTGGGAAAGGCATAGCTACAAAAATTACCAGTTGATATTGCAGAATCAGTTTAGAAATAGTATAGCAACATTAAAACTGGATTTTGAATTAAAATTCAATCCGAAAAAAACCTGATACAAAACTTAGTCCGACAATATAGGAGAAGCTTAATTTTGACATCATGTCAATGATCTAATATCAAAGGAATATCCGGCAAGTGATATCAGGCACTTTGCATAGTAGTTGCATGATAACAAATGGTGTAATAAGTAATCAGTATATAAAGGAAATAAGTGCAATATTTTTATCAAGTACTGAAAAGTGTGGTCTTCAGCAAATGGTGGATTTTCCTACTATGATTAATAAAACCTAAACTTATTCGTAACAAACAGTCCATCTCTAGTGACAAGTTGTGTTTCTTTGCCCGGTGTCAGTGATCATGAGATAGTATTTGCAAAATCAGACATCAGCGTCAAATATCAGCGCCCTGTAAAATGAAAGATTTATCTTTGGGAAAAAGCTAACAAAGCGGGACTAATATCGGACTTTATGGAATTTAGTAAAAAAAGTTGTAAAGAATTTTCTTTGAAATTGTGTTTTCAAGTAAATCACAGGAACTTTTAGATCTGCATGTTCCAAGTAAGATGACTACGTCCAGATAAAGCCAACCTTGGATGAATAAAAGTATGTAACGTGTATCGGCTAAGAAAAAGAAATATTATAACAATGCTAAATTAAATAAAAAAAACACTAGAATCGATAAAGCAGAAATGTCAGCAGGAGTGTAGGAAAGCACACAATGCATTTACAAGTGACATGTTGCATGAAGACATTCGTAATAACCCTAAAAAGTTTTGCAGTTATATCAGATCTTGTGATTCTAGCGGTGTGGCACCTTTAAAATACAACGGATCTCTTCAATGTGATAGTACAACTAAAGCAGTTATTTTAAACGCTCAGTTTTCTTCGGTTTTTACCTCAGAAGACATTGACAATATACCATCATTACATGAACCTTATAAGGAAGTGCCCCGCATTACTGTTACCAGAAATGGACTTCTGAAATAAATGAAAACATCAATATCCACAAGGCAACTGGTCCCGAACATATATGAGGAATACTACTAAAGAGTGTCTGCGAAGAAGCTGTAGATGCATTAGCACTTATCTTTCAGGCCTCGCTAGACTGCGACAAGTTAACATCTGCCCGGAAAGAAGCTTTCATCACTCCACTGTTAAAGAAGTGGGACAAGGGTACGGTGTCTAATTACAGACCAGTGTCGCTTACTTCTTTTTACTGTAAACGTCTTAAACATGCCGTACATAGTTATGTATCTCATCTAGATCGACATGTCATTCTCAGTGCTGCACAGCACGGCTTTCGTTAACAGATATAATGTTAGTCACAGATGATCCTGACAGTCTAAGACCTAGCTGACAGTCACAACTTTGGCGAGCAGGTTGATGCCATATTTCTGGACTTAAATAAGGCATTTGATATAGTGCCCCACCAACGCCTATTAATAACAAAACTACGATGTTATAGTGTGCGATGTCACCTTCTTGATTCGATATAAGACTTTTTGACAGGCAGAACCCATTCAGTAGTGCTAGAAGGCAAACACTTCTCCCGTACGCCTGTAACATCCGGCGTTCCACAAGGCACAGTCCTCGGGCTGCTGTTGTTTTTAGTGTGTATCAATGACACCCTGACTGTGTTTCATTTTTCTCTCGTCTTTTTGCGGATGACTGTTTGCTGTACAGAACCATCAAAACAACAACAGACGCAATGGAACTTCAAGAGGATTTAGGTAAACTTCAAGAATGGGAAAATAAATTGCTGATGCAAATCAATCAAGACAAGTGTGAGGTCATCAGAATCAGCAATAAACGTCCACAAGTCATCTAATCATATAGTATCCATGGATCTATTTTATCAGCCGTCAAAACAGCAATATACTTAGTTTTATTTATTTGTTCAGATTTATCATGAAACAAACACATAGATATAACTTACTGAATATGCTGCCACTGTCTGGGATCCATACACACAGTCTAACATCAATAAAATAGAACAAGTTCAATGAAGAGCCGCAAGATACGTTACTGGTGAATACAGCAGAACTAGTAGTGTGATAACCATGCTGAATAAATTATCATAGGGAATCTTTACAACAACGCCGTCAAAAAGCCAAAAGTATCATGTTGTACCGCATAGTCTGCCATCTTATTGCAGTACCAGCTGAAATTTGCTTGGCTAGACCAAACACGTCAATTGAGGGGTCACAACATGAGATACATCATACCACACTCGAGGCGGATCCTGATATATAAGGTTTCATTCTTCCCAAGTACCACTCGACTATGGAACTAACTTCCTGCTCAAACTGTTGCAGCCGCGGCAATCGAGGGCTTTAAGTCCGGACTTCAGACGATAGGCGTGTTAATCTACATGTACAAGGCATTTACTTTGAAATTGTACATTTCAGCATCTTAACTTCACTGTGTTCTCCTCAGCAACCCATGCATGGTCACACACTTCGAGGAAACTCATTTTGAGGTATGGAGTATGTTGGAAGAAGAAAAAGAAGAACCCAGAGAACCTGCAGATTCAGCATAGAAAACATTTTAAAGCAGCTTTATTATAATTACATGTAATACATACTAGCAAATGTGGTGATACATGATACCTTAAACCCTTGCTTATACTGAAAGGTTTTTGTGGAAATGGAAAACGTACAGCTGAGATAGCCGAGGAGCGATAATTAAATAGACAAAATTGTGTTGTCTTTCTTCTCCAAACACGGTAAGATGTGACGGTATAGACACTTATCTACTGTATACGAAATTAAAACAAATGTTTTATTTAAAACCTGAATGAATTTTTAAATGCCAGAACTTAACATTTTCCTTGTAAATGGTGCAGACCAATTCAGAATTCGCAACTGTTTCAATGTGTGATCAGCTACAGGCTTCTTCTTTCCAACACAATTTGTCCCAGAGCCAAGCAAATAGTTGCCGTTCGTTTTTTATTAAGTAAGAATTTCTTAACGCGTCAATGGTAAACAGCGTGAATACTGAGACAAGAGATAAAAGAAATAAAAAAGGTATTTCTTTGCTTAATTTTTCGCAAGGCCATTACCAATCCGGATATAGATTTTTTTAAATTTCATTTTATTTGTTGTATAACCTAATCATCTATGATTTTATATTCGTATCACTTGCATTACTGTACTTAAGGACATTTCCGATAGCTGTTACTGAGCAAATTTTTGCGCAGCAGCCGATCTGTAAATTATAGTATACGTAAATAAATAGTTGAATAATATTCAAATAGGACTGGATACTTCAAGTTATTTTTAGTCAGAAAAAAGTAAAGTATTCGGTTTCTGTCTACGGATAGGTAAATGCTACGGAAGGCCGATGAGGTGGAAAAGAGAAGCATATTTGCAATTGCGACAGCAGAAAATAATGCAGTTTTGGGAAGGTTAGTAACGGATGAACGTCTCATCCATTTTAAGTATTCAACTAAGTGTGTCATTAGAGATGGTTGTTTTCTGAACCAAAAAGGACTGAACTATGCCGGCTGATAATAGAGTTAGGGCTCCCGGCAAAAATGAACCTAGACTCGAGAAAAGGCTAAATATCATAGAAAAAGGCATGAATATTTTCATCTGATATTATGATAAAAGCTATTAAAATTTTATAAAGTCAAACATCAAACAAACACAGAAAAAGTTGTTCACTGAACATCTAATTTGATTTTAGCTATTTCGAGGGTTGATCGTGAAACTATTGTATCTGACATTTTGACCAAAATTGGTTTTATGTTATTTTCTTAACTGCCTTATTAATACTCACAATGTGACAAAATATTAGAATTCAGTTTCTCTCTTTTCATTGTAAATCAAGAAAAAGTGGAATATACTGATCTGCATTACCATAGTTTGTTCATCGTGAAACTATTGTATCTGACACCGTACAGATACAATAGTTTCACAATAGAAGCTTTTTGCTCTGTAGAAAAAGAAAATATTGTAACTGCATTTTTTATTAAATCACTTAAATTTACTTTATATTAGTTGAAAATGTTTGAAATAGAAACCTTCCCTTCAGAATTTAAAAAAAAATACTGCAATATAAAAAACAGTTGTATAGATTTGTAAAATTTTCAGGAGGAAGGAAAAACTATTTAATTTTAAGATGTAAATGTTGTATGGAATAAAACTCATCATTATAACATGAAATACTTAAATAAATATATCTCTTTTGACAAAATGTAAATCTTGAAAGTATTTTTCAAGAAAATTGGGAAAATGTCAGATACAATAGTTTCACGCTGAAAATGTTCAAAAATCACCCTTGAAGTTCAGAATGAAACTATTGTATCTGCAGTTTAGTTGATGTTTTCGATATCTCTATAAAAATGACTCTAATTTCAGTAGAATCATTAATTTATAAGTCATTATCATAGTATTTTTTCTGCATTTTATTGTAAAACAGATCAATTTAGTTATGTCTTAAGTCCGAGATGGATTTATTTTCTTAAATCATGTCAGTTAGCGTGAATGTTTTAGTAAGTTTAAATGTTAAAATTATTTCTTTGATTAACTTAGGTAATATAAACTAAATTCAACTTCTATTTAAGAAATAATAAAATTAATGTTTTCCTGTATTTTCTCATTGAATAAAATATAGTGAGGAGTTCTAATGCATAGTTACTAATTGAATCAAAATTGCAAATACGGTATGCATACGCTATACATTTGTATGAAGGTCTCACGTTCCTAATAAATGCGCGTTTATAAAAATAATTGCATATATATGTCTTTTAGCAGTTATTCTAAAAAACAAGATAGCGTCGTTTTAAAAAAAATCCATAGAGGATATTTGTTTGTTTGCAGTGAGATATCGAAATATATCATCACCGATAAGGGAGACAATTGAATATTTTCACGAAGACGGAGCCTGAGTGAAAATATCAAAATTGTCTCCCTTATCGGTGATGATATATTTCGATATCTCACTGCAAACAAACAAATTTTCTTTTTATTTTATGCTAGTTTGTGAAGATCAACGAATTTTCTGTTTATTACGTGCATAAATGTTCATATAAATCCAATATTTCATGACGAAATTCGGATTTATTTAAGCTACCGTGTTACATATGATACAACCGCTAAATTTCCATGGACACTTAGGCACATTAATATCGAATATTGGTGATTAGGTTCATTAAATCAACACGACGCCATTTTGTTTTTAAAAACAAAAACTGCATTTAAATATTTTGTGTAAAAATACACAGTCCGCGGCTAAAAGAGACATTGACAAATGCCGGTAGTTAAGTAGAAGCATATTTAAAACTTTTCGGGTCAATCCGTCAGTTCGTTGAATAACCGGAAGCTTGCTTTGTTTACCAAAACACGCTGAAGGTCAGATTAAAAAACAACACGAAAAATCTAAACAACTGAGGAATATGCGTAAGTCCTTGGAAAATCAAGCTGCAGAATTAAATATCATAATGGATTCAATAGAAATAGCTAGGAAATATTGATCTAGGAGCTGCATAGCATAACAAAATGGATGGAAGTTGGAACACAACTGGCTGGAGTTGGAGTGGGAAAGTACTTCGACGAAAATGCTGGCATATTACGTAAGGTTGAGTTGATGTCTTGTGATAATTAACTAAGACAACAACCAACTAAATGTGCTGTCGCCAGTAAAATCTACCACACAATAGTGAACCAATGGAAAAAAGTAGAGGAAACACACAATATATCTGTAGCTACATGAATGGCAAGGCCTAGCAACCAAGCTGACAAAGGTAACATTATTTCTTTTGCAAATTTAATTATATAGCTAGCCTGTTCTATATAGGATTGTCTAGCAGTTCATGACTCGTGTATGGCTTGAGTATTAGTATAATCCAGTAATTTTAAAGGCAGCAAAGGGAGAAAATTAAAGAATATATTTCAAGGGAGATAATTTATCTGGAAAAAAAAAGAAGTTCGGCACAGTGAGTGATATCGATTTATATCTCACTGCTATTTTCCAGTATTTCACCAATAAGCATAAAATAAAAAACTTTATCAAGTCACTGACCTGATAAATTAGAATTTATCATACCTTTGATTTTTGCACTTATTTTGCATGAAGGTAGGATAAAAAAGAATAAAAATATTGCCAGTTCCCAATATCATTTAATTATGTACGAAGCCAGAGATGTTTTATAAATATTCATATAAATCACATCCATAACATCAAACATACATTCATTAAGCGATCAATAAACATTAGAAAATGACAAATAATTCACCAACCCTAGAGACTAACTCTTATATGCACCAGAACATCATACTCAACAAATAGCTTTTATAAACAAAGCTAAATCCTACCATTCTGGTGTCTTTCATTTAATCAACATTCGTTTGTTTTTCAATATACACTCGAGTACTCAAGGCCTAGAATATTATTTAAATGGACCGAAAGACGCAAATTAAAAGAGAACTTCTCAGTGAAAGTACGCTTTAAGTGATCGAGACATTAGAGTACTCATTACCTTTCTTTTCTCCTCGTGAGTAATAAACAGTTCAAACAGACTGAACTCTAAAACATAATTTATGTAAATCATCAAAGAAGATTTCCAATTTTCAAATACCGTTATTCAGTTAATATCTATCTTTATCTGTTTAATTCAACATTAAAATGTCATATGTCAGGACATGTAGAATTGCTTCAATTCAGTTGTTACCAAATACGTATAGTTATCAAAAATCAAAATTAATGAATAATCTCATTAAAAAACATACCAAACATTTACAGCAGAACAATCATTTCATCACAATTTAGACATATTTCATGATTTGCGATGAATAATACATATACAAAAATGTATTCTATATATTCAACACATCAGTGCACTTGTATTTTGCTGTGAAAAAGTTTAGGCTTACCTGTTTTTATTGGTCTGAACATGTTTTTATTTCATATCTTAATTTCTTCAATGGACAAATGACGGAATCACCCGGAGTTGGTGGCAGATTGATAGAGTCCATAAAATACTGTGCGCTGGAGCAGTTTGTATCAATACGAGTGTTAGTTGCAATACTTTCTCGGCAAAGTTCCTCATCCAGCTTAATCGTGTTAGTCAGTCAGGAGTTATGACAATTGCATTAGGAATATTTCTTCTGAAATCCATACCAAATTCTGTTACTAAGCATGTCAAATTAGTATCTTTAAAGGTTTTACCCTCTATTGAGACATTGAGTAATATGTTTTCTTTGATATCAACCATATGTTTAACGAACATGTTTCTGTATAAAATATGGGCCAAGTTTGATAAGCAGTCTTTTTGGAGGTGCATCTCCAGTGATACTGCTTTAATAAGCAAGACAGTGTCTGCTTTATTGTGATCTTAGCTCACAGAATGTGTGACTCTATAAATCGAGTACAATTTATCTCAACACATAAAGCAGTTTTTGTATCTCTATAAAATGAATTAGAGTAACTTAACATTTCTAACGACTATTTCTAGTGAATTGTGTGTTATCTGTTACTTACCGGTAGAGATGGTTCTAAATACTCTTATAACACATGATTTGTTGTCATGATATCATGTATCATTCAGAATTAACATCACAAGGAATAAACAGGTTAAGATACAAAGTATGACTAGATCTAAGAATGAGTAATAAATGCGTGGTTTTATAAATTGATACTTATTGTGAATAAATATTTGTAATGCATTTACGAAGCAACTGCACGCACACACAATATAGTACATGAAATAACTGAGTAACTAATTGTGACATTATCATACTGGTATTGTATGATGCAGGACAGATACCAGGACTTTGATCTTACAACAAATTTGTCATTTCAGAACCGCAAACTCATCTCATATCATATCATGTATTACATCATTTCATTCGCATTTAGTTAGTGAAATAGAATATATGTAAGTTCCTACACATGCAAAAGATGGAAGCAATGTAAAACTTGTGTTTATATTCTCAATGAGGTAACAATGACACTTGAATGAGGGCAGAAAACTGATTTTATTAACATTTCTGGTTCCAAGTGTGTTTTTTTATTTTTAGGATAATGAAAATATTATCAGAAATAATTGATGTTGATAAACCAAGTTTGACCAGCTATTAATACGGCAAAGATTGTACAAAGCTATACAATGAAAATAAATATGTTATTTAAGATGGACAAAAAATCATAAAGTAATGTATCGAGATGTTTGTTTATTTGTATATTACTAATACAGGATGTTGTATCTCAGACTTTTAGTCACGTATAACTTCGTCATTAAATATCACGTTTGTCAAACGTTCAAGTTCCGGATTTACAAATAAAGAAATGACCAGTGGTCAAAACTTTTCACTATAAAATTGTCATTCTGATAGACGAAGGTTTAGCTACTAAACGTGAGGTACTGCTTCTTCAACATTTCTAGAATGTTTAGGGTTTGAATAACAAACATATAACTTATTGTTCAAAATAGGTTTGATGACATTTTGCATTCACAATGCAAAAAATAAAAAAGGGTCTGGTCTTATTAGAATACCGATAGATTATTTGTTTATATAATATGAACCTCTCTATCAAATCGTTCGCTTTTTGCATGTTCTTTTTAACAAACAGAAGCCAAAGTATCTATTAAACATCAACACACTTTCGCGTCATCAGACAACGATGATGTGCTGTTATAGTCGTCTTGATTCTCGGGAGTTGACAACTGCAGTACTGGCTCATTTGTCGTCTGCACCAAGCGTATCTGATGTAGAGAGATAAACGATACGATCAAAGCGAGTATTCCACCAAGACAAGTTAGAACTGCTGAGTATAGGAACAAATACTGAACATTTCCTGTCCAAAAGAATTGATTCGCTACAACAGATGACAATGGGGAAAGGCACAAAACACCTAAAACATAATCAGATTTTATTGAAATTGCGTATATGAATATTTTTGCAATGATGTTATAACAAAATATAGTTTTTTTTAGTTAATTACTCATTATAGAGAGACATAAATTGTTGTAAATTGTCTGGTGAAATGTTGAGAAAACGTTTTGCGGAAGTATTATGCGTATTGTTATTTTAATTATGTTCGTTGCACTTGTTTAATTTTCCCAGTAGTGTAAAATACTTGCCACTGTTAAGGAAGTATCCTCATGCAGTGCCAAGACAAAAATAAGCATGAACTTTTTGTTTTTATCCATAAATTATAGCGACCGCATTAGCGCCAATCCTGATTGGATCTGGTAAATGTTCATAAGTACGATCTTTGGGGCAAAAATTGCTTCGTTCCTGAGACAGATAATGGGTAGAACCAGGAACTGTGGGTTGTACAAGCTTCGTTGTTGTTGTTATAGTTTTATTTGTAATTGATTTAATATCAGCTATAGTTTTTGCTTTTGTTGCTGATGCCGGTTTTAACATTGAGTGTATAGCTAATGGAAAATATTTAATCATGACTATAACTTTATGTTCGCTTCATAGTATTGTAATGTATAAAAGCAACTTGAACATCAATTTATTGAAGAGTTCGAAATTCGGAAAAACATTCTCTCGACAGACAGTCGAGTAGTAATTGCAAAAATACTTGCCTTCTTTTACTTTACATTCATTTGTCAAATCACTGAACATCGTTTCATGAGGAATTATAATGGTTATCAATCATAGTATAGTTATGTAATGGATCTACAAGATCCTTACACTTTTGCCTGGAGAAACAAACACACAAACAAACATATAGTCCAAGAGATGGGGCAATTGTATTCATTTTGTGTGCCAAATGAAACATTTTATTTCATTTGACAGCCTATAATATGAAGTTTCAGAAATTTCATTTTCAGTTGCCAAAGTGGGTGGAATGGCCAAACTTTCAAGATGACCGCCAAAATGACCGCAATACTTTTTTTCCTTTTAAATTTCCGTTTATTTACAAAAGGAAGCCTATCCTTATCAAAATAAAAAAAGATATCCTAAGAATGGAATGTGTAGAAAACAACTTTTTCTAGATAATTGTGCTCTTTTATTTCTATCTCATGTGTTTATTGTAAAAATAACGCCTAAATTTGGCAAAATTAGTGTAGTTGTATGGGTTTTCACAATTTAACAACTTGTCAATATTTGTCATTTCAAAATCTGACATGAAAAAATGTTGTTGAAACCTTTTTTGTCTATGAAGCATACTTCTACTCGAATATAGCGTATAATTACTTGCCAGATTTGTTATACTAAACAGAAAATATTATGTTTGCTTACATACATGTATTACCATAGGCCGAACATTTCTTTAGCTTGCATTATGATCCACATATTACCGTGGTATGACCAAATGTGAAACTGTTAACCGACAGACAGTGTTAGTCTGGTCATAGCAATGAACGTTTCAACTGGCTATGAAATTAGAAATGACAATCGTACATGTAATCTATTTGTAAAATTATGGACAATAACTCTTTATGAGATATGGGACGAGTTATTACAGAATAAGCTTTACAATACTGCAATGATTAAGAAAACCTTTTGGAATCAACATACTTGTTTTCAGTAATTTGGAATTATATAACCTTACGGACAAAAGATTAACAAACTTTAGTTTTCTATCATTCTGATATTTGTTGAATTTTTACTGATTTAGTTTTCATTGTTTCAAACAAAATCTGCATTGTTTCAACACAACACAGCAATATTTCTTTCGATTTAGTACAAAATGTTTGTGTAAGATGAATTTTCCTTCTCAAAATATAACCAGATATTGCACATTGTAAAAACACTTGTCTCCACACATTTTTTCCTTTAAATGGAAGGAGAAAATATTGTATGCTAGGATTTGTTTTTCTAAGGACCATAACTTATTTAATTTATAAATGTCAACAATGAGCAAACATCATAGTTTTGCATCTAACTTGAGCGGCAACAACATGTTGGCTTACGGAAGGTCGACGGTTCTTCTACACAAGCGCCCGCCCGTGATGAAATAATACAATGAGAGGTACCTGGAGTCTTCCTCCACCATCAAAGCTTGACAGTCGCCATATAACCTTAAAATGTGTTGGTGCGACGTTAAACCCAACAAGGTTTGGAGTTGAGATACCCCATTTAGTGAGTAAAGGGTAAACAAGAGGAGGATTCAGAACACACTTTATATCTCAAAACATTAAAAGGACAAATTCCTTTTAAAAGTCATTTGTCCTGAAACATTGATATTATGCACAACTAGAATTGATACCCATGAAATAAAACTGCCAGTTACTTTAGCACAGCAGGGTGGTACTGGTATGGAATCATAAGCAGTCAGCTGGCTTACGGAAATTTGTGGTTCTATCTGTGTGATATCTCGAATTCATTTATCTAAAATTGCTGGCTATATCAAAGACATGTTTGAATCCCGTTCCGAAAACACATGCTAAAAAATATCATTTTAAATCCACTTTCGGTTATCTTGAAGTAAAACACTTGATTTCCTGGAATTTGAGATACCGGGTTTCAAGTGCATTTGATTTTATATGAATGTTATTGGAATTTTATATTTCATTTCAACAGCCTTTTGCTCATAATTCTTGAACAGTTTACACCAAAGTCTGCAAATGCATACTATTTAATTGATAGAAAGAAGGAAAAATGCAAGAAATATATGAAATAATGCTGTTTAGTTTATACATAATTTATTTTAGGTCGATTATGAAGGAAGTTCTACAACTTCTATTAATCACTCTCGACACATCATTCCTGATCGAATCCATCGCCACGAGGATATGGGAGAAGAGGCCAGTTTCCCTTCTAATGCTGAGTGCCAAGCAAGGGAGCTACTGGTACTATTTTTCACGTATTTGGTATGACGCGGCCTGGGATCGAACCCACGACCTCCCGTACTCGAAGCGGACGCTCTACCACTAGGCTATTGAGGCGGTAAATGTTGTTTGCATGCGACTGGTTTGGTTTTCTTTAATGCAAGTCTAGAGGAAGGTCATATTTCAAAATGTCTTATATAGAACTATGAAAGTAATTAGGAATTATCTCCTGATAACAAATTAGTACTATAATTTCAAAATGTTGTCACTAAAGTTTTGGTCGTTTGTATCTACATTACACATTGTTGTGTAACTGTTAAAACAAATACGTACAAATTCACAATTGTTGCCCATTTCTAAGCATTAATATTACAATAAATTTCATAAAATAGGAATAACCAAGATCTAAGAAATGGATTTCCGAAACTTTATATTATTATCTGTCAACTTGCTAAAGCTCAAAATGTAAATAAAAGTGCCATATCTATAGGACTATCTGTACTTTAACGCCTATGTCAATTTTACTTGTTACACAGGCAGTGTATGACAAAAAAGTTCTAAAAGAATATACTACACTACCGTAAAGTAATCTGTAAAACCTGATAAAAGCAAATGTAGAATCCATGGAAGCACTGAACACATCAAAACGCAGCTAGAGTCGTATGCGCTGTAAATCGCTCAAGAATAAACAAATGATACCTGATACTACAGACATGTATGCATTTACAGCAAGACGTTTCATCAGTGTTGTACCAGTACATTTCCTTGTCTTCAAACTGAGAACGACAACAAACACGCAAGCCGTCAGTGCGATGGTCAACTGTACTTGTAAAGGTCTTTTCGGATGAAAACCTTTCATGTAATCTGTAATAGACTATATATTTTACAACTGGTATTTATGGTGGCTGATTTCTGCCATTTCGTGTAGGCGTGTTGGCGGGGCGAAAACATGACAACACGAAATCTCGACAAAAACCTAATTTGTCGAGTTCTCGTGTTTTCGTGGCAGCGAGGCGAAAAAACAACACATTTTACGTGAAAACTCGACGTTTAGAGGGTGCTGACACGACAAATTTATCTGTCGAGTTTTCATGTTAGCGGGTATGAGTATGTCTTATTGGAGCCCTTTATTTGTCGTGTTGTCGTGTTTTTGCTCCGCTGTGCATGAAGCGTGACTTTCCTTATCTGGTTATAACCGGTGATAACACATATGTGTATTTAAGATATGACCCACCTAATGGGGAATATTTCAAATGTTCAATACAGCAATACAATGTATCCAGTGAGAGACTTGTATGCAAAATTTAAACAACTTTTATCGTGCCGGTTTTTTTTTTTTATAAATTTTGTATAATTCATTATTTACATAAACTCAAGTAGAGACAAATTTCAAAGTGATGGCCACTGTCCAAAACGTTTGCAGAGAATTCATTATACCATCAATTTTGATAAAAGAAACTTCAAACTTGTCTATTGGTAAACAATTTTAAAGCACAAAAATAAAACTGTGAATGTCATTTTTTTCTAGGGTGTCTCGAGTAAAAGGATTTAATGAGACAGAATTCTAACCCCATCATTGAGAAATTAACAGCGAGTCATGTGGGACTGTTTTAAATATTGCTAACGTAATTCAAAAATAACTTTGGGACAGGTGTAGAACCTACCTATAGTTTTTCCACAATATGTAATCTAAAGAGTAAAGGCAAAACAGAGAACTTTTACCGCATGCTACTCAGTATTTTTAAAGATTTCTGACTTTGTCCCCTTCTGTTTCACTTATCAAATGAAACTGTTTCACTTTTGTACAATAAATCAATAATAAGTCTTCAATAAAAGAAAAATAAGGGATAAAAAGTTAGTCCCAGTAGGGCTTGAACCTATGCCCCCTGAAAAATTTAAGTCAAATTAGGTTTATTGTAAGAATTGAGTACTCTATAAAAGAAGGTACACTATTACACGGGTCATACCTTAATTACGGTGTATATACCGTGTCTTTCCTTATCTGGTTTTAACCAGTGATTACACATGTGTATTTAGTTTCAATGCATATAACATGTCTTACCTTATTTGGTGTTAACCAATGATATTACAAATTAATAAGTTTTGTATTTTCGATTATTTCCAAACCAGATTTTCCTATTTGGCAAATAGGTTTATGAACCGAAATATATAACGTTTTTAAGGTAGCTTAATCTTCTACTTACGTAAAAAGCATCGACATTAAACTGATATAATATATTTTTGTATTTCATTTTGTTTATTTCAGACGTCTTGTCTCCAGTATATTATATGGACGTTATAAACAAAATAGAATTTTTGGAACATTAAATTAATTCTCCAATGGGGGCCGCCGTGGCCGAGTGGTTAAGATCGCTGATTTCAAATTACTTGTCCCTCACCGATGTGGGTTCGAGCCTCACTCGGGGCGTTGAATTCCTCATGTGAGGAGGCGAAAGGTTGGTGGTTCTACCAAGGTACCCGCTCGTGATGAAATAATGCACCTGGGGTCTTCCTCCGCCGTCAAAGCCAGAAAGTCACTATATGTCGGTGCAACGTCAAACCCAACAAAAACTAAAACAAAAAAACATTCTCCTATTCTTGGTACAATGATTATTCTATTATCGGTGCATGCATATTCTAATTTAAATATTGTTTACTTTAACTTAATTCGATGATTTAACTTGTAATTCTATGATTTATACATATGATTTGAAACGGTTTTTTAGAATCGAAACAGGGAAAGTTTCATTTAGAATCGAATCAAAACTGGATAAGTGTCATTGAAGCAGCCGATGATCTAGAACATTTGCGGTTCCTATCGCTCCTCCCATTTTGGAATAGTGTACATGTAACAGCATCTTGTATACCACGCACAATTTTGTTGAATGTTGTAGTATTTCCGGTGTTTTTTCTACCAATTATTTCTTTATCCCCAGCACATTTTCCCTCCTGCCAGTATACATTTTTGTTTGTTTGTTTGTGTAGAGTTTTACGCCGTTTCTTTTTCAACCGTCTTTCAGTTATTTAACGGCGGAGAGTTAACCTGACCAGTGTTCCTGAGTTTTATACGAGTACTACCTGTTCTCCGCAAGTGATTGCCAACACTCATTAATCTAGGTGTAGGACGAATGATTTCTGACGAAATCATCCCCGCCGCAAAATGAGAATTAAGCGGGAAACATCAGGTTTCGGAAAGAAATTTTCTAAACTCTGACAAAGCTGTTCTAGCCTCAGCTTGCAATGTGTTTAAAGATGAACTACATGGCATTTGCTCTCTTCACATTGCAACTAAAGTCACCACCAAGACACGAATGGATCTCCCTTGGTTAATGCAAGGACAAAAATATTACAAACTGCACACAAGAAATAAAAAATCTTAACCCACCCTGACAAAGTCTTTGAAGACTCTTAAGTATAGAATTCAAAAGCAATAAAACTTGCTAATGAGTCATATTTTGAATCTGTTAAAGCCGATGGCTATTCCAACTATTATTTTTCATACATAAAATAAAATAAGACTGAAAGGGTTTCACTTAAACTGATTATGTCTACAAAGGAATGAAACTAACAAATTGAAACCTCAACCTATCAGTCTAAATTAGTTATGTAAGTTAATTGCTTGTCTTATATCAACACATTAGCTACCTGAGATTTTAGTATCTGTCGAAGGTGTGGACAGATTACTGCTTGGGCTTTCACCCAACAACACATGTGATCCTTATGAAATTTCACAAAAATATTTTAAAAGCTACACTACGAGATGTCATAAATCCTTATTAAGATAATTACTTATCCGTAGAAAGGTATCGTCAGAATAGAAAAAGTACAGTCGTCACTCCAGTATACATAAACGTAACTGTAAAAAACAGCTTCACACAATCTTGGAAGTGGTAAATATTCATAATAAATTAATATGATAATAAAATTTGTTATGGGCTTTAATAAGGCTAACAAAGTTGATAACAATAAACTAATACACAAACAGTACATAAACATTAACAGTTGGGAACCCATCCCGTACTTAGGACCGCACTCATAGAGTTGTAGTCGGCCGCACTTCAGATACTCTACCGGTCCTATCTTGGGTTTCTAACAGTTCCGTTCTCGTCCCTTGTCCTTTCCTCTCCTACAAAAACTTTTTGATTTTGCATAGGATACAATACTTTAAACTTGACTGACAAATCGTAAGCAGGCTCCTAAAACTTACAAAATGACCTGCTTTCTCTTGCACAGTGGGATCAGGACTGGTCCATGGAATTTAACCCTGATAAATTTAAGGTGCAGCGAATAACTAGGAAAAATAACAGTTGCATTTTCCCACACATCCTATATGGCACTGAACTAAAAGAGCACCAGTGCCGCCAAAAACATTGGGCTGACAATTTCTAAAGACTTAAATGTGTGAATTCATATTAACAATATTACGTCTAAAGCAGAAAACTTGCTTCGCTTCATCACGGAATGTCAAGACAAACATTGAGGAAATGAAAATAAAGTCTTCTTATACCCGTGTAAGCCCGAATTTTAATATTCTTGAACTGTTTGGTATCCATTCAAGTCTCCAACTTGAAACACTGAAATAATTAACAGGTGGGCATCACACTCTAATCTGTAAAAACTATGACTACTCATGTCGTGTTTCTGTCATGACAAATAACGTAACTGGCAAACCGTTAAACAAGGCAGTCTTCAAGCCTCTCCGATCATATTTCACAAATCAAGTATGATTTAGTCAATGTAGACCACCAACACCTCATCCTTATCAGGAACCTAAACTACATGGTTCCACATTCACGCACATAACAGTACTCAAAACTGTTTTCCCTAAGAACAGTCTGACAGTGGAATACCCTGACAAGCAATTACAGGCCAGACCCGATCTCAATTTGTTTGCTTAGATAAGGTATCTTGTCTGTGGCCTATTACCATAATACTATACTTTTATTCATTTTACTTTTTCGGGTGATCTTTCCCACTTTTAACAAATGTCACATGACTTGCGCGTCTGCAATATAATCAGTAATTATTGTGTGGAGGACAGTAACATGTACTTTTTTTATTTTTATCTTTTTTTGTTTGTTTTAAAACATATGATTACAGATTAAAAAAGTGTATTTAGAGACAAAAATGATTTACGCTCGTTTGATAGAACCGATTTAGAGCCTGATTGTACTTTTCATCTGAATCGTGTGTGAAAAAGAAAGTTACTTGCGGAGACCAAGACATTTCTATACGAAATTTTAAGAACTCTGGAAATGTTTACGGAGGTAGAAACATAGTCTTTAAAAATTAAATCCAGATTAAACGAATATCAAAGACAAAAAGAAAATAACGGCAAATAAAAAAATAAAGATGTCATTAAAAATTTTATTCAGTGGTGAAATGCACAATTTTCCCTCTTGATTACTTCGAAAGGTCTCTAATTTGACTCTGGTGTATGACAAATGCTCAGTTATTGTCTGGAAGCTGTTAGTTACTCTGTGAACAATAATTTAGCGCCTAGCAGAACGTTGAAGTGCTTGTTAGCTTAATTGATCGACATTACATTATCGTAATACTTAAATGTTTAAAGCCCATCTCGAACAAAAATATAACTCACCTTTACTATCCAGATGTTGTTTCATTTCACATGTTTTCATTAATATATTGTAACATGTCGTAGAATACCACACCCCCGAATTAACATCTACGAACGTATAACTTTGCCTGAACCACCAAGGAGTCACAAAGCCTACAAACTGTAGCACCCAAGAGAATCCCATGCTGATTGCATTTATCTTTGAAAATCTCTTGACACAAGCCATCGTTTCTTTAGTTTAGTTTTATGATTTTGTTTGTTAAAATGGCATTGGATTAACTTCCCGGTCTATAGTTTCTAAAGTACAAAAAGGAAGTTTAGTACTTCTTACTTTATCCTGTCTTAAAGCTGATAAAATGACATTAACAATAGTGTCCATTTTTTGTTAGATTATTCATACCACTATTCGCTGACTCATTGTACGTCTGTTTAATTTAAATTGGTATCGATGCTGTTAAACAGCTTAGTGTTAGTTTTATAGATATTTGATAATCTATCCTTAGAAATTTGGACGTACATTCAGTTAACTAGAATCATAAGACCAATGATTTGATGAGTTACATACAATATTCATCAAAGTAAAACTATGAAATTAAGGTTTATCTTGTTTTATGATTCATGACCGTTTCCTGTTACACTATAACACACACCTTCTTCTGAATACTGTAAGAGATAGACACTAAAATTGTCAAAGAAATACATTGAATAAAGTATAGAAAAAAATCGATTTTAAAGTCCTTCAAATAACCAAAAATGATTTTACAAAATGTGAAATGTATGATAGCTTTGTTTATATCATAAAAGAAGTACTTACAAGCAGAGATATCTTTCAGTTTACCTACCTTGCAATTACACAATTTAGTTGGAAATCAAAATGGGTTTAGACACAATATCATTTTTTTTTTTTGCACGTAAAATTTTAGGATATATTCATATGTGTTTGATTTACCGTTTAAAGCTGCTTCTTACGTTTCTGTCAGCTTACGTATGGTAAACAATTAACATTTAACAAGCCGTTAATAAAATAAAATACCTGTATCAATTTTATAGTGACGATGATAAAGGTTTGCTTGTATCAAGATGACACAATAGAACAGGTTTTGTAACACAGGACAGGTAGGATTAGTAAAATTGCAATTATATTGATCTGTATTTTCCACGCCTATACCTGTAGGTAAATCCTATCACACTAGAAGTAAGTCATTAAAGTTCAAGTGTTTAAACTATGTTTCATTCTCTATTCTGTTGTTTATAAGACTTATCTTGCAAGTAGCCCTAAATTATATATAATATCTACTTGATGATATATAATGAGATATGACAATCATATAACAACAGAAATCGCCCCGAAAGTCTAGTGGTAGATCATCCGCTTCGATTGTAGGATGTCGTGTATGTTTCTCAAAAAAGCTGAATTCTATATAATACATGGTGAACATTCTGGTAGCAAATTATACAAAAAATGTACATATGTTTTCTAATTATCACCAATTTAAAAACTTTCCCAACTGTGTAGGCATTAGAAGGCTAAAGTGAAGTGTTTCCTTTAATTGTCAGAAAATAGTGTTGTACATAAATCAATTAGATCTTGTAATTAATTTATTACAAAATGTGAGTTTTGATAGACCACACTTCAGAGAAACACTCAATATGGGAAATGAGTCACTTCAAACACTTCAACAAGTTGTGCATATATGTGTTGAGGAAAAGTAATATATTACAATAATTTTATCCTTAGGAACCTCCTACAACAAAGAGTGAACCTTCTTTATTTTTCTAGCAAAACACAAAACCAAACAGTTCGAAGATTATTCACACTAAGACTAATAATATGCTAATACATTTGAACCTTGAACTTGAACTTATGCCTTTTGACCAAGACAGCCTGTAAAAAATAATTACATTTACCTGATGATACGTTTGATAAGTTTATTTCAAATTTTCCTTTACCTGATGAAAATCAGCAGTATTATTCGGGTTACACCAAATCATAAAAACAAATACTAGTGCCTTGGATTGCCATATAGTTATCCAGTTGCATGAATAAATTGTTGAGCTGATGATCGAGAAATACCTTGACTAATAGAATGACAATCATTATCCCTATTTATCTTGCAAATGTATCAAATAAATATTGTATATTTGAACTTTTAAATTCATATTGTTGGCATTTGATGGAAATAAGAAGAGAAAGATATGGTGCATTTATATAGAATAAAAACAAATCATGGCCAAACAATGCCAGTTCACTACTTAGTCTGTCCATAATAGACTGTAGTCACACATTATATACAGGATAAAACAGATTCCTATCAAGGGCAATAAGGGAGATAATTTAGAAATGTTCAGGAAAGTTATAATTATATATGCTCTGCACTTCTTCTAAATTAAATCATTGTGACTATTTTCGTTTAAATTCTCTTCAACAATTTAAAAATCATTGCATGGGAAAAACTAGACACATTATGTATCAACAGGGGCGATCATTCAAATACTACTTATGGCAAAGTGACAGTTCTCATGCTCCGCACTTTCGCTCTTAGCAATCCTATCTTTATAGAAAGTGTTTTAATATTCGCTTTATTTGTTGAAAAGTAACCGTCCGGAAAAAAGTCTATAAAAGTAAGTCTAAAAGTTGAGATACATTATTGCAATATCATTTGAGACTAGTGCTATGTTTCGTGTCTGTCACACTATTTCTGGCATAAGAGGCTTAGACGCTTCATTTGGTCTTGCTTAAATACACGTATGGCAGTTCCTACCATTTTCCAATTTTTCTGATTCATTCCTGGCCAATAGATTACCTCCCTTGCACGACGACAGCATTTTTCAATTTCTAAATGTTCACTATAAATACACTGCAACGCCGTAATGTTCTCGGAATAATCGCTTTATGATCTTTCATCACAACATTATATACACAACTGAATTCATCTCTTATGTTCAAATACTCAGTAGTTACCTTTGGACAAACATGCTTATCGACTGGAAACCCTGTCTCAATTGTCTCGATCAGAACTTTCATCTGACAATCATTGACTGATTTTTACTAATGTCCTGAAGAATTCAGTAAACAATATAATTATTTGACATTATACTGTTCATGTAGACTTCAACGTCATCTTGTACATCATCCCCTGTCGACTCGCAATACTACGCATCTGCTGTATACATGTATTTCTCTGGTGTAAAGTCTCAGCATTATGCACTGAACTCTCAATAGACAGTCACTCAAGTTCCTTGAGTAACAATTGTAACAAATGGTTTATGGTAGGTTAACATAGACAAAATGATAAATCTTTCACATGCGTATACAATTCTGAAAAATTCTTTCTCAATTTGCGCAGACCTTTTCTCATTATGGATATGGTTTCGGTTCCTCGGCCGATAACACATTTCCAAAGAATGTTCATTCTTGAACTCCAAACAGACAGTTGTCTTTGTTCAACTTGAGATTTTCAGTTCTAACTATATCAAGCACCTTTCTGAGTATCTCATTAAGTTTCTCAAGTATTGCTAGGTACACTATAATATCATCAGCTCTTGACACATGTTCAAATAACTCATGTATTGCGTTGTGATATATTTCTGATGCTGATTTTAAACCAAAAGGCAGTCTTAAGAAATCTTTCCCTGCCAAATGATGTATTAAAGCATATCAGCGTTGATGATTCTTCAATATGCTTCATCAGTTGCAAGAAGTCTGACGATGCATCTAATTTACTGAAGCTCTTGTATTACCATTTAGTGAAGCAACATGCTTTGTCAAACAACACGATGTAGTACTAGTTCTTTATATTTTACATGGACTGTGACCAACATTTACTCAAAGCAATTCAGCAACGTACATACGTTTCATGTCTTTTCATTTTTTCTCTCGATATTACCATATATAATGAGATATGAAGCATGGCAATGGAGCTATAGCGGCTGTTGCTCCAGAGGTTGAAAGCGAAGCTCACTCTCCATCCCCTTCCAGCAGTGGAGGAAGACTAGCTGATCCAGGAAAGAGGAAGAAATGGGCAAAAGGTTCGTGACACTATGAATGAGACTAATGGTTAAGTGTGCGAAAAGACACAACGTGGAAAGGCAGTATAGTACTGGTAATTTGCAATTTGGTAGATATATAACGTTGAATCAGCGTTGAATCGTCATGAAACGTGTCTCTAGTCAACGTTCACATTGTGAGTGTAAATAAGTCGAAAGTAAAATGGAATTATCGTTTAACTAACGTATCTTAAACTTTTGTGAAAATGGCTTCCAGACGTAACGCGCAGCTTGCATGAACGCTCTACCGTAGTATAACAATTTTGACAAACTTGAACACTAAACTACTTTTTTGAGGAGTTTGAAAAGAGTTTTACTTTTTATTACCTTTGATCTGTCTATCTTAATCACGCAATCAATATTGAATAAAATCTTTAAAAATGTCCTTTCGAAGCACAATACATGACCAAGATAAACTATAGCAGCCTTGCTTTATTTGAGTCTGTCCTTGAAATGCGTACCACCCATCATGTCCTCTAACACTGGCTCGACGGAATTCTGTGACGCATTTACATCGAAAGGGCATACAACATGAAGCGCTGGAATGTTTGGAGGCAATTGAGAAATCTGCTAAATATTTACAAGTATCACCGTCACATATATAATATAGATTCCCGTTTTGTATATGTCTTTTCAGTTATCATCTGTTATAGCAAATGTGGGAACTAATTGCACTTTTATATTAGTATGTACAAATGAAAGTGTTAACATGCTTTAAAAAGTCTGTATTGCTATGGGGTTACTTCTTGTAGTGTAAGGAAACACGCTTACTTTAGGTAGAATTCTAGGTTCAAATCCTAGCAGGAAGCCCTGGCATACAGAAAAAATAGTATTTACTTGGGTCTTGCGCGCGACACGTCGTCTTACTGTACCACACATTCATGCGTAGTTATTTTAAAATCCATGCATGAATGACAAAGATATGGACCAGACATGCCCATCATTGCACTATCATGAAATATGACCTTTAACGTCTAAGTGTGACCTTGACTTTTGAGCTACGGACCTGGATCTTGCGCGCGACACATCGTCTTACTGTGGTACACATTCATGCCCAATAATTTTAAAATCCATGCATGAATGACAAAGATATGGACCGGACACGCCCATCAATGCACTATCATGAAATATGACCTTTAACGTCTAAGTGTGACCTTGACTTTTGAGCTACGGACCTGGTTCTTGCGCGCGACACGTCGTCTTACTGTGGTACACATACATGCCCAAAAATTTTAAAATCCATGCATGAATGACAAAGATATGGACCGGACACGCCCATCAATGCACTATCATGAAATATGACTTTTAACGTCTAAGTTTGACCTTGACCTTTGAGCTACAGACCTTGGTCTTGCGCGCGACACGTCGTCTTACCGTGCCACACATTTATGCGTAGTTACTTGAAAATCCATCCATGGATGACAAAGATATGGACCGGACACGCCCATCAATGCACTATGATGAAAAATGACCTTTAACGTCTAAGTGTGACCTTGACCTTTGAGCTACGGACCTGGTTCTTGCGCGCGACACGTCGTCTAACTGTGGTACACATTCATGCCAAGTTATTTGAAAATCCATCCATGGATGACAAAGATATGGACCGGACACGAAAATTGCGGACAGACCGACAGACGGTTCAAAAACTATATGCCTCCCTTCGAGGGCATAAAAAAAACTTGCTACACTCCACACTCCATAACTGTAAGAATGTAGGAAGAGGTCTGGTTTCACTGAAAACCTGTCCCCACCCCCTCCCCCAAATTTTTATTGAATAGGTATAAAACACTTTTTACAATTACTCAGAAAATTACTTTAAGCCCATACTTTGCTGTTTGTCCTTTCCTGACATGATGTGGTCTGGTATAATAATAATAATAATAATAATGTGCTTTTTCTTGTATATTATGGTTCAGCACAGCAGCATAAAAGTAAATTTTACCCAAATGTGCTATTTATTCATACAGACTACATCTCATACAGATAATTTTAGTTAATTTTGATAAAAACATTTTTTTTCACGAGTAAATAGCATTAGAAAATGCCTGACTTGAAATAACACTCTAAAATTCACAAAAAGGAAAAAAAAAACTTATATGTGAAGTCTAAGCCTTTGTATATGAGAACTATTTATTTGGACTTCCAATTTACAAAACATTGTGGAGTTTTTGTTATTAATTGTATATTTTTATACATTTTTTTTGGTATATACCCTGAAAAATAATACATAATTGTACATGATAAATTCATGATCATACTTACATATTAGTCACCAAAATGTGCATTGTTGTCTCAATACATTTTTATAACAATTAAGGGATCCCACACCATGAATTGTGACTGTCCTCATTGCATTATGTACCTTAATAAAATTATTGTTGCTTTTCTTTATCTTAACAATGTACAATTACCAAATACATGTACTTGCGATGGATAGTTTAAAAGTACCTAGATGTATTAAAGCTAACAAACTGAAGTGAAAATAACTGTAAAAACTAAATATACAAAAAACATTTTTTACTTTGACAAATTGATTTACATTCTGTCTAGGGACAGTTTTATTAAATCTTTTAGATATGGCTTAGTCATAATTATCAAATGAATAAAAAGATAATAAAAGAAAAATACTCTTTGAAGTGATATGCAAGATTTGTCCAGGAGTTATAGCTGTGCAGTAAGTGCACACCTAACCTGATGTTTTCTTGGTGAAGCATGGGCTGATCTGAAAGGGGCCAAAATCCAACAAGCATTGATTTTTGACAGCCTAAAATTAATACATCAGTCATTTTAGACAAAAGTTCAGCTGGATTCACTGAATCACTCACAGAACTTTATTTACATTACTCTTTATTATTGCTGACTGTCAAAGTAAAAAGCCATCACATTAGCCATATTGCTTATATAGAAAATTTACTTGCGACATTTTGTAAAAAAAAACAACTCAAACTGTGTCAAATATAAGACAGGTTGCACCATTGCAGGTATGCTTGCACAATGATCCAGGGCAGGGTTCCATATGCCTGGAATCCTCAAGTAACTTTGCAACCTCATCAACCAAATCCTGGATGTGGCCCTGATAGCAGGTATCACATTTTGATAAACTGCATTCCATTGAAAATTATCAGTCTTCAGCCTTCATGTAACATGCACTATCCTGTATTGAAGATGCATGACACACATTAATGTAAGCTCTTGGTGTATTTGATCATGACCTGTGAGGAGTGATTTAATAGTACATTTAATTGACATTTTATGCATAATATGCATTTTCAAGTGAATGGTCATTCAGTATTGATTCCAGGTTATAACTGCAAGTCTCTGGTTTTGTTTTGAAGGAGACTGGGGAGGGGATTTATTGCAGGTGTAAATGAAAATAAGTAAGAGTTTTGTCACATTTTGACAAATATAATTTGTGATGATTATAAATGTTGGAAGACTGAGTTATGCATTAACAACCCGACAAGCTTGGACTTTGCACATTTATCTATGAACTCATGTTGAAAAGACAATACTTGTAAATATCTAATAGATTTTATTGGTCAAAATTCCAGAGTCAACATGTGTCACTGGTGTGCCTTTTTGGGGGCAGCATTTTCTGGTAGTTTCAGCTTTTCTTCATTTGTTGAACAAAGACAGTATTACTTGTGGTATAAGTTGTGTTTTTCTCTGATGATCATGTATAAAATACAACGAAATGAAGTACTTTCGTCATAGAAATTCACATTTTTCAGAATGAATCGAAGGAAAAGTTTTCATGTTGTTGTTATGGATATGTCATTCTTTGTTTACCTTGAAAACAAGGAGGCGATCGCATTGGTTGGTAAAATCTAGGATCAGATTGGCTGAGCTATTCAGGTGCCCGACTGGTATATATTTTGATTAGGAAATCAGCTTGGTTCAAATATTGTTTTACGACGCAGTCTGTTAGCCACAATTTTGTCTATTTCGCTTGGTGGTTACCTGATCCAATAATTGGAAGCCATTTTGAATGGGAACCAATATTGGACAGGGAACCAGATTATTGAATACCCACCTACGCAATCGTTTCCAAACTGCCACTGCCACTGCTGCTAACATCCCTGATACACATAACCGAATATTTGACCACATTTTAAGCGCTGGTCTGTGCGAGGGTGAGCTACGTGGACTTTGTCTTTACGTTGGCTGTGTTATGACGCGATGTCACCGCATAAATCGAATTATTTGGGCACGTACACACCATCGCAGGCTAAGGCAACAATAGAACAGCTTTCTGATTTTCGACGAGTCGAGATTTTTTCATTAATCGAAGTGATAGCAGGGTTCGAGTATACCGTAGAAGAAATGAATGTTATGCCGACTGGCGTGTACTTGAACGAGATCGTTTTGGGAGTGGACGTTCCGTCTAAGTATGGGGAGGCATTGTGCGTAGTTACTGCACTCGTCTTGATCATCCCACTGTTTCAAAATAATGCCAGTATAACTGTGTTTCAACAGCTAGAGATACAGTGCATTTTCTCAGGACGAATAACATTGGAATTCCTATTGACTGGCCCGCCAAAAACCCACCTCTGTATCCAACCGAACACCTGTGGTATAATTTGGATCACCGGGTTAGACGTCGCCCTATTCCACCGAACTAACGCAAGCCTTAATTCAGGAGCGGAACAACATTCCACAGGCCAAAATCAACACACTCCGGTTCTATGCGCTAACGATGCCAGGCAGTCCTCGATGCTCAAGGTGGCCATACCCTGTATTTGGTGTAAAACCCTTACGATATTTAATCAACCATTTCATCTGTTTTTCGTAAACGTAGAGCGATAAAAAAAATCCACACAAATTTACATTGAAATACTCTTGCAACACATATAAAAATAATTTAACCCTTACTATCATATTTACATATATCTGCACAGTTACTTATTTTGTTCAGCATATATTATGTGCGTGTCTTTCTTGCAGATTCAAACTATTAGAAGAAGTTAAATGGTAAAATGTTTTAATTAGATGAAGTTACCGGCTACACTATACAGTGCTCCGCTCTATGTAGTTTAACTGCCATAAAGGAAATCACCCATATTTTATAAGCAGACGACAGCTACAAAAGCAACGTGATAGAGTTCGAGGCCAGTCTATTCTCTGTGTTATCGATGGCTGCTAGGACATAGAAATCAGAGGAGAATATTGGTAAAATACCGTGTGTAAAACACTTGAGTGTACATGAAAGGCATTTAAACGGAGTACTCAGATCAGGTATAAACATTTTAATGAATACTTTATAGATCGGCTAAAACGATTGATTAGTCACTATGAAATAAAATAAAATCAGCAGATACAGTACTATTAATACTGATTTATTTTTAGAATATGATTATATGTGATAGAAATATGTCGAACAGTGCATTTCAACAGTGTGATCCAAATTATTTATTATTAAGATATTTTATTCTATATCTATTTGATTTATCCAATCGTGAACGTTTATTTGCAACACGTGACCGTACAGTATATTACCGTATTGGATGCACGTGAGTACAAAAACCTGGATTTTTTCCGTATTTGGATGGTTCAACAGTCCCATGTTAAACAAACGATAAAGCCCGAAACGCGTGAAAATGTAAATCAGGTGAAGTAGTCGCTCTATGTACAGAGTCTGATTATGCGTCTTGAAAGCAGGGTTATTTTGTCGCTAACGAAAGTGTTGTAGGGAGGTTGCACTATATGATTTATTTAATACTGAGACTCAGAAATACAACATTCATTCTAATATGCTTCTGTTAAAACACGCTTACTTAAAAATGAGGTCACGTTAACGTGCTATGACGTCAATGTTTTTGTTGCGATAAAAAAGCGCTATTATTTTTTATCTACTGTTTTAGATTAAGAGCATATTGGAATCGAAATAATGTATAGCAAAATCGTGTTTTACATAAATTAATACACTCAAAATCGGTTATACGTTGAATTTAATTTATCATTCAATGAATCACGTATATTTCTAAATGAATTAAAATAAATATTCATGTAGAATAAAAAGGTTATTTAGAGCCTAACATTGTTCTGTATAATATATATTTGCACTCATACCAAGCTAGGAGAATACAGAAAAGGCAGAAATACATTATTCAGTGAATCATTTTTAATTTAAACTGAAATAAAACAGATATAGAATAAAAAAGTTTTTTAACATTGTACTGTACAACAGCGGCTCATCCAATATAGTTTTCTCAGCTGGGTACTCGTCAAAATATACCTCCGTATTGAACAGAACAATGTTGAATAACCTAATGTTATTGTATATATAGGAGACGTTGTTAAGCACGTCATCAATATCGGCTGTGTGTACCACGTGATAAATATTTCTAGAAAGGTCGTACAAACACTGATAATATATCTGTACTACCATAATAAACAATGGCAACATCAGAAAACAAATTCTCAGTAAAATGAACGGAAAATGATGTCCCAGGTACAACATTTCATTGCAGTGATATTTCAGAAAATATTCTGTTTGTGAACTTAAACGCTAGTTAGAGTGTAGATGTTTAAATATATCTGGGAAAAAGACAGATATGATTGAAAGGTATGTCTACCTGAGTAATTTGTTTGTTTTGGTATTGTTTATACCTAAAATGTAATTAGTTGCTAAAATATTTTCTTTGTTTTGTTGGGTTTTTTTGTTAGTTACAATTTATTTTGTAGAAGACACTTTCTTTTAAAAGGTGAAAATGTAAGAAAAATGATTTTAAGTTTAATATCAGGAAATAATGTGATATACCAGAAATCAATTTCTAAAAATTATGAATGAAAATAAATAAATGAATAAATATATTAATAATAAATAAATAAATAAATAAATAAATAGAGAAATAAATAGATAATGGTCATTTTAGAGATATTTGTGTAAATGGTTTGAGGGCATGAACAACCAATTGCAGATGTTATCTGTCATATGCACATGCAAACAGATGTGCTTTTTATCACAAAACTAGTTTATGTATTTTTTACAATGGTGTAAAGCTTGCATAGAAGCTGGTGGTGCTGACGATATTATTACACATCCATTGATGGCGGTAGATGGTATGAGCAGAAAGTTACTGAAGCCTTAGCCAAGTTGCGCGGAGAAGAGGACAGCTCAGTGAACGTTCCAGTCTTTCCGACAACAGGATGGAAGAATTTTCCAGCCGGTCACCCGCCAAAAGGGTTTTGTTATGGTTCTGTATATGAGCACATAATAACAACAGCAAATACAACAAGAATTAATCAGTCCGACAGTAGCAGTGACAGTGAGGATGGAGAAAAAGATTTCAACACCTCTAAACCAATGTTGAAAGGAAGACAGGTTTTCATAAGCAGACACGTAAAGAATGTGAAACACCAGATTAAAGAGGATTGCCAATTCATTTAATGCAATGTAATGGCTTCAAACACTGTAAAAACAAACTAAATATCGGTATTTGTGTTACGTTGAAGTCAACTTTGGGAAAGGTTATGGATACGGCATGTGATTTTAAAGCCTCATCAATGGGTAGATGTAATCACATTGCTGCATTACTTTTTTCGTTGGAAGATTACATAATGAAATTTAGAAATCAGGTAGCTCCAATTACATGTAGTTAACTTTGCACGTGGAATACTGTCGAAAAAAAAACAAGCGTGACCCACAATGTCAAAGTGCTGACTACAACAAAAATTAAAACCTGACCGTATTGAAAAGTTTGATCCAAGATCAATCAGAGAGTGTTGATGAAAAAACGTTTGTGTACAATGTCGTAGCAAGTCTACCAAACAGCAGCTCTGTAAGTATGATGCAGCAGGTACTCGAGATGAAATGCAGTGACAATGATGTAGACAAGTTAAAACTTAAGAACTTGACCGACTCTGCAATAAATTTATTCATATCAACTTGTACAGAAACAAAAACCTATGATGTTCCCAACACCCATGAGCAGACAAATTCTGAACAATGGCATACAAGCTGAAGCCTAAGAATTACAGCATTGATTGCTAAGGAAATTGTTTCGACAAGGACCCGTAGAGGTAGATATCACCTTCTAAAAAGACGGTTATTGGGAAAGGTCTAACCTGACGTAAAAGCGTTGCTTTACGGAAGAAGTCATGAAAATGAAGCAATTGATCTGATGCATACTGTAAAGCGAACAATTCACACACAACTGAAAAATCAGGACTGTGGATTATTCCAAAATTTATTGAATTTGGATGCAGTCCTGATGGACTTGTATACAGTAACGACGGGAACCTTGTGGGTGTCGTGAAAATCAAATGCCGTCTGGCATAAGAGAAATGTAACCCATTAAAGAGAAGACAAAGATATAATCTGAGCTTTAGTGTTCACGACAGAGCAATAGTAGTGAAGCGTACTCACGCATATTACCACAAGATGCAAATGCAGATGGAAATATGTGATGTGGACATGTGCGACTTTGTAATTTGGTCACCTAAGGGAGTAAATATTCAGCGGGCCAAGAAAGAGAAAGACTTTTGGGACGAACTGTACCAAAAACTTATAGAGTTTCACAATTGCAAGCTCGTGTCAGAGTATCTGGAAATGAGAATTCTAAGACGATTTATGCCTGTGGAATTTTAAATTTTATTTGGCTTCATAAGTTAAGTCAAATTACGTTCCAGTACTAGTATTTATTTTTGTAACAAAATTCATACATTATTAAAAAATGGCAAAAACTGTTTTACGTTTTTTATATTTAATTTAATATAAAACTACTTATTTCTGAAAATTGCATGTTGTACGCTCATAAGAGCGTAGAATATGACTTACTAAATATAAATTGAAAAATGACTCGTTGTTTTCGCTTTTAATAATCATATCATAAAATAAACTTTTCGCACAAGTAACGTAATAAAACGTATTAGGTTTAAAAAAATGTTTTTTCCGGTATCCCGACCTACCCTAAATTTTCGGATCGACCCTAAATGTTTTTATGGCCTTGGAGACTTTTTTTTTTTGAACTTTTTAACAAAAAGTTGCAAAACTGCACTTTTTATGCTTTAAACATTGTCAGTGATGTTAGAAATCAACGTACTGATGCTATAAAGGCATAACCCCCTTATCTGTTTTCATTTTTTGACACAAAAATAATTTCCGAAAAGTCTCGCTTATTTAAATAAAAAAAATTCCGAAAAAAAAAAATCGACCTACCTACCCTAATTTTTTTTTGAGCATGTTACCGGAAACAAAGAATTTTTTTTTAGCCCTTAGCGTCTGATTGCCCTTTTCACGCTTACGTAGAATCAACATTTAGTACACGAAATTCATTTTGAAATTATTTCTGAAATGTCTAGGTCGGCAGCTCATAAAATTAATACGGAAATATTTTACATCCCACTTTCAGACAACATCAAAAAGGACCTTAAGAACGATTTGACGAAGTTCCAAAAAAACTCCATATACTCTTTCTCCGTTTAGGACCCCTGTGGGATTTGTGCTTATTGCGAGTTCAAATATTTTTTGCGTAGATGAAAAGCTGACATGTCGTGCTAAAGCCCAGGTAGTTGCACATCGTCAGAAAGCGCTGTAAATTGACTCCCCATTAGCAAAAATAAAAGAAGTCCACGCCTATACATTTAGAAGGGGCGACCCAAGCGCGTGACCCCTGAATATCGATCAATGCAGATGCGACATTCGTTTTCAAGTTTAGCATGTCTAAGGACTTCGGACACTTTCTATATGAATTTGCCTACTCCAAGAGTGAAAAATAAACCACTAAGAAATAAGTATTTAATTATATATACCATCAAAATACATATTTGAGATTATTTCTTAAAGTCAAATTTTTCAATATTTTTTCATAAAATGGTAATTTTTGCTCTAAATAGAATTACGTACCCTATTATATACATATAAAAGCTATTTTGCTTTAAAGAACATTGTTCCCCCCCGTGCATCAAAACCATATTTGACCAGCATATGTAGATATTAATTATACACACTTTCTGTGACTATTGTGTTGATGCAAGGGGTGGAACAGTACTTTTAAACAAAAAATATAACTACAGGGTGTTCCCAAATGTAAAGTAACCAATACTTTTTATATTCATTTTAATAATTTGATAGTCACATATTTTTACATCTGTTTGTAACTAAAATACTATACAAATGTTTGAATGGGCACATATAGGCATGTTATACATGTAGAGTAGTGAGAGAAGCAAATACTGTTAATTCATTATTATTCATTGGGTTAAATTTTCATTCGCATATCCTGTTTGTTTGTTGTAGTAGATTGGCAAATGTTTGCTGTAAAATACTAGCAACACACCAGGTAATCTTCTGCATGCCCTCCTCGCGACGCGCACACCAGGATGTAATTTGTTTTCCATTTTGTTTTTATTATTATTTTTTTTTTTTTTTTGTAATTTTTATATATTTTTCATTTCTTTATTTCTTCATCTTTTTCTGTGCATTTATATTTATTTCTTTCAGACACATACTACATGTGACACGCATTCATCACTTCATGTTCTTCCTTCAGTAAAAACTGAATTGAAGATTTTCTTTGCGGCGGACTAGGCCTAAACACAACAAAAAAAGGGGCAATATGTGCACAGCATTTTATCTGATCCTGACTATAGTCTATCCAACAGAAATAAAGCTTGGCATTGATATGCCTGTGATGCATAGGTCAAGAACAGTAGCTTCTTGGCAGGTCATATCAGTGACGGTTTCACATTCAGTGTGATGCCACGAAAGTGATGTGTCAAGTCGCTTTCCATGCAGATGGCATATACAAATACGGCTAGACGCGAACACGAACTAAACGGTCCAGCCGAGTTTCAGGTGGAACTTTTAAGCAGCGACCTGCTTCAACTTTTCGAATATGTTTTGCCCACAACTTCAGCCCTGAATAGACAACATTATCTATAGATGGGTTGTTGTCAGACTTATCCGGATTTAACTTTTTCCGATCCAGCTTCCTTAGGCAAGCCTCAGATAGAACTGTCATTTCGGATACATTTTTATTACATGTTTAAGCGAAATGAGCCGTGCTATGAGAAAACCAACATAGTGGCTTTGCGACCAGCATGGATCCAGACCAGCCTGAGCATCTGCGTAGTCTGGTCAGGATCCATGCTGTTTGCTTTCAAAGTCTATTGGAATAAGACAAACCGTTAGCGAACAGCATTGATCCTGACTAGACTGCGCAGATGTGCAGGCTGGTCAGGATCGATCAATGCTGGTGGCAATTGCACTATGTTGGTTTTCTCATGGCGCGGCTCAAATATTATGTGTGCCACTGGTACTTATCCTAAACAAAATCCCACCCTACAGCCTTGATAAGATTACTGACTTTTCTTATTATTAATGTTATACATCACACAAATAGCTGCCATCACTTATAACAGAGCTATACAGACATGTACATGTACTTAAATAACTACCTGAACCACTGTAATAAAACTGACCGGTCACTATACATGTATACCTATTCACACAATGTAATGCGTCAATAACTTTACATTATGAACAGTATATAGATAAATCAAATACAGGTTGTTTGGAAAAATATCGTTCCCGTTTTTATTTATTTATAGGATTTTAATCTTAAAATGTTATTTTTTCCTTAAATAAACAGATTTTGTCACTTTTTTTTCGACTGGAATTAAAACATTTAAAACTTCCGTAAAGTGATGACATTATATTTTCACGGAAATTTAAACATTTTATTTTTTCAAAAAAATATACGCTGGCCCAGATAAAATAAGAAAAACATCTTGATAGGAACAGATACAAATCAGTTTCTGCTGTAATAAATTAACTAATACATTTGTTTATCACTGACTCGAAACGCTTTGGGTATTGTTTAAATACTTAAGGAGAAATTTGCATTTGAAATGTAGGCTAGAAGCATATGATAGTGTCCGAAGTCCTTTCATTTTCTTTACTTCCGGAAATAGCTGGAGGTCGAGTGACGTCATTTTTTGTGTTGCCAAAAACATACTTATGCCTGGCGAGATTGCATGAAAATGTACCAGGTGTCCAAAGGATATAACCTAACTAAAGACATTATAAAACTGTATATATTATAATGCAAACCAAACTGTCATTTATGTTCAGCTGTACATCTTGCAATATGTGCCAAAAAGATCTGTTGCAAATAGATTAATGCATTATGTAACAAGGCCTTCCAGCAGCCAGAGATCAATGCTTATCATTTCTTTAATCAATGAAGATATTTGTTTTCTGTAATTTAACACATATTTATCAAATATTCATCCAACACATAGTAATTCGCATTTTGTAAGCATGAATAAAGTAAGCACACTATTTAGTGTACCTCTTCAGGAATTCCTTGATCAGTGGAAACATCAGACAAACTGACCCATACTATCAATGTTTGTACGACCTTTCAATGCTGACAGGAGTGGGGCCTATCAGCGGTTCTTTTTTTAGAACATTTATACCTCGATCTCTCCTATACATTGATATGCGTTTTAAATGGAAGAGCTTTAGAGACTTTACCTTGCAAATTTTTACAGCTGTAAAAGACCTGTATTTTTGTTCAAAATAACAGTCACGATTATTTCCCATTTACATCTTTAGATTTTATGTAACAACATTAATTTCAATTTACAGCTGTAAAACGACTGTAAAACAGATCAAATTTTGCAAGTGAGATAAAGCTGTAAAAAATCTTACAGCTGTAAAATGGAGAAAGTTACAGCTGTGAATATGCCTAAAAGTAACAGCTGTAGAAATATTACAGGTGGTGAAATGTGGAGCATTATTTTAAGGGACGAAATTTAAGCAGAGGTACAAAACGCTTTAGGATGAACAGCAGTTCTCTAGAAAGGATATCAATTATTACAAAAAATGACAAATTATATGATCTAGTAAGTACTGAACAATATAGAATATGGAAACAGTATAGCAAGTGCAAAAATCAAGAGTAGGATACAAATCTACTGTAAACACTGTGCATCACACCTTGTTTATTAAACTTTCTTTGCCACGAAAACATATGATTATTTTGTAATTATTTCCTTTAAAGTTATCAGTTTCAAATATAATGTAAATAGTTAATGTGTCTACTTATACATGTCTTTTTTTTTAACTGTATTAGATAACTAAACATTTGAACTTACACACTAACCGTTAAAATTCCAAAGTTTTCGACAATGTGGTGTCACTAAATTTCAGTTATATCCAGCTAAAATGGCTGATAGTACTCTTGTTTCCCTCCAAAAAAAGTTATAGCTGTGATTTTGAGACATGATCATTTTACAGCTTTAACTTTTTACAGCTGTACTTTTGAGACTTGTATGTTTTACACCTGTGAATTTCAACGGTATTTCTGGTATTTTTCCAGTTACAGGTCTTTTACAGCTGTAAATTCAAAATATAGGTCTTTATAGACGTTTTACAGCTTTAAAACAGGATCTATTTTCGTACAGATACTTCCGTTTAGATTTACCCATTTTTAAAAGAACACAATAAAATTTTCACACAACCAAAATGAAAATTTTGTTCAGTGATCGATATTAAAACAAATAAATGACAATGTTTGACATATGAAAACCAATATATATTGTTATCTTATACATTTTTAAAAGATAAAAATTCTCAAAAAAAAAAAAAAAAAAAAAACATCGCAAGAAATAATTTAATTCAGTTTCTGTGATCGGACACAAAGATATCCCTGCTACATCACTTATGTTTAGATTAGAACAGTCATCGTATGATAAAATTATTTAAACATTTTACAATCAAAAGCGGGTCAAAAAAATTAAAAAAGAACAAACAAATAGAAAAAAAAAAGGAAAAAAAAAAAAAGAAATTGGCTTTTATTTTATATTAACTTGTATCCGTAAGTTAGATCAGATGTTCATCACAACATGAATGTTTCTATAAACTGATTTACCTGAAAGAAGCATTTTACTTATTAAAAGTGCCGACACGATATTATACCATTGAAAAAAAAAAAAGTCACATTTATGCATAGGTGATATAGTCACAAAAGGAACTAGCGAAAATGGCATTAAGGTATTAGGCCCCTAATAGTAATGTTTAAGAAATGGCATTTGCTTGGTATATTCTTACAGTTGACCGTGCTTTACATCGTGTTGCAAATTTTTAAAAAATTTTACCGTGCCGTTTTTTATAAATTTTGTGTAATTTATGGTATTTCCTCAAGCTCAAGTGGGGACAAATTTCAAAGTGATGGCCTTTATCTAAAACGTTTACAGAGAATTCATTTTACTATTATTTTTTATGAAAGAAAAATCAAACTATTGGTAAACATATATAAAACTTAAAATAAAACTGTCAATATCATATTTTTAGGGTGCCTCAAGTAAACGGGTTGAATGTGACAGAATTCTAATTCCAACATTGAAAAATTAAGGTCGAATGCTATGGGTCTGTTTTGAATTTTGCTCGCTTCATTCAAAAATAACCTTGGGGCAGAAGTAAAACCTACCCACATTTCTTCCACAATATGTAATCTAAAGATTGAAGGCAAAATAAAGAACTTTTACCGTATGTAACTCAGTATTTTTAAAGATGTCTAACTCTACACCTTCTGTTTCAGAGGTAAATTCACTTTGAATAGCAAGAAATTGCTTATCAAATGATTTTTCCCCATTTTTATGCAATAAATCATTAACAAGTCTTGAAAGAAGTGAAAACTTACTAGAAAAAATGGAAAATAAGGAAAAAAAATGTTGGTCCCAGTGGGGTTTGAACCTACGCCCCCCTGAAAATTGCAGTCAAAGTAGGTTTATGGTAGGAATTGAATACTCTTCAAAAAGAAGATACTCTATTATGGGCCTAATACCTTAAATTAATTCTAGCATTGCGTCTGCATTATAGTGACGTTGTATTAAAATTCGCTGCAACATGTTTTCTTGTGAGGGAAGACAATTTTTGGCATGGTATCTGGAAATAGATATCAAGTATTCATGAGTATGGTAACAATGCTCAGTGATGAATATGATAAGCACATATTTATTGAATTGATTTTACATTTGTTGGTAATTTTGGTGTTGTTTTGGGTAGTCCTAGGTCGTCCCGTGTTTCTTACACGCATAAGTAACCTGGTCATGTCTGATCATTTACAGTTAACTGGGCTGGACACAAATGTTAGATAAGCCTGCCCTATGTAGTCATAATATTTACTATATAATTACTCAGTTTATTTATAATTCTTTTGCACGAAGTGCTTGTTACAGCTGATGAGGAAGTGATATCGAATAGTGTCAATATTACAGAAACAAATTTTATGAATCCAAAACAAAAAAATGTACGTTCTTCATCCATGAAACATAGCCTCACCCTCTGCATAATTGGCCTAGAGCGTGCCTGTTCTAAGAATATTAACATGCATGTATTTTGCTGTAAACCCATGTATTTTGTAGAATATTCAAGACATGAATTAAGTATTTGCAACAAAACTTTCTCCAAGGGTTCGAAATGTTAAGATTTATATGTAATATTTAGAACTTCAAATATCGATGTCTAATACGAGAGTGGCTTCTTTCGAATTTCACAATTGGTTACATACTACTTGTATTAAGCTTAATTTATATTGACACGCATTCCTTCTTCTGTAGATAGTAAAAAATAAGTAAAGAACATGCAAGGAATACATACTAACTCGATGTGCCGTATGTACTTGTTGATAAAGATGAGTATTTGCATATAACATAAAATGTCTATTATATACCAACAGGAATAAAAAGAAAATTGTTATAAGAAGTAAGTAATGAAATACAAAGCTACATGCATATGCGTAATTTATTTCTAATAAATGTTGTTTCTTTTTGGCAGAAGATATCAGTCATTTATAATATATAAATATATAGGTCGCTTTATATAGAGTCATGCAGGTACCTTCAATGTGTACACCATTGTTTTATTTTGCATGCTGGGATGATGGATATAAAGTTTCACAAATGTTGATTACATATCTTGAATATCTATAAAGGGGGCATTTTCATTTTGTCAATACAGGACTAAAGTGACGCATTTTAAACAGAGAAAAGCTATCTTGGACTCTCACGAAATAATGCCACAGGTGCAAAGATCACACAATGTAATAGTCATTTTCATCCTACCGGGTGGAGTCCTGTCTGGCTTGCTGCAGTTAGCGGGAAATGTAACTCCAGGATGGACCAGATGGACCCGCACACAGAACCGTATGTGGAGCCACGAAATCGGTATATGGTATACATTGAAATGTGGAAAGCATACCTGTAACATAGGTAAGATTTTTCATATTTAAGTGAAAGTATTACCATTGTCAAGAGGTATTAAAAGCAACATTTGTTTTATAGATGGGTATTAAGATCTACCCTATGTTCGTCTCGCTCTTAATTTTGACGGGACATATGATAAAATTGCCCGGATCACTTTGTGGATGTGGGCGGCAGGCAGCTGCATAAAAGTTGTAGACTCTTGAACTTAAGCAGATCTTATGCAATATTCACTGATAAACGTGGTCAAAATGTTTAGTTTATGGGCACTTCACGGAATATTAATAAGCAAGAAGCTTGTCCAAGTACAGTAAAGGATTTTAAAGCGCAATACTGACGTAGACCTGAGCAACAAGAATTCGTATTCATTAGTCTAAGATAACCTGTTTATTAACTCAACGTATTCTTTATTTGTTATGTCTTTAACATGACCTGAATCATGTTTCGCTTACAGCAACGCTGTCACAACATCAACTGTGTTTAATAAAGTAAGAATATGTTGACTGACTAGTTATTTCCTTTATGTTTTATTTTCCCATTTAGTATGAAAATTTAATATTCTTTAAAGATATCTTACGCCCATCTTTCAAGGAACTGTTTTATCCATAGATATTTAAGTGAAATGTGAAAATCCTCATCAGATATAGTCAACTTTATCAAATATGTAAATAGTTTATGTAGAGCTACATTCGTAATTAAATGTCATGCAGTAACATTCGATTTTTTAAAACAACATCCAGTATTTCAGTGTTAGAACATTTATCCTGTGTTCAGCAATACATGTATTACATGTGTACTATCTCAAGCCTTATGCACAGCACTGTTAACACATATAAACATATTATTTTATGTTTAGATAAACTATATGTAGAAATTGATCATATTTTCAAACATGAAATTTGTGTTAAGCATACCTGTAACTTTTCACACAAATGTGTCTAATGGTATTCGTGAATTTTGTTACAGAAGGGTTAGATGCAGCCGGTCCAATACATGTACAAATGGCCATTGCGCTGGTTGCTTGTTTCTTCGTTGCTATATACCTGATGTTTATCAAGACCAGAGGAAGTGGAATTCAAGTGAAGCACCTTGCAATCAGTGCGTACTTTTCTCTGATGTCAGGTAAGTGTAATTGTGTATTTTTACATTGATTATGTTTATGTATGATTCTGCTTTATGTAGTTTGTCTTCGTAGGCACATAAACCATATTCTGCGTGATCTCAGAATTGCTAACTTGATAACTAGGGAAAGTTCTTCAAACTTATGTGTTTTCCCTCTATCACTTTTATCATTTCCAAATCGAGGCACACTTTGTGTACTCTTGACAGTCTTGTTTGTGTAATATTTACTAAATCAAGGTATACGACAAGCTACTTAATATAAAAACTTCACTTTATTTCAGCGCAGTTTACATCTAAATGTAGGACTTATATTACAAGCAGAGCATCTTTCTTTGCCTTTTCATATTACAATAAACATTTGTGTAAATGTGCAGTTGTTAAAAGATTGATAATGTTATTTTATCAGTACGATTTCGTTATATCCTTTTGTCAAAGCGACATAACAATTGAAGTTGTATTTTCACTTCCCTAAACGTCAACATTTCGCAGCAATATAACCAAATAACTAACAAACAACCGGTATTTAATCGACAGACGATGAATTAAAATACGAGGAATGTTCCGAAAATTATAATACTACACTGATGACTCGGTTATAACTTCCTAGAATCATGTGCCAAGTATATGTTAGCGTTTATAGATGATAATTATCATATACATGTAAGCTGTATAGACTTACAGAGTTACGCCATTGGTACAGTCACATACACTGATTATGTCAAAAATGAATTCGTATGGAAGCCCTGGAGGGACACTTGATTTCCGTACTTCCCACTTCTCACTTCTAACTTTTGCACTTCTCACTTCCAACTTCTTGACTCCTACTCTTACTCTCTTACATTGACTTCTAACTTCCCACTTCTGACTTCCAACTTTCGACTTCTGATTCCAACTTCGACCTTCTACTTCCGACTTCTGACTTCTTACTTCCTTCTTCTAACTTCCTGACTTCCGACTTCCAACTTCCGCATTTCTGACTTCCGGCTTCCTGACATCTTACTTCCGACTTCCGCACTTCTGACTTCCAACTTCCTGACTTCTTACTTCCGACTTCCAACTTCCACACTTCTTACTTCCGACTTCCAAAGAGGGAAAGTTGGAAGTCAGAAGTGCGGAAGTCGGAAGTCAGGGAGTTAGAAGTCAGAAGTGTGGAAGTTAGAAGTCAGAAGTGCGGAAGTTAGAAGAGGGAAGTAAGAAGTCGGAAGTAAGAAGTGTGGAAGCTGGAAATCAGAAGTCGAAAGTCAGGAAGTTAGAAGTCAGAAGTGCGGAAGATAGAAGTAAGAAGTGTGGAAGTCGGAAGTAAGAAGTCAGGAAGTTGGAAGTTGGAAGTCGGAAGTCGGAAGTAAGAAGTCAGGAAGTTGGAAGTCAGAAGTGCGGAAGTTGGAAGTCGGAAGTCAGGAAGTTAGAAGAAGGAAGTAAGAAGTCGGAAGTAAGAAGTGTGGAAGTTGGAAATAAGAAGTCGAAAGTCAGGAAGTTGGAAGTCAGAAGTGCGGAAGTTAGAAGTCAGAAGTGTGGAAGTTAGAAGTAGGAAGTAGGAAGTCAAGAAGTAGGAAGTGAGAAGTGCAAAAGTTAGAAGTGAGAAGTGGGAAGTACGGAAATCAGTTGTCCCTCCAGGGCTTCCATAAATTCGATTGTTTTCCATTTACACGGTTTTTGCTATAAAATAAGTACTTTTTGACAAAAATGATTATCAGACATAACAAAATCAGGTTGAAAATGACACATTGCGAGTCTACATAAATGAAGAACAGATAGGGATGGGGCCTCGCGGGTCGTCTCCGAAGAAGTTTTGAAATTCTATAAATGGTGCATTTGTAAGACCCTGTAGACAAAAATATATTGTCAGCAAGACTGACAGTAAGTAATATGTACAAAAGTACACATTATCAGTAAGTTTGCAGATTTTTAGCTAGAAATAAACAAACGAATGACTGCTAATTAGTCCAAGAAATATAAGGTCGTAATTGTTACTTAGAATTTTAGATTGTTGAAGCAGCCCATCTACAAGATTTTTCCGTTACAGCTTCTATTTCTTGTGGCCCTACTTTTCGATGCATGGCTCAATCGCTGTTTGGGGTTATCTGTGCTTCCGGAAAATCTACTCTTACCTTTTATCTTTCTTATATAATATCAGTTCGATAAATATAAGAAAGTCATTAGTGTCTGTATTCAATAGTTTTTGCTGAGATTGCAATATGAATAGGAACTGTTTCGGTGAGAAATATGTAAAAATATTTCAGTTTCTCTAAAGTAAAAATAACTTTTGGCAAAGTCTTCGATATAACAAACACCTTAATGTCAGTGGATAAAAATGTTTTTATGGAAATACATGTATATATGTTTTAGCATTTCCTAACAATGAGCTTACAATATACATACATTCTAAAATAGACAAAGAGATATATTTTACAAAAGTGCAACTATAAAGCAGATTTCAATAAATGGTTTACAAAATAAATCTGTTTCATCGGCTCAGTTAAAAACAATACAGCATTAGGACTAGATGTAGTCGGGTATTTTCAAGAAAATGCCGGGGAAAGTATAAGACAAATTAAGGCATCTGTCCGGAGTTTGTATAGATACACGTTATTTCAAAGACTCTTCTTTCCATTAATCTTTCTGCCTCGAGGCATGTTGCATTAGAATATGAATGTGCAATATCTGAAAGATAGCGAGGCAGCTGTCTCGGTGTGCCTCAGTGTAGATATGGAACTGGTATAATGTTACGGAAAATGGATCACTTAATATTTCAAAAAAAAAAACCAACTACATTTTCATTTGCCTTGAATTATCAGAGTGAATAATTACTGTTCTAAGTTTGTGTTCTTAAGTATTGATCAAGATTGAATTTTTAATACATAACTTTAGGAATTTTTGTCACAGAAATTTAATGTTTTTGGATGATATAAGAGCATTTATTCCTTACTCTGCTAAATTTCTATAGTGAACTCGTCCTTCTTTCAACTTGGACAGTGCCATTAACTGTTAAAAGGGGTGCATACCAAAACGTTTCTGACTGAATGGCGGACAGTGCACAGGCAGAATCAGTCGTGTTCAGCATGATAAAGGTTAACATACAAAACATTTTAACCTTCTTATTACAAATGTACTGTGTCGGATAAAGTATAAATTAAGGTGGAATGCGCCTAATTTGAAGTTGTTGGGTTCCGTTTCGAAATTTTGTTTAATATAAAATTCAGCAAATTCCTCATAGAATGCGTATTTTAGTTTTTTGATATTTCTGTAACTTTTTTCTCTACAAACCTTCAAACACGACCATTGACGTCCATTTTTGATGAACCATTATTTCACGTTCGTCAGACTGTTTTTTTAAATCGTTCTGTTCAGTCAACAAGTATCGATTTGCTTGTTTCTCATCATATTTTCATTTAAAAATGACTTTGAAATGGTGCAAAATTTGTGGAGATCATTTTAACGTTGAAGTGACGTCAGAGCGACAAATATGACGTTTAGTTTTGAATAAAAAGTTTGCGTTAATCTTGTCTCATGTAAAACCCAAACGATAGACTTTGACAATAAACTAACATGACCATGAAAACTTCATTTTCTGTCGATTGAATGAAAATAATTATGGGGTCACCGAATTCATTTTCCCGTAAAATTACGTTACGCTACCCCTACCCCCAAATAACAACATAGCTTAGTTTGGCTGTTTTTCTGATATATCTCTTTTCAAATCTTAGTATTTTACATTCTCATTC
The DNA here is from genome assembly GCF_021730395.1 of Mercenaria mercenaria. NCBI lineage: Eukaryota > Metazoa > Mollusca > Bivalvia > Venerida > Veneridae > Mercenaria > Mercenaria mercenaria. The sequence goes on along the minus strand of NC_069363.1, from coordinate 47,830,418 downwards.
ATCGGTTGTTCACTACAGGCGTGAAACGAATCATAGAACGTGAGAAAGAGAGCTTTCCTTTCTAAAGAGGTCCTTATAACTGTAAAATTGGCGACTTCATTGAGAAATTGTTTGAATGCAGAATGTATTACATACGCCAATACGACAACTTTGCTTAAAAATACTGATCATGTTATTTTTGAAAGTCTCTTTAGATATACTTTCTATATGATAAAGCTTAGTTTTTCAATTTTTTCTTATTCAAAGTACCAATAAACACGTTTTCCGTTTTAAAACACTGCTAACATGAAGAATATTTGCATATGCAATTGTGTTTACTGTTTGGAGTTTTCACGCTTGAAACACAAACAGAAAGCATCATTATTGTACAATATCATTGATCAATATTATACAACAGATTCAAATATTCTAAAGGTTGTGATTTCAGACGTATGACCCTTGACTCAACCGCCCCTCCAAGGGAGTAAAGGTTGTTCTTGTTTTTTTTTTTAATATCATCCCTAACCCTCCCTAAATACGCACAAACGCACGCACGCACGCACATCCCAAGGTCTTACATTTTTACTATTTCGTTTCTTACTTCTCCACCCTAGTAACATCTGCCCATAAGATAAGTTGCCATTGGCTTGCCCGATTAATTACCCGCTCCACGCATACGTTCGCATAATTTGATGGCGGAATTTGGTTTTACGGGTCAGAGTTAATTTTTGAAATTTTATACCACAGACGCTATTTGAAATAAATCATAACTTGTACAAGTTCAGTATTCATGATATAAGAGAGGTTTCGTTGAGCTACAGCGAGTGTCAGTCACAACCGCTGCTTTCTTTCTTTCTTTCTTTCTTTTATCCCATCCGCTTAGCTCAGTAGGAGCGCAGATCTATGGATCGCGAGTTCGGTCCCCGGGTAGGGCATGCCGATTTGATAGAAGGCACGTGTCCGAAATCATTCGTCCTCCACCTCTGATTTATGTGGTGAAGATAGAAGTTATTTGTTGAGAATACAGAATCCAGGAGCACTGGTTAGGTTAACTGCCCGCAATAACGTAGAAAAACAGAGCTAAACCAATAAACAAAACAAAACAAAAAAAAGTAAAAGAAAAAAAAACACACACAAAGAAAGAAATCTTTCTTTTTTTTTTAGGTCATGGAATGTTTTCATTACTCGTATTTCTTATGTTTCTAATGTTAGGAAACAGTATGATGTATGGAATATGTTTCTATTATGTGTCTATGAATACAAGGATAACATTTGTACACACATCTCCGGAGAGCTAAAACCTCTTTGCAAAGGATGGTGTGTCTATCTAGCCAAGTTGCTAAATAAATTAACCTTTTCAGAGCAACAGCCTCCGTAGCTGTTTTCCCGCGGTTGTTCAGGAGGATTCACTTTATTCGAAATCGGGGTGTCCGACTACTCTCCAAACAAAAGCAATTGTTAATATATGAAACGGCAGTACCATATTCTCACAGCTGAACAGTGACTAAAACAGACGTCATTTGAAAGGTTAGAAACATACATTACAGTTGATTCAAACTGCGCATGATTCCGGTCGGCTATAATGAAGTTATTTGTCAACATGTAGTATTATAACGTCGATTTTCGCAACTATTCTTTAGAACGTTACGCATTAATGAGAAAACTTCATTGTCCACGCAACATAAAGGGCACCCTCGCTCGTTTCAGTCATTTTTTATTTCAAAGTGAAATGGACATAACTTTGAAGAATATTGAGGACGGCGAATAAAACAACGATTTTAGGCGAAATAAAAAGAAATTGCACAAGAAATACACCATAATTTAAGGTTGATGTAGTTTGATATTTTAACTACATTTTCAAATAAGTAAACCTTTAGCTTATTTATATAAAGACGTTTTTCTGTGATTTACAAATATTGTTGTTATTCTGACTCTATGGCATATGTCTTCAAGACAAATATAAAAAACTTTTCCGCTTTTTTAGGTATTTTGTCAGTCATGCCAGTGGTGTATCACGTATATTATGTAATGCCGGCAGATGGAAGTTTTGCATACTCTTCACTACTGGTAGGAATGGGCGGAGTCCTCGCCTTGATGGTTTCTGGGACATCTCTGTGGCAAGTGTGCTCAAACCTAACGACGCGAGAACAAAGACTGGAGTTGACCCCCGTCCATAGTCAGCGCGATGGAAACACACTACTATAACCATTTTTCGAACGCAATGTATTTACTAGAAGAACGTTATCCCCGCCAGGCGAAGCACTTACACACGTTATAGTCACAATGTATGGACTGTAAAACACAAACACACTCTTGTAAATATGAATGAAAATCAAGCCCACGTGAATGTACTCAGTGCCTTTGCAGAAGACAAATAACAAGAGAAATACCACGGGCCGACAAAACAGGCCTAAGCAGCTTAGTCCTGTCGGCTACAAGAACTTCACATCATTGAGTATTATTCCACCTGTTAAGTTACATACAATCAAAGGATAGCGTCAAGAGGAGTTTAGCACTAAACATAAGAGATATCACAAAACATTGGGGTCTAATTTAAAGAAACACTTATGTTAAATGATCCAAAGCCTTATGAAAATTGCAAACAAAACCCCTTGTCGCAAAAGTGTCTTAAGATTACAATGTAATATTAGATTTTACGACCAATTTTGAAGAATGTAAGAACATATATACCAATTTATGCTTGCTAGAATATTTATTAAAATGCTTACTGATTCTTCATTTTAATATAGATAAACACCAGTGTGATGGAAGTAGACGCTGAGTGATTATGAAAGTGTGATAAATTTATACTTTTACTATTGTTTTAAAGCGGCGTATTAGATAGAGGTTATTTAGATGATACATTTGAATGATAATTACATTGATTACATCTATTTGTTCCCTTCATAAGATTGTATTGAGATTCTAAACGCAAACGCTTAAATTAATTAAAAAATAAAGATTTAAAAGTTCTACGTCTGTTATTAAGTAAACAGAAGCATTTTGCTATTTTTCAGAACACAAGTTTATATTATACGATTTCAAAACCAATAGTTATAGATAGTCAGTTATCAATGAAATGCAATGCGAGTTTTTAGCTAAAACTATTTTTCGGCAACTGATTTCTAAAAATCTGACACAATTATTTATTCAATAATTTAAAATCTGTAAAATGATCCTTGGAAACACAGAATGCAACCAGTACTCGGTTTCATTCAGTCTGTCCATGAGAGGTCACCTCTCACGCCCCCTAGCACCGGCTTAAGCGGAGCTCTATTACACATCCATTGAATTGACTCCATGATTCAAAAGGACCTGAACATATAACAATAATGAATCCAAATACGCGGAGCCATACGACAGATTGCTGTTGTGATAATTAATAAAATCTGTAAAGATATCATTTGGAAGCATAGAATGCAACCTAGAAGAATTATAGCAGACTCGGCCGATCGAATCTGTTCATGAGAGGTGACCTCTCATGCCCCCCATATTCCACGGCATAACCACGGATGTTACAAACTCAAAGACACAGGCAAGCATTGCAAACTCTGATCGGAGTATTGCGACTAAACATATTATTTATAGTTTAGTCAAACTTATCAACTAGTAATTGAAAAGAATAATGCTGAAAATTCAAATTTTGTTCCAAATGTGTAATAGTTTTTTTTTTAAACCCATTTCCCCCATGATTTTCAGATGCAAGTATATGACAATACCAATTATAGTATAGATTAATCTGAAGAACTCTAAAGGATTTTCATTTATTTTCAAAATATACAGATACGGTCCGAATTTTTCATCAGGTTTTAAATTTCACACTCTTTGTACTTTCAGTTTTGTGTTTACTAGCAAATGAATTGTAATGAATCTTTTAGTATACCTTAGTTAAAATAAAAGCAAAACGGACGGTGACACTGAGTTGACATCTACTATTGTGTGCGAAAAATGTTGCATTTAATTTTAAATTTTAGCGAAAACATAGTTTCGAAAAGTCTAGATTATAACCATTAGTTTCATTTCAGGTTTTCATCGTGAGATTATCATAGCGTTCTTTTATCTATGTCCAACTGTCCGAAAACAAATCTATCAGAGCAACTAGACAACAAATACCGTAACGGTAAATTTCCCGCAAGAGTCATGCTACCGCGAAAAGTCAGAATTAAGTCAAAGTTTGAAATCTCGAGGTTTTGCGCTGAGTTTAAAGTATTCAGTAACCATGCAAAAACATTTCCTTTTATTTTTCATGGTGATTTTCAACTGAAAATGCTAACGTTTGTTGTTAAAATATTCGTACCAGAAGAGAAGTCGACAGCTACAATATAATATGCAAGGAGTGCTTTCAGGTCTAGAGTACCATAGATTTGTTGGATATTCTTTACTTGTATATGCTTAAATCTGCTGTCACCTCAGAATAACCCCAGCGCAAACAATAATGATTAAGTCAGTGAAGCATCTAGTGACAATTATATCTATTAGTAATAAAATCTATATGAAAATCCTTTGGATTCATAGAATGCAACTAAGCAAACAATAGTGGACTTGGTTTGACTGAGTCTGTTCGTGAGATGCAATGGAAAGTGCAATACCCCACGCCCCCTAGCTCCGGCTTAAGCGGAACTCTTATATAACATAGAGATTGAATGGACTCCATGGTCACAAAGGACCAGAAAATATAACAACACTGAATCCATGTATGGGGATACTTTTTACGGCCGCCACACAGCACTTAAAGATTGATAATTTAAGTTTCGATAGCAAGTTACTTGCGATAGATGCTAAGACCATGCATCAAACTACTCAGGAATATAATATTGATCTTTTGTTTACATGTGGGTAGTTTTAGCTAAGCTTTACAAAACTATTCTTGTATTTGAACGTTATTAGATAAAATGTTTCTTTCAGAATCGACATTAAAACATTTGTTCATCAAATTAGGAAACATAGTAGCAACTTGATTAAAACGATTAAAAAGTCTATTTGTTATGATGAAACACAATTAATGTAGATTGTTTCGGTTCAAATTTTATATCACACTTTAGACTGCTTTAGCAACCCCTTGCTTTCAGCGACTTTCTGTCTACAACGACCTTTTTATTTCCTCCCGATGCATTTTTGCATTAAAATTGGCATGTTTCTAGCAACCCATCAGGTCAAAATCCAAGCACATTATGTTAAAATTATATTGAGACAAAAAAATTTTACTTTTAGATCGATAAGGCCTTGAGAAAAAGAGAGATCGGTAACAAGGATATAAAATCGGGACAGAAATGGAGCAGATATTTATGTTAAGATAAACACTTGAAAGCATGGAGTTAACAAGGATAATTGTGTTTGTTGTGCTGATGATAGCTGGGAGCGTTGTATCGGGTGAGATATGAATACTGCCAATGTATATAAAAATATAGAGAATGTTATGAACTTTCTCCGAGTAACCGGAGAAATTATATCCAGTCAAGTTTGTATTTTATTCATCCTAGATTTTCTTTAAATGCGGTCTCTTTGGGCGAGTGTTTTTAATCGCTGACTCACTTGCCTCTCACCGATACCTCGATTAAGATGTAGAATTATCTCATGTGAGGACGCGTAGGCTAGATCGTCTGTAGTTCATTCCAAGTGCCCACCAGTGCCTAAAATAATGCTCATAGGGGTACCTAAGGTCTTCTTCTAACATGAAAAGCTGGAAAGTCACCGTATGACCTATAATTGTATCGGCGTAACATTAATAATAGTAACGTGACATAACTTTGATATCATTTTGAATAATTTTCAGCATACCTTTAACTCACGTAAATAGTACACCCATATTATGCGCGTACAATCATTAATGTCGGTTTTATTTGGTTTTATTAAATGTTGAACCGAACAATAATAGAAAAAGAACATTTAGAAACACACATTTTGTAAGTTTGAATGAACTTCGGAAGGAATGATACCATTCTGAATTTAAACCTTACATTTCATCTTTATACATATAATAAAAGAGAATGCATTGTTGGCGCATGCGTAGAAAATAGTAAAACATAATCAGGACGCATAATATGTTTCAATTGTAAATTTAGAATCATGAAAGATTTTACAAAGATACTGAACATGAAATCGAACGGTTTTAACCCTAAAACAGACCTTTGGTGCCCCAATGTACGTATATAATTTGTGTTTCATGTACAATTTAAAACGTTTTTCAGACATTGGGGTAAATATGTCAAATATTTTAAATACAGTTTAAACCTTACATTGAATAATTGATAATTCATTACGATTTTGGAGGTTTTGTCATTGTTGTTATAAAAGCTGAAATAGAAAAATAAGAATTCCTATGGGTGGATAATATCACATTTAAAATACTGTAAAATCATTCCAGTTTTATAACTTCAAACATGTTTCAAGTTATTCACGAGCATAGACACACGCTTATGGATTTGAAAATATTTTGTTGCATTGACCATGTCTTTTAAATTATACTTAACTCTATACAGTCAAGAGATTTCGGACAACATTTTAAACGTTTCTTAGTTTTGTTTAAACAGAGTTATAAAGAGTAAGTTTTCCAAAGGCTTCCATTATAACTTATGACATGTACACCCATCCATAAATCGAATCATTTATATCTAATCGCATTTTCTCCAAGAACGATCTTAGTTCCACCAAAATAATGGACGAAAAGCACAAGAATAGTGATATTTTTTGATAACTTTTCGCATGAATGAGATGACACCGTTGGCATGGCGGGAGAAAAACATTTGATAAAGCTTTTCAGTACACATTAAGTGTAGCAAATATTGTCGAAATGTGTTATAAAATGCTATAAATGCAGTAAAGAAATTCAATTTCCAGTGTTTGTTCATGGTAATTGACTAAGTGCAACAGCATATAGGTTTCTAAAGGGTCCGAATGAGGAAAGTATTTTCCGGATGGGCCGATGCAATCGACTGCTTGATCTAGCGAGTTGAACTCGTCAAAGAAATGAATGCAAACGTTTCGTGCGTTATTTGCTTTTATTCAGATATCGATTTATATTTATTTATTACTCTATTTGCTTGCCAAAGTCATTTTGATTTGTTGTTAGTTAACTTAAACAAGAGGGCCAAGATGGCCCTAGGTCGCTCACCTGAGAAACACACCATAATAGTGTAAACATGTCTGACCTAGTGATTTCATGGAAACAAATATTCTGACCAATTTTCATTAAGATTGGCCCAAAAATGTGATCTCTTTAAGTGTAAACAAGTATTTTCTTCAATTTGACCTAGTGACCTAGTTTTTAAGCAAAGATGACCTACATTCGAACTTGACCTAGATTTGATCAAAACAGTCTTTCTGACCAAATTTCGTGAACCTCAGTTGAAACATACAGCCTCTATCGTTTTTCTTTGATTTGTCTAGCGACCTAGTTTTTGACCCCAGATGGCCCATATTCAAACTTGACCTTAATTTTACCAAGACTATCATTCTGTACAAACTTCATAAAGACCAATTGAAAAATACAGTTTCTATCGCATACACAAGGTTTTTCTTTGATTTGACCTAGTGACCTAATTTTAACAACAGATGACCCATATTCTGAATTGACCTAGATTTCATCAAGGCAATCATTCTGACTAAATATTATGTATATCCAGTGTAAAATGCACCCCTATTTCGTACACAAGGTTTTTCTTTGATTTGACCAGGTGACTTAGTTTTTGACCCTACATGACCCATATTCAAACTTGACCTAGGTGTCACCCTGAAAAACATTCTGATCAAATTTCATGAAGATCCGGTATAAAATGCAGCCCCTATTGCATACACAAGCATTTTCATTGATATGATCTAGTGAGCTAGTTTTTGACCTAAGATGACCAATATTCAAATTTGACCTAAATTTTATCAAGGTTATCATTCTGACAAAATTTCATGAAGATCAGTTGAAAAATACAGCCTCTATCGCATACACAAGGTTTTTCTTTTATTTAACCTAGTGACCTAGTTTTCGACCCCAGATGACCCATTTTCGAACTTGGCCTAGATTTCATCAAGATAACCATTCTGACAAAATTTCATGAAGATCAGTTAAAAAGTACAGCCTCTATCGCTAAATATTGACGGACAGACAGACGACGGACGCCAGACATCGAGCGATCACAAAAACTCAGCTAAAAAGCAGCCCGTCTTAAACCAAAGTGAGCGTATAAAGCTCAAGTTTACGCGACAACCAAAGATGGGTCAAATAAATACGTTGTGGTAGGATAAAACCTAGTTACAAGGAACTATTTAGGTCGGAAATTAGTGCTATATATGTCTTATTGCATTACATTATCAAATGGAAAGAGAGTTGGAAAAGTAGGACTTGAGTAGCTCTTCGAACATACGAACCTGTTTACTGTTAAACATATATTTTTGGTATAATGAAAACGTAACTTTACTGATTTGAAGCAGCCAGTTCCTATGTAACTTCAGTTAAACAGTTTTACGTAACGAGTGTTACTTCTGTTCTGATCATTTCGAAAAGACTTGAAATTAGTTTGTTATACAAGGCTTCATTTTCATCTTGGACAATAATCATCGGAATTACTACTGGCAAAACAATTGATTACAATTTGATATCTATGAACAGGTGTTCGGGTACTGGCACGGATAGGATTTCATTATACATGTTAATAATCGTAGGAGAAATAGCAAGGCTTAACAGGAATATTTAAATAGAATAACATTATGCATAATTTTCATGAAAATTGTGCTACCAATCTTTTAGATTACTGGCACCCGACCAGAAAGAAGAAAAACAGACACTGTACATATTATACCCTGCCCTAAAATGTACTAACCCAGTTCAATTGTGTATTTCTCACTTAAACGCGCAGTTCGATATATGGTTACTATGCATATTGAAAGTGATAATTTATCTTTCGTCGTGCACGAGTCACATTGTCTCAAAATTTCATATCGCAGAGACACTCCGCATTTTTTATGTTTTCGTCAACGTTACAGAAAAAACTTTGATGAACTTACCTAATAAACTTCCGACACGGCCGTGTGTACATGTTAAGAGAAATGTATTAACAAACAAAAACAATGTAACATATTCACAGTTTTACAATAAAACTCGATGTGATGAATGAACGTCATTCAAGAAATGATTTTGAATTTGAAATAATACAGTGGTATACATTTGTACTGTTTATTTTACTCACACTGCATATTGTATGTTGCATATATGCATTCTAGCGTACACGTATAGTTAAACCATATCAGCCAATAAGAATAATGTTTTTACCTAGACCAAAACTACATAAGGGAATGTCATCCAAGTTTTTTTTTCTGTAACGCTGAAAAAAGCATAACATATGTGGCGTGTCTCTGCGAGACAATGTAACTAGTGCATGGTGAAAGATAAACAACCACTTTTCAAAATGCATAGTACCCATTTACCGAACTGCGCGTTTTGGATGAGAAATGCGCGATTGAAATGGATTAATACATTTGTCCGTTCATGACAATGGTCCTTATATTATACCTAGGGGATAATATATACAGTGTTTTGTTTTTTTCTTTCTGGTCCGGTGCCAGTGGTTTAGATCAACGGGTACATGTATTTGCTAATATTAATGAAACTTTTACCAATGTTGACAAGTTACCTTCAACTTTCAGACAAGTGGTCAGTAATGGTACAGGTTTGGAAAAAAAACTTTATTTACGTAAATGACCGTCGTTTAGTAATACAAGAATCGTTTAACACATGCTAGTAATGTTAAGCTTTCTTACACTTTGGATACTTAACGGGACAGCCGATCAGTTCAGAAAGATATTTCTTGATAATAACATTTCTTTCTGTAACAATTGTATTTAAGTAACGCGTTTGAAGTTTAAATATTTAAATATTTATCTTTTTAAACCAAAGGACAAGAACTCGATGAGTGTGGTTGCCCAGACACATGGATCAGGTACAATGGATCCTGCTATATGTTCGGCCAACAAGCTATGTCTGTTGAATAAATTTAATAATTATATTAAATCTTATGAGTGAATTCTAAACAGAGTTCTAATGCTTTTCTCTGTTAAAACACTCTTACGCTAGAATGACGTCACGTTAACGTGTGGGGACGTCAATGTTTTTGTTGCGACGTACAAAGAGCGCTACTATATTTTATCTACTGTTTTAGATTAGGGGCATATTAGAATCGAAATAATTTATAGCAAAACCGTGTTTTAACACTATTTATACAATCGGCCGGCAATACGTCATACAAATAATTTTACGAGTACGCCCGACGTATAACCTCCCATCGTTCATAAATAGTGTTAAAACACTCTTTTGCTATAACTTATTTCTTAATTATATATTTTGTGATTGCGTCTATTTACAGCTACACAATAGCATAATTGTGTCAAAGTAATTCCAATTTTCTATATGAAAGCTTCATACTACTTCAGATCGTATATTTCATAGTGCTAATACAATATTACGGACCACAAACTCCTATGCTTAATGTTCTAATTCATTATAACGACATTTTTGTATATTCCTAGAAAAAACAGGATTATTTGACTGTATCTATATTTAATTTAGCTTACCTTTCCGTCAATTTCTGGGATTGGCTTTTTATAAAAGTAACACTTTTACAGGCATTTTGTACGCGATCATATGCACATTTGGTTCATGTGGACACGGCTGCAGAGAACAATTTTTTGAAGAATTTTTTGTCAAGAATGAAAGGTACTCTATTAAACTAATATATCTCTAAAAAGGGCATCATTGAAGTAATTTTGGTTTTTAGAGTTTAATTATTTCGAGGTTTTTAAATCGCCTAAACAAACAGTGGAACACCTCTCTGTGCCGGTGTAACATTAGATATTGACCCCGTTGAAAATTGACCCAATTAATCAAAATTTTATGTTAAAATGTTTGCGGGGTGAATTCTCGACGTTGAAAAAGGACCTTTTGATCAAAATTTAATGTTGAAATGTTGACGGGGTCAATTCTCAAGGTTGAAAAAGGACGCATGGGGTCTATTTTCAACAGGGTCAGTATCTAATGTTACACCGGCTGCTGAAAAAATTCGTGCTTTAAAAATAGCTTTTTAATACGCAGTTGAAACATTTATGCAATGTACACCGTTTTTATTTCCATAATTTTTTAACCTATACTTGCTTTGTATTGACTGAAAACCAAAACCAAGATTTTATTCATGTTAACATAAACATATGTATTATGCATTTAATTCAAAGCACAATGTATGACACACAACAAACACACACATGATACGTTTATACTTTGTAGATGAAAACTACTGGATTGGTGCCAATGACAGACTTATTGAAGGAATATGGAATTATGTAGATACAAATGAACTTGTAACCTTTACGGACTGGACTCCAGGACAACCTGACTCCTGGCATGCACACAACGAGGATTGTGCCTTGTTCTATTTTCCACACCAGTACAAATGGGATGATGGCCCCTGTGATAGTAAACTTTTACAGATCTGTGAAATGAGGTAAATAGCAAATTTACATATCTTCGATACATTGTTTTACCGTACTTTCCTTTATACCGTTTTAGCCCGACCCAAAATCTTTTCCTAACAAACAAAGAAGATATTTAGTTTGATTATGCAAAGTACAGATATTTTCCATATATTAACAACGTAAATAATATAGGAAAGAGCTGCATATAACACACATTACACAAACGCCGGACCGTCTATCTAAACCACCGACCCACTAACACTTTAATATCCTACTGAAGGAACGTCTTTGATCTATTAGTAACATTACGAAGATGGCATTATAACCAGATGTTGGCAGATCCATATAGTACATGCAAATATCGAACGCACATAAGAAACAATATAAAGGATAGGAAAACTACAACACAATCATTTTAGAATATGATTATAGTGTCCTCGTTTACTGTATATGACATGCAATGCCTTATCGACATGAACAACTTTTAAACTTTACATCCAAACAGTTAAGTAACGTAAATGCACTCCTATTCCTTTTTAAATTTATGTCTACTAAATTTATTTCTTTCATACATTTCTCATGTTACATGTTTAAGATTTTACTTTCATTTCTTATTCAGGTTGCCAGCAGCAAATCCGATTGACATAATTGGCTAAATTGCTTCCAACAGTGCAGGTCGTTTGTTTGCACTGTATTGTTTCAATATCAATAATGTCAATGAAATAGAGACATTAAACAAGTAACTATACAGATATTTTGTTTGGCAGAACCTGCTTACTATAAGCAAGCATTGTGGTTCATGTTATATTTTCAGCCACGATGAGGTTTATAAAAATGACCAACCAGTAAAAAGGAAACAGTGAGTGTATAATGTTTGTCCTTTCAATCTGATTTTTGCTGTTTAAACAAATATCGTAGACACGTGGTGACACCTTTGTTTCTGTCACAAACAACTGCAAAATATGAATAAATTAAACCCTGTCCTTAGATAGCATATTTTGAGAAATCTAAATAAGCAATTTCGGTAGGCTGACGAAACCTTGAAATTATTTTATACAAATATTCGTTGCGACTGCTAACTTAAGTTGTAACTCATGTCGTCGATGTTGAATTTATAATCGTTCTTGCTTACGATTCAGTATCGTCAGTCACATTATTTTTAGATGTTGGATGAGCTTAAAATAGACCTGGCAGTTTTTACAGAACACAAGCTACTACCCCATTCAAGAGACGTCTTAAAAGGCATTACCTCACAATCAGAATATATTTCGACTGAGTGTGAAAAAATGATTACAAATTTTAGAAGGATGAGTTGTAATTGTGAAAAGAAATATAAAAGAGCACATGAATATAGTACCAAGCTGCAGCAACAATGAAATTACCTAGAGAAAAGAAAAGCACTGAAACCAGACAAATGCTTCGCGAACGTATTTTTCATGGTAAGAAACCCGCCATTATGGCACTAAAAATCTTTTCTAAGGAGAGAGAGAGAGAGAGAGATAGAGAGAGAGATAATGTTCATATACTTCTTTGTAACTAGAACAGGTAATGATTTTGTTGTTGTTGTCAGTGGATCGTTTTAAAAAGTCCACTCCAGTATACAGTTTGCATATAATCTTATAACTGTTTACATGCTTTAAAACAGATTTCATATCGGGGCCTCTAATTTTAAGATTATTTCCAGACAAACCTGTTTTTAAAAATCAATTTCTTTTTATTCTTTTGTGGAAAAGTACTGATGGTCAAATGCCTTCATTATACAATCTTTATTCTATCATTGCTCGATTTGACTGACAGTTAACAAAGAAGATAAAGCTCTGTATATTCTGCAATAGACAACGCTTGACACGTGGACCAGTAAGAGACCATTATGACGTTAATTATGACATTTCACATTTCTTTATTACCCAGCAAAATTTGTATAAAAATATTTCAATGAACATGTAAGAATGAAAACAATCGAGGCTTTTTTGTGGTTTATCGTCTAATTTACCACGGTTCATTGTTTCGATGCTTAGTTATTTATCAACCCGGGATAACGCAATCGTGGTTCGAATCCTGCGCGTCTGAGCTCTGGACTGTGATTTGACAAACCACTCAAAGGTCTTTTTCCTATTTCCTATGGTTATTGTTAGGTCTTAATATAGAGAACATGTGTGTCTTCCACTCAGAAATGTAGAGTCTTGTCTACTTTGTGACTTTGCTGAACGGCAAAAGAAATAACAATGTAACTGCTTCGAAGAGTCGTAAGCAGGCTTAGCTTACACAATAGTTGATTGAACTTATTTACCTTTGGGGACATTAAGTTTAGATTTTAATAAATGAAATCCCGAATTATTGAAAAACTGTTAATACAAGAGATGTCCATTTTGCTTCAGAAAATTTCAGATGATCACTTTTTTTAAATATTAAATAGTTCTGGACATGACAAAGATCATACACATGTAATAAATTGATGTACGATGGCAATTCTAAAAATAATGCCAGTTCTGCTGGAATATGGTACATAGTCTATGTACAGACTTCAAATTTAGCTTATGTCCCTTGCCTTCTAGTCGAAACCTCCAAGAGGTGGACGCTGCAAAATAATTTTCCTTTGTACTGTCTTAAGTAATTGTCAAATACCACTCCCAAATTCGTTATACAAAAAAATATTTGAGGCCAGCAATCATCTTTTTTTTCAGCCTTTGAAAGAGGAAAAAAGTCACAAAGACTTAGATCTGGTAAATAAACGGGAAGATTGATTTGTAACATTTTTTCATCTTCAGAATCTTTGAGCGATGGCACTTTTGTCAGCCATAGCATTGCAATGGATCAACAGGAGCCAGTCCTTGGACGAATTTGTTGTATTTTTGCAGCCACTGTCTGTAAGTAAGCGCCGCTTTGGCTCATAAAAGTATATCCAGGTCTTATCTCCTGTTAGGAGCTGTGTCATTGTGCGATCACCTAAATGTGAGAACTTTTACTAATTGGGCAAAAACCTTTCTTAAACCCAAGTTTTGCCAAGAAAAGGAACTATTCGGACACCGTATACCTGGTGTCTTCATCTATTGTACGTCTTACAGAAGATATGGTCTTTGACGTCACTGATGTTTTGGGCCTACCTGGACGTGTCTTATCATTTAGGACTGCCTGACCATGTTTAGTTTTAAGTACCCACATGCAAACAATTTTCTCTGATACTACAGACCTATATTTGGCATGCAGTTCACTGAGTAACTGCCTTGCAGGTATTTCTAAAGAACAACACGCTTGTATGCACTAATTTCAAAGTGTTGTTCGCTTTTTATATCTACATGTATTTTTCTTAGTGTATATGCCTACATTTGATACAAAACTAAATATCACCGAAACATTACAGTTTTCAATAAATCTTTGTAGGATTATAGTAGAGTCATTTATGCATCATCCATGTAAAACAAGTTTTTTTTCTGCGGGTGAAACCTTAGAATAGCCCATTTACTAACTGAAAAGAACCTGAAAAGTCGTCTATGAAGTTTTTAATTACTATGCCTACAATATTTTCTTCTCTTTAAATTATGTTTTTTTTAGTTGAACACTCTACTCAGGAGCATTACTTTACTCCTAACATGAAATAAGAATGAAAAGTAAATTCGGCGTCAACACGAGTGCCAGAATGTCACAATATACGCCCGTCACAGCAAATTTCTTTACACTAGCACCTGTATTTGCAAATGGAATTTTAATTTTGTGGTAGTAATTATTGTAATTCTTTTGATTTTCTAAATCCACATAAAAACTCCTTACCAGATAGAGATACCTTAAAATACACCTAAAATTTGAAAGTAGCATCTATGTTGTACCACAGAAAAGTGGTCTTGGTTTTTCCCTACGGTCAGTTATAAAAAAGTTACAATATAAGTTATTTATAGTAACAACTAAGGGAAGTTAATCTTAAAAAAAAAAAAAAAAAAAAAAAAACCCAAAAAATTGTAAGTCAACAGAAAAATCCTTTATAAGATAGAGATAGGTCAAAATACACTTCAGAATTGGATGTAACATGCATGTTGTACTACAGAAAAGTGGTCTCGATTTTTCCCTACGACTAGTAATGAAAAAGTTACAATACAAGCTATTTATGGTAACAACAAAGGGAAGTAATTCTAAAGAAGGGACCTGCGCATGACACTTCGTCTCATGATGGTGTACAATTGTGCCAAGTTACATCAAAATCCCTCCATGCATGAAGAAGAAATGCTTCGGACAAAGTCATTCTTGTATTTGACATTTGGCCTCTAAGTGTGACCTTGACCTTAGACCTAGAGACCTGGTTCTTGCGCAAGACACTCCATCTTGTGGTGGTGAACATTTGTGCCAAGTTATATCAAAATCCCTCCATGCATGAAGAAGAAATGCTCCGGACAAAGTTTTCATTCTTGTATCCTTTGACCTCTAAGTGTGACCTTGACCTTAGACCTAGGGACCTGGTTCTTGCGCATGACACTCCGTCTCATGATGGTAAACAACTGTGCCAAGTTTCATCAAAATTCCTCCATGCATGAAGAAGATATGCTCCGGACAACGTCTGTGGACGCCGCCCGCCCGCCCGGGGCGTTCCCATAATACGTCGCGTTTTTCAAACGGGCGTATAAAAAGTGGGAAAAAATCTTTCCGTGCAATGTTAGGTCATCGTGTTTCATTCCGTCTACTTTATCTTGCGTATTGTACGGGAACGATTTTTGGCAACTTAAAACGGTAGGTATAGATCTTATAAACAGCACTCAAGATTTTTTGTAAAAGTAATTCTGGGTTTCGTGAGGTTGATAGGTTATGGTATATGTCAATCAACGGTTGGGCTAAATACGCAAATTTGCTTTTTTGTATAAAACTGTTACGTTGCCTTCTTGCACAAAGTTCCGCCAGTAAACAAAACGAAATTTGGTTATACACAATAAAATGATGAAATGGGATGTAGTAAATGCTGCTTGAAATCTTTTGTCCGAAAGTACGTTCTAAAGAGTTTCAATCTTGGGTCATTATCTTCAGTGTTCTTAAAGTAAATGAGGCTTGAAATCATTTGTTCGAAAGTACATTTTAAAGAGTTTCAATCTTGGGTCATTATCTTCTGTTTTCTTAGTTCAAATGCATACATGCATCAATAAATCCTGTATTGTTCAGAAAGGGGCACATCAAACCGCGCAGATCTCGCATTATACGCAAACTTTGAATTAGCAAGTCATAGTCTTTTAGTTCTTTTTCCGTTGTGTGAATATGTATATACTGATAAAACGAAACATGTTTTGTCCATCTGCCTGACAGTGTGCAGAAATATAGAAATATTTTTTTTTACTCCCTGTAAGTTTTGAAATATTAAAGAATATGTTATAGCATCAATGAGGAGTATTTGTCCTGACGAAGTGCATAAATTGGTTCAAAATGCAAGTTTACAAAAGAAACAGACGAACTTCCTATTCAAAACTGTAATAATTGTTCTTGTATGTTGTTTACATATTTATAATATGTCATTGCTTATATGTACTCATCTTATTGAAGGAGGGACATAAAGAAATAAAGTGAAGTAGAATCATTTTAACATTTTTTATTTTTATATATACTTTAAAGAATTCATTTACAAACAATTTACGTTATCACTAAAATGAAGATTCAAAGATGAATCCTGCATCTTCGTCGGATTTCTTTAAACATAACGTAAAACCGTTTAATAGGCACTACATAACGTACAGTTTAAAGGTCCTTAATGCTTTAAATTTTTATCATAAAAACAGATAAAACAATTTTCCAAATAGATGTTATGCGTACTTACATGGTTAGAAAAGCACTACTTTTATTATTGCACATCAACTGTTATAGGTAGAGCCATAAAAGGGGGTAATACATTTATAAAAAAAAACCCAAAGGATTCAATAAAACATTCTAGTATATTCAGCATTGATAAAACCTTTGACAAATGTTAAAGAAAGTAATTAGCAGAAATATAATTTAACAAGAAATTAATGGGTTTTTTATGTGCATAACGGAAAACGTGGCAGCCACATTTTAAAAAAAGGCATTATGAGCCTTTAAATAAAATAAATAAATATGTTATATCAAATGATAAAGCCACTCAGTATCAGCAGTCGCTTTTTTATAGTCTATTTTACTAATATATGATCTTGTAATTGAAATCTAAAATTTATTATATTATCAGGCATGAATTACTTTATTTAGTACAATGTCAGATGAGTAGAAAATAATACTCATTTTGTCTGATTCAAACAAATGGCATTCTTTTTATAGTGAAAAACTACTGTTTTTTTTTCACAAACATTATTACAACTGCTCAATACAAAAACTGGACAGGTGTACATGCTACGACTGATTTCAAACAAATACATGTACTTTACAATATATTATAATGTAATTACAGCTACATATTAAACTAGACTAATAAGTGTAAGCTCCTGCCCATGCACATGCATATAATTATATACTTTCAAGTTAATATTGCTTTCGTTAACAACCGTTGGACTCAGGAAGGAGGATATTTAACAAAATATTGCTTAATATATACCCATGATACTTTATTATTACCGATTTCGTTCAATATAATGGAATGTATAGTAGAATGAATGATTCAACTTATATGAAATTGGTATCTTTTAACAATATTTTAAAACGTTTTTATTTATAAAAAGCACAAGGACACTGTTAATCCATCTTCCACTGGCCACAGACAACTATTATGTTCACAGAAAAAGTTAAAATCTGACGACACTGAGATATTTTTATTTACACAAATGAGCATATACCCAGGTTCCCTCCTTTAAAATACTGTTACCTGATCAATACAATAAATCAAGTCAAACTTGACACAAACCGATTATTATAATTAATTCATTCTGCAATGCCATATACAAATTTAAATAAAATAAATATACTACTTTACATATTTAAGTCTTAACTGCAGTTAATCATTTTAGCATTCAAAGATAAACAAGAAAAAAACTAACTAAGAAGTAAATAAGCTAAGAGCATTTTCTTCTTAATTATATGAATAATTATTCACATATTAAAGTTCAAAGGCTTTTAATTTTATGTTGAAAACAGATAATGCTGCTATCTAAATAGAGACTACACATAATTGAATAGTTAGAAAAAAACGCTACTTTCAATACAATCAAACCTGTGTTAAAGACCGCCTTTGAACAGAGACCACCTCGCTCTAAAGACCACATGTTTTGTTTCCCATTTAAACATTTACAGTGTATTTTAACCTGTGAATAAAGACCACCTCCCAATAAAGTCCACATTTTGGCTCTCCTAAGGGTGTAGACAGGTTTGACTGTATTACACATGAAATTATGAAGGTCAGATAATCTAGACAGTGCATTTTGTAGTACAATGTACTTTCTATTACGTTAATCATATAGTCAAACTTAAGATAAATACATGAGAAAACAATTAACAAACATTGGATTTAACAAAAGATAATATATTTTATATTCATAACAAAAATGTGGCAGCCACATTTTAATCAAAGGCATCATGACCCTTTAAATGTTACAATGCATTAAAATTAACTTAAAAACACAATACAAAAACCTGTGTCAGAAAACGATATGATCTATGGTTGCTTGAATAACCCATTAAGCCCGGAAGTTTATTTCCAATGGAATCCAGTTAAATGAAAATGAGACAAGATGAAACTGGAAAAACAACGGCAATGTGGTTAATTACTTAAATATACACATGTTCATGTAAAATGTCAAACATAAGTCAAAATATCTATAAATATTAATAATAAAAATAGTTTCACTAGTTATAAGAGGCCTAATATCACAGATTTACATTATCACAAAATTAAGTTACATACAGTCCAGAAACGTTATCTCGACTTCGGTTATTTCGGTAATTCGATATCTCGAGTGGATTTTCCAGGTCCCGATTTTTTTTCGTTTTTATTTGACATAAATCAACTTCGGATATCTCGATTTGGATATTTCGATTTTTTCGATATCTCGACTAACGTTTCAATCCCCGACTCCTGCGAACAACAACACGCACAGTTATTCACTGAATGGTCCTGCATACGACGCGAAGTCAATTAACCGGCACTTATGTGTCATTGATAAATTGTTTGTTTGCGACGCAAGCTGTTTGCAACGCTAACTGAGTAATTTATATTGAATATTCGAATTTAAGTGAATTTAATTGCAATTATAAACAAAAAGAGATAAAGATTCTGTGCAATTTACATCGTATTTAGGTTTAAACCTAATTTCACATCAAGTGCATCGCGCAAAACACAAGACGACGGAAATAGGTATTAGAAACCAGGAAGTAAGTTGAAAATTATTAATACTTCAACAAGTAATTGTCAATTAATATGTAAAACATGATATTTTTGTACAAATATACATATTATTTTGTCTAAAAACACGTCTTTTTATGAACACAAAACTACATTATCCCACCTAACGACCAAAGATGACCTAACTTCGGTTATTTCGATATTTCGATATGTCGACTTTCTTCCCTTGGTCCCGGCGAAGTCGAGATTGCGAGATTTGACTGTACTAGAAATTATAAAGTTGGCATTAACAGCCATATCAGTGAAAACAGCAATATAACAATAATCTTAACATTGTGCATTCCATTCCGTTGTAAGATTGCTTTTAGCAGAAGACTTGTACAAAGACTGGTTTCTTATACACTTACCATTATCTGGCAAACTATTCCAGTTTTTAATTACCATTTAAACCTATTGCAATGAGGAATGGGAAAAAAAACTTATTTGATCCAGTGTCATATTTTAATATGTTTATCAGATACACGAACAACAATGTTTTTCATATATTCTGGGCATTTTGTTATGAAAATATTATGCATATGATTTAAGTTTAGCTGTTTTACTCTGTTTCGAATATTTAACATGTTCAACTCCGAAAGAAAGAGTTAACCTTAAGCTATTTCTTTTATGATAATCTTTAATATATCTAACAACTTTATTTTGATTTGTATGTAGTTGCTTTGTCGGACTTTGGTTCAGAAGAACAAGAATAGTGAAAGTGGCACTGGATTAATGCAGAACATGATAATTTTCTGCTGTTCAGTGAAAGACATTAAATTTTACTTTGTCTGTATAAAAATTTAATTAACAGTTTTCTCTTGCTATATCACTTAAATGCAAAGGACAATGTTAAAATAACATCAACATTACTAACAATAGCATTTGCCTTTGTTTTAAATATTAAAGCAGGTTTTGGCTGTTTACTTCACAATATATATAGCAGTAAATAAAACACAGAATTTCTCCTCATCAGATAAATTATGAAACCCATTCGGATTTCTTCAAATACGCACGTATAACGAATTCTTACGAAAGAATACAACAGTTAATTTAGTAAAACATATTTGTCATCTCCAGTATAATTCAAACATCTATTAACAAACCTATCTAGACAGAAGTAAATATAAAAACATAAAAAAGTTGATGTTTTTGAAAAAGATGAAAAATACATTATGACACACTGATTTCCCATTTTAACATTTTTTAAAAAGTGTATTTTAACCTGTGACAAAAGGCCTCCTCCCAATAAAGACCACATTTTGGATCTCCTAAGGGTGGTCTTTATAGACAGGTTTGGCTGTATAATAAACATTTTATGATTACAGACGTGTCGTATGCAATTAATGACAGTTTTTGTCTCTTTCAACTTTTGTGCCAAATGCAATTGGAATTTGAAAATACACAGTAAAAGCAGTAAATTTTGCGAGGGTTTAATTTTCGCTATATTCGTGAGTAAATGTTTACCATCTGTATAATTCAAATGAAAGTTGGATACCATTTTAACAATTTCGCGAATATTAAACCTCGCAAACGTACTCAAAATTCAAAATTCGCGAAATTTTGACCCAGCGAAAATATGTGCTTTTACAGTATGTTTGAAAAAATAAACAATCAATGGTAAAAGATAAATACTGTGTACACCAATACATTAGTTATTAATTTCTTTCGTTCAAAACATGGACCGTGTTGATAGAAAAATTACAATGCCGTGTTTTGAAAGGTTTTCTGTTAGAACACAATTAGGGAAAACAGTTGTTTACAGCATATTCAAAGGTCGATTACTGCAGGCAACTCGTATAAAAACTCTTAATGTTTTTTCACTTTCTTTCAAAATTTCTTTCTTGTAGTCCTGGAATATTTGATCTGTTTATTCCGTTCGTACATCGACGTCTTCCTTTTGTGCGTCGTGTTCTTCCGTGCTGATGAGACGGTGGGAATTCATCAGGTAATAGAACACTGGCCTTTGCTTCATAGTCACGGATCAAATCATTCCATACCGAGTCGCAAGACAGCAAGTCCTTGTTTCCTTCAGAGATAAGTAATGTTTTATTTGCTAACGCATTTGTTTCTTTGAAAATAGTAACACTGTTGTTTAATTAAGAATAAAAGTGGCATATCAAACAGAAAGAATTTTGCTTTTAATCTGTTACAGCTGCGTAAAACTATGAATGCATACAAAAGAGCAACGAGGAAACATAATTGCTAATCAGGATCTAGACATTTTGACACTGCTTCTGACCAAGTTTTGGGAACATCTATTAAGCGATTCATGACAAGAAAGTTGTTTAAATGTTTCCCTCTTTCAGCTGCTAGCGGCTCTAAGTGCAGACTTGCGGAACAGTATAAATAAATATGACAAGGTTTATCCAGATACGAAAGGATGCTTCTGACCAAGATTGGTGAACATTTTAACAAACGGTTTATAGGAGTTTGAATGTCTTCCTATTGTCAGCCCTTGTGGCCGTTAAATGTAGTTAAGCGATACCGTTTTAATGAACTTAGAAAAATTTATTCAAGAATGATATAGACCAAATTGGGTGGAGATCCTTCTGTTATAAGGAGGTCGTTGAAAGGTTATCTAATTTATTTCTCGAGCTTAAGTGCTACCAATTGGAATGAAATAAACATATAAGAGAAAAGCTCCTTCAAAAGGATGAAGCTACCAGAGCTTCTGACTTTTTAAAATATATTTCTAGAGCTAAATTCCACAGTTTACGAAAACAATTGGGCATTTGACCTTTCTTCTGGTGAAGCTTGGTGATCATTGATAAAGGATTCATGAGAAGTAGTCGTTCGAAGGCTTTACATTTTAGCACTTTTAAACGCGGACAACTGGAGACATTGAAAGTACTTGACAAAGGTTCATTCAGCTTTAGGGACGATCAATGAAGTAGCTCCGGAAAAGAATTTATTTAAATGTCTTTTTCCCTTAGTTCAATTAAACAGAAACGTTTGAACAAACTTGATAAAGTCTGTACAAGTATGTTTATGAATAAGTTTGTTGAACATCTATTAGTTCATTTTCATGTTATTGTTTAGCTGTACAACAGTCAAGCGACACCGTTTGGAAAATTTATGGAGGGTAAATCAGTGAATGCTAAAGATCATGTTTTCTGTAATTCTGGCAAGTAGTTTTAGAAAAGAAAATGTTAAAGTTTAAAGGACGATGGTCGTTTTAATGTTTCTTTAGTTTTACCCAAGTGTCAACAAGTAGAGAAAGTTCATGAAGAAACTGAACAAAGGTTTTTAATGGATGTTTAAAATAAGGTTGGTGAAGATTCATCAAGTGATTTGCGAAGACACGTTATTTAAATATGCTTACCGTTGGATAAAGTGGAACCACATGAGAGAAGATCGTGCAATGATTAATTTTGACACGGTGTTTCAGAGAAGAAAATGGTTAACGCAAGATAGACGATGAACGACGGACTGAAACTAGTAGCACATTTTGAATCTTTGTTTCAGATTAGCTAAACAATTATAATTTGCTGTTTCAAATACGAAAAGGTTTACTTTCAAACTGGAAAATAATAATGTAGGCATTTTTTTTGACATTTAAAGTTCTAATGATAGACCTGAAATATCTTTTAACTCTGAGAGATGACTTATATTTGATATAATAAAAACTTACCAATTATGAATAGCCCCTTTCTAGCCCTAGTCAGTGCAACATTAATTTGATTTTTGTCTGTGATGAAACCTAGGTTCTGTTTGCACCATCCTGGGGAAGGACGTGTCTCTATCATATACGGAGGAAGTGAACAAACAGTGCTAAATATCACATAGTCCCATTCTCCACCTGTGAAAAGTTCAGGAAAATAAAAAATAAGGAAAATATACAAACTATTTTGATTACAGTGTTATTTCTGTGAAATTTGAGTATACTTATTTAGTTCTTCAGAGTTTATTGCAGAGAGCAGGATATTGCATGTAAAATGTACTTATTTCAGGGAACCTCGCTATAATGTATGTGAACCACGAAACATATCTTATACATACAAGGGAGTCATCTTGTAAGTTTATTATTAAATTATTTATAGTTGTGTTTCAAATTCGCGGCAAATATATGACCTCTTCCTTGAAAATTCTTACCACGAGTGAAGCTACATTCAGAGCACATCATTGTCTACATAATCATAATATAAACAATGCACAATAGTATCGCGATACCTATGAATGTATTTATTTTGTCTGAGTTATATCTAGGCAAAACTGCTACAAATTAGGCGGAAAATGTAACTTTTAAAATATACCTTGGCTTGTAACAACAGTGCTGACACTTTGGTGATACCTTACGTCAAGGGCTTTCCTAATTTCAGAACACTGTGCGTTATATTGAGACAGGATTCGAATCCAGTCTGGTGGAACTCCCCTTTCGATCAGATACTTGTAAACAGTTACCTAAACAGAATAACTTTTCAAAACAACAACTGATAATTATTTCGAAAGTCCAAATGTTAGTCAACGTTTATAAGATTGTAAATAAACTTTTGATATATTTATATATTCAACATTTTCAAATAATTAAACTGAAACAAACCAGTCGATGGAGAACTAAACGAATAACGTTTTGATTTTTGCTAGAACCTTTATAGTTGCTGTTAAAACTATATATTAAAATATTGTGTTACCACTTGTTTCACTTCTGCATCGTTACACCGGGATCTGTCGTTCCCATCCTCGTCAGAAACATTCTGAATTTTTTGTTCACCTTTCACATCGATTAGAACATGTGGATAATTGATGCCCAATGTATCAATAGCAAGAGGAGACTTTGCCCACAAAACATTCGGTAGAAATAGTGTTGTTAAACTCCCAGCGTAAAAACGTTCGGATGGAAACTCGCAAATGTAAGGATCCTTCAAAATAATATAAAGAATGTTAGGTGAGTGTCTTTGTTGCTGAAAAATTATACATTGAATTTATTCTTGCGATTAATCTTGAACAGTAAAATAAAACCGAGTCTGCTATTATTATGTATTGGTTCTTGTATATAAATTGACAGGTAGGCTTCGGTGGCCGACTGGTTAAGGGCGCTGACTTTGACACACTTGTTTTCCTCACCGATGTGGGTTCGAACCTAACTTGGAGCGTAGATTTCTTAATGTGCTGACTTACGGAAGCTTGTAAGTTCTACGCAGGCGCCCGTTCATGCCTACAAAAAGTGCCCGGAGGGGCGTCTGGGATCTTCATATACAATTAAAAGCTGAAAAAGTCGTCATAAACATGCAGAGTGTCACAGAATATACGGTCGTATTTTCTTGCAACAAAAGGTTTGATGATTTTAATAAATAGTTGGAATTGGCTATTTCCGAGAATACGAAGTTTTTAAATCATAAAAATACCTTTTCACAGAAGAGTTTTTAACTTACTTTTGACGTTACTAACTTATTCCGAATTAAGGTAATAAAACGTACAATTTATGAAGTTTATAATAACAATAGCCCTGCTGAGGAAGCTAACTGGTAATGGCGATATTACGAAGACTTTAATCTACAACATAACTTCAAGTTCTGGCAATTAGTTTGTGTGAACTATAAACGCAATAAGATATAGAACAAGATATATTTCCATAAAAAGCGGTCGAAATTGACTATTTTAATATTTAAGTCATCTTATTTGTCATATATATTTCTATATTCGATACTGTTATTAATGAAGCGATGTGAATCTATAAAGGAAGCAGTGGTATCCTCATCGTTTTTCTTTAAAGGAATCCCTGTAGGATATATATTAGCCACTATAGGATCAAAATACAGAATATCCGTGTTCAATACATCGTCCGAATAATGTGAACATGTATAACCCCTTCCCGCGTATCTGTTGATAAACCTAACATACTATCTCTTTCATAGCAATATAAAAAGGTGTACGACAAGTAGCTCATGATTAATTCCCATGGCAGTACCAATAACCTGTCTGAAAGCAGTATTCCCAAACTTGACAAAAATATTGTCTAAAAAGAAGAAGATGGTCTTAAAAACAACGTCACATGTCCACATTTTGAAAGTAAGCTTTGTTTTAATTGTAATCCGTCTCATTTTCAAGTGACATCCTGCAGCGACTGTATAAATCTCAATTTACACTGCATTGTGATATCGGTCATAAATTTGCATATCGGTTTGATCAAGAAACAAATATTATATTTAAACGAATTAAGGTAGTTCTGCATTGTTCGAATCAACTTTTTTTTCAACAATGAAGAATTTGATTAAAACACGATTTTTTCAAAACTTCAGAATGCACTTAAAACAATTCGGCATATAAAAAGAGTGGGTCGTGTGCTCAATGTTTTGGTAGACTGATTTGAAAATTACTAACCTCACACACGTTTTCATTATGGTAGTCTATAGGAAAATCACAATTTTGATAATATTTACGCGAATAAACTATTCTACAATCTAGATGAAATTTCTCACAGTTGTAAATAAACATACGGCCTATAAGACTGAGTTGCTGTTGTAATAAATTCACTCACCTGTTGCCATAAATTCATAAAATGATTTTCATTTTCGTTACCCGAATTAGGGCTCTATTCTACGTTTTCCAGATGAATGACGTTACGCCTTTACTTTCGGTTTATCATACGTGCAGAACTACCTTAAATTGCATGTTTTTTCTTTTTATTAAACGATATTGTTGTTCAAACTAAACGGTTCACAAATTTAACGGTTAGTCCGCCAAGCTGGCTAAGAAAGAACAGTTTGCAGCTCGAAAGTTTGATAAACTGACAATAAGCGTGATCGTGATTCAAAAGAAAAGGAAAAAACATTTTAGAATGTTTAGTGAAATGCTCTTTACGTTTATCAATCTGTCAAGCTATCGACATGATAAATTGTAGTATACGAAATCGTCAATTTGCATTTTTGGAAAGGCAGATTTTTCACAAATGTTCAGTGACTAGAATAGTATTACCTATATAGAGCGGATGGACGAAATGTTTATGACTTAAAACGATAATAAAATTTCAACTGTGGTTCTTAGAGCTGATTCCAATGTTGCTTACCATTCTATATTGGTCCGTTAGTCGAATGAATTTTACGCCTTTCCATGTAAGTACCGACTGATGAAAATTTTGCGGCGGTGGGAAATTGTTTTCGAATCTGGATGCATAACGTTCAAATAAAGACATGTCCAATCCAAGATTAGCGGCTCTCTTACACATGATGATTGGTTTTAATTGTTTGTGATCTCCTATAAGGACAACTTGCTCCACTTTGTTTGCAATGATAGGGCCTAAACATTGTGGCTCTTGACACATTGCAGCTTCGTCAATTATAACCTGTAATTGTAGACATTAAGTATTAAAAGATAACGATAACAATTACTTATATTTGGTTAATAAAAATCATTTCGTTTTTCACATGATAAGTAAAGACTCTTTATATTTGCAAATTATGTAGATATGAACATATGTGTCTTACTTGTTGTATATCAGCTCCTCTTGTAACTTTAATGCTACATGCTACAGATGTTGTGCATAAAATGACGTCATGCTGTTTTATTTCGTCAACTGATGCTTTTCTTATCAATTTTTTATATCCTTTCGTTATGTCAATGTTTGCCTGTGATGAAGCGCGATATTCCTTGAATTTCTTGTCGTAAATTTGAATTTCTTTCGCATATCTTCTGTCATCCTTACGAATTAATAGATGCAACGAGACTGATTTCAGTTGATCATCAGCCGTTTGTCCCTTTCTCGGCAAATGGCCTGGCACGGGAAAGACTTTTTCTTCAATTGTTTGCCCATAAACACGTACAATATTTGGGCAATATGTCCCCAACCTCTCCAGCATCAGTCCTAATAAAACAAATTATTCAATATTTGCATATTGTTTCTATCGCTTAAACATGTTTTAACTTGTAATATGTTCAACCTTATTTGAAACTTATTTAAGATATAAGATATAAGAATATACAAATATTGTTTTTACGTTTTTTATGTTAGAAGAAAAAAGATACGTATGTTGCTGGCGAAGTTTAATGTTATGTAATGTGTTGTGACTCGATCAGTATATATTCTGGTCCTTTGTGATCATGGAGAACATTCAATTCTACTGTAATAGAATTCCCCTTTCAGCCGGTGATAAGGGGCGTGAGGGGTGCTGCGCATTTCATTACCTATCCTGAACAGACTCATTCAAACCTAGTCTGCTACTGTTTACATGGTTGCGCCCTATGCATTCAACGGATCTTTTAACATACTGTATTCACCACAAAGTCTTAATGATCTCTGTATATATTTATGACGTTACGCTCATTGTTGGCGTACATTAGCGTAACTGACGTTATCGTCGTTTTAGCTGTTTAGACGTTAAAGGGATTACTTGGGGTGGTTGGACTACAGTTTTCATATATCATGTCGTTTCGATATTTAAGGAAATATTTGATATAGATGTACTATATAATATTTATTCAATATAATTATTTATCAGACAGTGAATTATATTGCGGTGTCAGATACAATTGTAATACATATACATTATTTAGTTTTCAAACGTAACGTCGACGTTACATATATTTCACGGCTGTGACATCTCGGCTAGATTTTGCAATTTTTATGTGTTAAATTTAATTCATATTCAACGTAAGACTTATGCATATCAATTTGCAGACAATTGTATGTACTTTCAGGCTGTAGTCGCTGTTTTGTAAACAAATACATATATCTTTAAATATTTCGGCACGTAACAACTTCGTAATTTTATTTTTTGCATTTGTTGACACGTGCCATCGCGGCTAGATTAAAGTGTACATATATTAAACGCCATTATCAAAGTCAATATATGACAAATACTTACTAATTCAAAAGTAGAATTTATGTACTTTTTGTCAAAATAAATATTATAGAAAGCATACAATAGTTAAAGAAAATACAGAAATTTTAACAAATCCTGTCGAGGGAAGACATTAAATCTTACGTTTTAAGTTGGATCTGTCTTTTGCTTCCTGTTTGTTACAGGAAGTATTGAACAGCAAATGGCTGCAATATCGTCAAATATAGTTAACGTCACGTCACCGAGTCTTCTTATTTGACGGAAAAAAACAATTTTATGAATTTACCAAGCCGTTAAATAATTCGCATTGGTGAATTCTGTTACATCTTACATGACGTTTCAGTGTTGTTTTCTATGATTCTATGTTGAATTAAATTTTTACTAATTGTTAAACGTAAATGCGATCATATTTACTAACAGGGAAATTGTTTTGCCTTTCTTGTGATATAAGAAGATAAACAACCGTATTTCTAAAACGAATTTCATGAAACATTGAAGTGAACGAAACTGAAAAATTTCCGATGTTCGCCAACAACATACGCAACGTCTTATGCATTTATCTTAACGAAGAATGGTTTTTGAGTGCCGAAAGTTTGTGTATAATGTAAGTATTTCAAGTTTATTCGTTCTCGATCTTAAACGAAACAGTGTTAACAAATTCTGCAGTCATTTAAATATATATTTACCTTTTCAATTGAAAATATTGAATTCCACTACTGAAATTTTGGATAAATACTAGGACAGTAACTCGAATTGTTTACCTTATATGAACATTAACTATCGGACTACTGTCAATTCAATCACTATAACTGTATTTAATTCTAAGAACAAATAATTATGGCGATTTCTAAGTTAATCAAGCATTTTACTTTAGACACTAGAATGTCAACCTATAACACCAATTATCCGCGCAACTATTTTTGTCAGTATAACACAGTGTCTTACTTGCTACTAGATCCACGGATTTATTTGAAGGTCCACAGAACAATACTTTCTTTTTTGGAGTTTTGCTCTCGTCACTCACTTGCTGATTTATTTTGTCGAACAGATAAATTAGTTTTATGGCAGAGTTGGTCTTGCCAGTTCCTGTGAACAACCGATCAAGGATATTAAACCTTTTCTACATTATTTGTAATAAGCACAATTCTTCTACTACAATACTCTCTTCATTTACATTTATGCCATGGAATGATAGAACAAAACATCCAAAGCCCTTAAAAAGTAAGAATAAAGAAAATATAATGGATGACATGGTCATTATCATTTAGTTAAAACTGAAAAAAACTACCACATAATAATTTGACCACGGACTTGACGTAATAAAACATAAATCGTAGCAAATATACGTAATAAACATAGGATAAATGTAGTAAACAGAGGGATGAATTGCAAATGAGATTTCGTCAACGTGTGATAACGTAATACTAACATAATATTTATTGGACTGCAGCGCATATGGCTGTACATGTAATTGGCATCTACAAGTCCGTCTCAAAATTCATCTTGAAGCGATTTGTCACATAATTTCGCATACCCTTATGTCGCCTAAATCAGGATTACGCTGAAGCGCATGTATTATTTTGGCATAGAAAAATGATTTTGATTAAACAATTGTAATAAATGAATTTGAGTGATACATCATAATTAAAGGCACTGCCCTCCAGATTTGGCTACAAATAATCTTTCTTTCAAATTGAAGTTTGGTCATATTATGAACATTAAAATAAGAGATTTTGTTTCTAAAATATTCTAAAAATTCCAAATCAAGAAAAAAAGATGACCGCGTCGGGAATCGAACCCCGGACCGCCGCGGCAATAAAGACATTTTCCCGTCGTCTTAACCAAAAACGCTATAGCGGAAACGCTTTTCGATTTTCATCGTAAAAAGTAGTAAAAACAGCAAATTCTCATGTGTTTCCGTAATATATAGTTTGTCAGTAATTAAGTTTTAAAGCCTTCTCATGAAATATAGCATTTATTTCCAGATATCTAAAAGCTATTTTTAGAACGATCTTCGAATATTTTACAGGATTCATTTATCCTGTAACAGAAACATCAAACATTTAATAACAGGAAGCATATTATTAAATTAATAAAACTCTTTCTGCATGTGACTGGCAAGCTAAATAATCAATGTATGAAATATATCATATCAAGTAGATAGAACATGATAATATGTAATAAAGTTGTGTTACCTCGAAATATAGCTGTTATAAAATTATATTATTATATTTTCATTTGAAATAATATCAAAAGTAGTTTAAATCCGAAATTTGGCAGCATAAAAACCAGGTTTGATTGAACAAATAGCTATAAAATTGCTTCAAACAATTGAAAACTGAATGACCCGGTTACACGTTCTTTGTGCAACATCAATTTATTCATCAACATTCTGATATTTATGGAAACGCAGTGTATTTTACTTGAAGATCAAATCAAGTTTTACCTACATGACATGATCTTATCCATCGATCAATGCACTTGCATTTATTTAGCAAGCAAAATAAGTTATATTACACTTCCTGCTGTTTAACGTTTATATATTTCTCAGTTGGAATTGAGGAACAATGAATTTTATTAAATATCGATCATTTTTAAATATCTTATCACTTTAACTCATCTCAAGCAATCCATAGAGCAAAAGCATGTTTATCTTTATGACGTTTGAGATATTGGCGTAATAACTGTGACGTACAAATAATGGATGTGTTACATAATAATACACAATTTCAGCCCACACAAAATGTATTAGGGAAATAAATTTTGGTCGAGTTAGAA
Organism: Mercenaria mercenaria; assembly: GCF_021730395.1. Lineage (NCBI taxonomy): Eukaryota > Metazoa > Mollusca > Bivalvia > Venerida > Veneridae > Mercenaria > Mercenaria mercenaria. The sequence continues at coordinate 47,799,122 of NC_069363.1, read as the reverse complement.
TACTTCGTTAATATAACAAATATTTTCAACAATGTCGTTTTTGTTGTGTTAAACTAGACGTTTTACAAATATTATATGAATGTCATTTGATATCACCTGGAGGGCCTTGTATAAGTGTCAATCGGTTTTTCAATGCAGCGTCTATAGCGCTTTGTTGTCGATCATTGTTTCTTGGAAGCTGTCTTGCTCCTGCATTACCTGGCAGTTCTAGGTTTATATTAGCCTGTCTCACACGCATTGTATCTGTTCATACGTGAATGACATAATTTGTTACCGTTTTTTCTTGCAAACGCTCAAACAATTATTTCTGAAAATACTATCATCGTGGATATAAAACACCCGTTTATTGGTAACATTTTGACTTTCTAACAATGCTAAGAAGTATTGAAAGCAATAATAATTTGTTATACCAGAATATAATATCAGTAGTACAAAATGATACAAAATAGATAAACAAAAATATAAAATTCAGACTCCTTTTTAATGTACTGAGAAGGCAGGTGTTAATAACTGAAGATGATGAACATCTATTGCATTTTTGTTAAATAAATCAATGTAGAGCTTTGGTGTTTTATTCTCTTCAAGCGACAATATGTTTAAAAAAATTAAATATTTCTGTTATAAGTATGAACCATTCTACATACCCAACGGAGGGATTTTCTTTTGAAGAGCTATTTGTTCTGGTAATTTTTGTTTTCTGCTATTCATTGACAGCAGTTGATGAATATAATGCATTGTTCTCCTACAATGTATGAACACAATCATATGAACGCCTAAAACGTTATTGACTTTAATAACATGACTTGTAAGTATTAACTCGCAGACATATTGTCAAGTTACTGCTGTACGCATAACAAATGGACTTTGGTGGTGCTGTTAAACCACTTATGAGGGTTATTTTTGGCTTTCGCATTCAATTTTCCGCAAGAATAATTCAGTGAAATGTACTTTTACAAACTTAAATCTTCTATATCCAGCTTACCCAGGTTATACTCAATTTATGAACTAAAGGCATAGTGTCGTATACAACAATGCAATTTAAAAGGATGTTTAAAAAATTAAGATTATATCTATTATAAGAAGTTTAAGCAAACTAGAATAATATACGTTTACCTGTCTTCTTCAGACTTTTCAATTATTTCGATATTGGCATGTCCTTCTTCCGTTATTTCTTTTGGAAAGGAAGAAAGTCTGTGCAATTCAAATGAAACCTGTAATTCTTCGTCTTTTCTGTTTGTTCTTGTCACTTTTACAACATGCGCATGAGCAACTAAAACACGCTCAGATGGGCATATGTACCTATAGTCGCCAACTTGCGCTTGTGGAAGGATAAATTTCAAGCAAAGCCAGTGACTGTCGTTGGAACCCTTATGAATGTTTTGATCTTCGTCTTCTTCTAATTCATTTAAATTTAGACGCCTTGTTTCACAAAAATGAACAGACAGCGAAAATTGCCCACTGCTTCTGCCGGTAACTGTAATCGGTACATGACTGATACAGATTGATTCCTCGTTACGAATGCTGCAAGTAGCAGCCTCCATTAAAATAAGTGGCATCCATCTATCTACATATTCTTGAGTGTTTTTATATTCGACACATGTTGGTTGATTTGCATATTCTGCAAGATGCATAACAGGGTCTTCAATATGCATTAAACACATGTTAATGCTATCAGTCATATGATAAAGCACGGGTTTCGGCACTATGGTTCCTTTATGCTTTGTTGTTGACATAAGAACCTTCACCGTCTGTCCGTGCGTATACGACATAGTAAATTTTACGTAAGGCTGAACGTCACACTGTTTAACGAACGATGTTTTAATGTCAGCTGTACCCGCTCCACGGGACAAATATACTGCTTTAGTTTTTTTTATCTCCTTTCTTATGTCTTGATTCGTTTTCTTAAACGCACTGTCTAATAAGGATGCCCAATTTGATATCGGTATGGCAACAACACCTTGGTGTGGATTCAGCCTCGTTTCTGTAGAGTATTTATTGGTGGAACCGATCTGCTCGTTATAGTCGTAAATTCTCTTGGTCCATGAAGCTTCAGCTTTCGGCAATGTTGTGTTTCGTGTTATATCTAGAACTGGTTTGTGATCTACTTGTAATGTATTAAAGTTGATCTGTCTGTCGTGTTTAGACACGAATGCCATTTGAGGAAATGACAATTCAATCCCTTTATCGGAAATGTCACTGATAAAACATAGCATCATCTGTGGATCTGTCTCCAGTTCAGCTGCAAGTTTTAATGTTTGACAGCTTTTTCTATAATCTAAAGATGTCTTCATTCTAGAATTGATATTTTTGTACATTTCCGCAAGTTCACCCTTTTCGTAAGGACATTTTTCTCTTTTATCTAAACATGCGTGCAGTATACGCTGAATTATCAGGTCATTGTATCTTCTTATAGGGGAGGTACAATGAACGTATCTCTGTGTGCCCAAGTCATAATGGATGGCATTTTCTTTTCCAGTCACGTAGCTTGCATGCTCTTGTATTGCCAACCAATCTTGCCATACAAGAAACTGGAAAGGAAATAACTGATCTTTCCGTAAGAGATCCGAAGCTCTCTCTGGTGTCATTTTAATTTCTTCCCATATTTGGTCACTTACAAAGACTTTTGCGGCTCCTTCTTCAACATTTCTGAAAGAAGGCTTTTTCTGCCCAGGTATGGTTTTGTTTTGCATTTTAACCACCGTATCAATGTAACAATCATATTTTTTGAAAAGTAAATTTAAATGTTCTTTTGAAGGCTCAGGATGACAACGTAATGGTATATAACCTGGATATTTTTGACACAGTACATCGGCTATAGTTTTATTTGAAAGTATCATAAATTCTTCTATGAGGTATCTTGCCTCAAATGTTTTTTCAATAGATTCCTCACCTTGTTCGCCGAACTGAAAATTCAAAGCATGCATGGCATTTCCCAATCGCTGCCATCTCAAAGCTTTCGCTATCGTATGTAACAGCTGGATATCCTTCGTAAGTTTATTTGTATCTGTTTTTGATAAGATCATCTGTTGAGCCTCAATATATGATAATTGCCTCTTGGACTGAATGTAAGTCTTTTGTATATTGTAAGAAGTGACACATCCATCAATATTCATAGTGAAAAATACAGATAAAGTCAATCTTACTTTTCCTGGCTTAAGACTTAATACATTTGTACTTAATGGTTCGGGAAACATGTGTCTCGTTGCTGCTTCTGCTATTCCGGAATAAAATGTCGTTGCCCGGTATAGGGCTTCTATGTCACATTCTGAACCTTTCTGTATGAAGCTAGCCACGTCTGCTATATGAACACCTACAAGGTAATGTTCCCCTGTCTGTTCAATGCTAATTGCGTCATCCAAATCAGTCGAAAAAGTAGGGTCAATCGTGAAGACGTTAAGAGACGTTAGATTTGTTCTGTTTTTGAGATATATTAAGTCTGGTTCGTCAATGTGCATCATTTCTGAAACCTGCTTCACAGTGTCTTCATGATACAAATATGGAAGCCGATACTTCAAACTGACAAGCCTTAAACTGGAATCTAAGTCTTCATTTTGTGGCAAAATTTTTATCACTACACCCAACGGATATTGGTGTGTTTGGCTCCATTTTAAAAGAGCAACAGTAATAATACATGTTTTTATTTCATTTATATGGAATTTGTTGTCTTGTATGAGCTCATCATCATATTTGTAAACATAGATAAAATTTTCTTGCCTATAAAGTGGATGCAAAAGCTTTATCTTTGGGACTGTGTTACATATCGGCCGCGCAAATCTGGCATCGAACTCATCAGATGTGCAGAGAAAAACAGGATGTTTTATACCTTTGTGTCTTTTTCTCTCTAAAATACCAATAACTTTGCCATGCATTTTTGCATTATCATACACTTCGACGACGACTTCATCTTCCATAAATGCCTGTCCTGCTTTAGATCGTCCAGAAATAGTTATTTGAGATTTAATGTTGTTTTTCACCGGTGTACACACAGACTCATGTGGTCCAATTATTTGTATGATACATCGAATATACTTATGTGGGTTCTGTTGGAGTCTTTCGGTTAAAGTTTCATTGTCAAGACCGGATTTGTTTTCTTCATCTGTGTTACTATCTTTGACGGTTAACCCATTTTTCAACAATGTTTCAAGCTCGGTAATTTCATTCAGTTCTGAGTTGCTGTCGGCATAGTACTTTTCACTTTTCTGATAGAAAGTTTCGTCTTTGAGATCGGCTTTTAAAGAATCATCTCGTGACAGTTGATAATTTTTCGTTTGTGGGTTCTTCGAACTTTTTTCCATCGTTTGAGGTTTTACCACAGAAAAAACAGGGTTTTCGTCTGAACTATCACTGGACAAATATTCTGATTCTGTAGGTACGTCGGAAGAGGAGGAGTCATGGTCATTGTGTCCTTGGTGTGTTTGCAGATTGTGTAAATTTGTTTGCTGATCTGTATATGGGTGCTCTGTAGAGGGAGTTTTTGCTTTGGCTGAAACGTCATTTTGTTATTAAACTAATATAACGAACATATCACCTGAACTGTGATCAAGATACTCTAAAACAAAATCAATTTGCATTATGAATATGTCAATTTTGTTACTTAGTTAATGTAGGACGAAAATATCAATTATACTGTCTCAGTGATAAATATACTATAAAACAAAATTAATTTGCATATGATAAATATGTCAATCATATGTATTATGTGACATTAAACGGATATGAGTGAGCATTATGACGTTAATGTATGTTATTCTGGAAAAGTTTTAATAAAATATGTACCTCGACGTTAAGTAAAACAGATAGAGAAAAGTGTGTACGTTGACCAGATATATAATTATATCGAGGTTATCGTATGAAGAAATTCATTAATATCTTTCAATTCTCAATATATAATATTCCTAAAGCTTCCGATTTTGAATACTGTGAGTATGATAGTCTAACTTTTCAAATCTAAATAAAAAATATCAAACACAATATCTTATCAATATTTCTTGAACGATATTTTGAACTGTCAGATTTTTAAAATAAACATACGTCTTTTGTGCCTTTTAGAACGCTTTGTCTTTCTCTGAGTACAATTTCCTTCCGAGGCCTGAAAAACAGAGTTTTAAATAGCGTAAAGAACACAGTCGAGTAAATTTATAACCATAAAAAATATTGTCATGTCAAAATGAAGCTGTAAAATAAAATTTCGACGCATTGAACATAATCTTGAATATAATGGAATTGTCCTTCGTGGCCATTATTTTTCTATAATATAATTATTAAACTTTTGCATGGATCAAGGTTAATAACATATGCAAATACAACTGGTTCTACAATAAAGCTACTCGTTCTCAGTTGTGGAGAAATGTTTCAACATTTTCATTTTTACCAAGTTTGGCATAAAATCTTTATATGACACTGTAAAATGATGAAATGAGTGAAAAGCAGAACACGGCTTCAGCGGAATTATATTATAGTAAAAAGTGCTTCCGAAAGACAAGAAAATGAAACTGAGTCCAAGTACGAACATTTTACAGCCGGAAGACGGCACTTCAAGACTGCTGTGTGATAGTTAATAAAATCTGTGAAAAGAACCTATGGAAACAAATGATCCTTTGGATAATGCTTACACAATCTACTGAATCTATAATTACCATTTGATGTTCATTTGCTATCCACCTCATGTCTGCTGCGGAATCAGTAAGTCTTGGAGAAGCACGTATAATGCTTTCGATTTCTGCTTGAAGTATATCTAGTCTGTCTTTGTCTGAACTGGTGTTCTAAAAAACGAAACAATAAGAATACAAAAAGCTTTCGGGTCTTGGTCATCTGAATTAACATTAACAAAAATTAAGAACAAATAAATTAAATACAATTTCTAAAACACATGCCGCACTTAACAATTTGAAATATTCCTTTTGGCTCCCATATATTGACCGAACAAGAGGAAACTGACCTTCATTGGTAGTAAACTATCTAGATTCGATAATATCATAGCTGACAACACGTTTTGTACTAGTATGCATCTTGCTAAGTATATCCTTTGCAACTTCGTTTAAAAACTCAGTCATAATACAACTGTCAAATAAATGAGTAACAATGAACGTACTTGGGATAACGTCAGAACTTAGATGTAAAGTGTTCACAATTTTTTTTAAGTAGATTCATTTTAATATTCGGCTATTCCTCGAACCAGTATAACAGTCATGGCATATATATAACATTGAATTTAGGACATATTTTTAAAATGACATTAGTAATTGCTGTGAACGAAATGTGTTTTAAAAGTCCATACTTAGGACAAAACTTAGGAGGAAACTCATGAACTTTTGTAAATAATGACACGATCCTTTTCCTCTGTTAAACATTTTGTTAGTCGTGTCTTAATTTGATCATTTTAACATGAAATTATAAGTTATAATATAATGGTTGTTAAAGTACGTCCCAAGAAGCTATAGGCAATCATGTACTAGACTATTACTACGTTACCTTTGGGCAAGTTACTGCTATTTTGCAATAATCTAGAGCAGATTTATAGTTTTCCGTTGCTAGGAGTGATCTTGCAAATAATTCCAATGCCTCGCTGTCGTTGTACTCGCTCATATTGTCCAGGACTGAAATGTGTTATAAGATAGTTAAGTTAAACTGAATAATACAGTAAAATGGTGTATGGTTAAAGACAAAATATAATCTGTATGAGTAAGTTTTGTTTGGTATATTTATGAATACTTCTATCTTATGAAGCATAAATGTAAACATGAATTCCTAGTTTTCTGTACTTTCAATACAAATTCCATTTGTGAAGTAATCATATTCTCTGCTATGTAAAATCACAAAAGCGAGCCAGATATTTTAAGAATTACTGTTCATATACATCTCTGTATTATTACAAAATAAATTAATCATAATCACTTCATATGTTTCTCACCTTGATAAACATATCAGGAACGAGTTGAAAAAGAAGGTATTTAACAGTTACATTACAGACAAACCACACTATGTTACAGAAATAAAAACATGCCTATAAATACTGGTAACAATTCTTTTCTAGCAAATTTCTAATTTAATATTACCTAACTTCTCTTTATTCCATATATGACAAAGTGTTCTAAAATCAGACACAATATTTAGAGACCGTACCATAGCTCTTCGCATTCTTCGATTTTTCAAAAAAAAGTGGTTTTTACAAGAGCACCGGTTACGATTAGAAATGTAAACAACGGACTCTGTCTGTAAATTATTTGAATGAATGAATGATCGTCGATCTTAGTCATAATATTGATTGACAGTGAATGCTAATGCCTCCTTGTGTTGCAGAAAGGTATTTAGTTTGTAACTGTAATTTCCTATCAATTGATATCCTCTCGAAACTGGTAAAGTAATTGCTTATATTTGGACAAAGCCCACTGTCTTTGCCATTCGCCAGCTGCTAAAAAGGCAAATATATAAGATTCAGTGTAAGTTATATTTCACTGGTACTACCAGTTAGTAAGTTCATACTCTAAAAAACACGTCAGAGAAATTTGGGCAGTTTTGACCGATTAAAACGTTTACAGCATTAGATTATATTTTTTCTTTACACGAAAATAGCCGTTAGGTAACAAAGCGAATACGCCGATAATCCGGAGTAGGCCGATTATGTGTTATTGTCACAAAACTGTTCCAGTTCACGTAATGTAATCGGTGCACTTAAGCTACTGCTGTTATAGGGAAGTGGTAGAGTGTTTGCCTCAGATGTGAGAGGTCCTGGGTTCGAGTCCCAGTTACAGCTTAACAATTTTCATTCTGCTACAGCACCTTTTTGCTGTTAAAGGACTGTTCCAGTTGTTCTATATTTTTAGCACACAGTATCATTGATCATTATTTAGAAATCCAGATCACAGTTGAATGTTAAATAACATGCACCCAAGAAGAAAATATTCGCTATATTATGTCCCTTTGATGTTTCTGCTCTCCAGGTTCAAGAAGAGTTACATTTCCTTGATCACAAAATTTTCTTTTACATGAAAATATTAAATGCTCATAACTCATAACGTTTTTGCTTAAACTATTGTCAATATATCTATTTTTGAGAAATATATTGACATTTGTCTTCATTTCAAAGCTTTTTAACTTCATACCTATGATTTGAAAAACTTAGGTACTATCTCTACAATATTGATTTAAACAAACAATGTATACAGAAAGGGAATCCCATGTGATTGAAAAAATTATGGCGACATATACCTACCGAAAGTCATTTAGCTATACTAACGATGCCCCTCACAACCTTGCAAAATCTTGTTTTCAATTGTTTTAATTTTGACCAACATTTTATATAATTTTTGAGGAATCACAGAGGGATTTCTTGCCAGAATCCGTCCTTGCCCCGTGTTCACAAAACATTTTTCGGTCTCAGCTGAGCTTGAGCTTGCACTTTTGATATCCATTTTATTAAAACTTCAAAGTTAAATTCCAATTGAGACTGACCATTAATGCTAAACAGCCACTTGAAAATAGCTATTAACTTAAATTTAGTTTCAAGCATGCTGTTTAGATATAAATGACATATAAAGTTTCATTATCAAACTCAGCTGAGACTGAAAACGTTTTGTGAACACGGAGCCAGTTCTTCATAAAGATGAATGTGCAGTGCACCGACTGCAACTTGTAAACATTGTCGCTGTTATGATGACAAATACTTGCAGTAGATTTATCTGTAGATGTTTGCGAGTATATAAGACTTGAGAAAATAAGAGTATGTGACGAGCTGACGTTATCTGTAACAATGTTCAAGTTATCATTCTCGCTATCAACGGAAGGACCAGCTTTCCTAAAAGAAGTTGGTCCTCAATTAATTCTGTAATTTCAGCTGCATGAAACGTAAGCTTTATTCATTCTGCTTGCTGTTCAACAACTGTATTGCTTTACGTTTTGTTTCATCGAGATAAATTCGTTGAGATGTAATTGTGCGAAAAAAAAAACAACACCTAAATATATACTACCGCTGAGCATACCTATCTTGTTTGAAATATATATATGTACTTGATTTGACAGTGTTTTCAACAATATTTACCTTACACACATTTATGTACATGACAAATCAATGCTTTTTGTTAAGAACGTTTAGAATAAAAGATAAAAACTTGATTGATTTGTTGTACTTGCCGAGCATATGGGGCTTTTTATGGAACTGCACTCTAGTGTATTAGTAAAAGTTCCATTTCCATCGCCGTATTAACACATCTGTGGATGTATCTAAATTGTATTTTAGTACTTATAACATGTGCAAATGTTGAGCTTTGCTCTTACCCGTGGCTAGAAGGCGTGGGCCTTAACATACATTTCCACTATCGTCCATTAACAGACTCAATCAAACCGGGCCTGCAACATTTTCATTTTTGTAGTGTTGGGTGACCTGTGGGTTTTCCTTTTCTATTTTGTTTTCTTATCATAATCATTTCAGTATCATATGTTGCGATTCTGCCTGTGTACGTCACCATTGATATTTTTCTAACCGCGCGGAATCCAAAATATGGCTCCAAAAATATGGAAGTCTCAATCTTTCGTCTTAATAGAGGTAAAACTATATAAATTATCCTGTACGAAATAAGGATCTGTTTTCTTTAAAAGGCCCGAGTGTATTTTGCAATAATTTTAGCTGTAAAAGACCTGTAAGTGGAAAATGACATGACAATGTAAGTTGAAATAACAGGTGTAAAACATGCAGGTCTCAAAACTACAGCAACTGCTGTAAAAAAATAACAGTTGAAAGTTACAGCTGTAAATGGTTATGTCCAAATATTACAACAGTCTGTAACATTTTTAGAGGGAAACATGAGTAATGTTTAATGCATTTTTGAGGGATATAACTGAAATTCACAGAGACTCCACATATCCTCAAAAAATAATGGTATTTTAACCGTTGTGGAGTAAGTACAATGTTTGATTATCTAATATATATAGTTGTAAAAAGACGTGTATAAGTACATACATTAACTATTTACACTATTTTTGAAGCTGTTAAGTTTAAAAGAACTAATTACAGGATTTGCATAATGTTTTTATGACAAAGCAAGTTTTATAACCAAGATCTGATGCATAGTTTCTAATTTGTATCATACTCTTGAATTTTGCAATTGCTGTACTGTAAACATATTTCATATTATTCAAGACTTTACTTACTAGATCATTTATTTTACCCTTTCTAGAGAATTACAATTCATTCTAAATGTTTTTTTTGTACACATGCTTTCGTCCCTTTAAATAATGCCATCTTTTTCCACACCTGTAACATTCTACAGCTGTAACATTTATGCATATTTACAGCTGTTACTAGCCCGCCCGCTTACCTGAATAGGGAGAGCGCAGATCTACGGATCTCGGGGTCGCGAGTTCAAGCCCTGGGCGAGGCGTGGCGATTTGATAAAATACATTGTGTCTGAAATCATTCGTCCTCCACCTCTGATTCATGTGAGAAAGTAGGCAGTTACTTGCGAAGAACAGGTTTGTATTGGTACTGAACCCAGGAACACTGGTTAGGTTAACTGCCCGTCGTTACATAACTGTAATACTGTTGAAAAAGGCGTTAAACCCAAAACAAACAAACAAAAACAGACAGCTGTAACTCTTTCATTTTTACAGCTGTAAAATGTTTTACAGTTGTATCTCATTTGCGTAATTAGAACTGTTTTACAGTCGTTTTAAATTGAAATATACAGCTGTAAAATCAGTGTTATAATGTCTACAGGTGTAAATTTCGAATAATCATGAGTGTAATTTTGAACAAAAATACAGGTCTTTTAGAGCTGTAAAATTTCATACAGGGTATTACTTACCAAATTTACATTGCGCTCGTGCATTTTCGTGATCGTTCTGAAAATTAAACAAGTCAAGACGCTTTTACGACAAGAAATTAAAAACATGCATTCAGCTGGTCGAAGCTATATTTAAATAGAAACGCAATGTGATAAACGAATATAGTCTATACGAAACGCGTCGAAGCTATAAAGACATAGATAGGTAAAGCATTTTAATTTGTTTCCGTTGTGTATTTTAATAATACAGTCAAACTTCGCTCGAACTCGGGTAGTTCGAACACCGCTCTTCCTTCGCTCATCGTCAGGTCCTGGCAAAATCTCTGAATATTGTTCAATGGCTCGAACTACTGATAACTCCAACAAGTTTTGTCGGACCCGCCAAGTACGAGCGGACCAAGTTTGACTGTACTATGCATCTGATTCAGTAGAATATATGATTACGTCGTATTCTCTTAACCAGAAACATGTTACGTTATTTTAATTGTGATAATGTTTCGTTCTTTAGATACAATAAACTAGCACTAGTGCTTTTTTATCATTTGCAATATCCAGTAGCTTGTATTATATCAGTACAATTTATGTTTTAATCTATTCCTATGTTCATCGTTTGTTAATCTTTGTTTTAACCTGTATAAACATCTATCTCTCGACCTATAATGAAAACAACGAATGGTGTACATATCATGCAGCTTGTCGCACATATAATGACATCGAAATTCAAAGAAAACAAACAATATTAGGAGTTTAAAATTTTAACCTCAAATTCTATGCAGACATCAAATAGTGCGTGTAATAATACATGTATTTACTTTCAATGATTTACATATCTCTTCTGGGTGAATTGTTAACCTGCACTTAATGGAAGGTTTTAGTAACCTATGTCTTGATGAAAAGTCTTTTTTAACGACTTGTCAATGAGTAAATTATCAAATAATCTTAATTTCCAGTAAGTTTTCAGTAGACTAAATATTAAAATGAATGGAAGCTCAAACCAACCACATGTAACGGCGTGTTAGATGGTGAACTTCTGTAAACAACCCAAAGACATAATACAGTAATGCAAATATGTTGTTGGTTATTATATTCATATAGTGTGTAAAGGATACAACTTACCAAATGGAAGTAGCATTTTGCTTTTCTCAAGAGTGCCAGATGCCCATCAGGATTCTCAACAGCAACAGAATGTACTAAATTTAGGAATATAATGATACAGTCGACTAATGTATCGATTTTCAAAGCTGTCGTCCATTTTTTATTCAACATTGCAAGATTTGCAATCTCCCCCAAAGTTGACAGAAAGCCTTGTAATTTCTGCAAACAAAATAACATAATTATGTCCCCCACCACACAGTAGTGTGGGAGACATATTGAATTACTCCAGTATGTGTATGTGTGTGTGTGTGTGTGTGTGTGTGTGTGCGCGTCTGTCTGTCTGCCTGTCACAAAGCTGGTCCACACTCTAAGTCGAACAGTTCTCATCCAATCTTCACCAAACTTAAACAAAATGTGTTTGACCATAAAACCTCGGCCAAGTTCGAAAACTAGCCACATCGGCCAAGACACTTTGAAATTATGGCCCTTGAACATAATTACCAACAACCACCGGAGCAGCATTGTAGACGGTTACTCCCATCCGCTACCGCCGAACAGCATTGTACACCGACAGCATTGTAGACGGTACTCCACATTGAATACCAAAGCCAAAACAGTATACACAGACAGAACATCAGATGATAGCATTGGAGACTCGTTTTCCAAAAAGGCACCAGTATTTAATGCAAACTAACATTGCAGTTGAACTTGGCATTTGGAGAATCGTTAAAATAGCATTGTTTTACAACATTAAATCAATTGAAACATGAAAACTTAAGTATGGAGCTATCTAAATATACATATATGGCAAGTTACTCCTCATTATTACAAGTACTCCATGTTGTTCATATAAATTTATCCACCTTGTCAATTTCCGAAAAGGCATTTTACTGAAAAATGATCCTGGTAAAATATTTGGAAAAAATGGAGACAACTCCGCAAGACTTTATGACAAGCTAAGTGGCTATTGACCTAGAACCTCATGCAAACTATGCACTTTTTACCTCTAATCATGAAAAAAGCATGCATACTTGCCACATGGATTAGCAACCTGAATACAAAACTATGTAAAGATCAAATAATTGATTGCCCTGGGGAAAGTAGGACATTTTTTTTTGTGGTGAAATTTGTCAACAAACAGACGATTGTTTTTAAAAAGTCAAAACCCACAGAATTTCACACGGTGAAATGTGTTGAAAAGGCTACTGCTGGAAAGAGAACAATCTCAGCTACCCATACATATGCGTCAACGTATGGGAAACATATCTAGAAATATGAGCAAATCGAAGAAATCAATTTCAAGACTGTTAGATGCATAACTGTGTAATCATACATGACATTTATCATAGATAGGTTACTTTTCCTTTGCACTTATATAACATGAGCAGGATTAGGATTAAGAAACGGTGTTCACTCAACAATTTCACTATATAAATGGATTGTTTCCCTTGTGTAAAGAAGGCTTAGGGTAAGTCTCTACATTAAATAATTAAAGAAAATAAAGTATGTGCTTATATAGTAGCAGTTACCTCCTTCATGTTTACAAGTCTCTCCTGTGGTTGTTCATAGACCAGTTTCATCCAGCGCTTGTCAACCTCTGTAGGCATTTCCTCAGAAAATACTGAAGCTGAAAATTAAGGACTGAGTTATATCTTAATTCTAATTAAATACATGAAAGTCTAAACATCATTTACAGTATCGCCGTGGGTTCGCTCCTGGCCGCGTCATACCAAAATCGTGAACAATGATACTAGTAGCTTCCTCACTAAGCATTGAGAGGCTATTTATAGGTCTGGTCAGACCGGTGTCAGTATAAGGATACAGGGTGGTACATCATGTTACATGTCTACGGCGTGATATAACAGTGTGGCTGCACAATATGGTTAGATGACCTCTTATTTTCTTTTGTTGTTATGAAATGTGTTTAAAATCAGAAAAAATAGATCCCTCGGAAGCACCGAGAACAAGGCAAACAGTGAAAATTGCAGACTCGGTTTGATTGAGTCTGTTCATGAGCAGTAATGGAAAATGCAGCCTTCTTTACCCTTATTTTCAGAATCACTTAGTGCCAAATGTTGCTTCATTTCCGTCGCTTTTAAAAGAATATTAAAACTAAATTTATGACTTCAAATTCTCTGTTGAGACTAGTGGTAGATTAGGGGTCAGAAAATCATGTTTATGGTATTTGTTGCATCTGAGACTGTTTTACATCCATATTATGTTGTTGAATCCCGTCAAATAGTTAGAAGAAGATATTTACAATCATGTTTCTGGCTTCACCAACTTGCTCCTGTAGGATCAAACTCATCATTTGAAAACTACCAGCTGGCTTGCTATAAATTTATTGTTTCAGAAATTTTACGCATGCCTGAATATAATATACCTAGCTTACTCGGGTTTCATGTGTCTGTGGTCAGGTTTAGCGTCTTCAACAACGGTGTCTAATTGTAGCAGTAAGCGCAAAGACCAACATTATAAAGCTGCCTCACTGTAATATCACGCCTCAGACATGTGACATGATACCCAACCCAGTCAATTTATACTGACATCGTACTGACCAGTCCTCGACTTATCCTGTTATTGCTGACCGCCCTATATACCAACTTCACGTCTTTGGTATGACGCGTCCAGGGAGCGAACCCACGACATCCCGCTCTAGAAGCGGCCCTAAATCGGGCTGGTCGCCATTTGACCTACATTTGTGTCGGTGCGACTTTAAACAAACAAAACAAACAAATCAAATCGTGTTGAATACAATTTAATAGAATGAATGAGGAGGGGAAATCTTTTTAAAAAAAGTCCTTGAACATAAGATATACCCCCTTGTCTCCAGGTCGGGAGATATTTAAGGTAATCAGTTTTTACACGTGTAAACCCCTACCTCTAACTTCATATGATTCATTTTGAATGAAATGAAAATCATCAGGTAGTTAAGTGAAAAATAAATATTTTTTTGTGAAACACGTTACAGAACTAAATTTGGTGACCAAACGGTGGTCATTAATTTGGAAAATTATTCATACAATAAACGGGACAGGCTTGGAAATAGCCGTTAAAATTCGAACGATTATTGCCAGCTGCAAGTACTTAATTTGGGTATAATTAGGTAACAGATGAAGATTACAGTGACTTGTTAACTGAAAATGATTTATGCTCAAAGATTTTGGAAAAACCTACTCGGTAGAAGTTCAAAGTCCTTATGACCTACACACCAAAAACGGTGTGTCAAATTATTACCCAAGAAGAGTAAATGTTGACTTATGGCCTTAAAACTGCAAACAATAATTGCTTATGACACCTATATTTCTTCTTGTTAAAGGCCAAATACACAGTATCCTTGAGGCTCATAATGACTTGCGGTCAATATCAGGAGAACATGATAAGGAATGACTACCCTTCGGCAGTAGACGACCTCAGTCATTTCTCAGATCAATTATGTGGCAGGATGGACGTACCGGGGACAATAACTATCAGAACAAATCAACACCCATTACAATATTTACAAATTTATTTACAGAAAATGATTATTTACAATGAATAAATGAAAAGTGAAAAAAATCTTATTATAAGAAAGAAAGAAAAACATCTGAGCTCAGTAACTCTTTTATCAAGTATAAAGTTCTAACACTGACTGTTCGCTGACACAGATGTTTCCGTTAACTTTGAACTTTAAGTAGCACAAAAACTAAACAACGTATCTTCAAGTCAAGTCCCTCTAAACCGTGAATACGTTGATTTCGTTTCGGCTCCCTATGATGGTAGGTGATTGGATCCCTGAGCTGACTTCAGTGGATCACAAAAATCATCGTCTTTGCGGTTTACGGCACAACCATGGGACGAACGCTCTGCGCTGGGAAAATCACATCCAGGCAAGTGAAGACAAGTGAACCTCGAGTATTGTACTTCCGGGTTGTGATATCATTACCAGGTAAAAGTCGTCTGGCGGAAGAAGCTAAAATATATAACATATGGTAAGCACCATAGCAAAACAAATAAGTCAGGGCATAAAACTGCTCCTTTGGGTACACAATACCTCCGTAGGCTCCCATAAATACTAGTAATACGTGCTACTTATACAAAATATGAGTGCTACTAAGTTCATACGTCACGTGATTAAAATACGTCACTTATTACTTCCATTATTACTAAAATTAATTACATAAAAGTCTAAAGTTAAAGTATGGGAAAGATATGAAAAGTTTATGATGAAAAATTATAGATAAGGAAATGATAAACTGCAGCTATTATTTACAACTACAAATTAGCACAATACAATGCGAATTAAACGTTATACAATAGTTGGTATCAATATAATATCAATTTCCATTCAACAAAACGGACACTGTTTAGATATGCTTTAGACTGGCACACACTTATTTCAAATTACAATAACATATTACATATATGGTACTAGACTTTCCCCATAGATTTAACATTACAATGCAATACAATATCGGCGTTCCATAATTAACAACGAAATGTTTGACATATGTTTATGACAAAGAGTACTTTACAATTATCATGTTACACAAATTTCAGTACAAATCTTATAGCTTATAGAAAGGAAACATTTTAGATTCCTCGTTCGAAATAATTGACAAAAGCCTGAAAAATTTAATAAATAATCCTGACATACCGAAACTAGCCAAAAAGTAAATCTGTTACAAAATTCTGTAGAATGACCAAAAATTTACTAAATAAAAATCGTAATTCAAAAATTATACAAAAATCTAACAAATAAACTTCTTACCTCGATCGTGAATAAATTTCTACCAAGAAAAATCAATCTGAAGTAAATTCGTCTAATGTCGAAAGTGGTGTGCGCTAGGCATATCTAGTCCAGTCTATTTGTAGGGTAATGTCCCGCCAAATACTAAATTTCATGGGACTCACGACTTATGCGTGTACTCTGACTATTTGTATTTCCACGGGAATCACGATATAGCCGGAAAATCTGACTACTTTGGCGCGGATTAAAATTGACAATTTAACGCCCGTTATAGGGCTTTTGGGGATAAAAACATAAATTACTGAAGTTTATAAAATATCAACTTTCTTATTATGGAACCGAATTTAATAAAATTTACATGGAAATTTAAGTTATGAAATATAGAAAAACACGAGAGGTGTTTTATGCATAAAATCTGACATTTACCTCGATAACTAAAAGATATATACAAAAAGGTGATGCAATACCTGCATTTAAACTACAGATACAAAGTCAGTTTGTGACAAATGATTAGGCTTAAACTCAAGGTTACAATGGCATTTATATCAGTAGCTTAAGAACGCCTGTCCACACTGAAAGAAAATTGTATGTGGATGATATGACCACAGGGTAAAGTGCCTTTCTTTTATGTTCGTTTCATTCTTGTTACGTTGTCTATGTAATGTTTCGTTTTATAATGTACACATCCATACATACACTGCTACAGAGGTACGGTTTAAGGCTTTCGTTCTTGAAACATGGCAGTCCTATTCGAAATATATCCTTTTTTACCCCTGATTTACGTCCCTTGAAATTCTTTTGTCAGTATTTAACATAACAAGTTTCATCCAATAGACTATAATGACCCGTTTTAACAGGTATCTCTTGTTAATGTCAATCTGAGTGTTAAGTGTTGGATACTACACATCTAGAGAAATAACTATATTTGCGGTTTCAGAAATCTGTTCCCGGTTGGGCGGACGGACGCCGCATGACGGCATATTATTGTCTTCCTAGCGAGGAATGTACACTTTTATCTTA